>NC_138201.1:4220735-4820735 GCF_964194105.1 Spermophilus citellus | reverse complement strand
GGAGGTGGGGGAAATGCTGGGATTTGTTTACGCTGAGCAAGAAAGGGCTTCCTGTTGCTAAACCGGAGGTGCTTACGCAATCTCCTTTGATGATTGGTGCAAATTAACTGAAACACAGAGAGGTGCTTTCCCTGGAAATCCACCTGGGGTTAAGGGTGGAGGGAAGTCAAGGCTGGGCCAGCAGCAGGGGCTGCCACGCCCCAGCAGACAGCGGCAGAGAGACGCTGGACAGGGCCCAAAGGCAGCCCCCAGACCATCTAAATATGGGGCCCGAGGCGCCCAGCACAGCCCCAAATCAGCTCTCTGGGGAGATCCCTTGGGGTTCCCTCATCTCACCCACAATTTTCTTTGTTTAGCTGAAGCCATTTCCTACCGAAGCCAGTGAGTTTCCCATTTTCTTGATAAATTTCCCATTGCTAAGGTTGAAAACACTCCAGCTTCCTCTGAATAGCAGCTGGACTCCGGCTAACCCCACACCCTCCCTACCCATCATCAGAATTACTCCCTCTTTATGGTAAATGACCCAAAGCTGAGCCCAAGGCTGAGGTCCATCAGTGACAGATGACAGCCCACCACACAGTACCCTATGCAGTCAGAGAGGCAGCCACACTTGCTGTCCCAGAGAATGGACATTGCAGAGCTCTGCCCGAGGCACCCCGTAAGTGGGAATCTCAGTCTGTGACATATTTGCACAATCAAGAGCTTGTGGAAATGGTAAGAGCCTACGTCAGGAGTCTGGCTTAGAAGGGCATCCATGCCGGGTGTGCTCAGTGGCTCACCTAGACGGGGTCAAGGCCCAGGCTCCCTCTCCAGCATCCCAAGACATAAAGAAAGACCCACTGTGTGCACGTGCCCCAAGTGAGGTGGATTCCAAGGACACCTTCCGGAATCTCTCATCCCATCTTTATCCCCCACCCCCAAGGAGCTTGCATTATGGTGTAGATACGAGGTGTCCCCCCACTGTCTCAAGCGTGAGACTGCAAGAGAGAGTTTAGAGGTGCAGTGATTGGGTTAGGAGAGCCTTTAGCTAACCAATGCTTTAATCCACTGGAATGGATTAACCGGGTGGTCATGGACTCTCTGTAGGCAGGTAGGTGCAGATGAAGGAGGTGCGTCCCAGGGATGTGCCTTTGGGGTTCTCTGGTGAGCAGAGCTCTCTCTGTTCCTTGTGCTGAGCCACTTTCCTTCTGCAGGCTCTGCTGCCCCATGCTCTGTCTCTTCTCAGGCCCAGAGAAATGGAGTCGGCTCACCATGCACTGAACCTCTGACACCAGAGCCCCAAATAAACTTCTCCTCCTCTAAAATTGTTCTTGTCACGTCTTTTGTTCCCAGGGACATTAAAAAACCTGACTAAAACAGCTGGGTTTCCAACCCTCGTTGGAAGGAGGCCGGGCACCACTCATGATAGCCCTCCTCTGCCCCTAGATGTGGTGAGGTGGGGGAGACAGGTGTTTGTAGGTACCATGCCTAGGTCACGGGGGGTGCTCCGCGGATGCTCTCCAATGCTCAGGAGTGGAAGGATCACCTAGCAAATGACCAGGAGATGACTGTCCAACAAGGAGAAATGAATACGATTCAAACCACACCCCAACTCGGACGCCAGTGGAATTAAAGAACTAAATAGAGCCAAAACGTGTGCGCGCTGCAAACCTGAGTGGGCATTGGCCCTGCAGAGCTGGTGAAAACAGGCATGGGCCCGGCCCAGAGCAGCCGACCCCAGAGCCTGCCTGTCAGCAGGGTTTCAGGGGACACCCCCCAAGCTGCTGCCACAGGAACACACACCAAGAAGCCATGTTCTCTGGCATTGTCGTATTTACTCTTTTTCTTAAACTATTTATTTACTCTCATTTATTATGCATGATAGCAGAATGTAATTCATTTCATATTATACATGTGGAGCACAATTTTTCAAGTCACTGATTGTACAAAGTATTTGCACACCATTCGTGTCTTCATACATGTACCTAGGGTAGTGATGTCTAACTTATTCCATCGTCATTCCTACCCCCTGGCCCCTCCCTCCCCTCCCTCCCCTTTGCCCTATCCGGAGTTCCTCCATTTCTCCCATGCTTCCCCCTCTCCATGAGTCATCATGAGTCAGCATCCTCATATCAAAGAAAACATTGGGCCTTTGGTTTTTTGGGATTGTCTAACTTCACTTAGCATTATCTTCTCCAACTCCATCCATTTATCTGCAAATGCCATGATTTTATTCTCTATTCATGCTGAGTAATGCTCCATTGTGCATGTATACCACAGTTTCCCTATCCATTCATCTCCTGAAGGGCATCTGGGTCGGCTCCACAGTTTAGCTATTGTGCATTGTGCTGCTATGAGCTGACTCCATCTTAAAGCAAACTAAGAAACCGCAAACCCAAGAGACGGGAGCCATGCTTCCCAGGCATGTCCTGGTGAAATGCAGATTCCCAGCCAGGATGGCGTCTGAAGTTGGGTGACAAATACAAGAGTCTGCGTTTTTAAACAAATCCCCAGAGGTGAGTCTAAGGCACAGCCAGGTGTGGGAATTACCAGGTCAGGTTCGGGAACTTCCAGGTTCATTGACTCATAATTTAAAATTTTACAGCATGAGGGATGGGGGTGTAGCTCAATGGTACAGCATTTGCCTGGCATGTATGAAGGGCCCAGGGTTCAGTGTCCAGTACACACACAGCGTCAGTGTGTGTGTGTGTGTGTGTGTGTGTGTGTGTGTGTCACTAAAATACAAGCAATGGGGGGACAGACATATGCATGGACTAGAGTAGCAACCTGGGCAGCTCCAGTATCTGAACTTCTAGTTCAAATGTCTACGAGAAACTCCACTACCACTAAAACAATAGCCCACGGTCCCTTCTGGAACTCTGCAAGTCACGTCTATAATAAAATAATTCCACTGCTCCTTGTCCACACAGGGTCCTCAGGTCCACCTCCGAGAAGGAGGAGAATTCTCCACAGTCCCCCTCCCCCCATAAACTAAATAAAATAAATAAATGGGGCTGGGGCTGGGGCTGGGGCTGGGGCTGGGGCTCAGTGGCAGAGCGCTGGCCTAGCATCCGTGAGGCCCTGGGTTCGATCCTCAGCACCGCATGAAAGCAAAGTGAAGGTTCTGCGTCCACCTACAACTAAAAATATATACTAAAAAAAATGCAAACTTGGCTTGAGCGCCGCCCTGGGGCTCCCCGGCTCCTGTCAGCACCGCGCTCCAAGGCCCGTGGGGGTTGCAAACAAGGAAAGCAACGCGAGAGGTGCCATTTACTGGGTCCCAGCGCGTGCTCTCGCGCAGGCACGTGCTCACGGGTTCGTGGTCGGAATGCACCGCGCAGGCGCCGTTATCCCCCTTCCACCGGAATGAAGTGGAGACTCCCGGAGCGCCCCACCGGAGGGGTCCGCCCACCCCTCTGGACGCACTTCTTGTTCGTTTTGCAGATTAAAGGGAGGGCTCCTGTGTCCCAGGAGCTACCTGGGAGTAGCCCTACTGCAGGTCAAGCCTGCAAGGTCCAAGCTGGCCTGGGGCAGGGCAAGCAGGTGGCCGGGGGTCGCCCGACTCAGAGCACGCAGTGCAGCCTGCCCTGACCCCTAGAAGAGGCTGGGCTGCCCAGGTGCGCCAGCCCTGGCCGAGCGCCTGCCCGCGAGGGCAAGATCCCGGAAAGACTCCGAGCGCACGAGGCGCAGGCCCACCTGGACCCCGCCTCGCGCCCCGCGGCCACGTGCGTGAAGGCCAGCTCAACCAGCGGGCGCACGCGCACACAGAGGGCGGCCTTGAATTCAAACGGCAGGGCACGAGGAATCTTTTAGCATGTCCGACGTAGTGCACGGGCCACCCGCTGAACCAAAAGCTGACATATTCTTGTCCAACCAGGCATCTATTATTTTATTTAGCAGCCCCCTTTACCTGCCCTCCCCCGCCCGCCAGGCCTAAATGCCTAGGAAGAGCTTCTGTGTGCCTGACTGGGGGCCCTCCAGCACCCCCATATGACATCCCTCCATGAGCCCCATTATACCCAGCGCTCAGATGACAAGATGCTTATTCATTGGACTCTTGAGTTGCTGAGAAATAATTTCACATTTGCGAACATGTATATTCTAGCTTCTGCATCATTAATGTCCAACTTCATTACATGGTGGGGAGAGAACCCTCTGTACCCCTCCCCGGTGGGTCACTGCACTCCAGCTACACAGGCCTCTTAATTTTCACTCAGCATGCTCCACCTCAGGACCTTTGTACGGGCTGTTCCTGCGCAAACCTTGCCCCCTGCACTTTCTTCCATGTCTGGTCACATGTCACCACCTAGAGGCCTCCCAGTTACGTTCTATGCCGTTACCATCCCAACCCAAGCCTTCCTGGCTTCCCTAACTGCCCTGGCTTTTATCCCCATGGTAGCAGTCTCTGCTTGATAGATTTACCAAGTTTCTGGTGAAGAAGGCAGGAGCCCGAGAACTGCTGGTTTGGGCACCTCGAGGGGCTCCTAGTTGATTGACAGAATGAATTATGAAGCAGTGATTCCAGATTTGTTGACCCCCACTTCACATCCAAGTTGCGGTTGCCTGGGAATTGACCAGGATGTGTCTCACCCTGGGGAGCAGCGGTCCCCTGCCTCCAAGATCAGGCGCCTCTCTGATCAGGGGTACGGGTGACATCAGCGAACCCCACACTGATGGTGTTCATATGCACAAATCACATTCACCATCTTACCAATTCCCATAGTAACCCATCCGTTACCCCCATGGTTCCAATAAACCACCCAACTGAATTCTCTTGTGTTCACGGATTCTGAGACGTCGATTTCTTGTCCCACAGAGTGGGGACAGCTTGTCTCTGCTACCTGGGAGCAGAGGCCTCACCTAGGAGACTCAGAGGCCACAAGGACAGCTGTGGGACCACACTCACCTGGAGGAGTCTTCACTCGAGGGTCTGCCGGCGACTCTGGCCGTCAACTGGACCTCAGTGGGCATTTTGGTGGGGACACCTATCTGGCCATCCTGTGTTCTCTGCGCACACACTGGTTTGTGTTTCTGATGCCGTCCCAATGACCATGGATGTCAGCGGGGCCACAAGCAGGTGAGACTTGTACTCCTTTAGGACAGGAGGTGGCTCCCACAAGAGGTCCGGGCTCCCTCAGCCAAGAAGGGAGCTGGCTTCTCCTCTGCCTGCCGAGTGGGAAGGTAATTGGCTTCAGGTGGGCTGGACCCCAGCCCTACAGGTCAATTACTGCAGGTGTACAAGAAAACACACACAGCCCCGCACGATGGCGCATGCGGATAATCCCCGTGACTTGGAAGCCTGAGGCAGGAGGATGGTGAGTTCAAGTCCAGCCTGGGCAACTTGCAGGGGGGACGTAATTCAGTGGTGGAGCATCTCACACAGGGGGCAGAAGATGATGGACCCATGTCCTCTGCAGAATCACCCAGAGTTGCAGGCGGCTGCCCACCAGACAGCTGAGCGGTAGGGGTGGCCCCGCCACCTCCGTCACCCTCAAAGACCAACATCACAGCACCCCCAAATCCCTGGTCCTTGGAACAGCCATGGAGCAGATCTGAATGGACCTCCTTGGGCGGCAAATGGATTCCCTTCACCAGGAGGCCTGGGAAAGACTGAGCAAGTCCTGACCAAGCCTCATCATGCTCTGAATTCCGGGAATTCTTACGTGATTATCCGACTCCAGGCATTGGAGCAGTTTAATTTCCTTGAATTTTTAAGCCCGTCTTTTTATAGAGAGTAGAAATTCAGAAGCAGCCAGAGAAACAAGGACAAGTTGAGCACAGTGTCCCCTGCTCTGGGGTACACTGGACATGCCCTCCCACCGGCTCCTACTGGCCCTGTCCTTGGAGTATCCAATTCACTGGGAGAGCTGCTGGGTCTCCGAAGTGACTTGTCAACTTTGTTTGGCCCGTTTTCTGAAGAGCGCGGGGGACACGGCCTGGTAGAAACCTTTGGGGAACTAACTTTGCAGTTCCTGAAATCTGCCACCAGCCTCCTGCTCTGCAGCCTGCGCCCCGTGGGGACAGGAACACGGTTCTGTCTGCGCACATCCACGGAGGGGTCCTGAGAGGCCACCGAAGCCCCCAGCACCCGGCCGCGCTCCCGCTGGTCTCGAAGGGCCTGGACCTCCGCGCACACCTCGAGGGAACCCCCGCTTCCCGCCCTCGCGTCCTGGTCCCCCGAGTGTCCCTGGCATCTTGCACCGGGAGGCCCTGCGAGAGCGCTCCCCAAGGCGTCGGCATGTTTTCGTCTTGTGGTTACTTTGAAGTTTGTTGAATCGTATTGTTTTGACGGGACTGTCACATCACAAAACGTGCTGCTGACTAGAAACATATGCAGGACCTTTTTTTTCCATTTTTCTTTCTTCCTGGGTTTTTTTTTTTTTTTTTTTTTTTTTTGGTAACCGCCACCACCCTCTGCAATGAAACGCACAGCCGCAAGAGGGCAGCAGAAGGCCGCGCTTGGGCGCCACCGGTGGCGAGCAGAGCAGACGGGACCCGGAGGGGCGGTGCAAACCTCGGGGACACTGGGTTCCTGCATGTCCTTTCATTGAGACCCAGACCGGCATCCCTCAGTGACAGTACGTCCCTAGGGGCGCAGGCCAAGGAAACGGAATTAATAATAACAAACCGCAGAACTTCCAGCTGGTAGGAACTTTTCAAAAGAAACCCTACATATTCCAATAGACTTTGATGCAAACTTGGGTGAAAGCAAATAGAGCAACAGCTATAAGCATGAATGTGAAAAAATCTGAAGCTCCTGTCAATTACGAAATACAGAAAAGATTTTCTCTATATCAGAAGCTCCAAAAAAAAAAAAAAAAAAGCAAATAGCTTGATTGAAAATTACAACCCTCTTGTAATAGAGGGTCCCTAAGTACTGCAGACATTTCATAGATGGCAACAATTTCAAAGAGGACTTTTGGACTTTGTGATGTGGTTTCATCAGTTTGGAGAGGGGAACAGGAAAAGGTTTTAAATGAGCAAGTAAATGTTATAAGTCACCCTTGCTTATTATGGACGATGCTAAATGAGAAACTGAGACTTTAATATCAGAGAATTCTGTCCAACATTTACCTGTGTGTCATTACAGAAAGTAATCCACCTCCCTGGGCTTGGCTCTACTTCTGTAGGGGATGAAGAATAGCAAATCAGACTGTCGCCTGGTGCACAGATGCTGAAGTAGGTTCACTAATGACCTTTACATCGGGCTGTGCAACTTGAGAAACGCCACTCTTCGGTGTTAGTTTTAAAAAGAATGTCTCTCCGTGGCTGTGGATTCGAAATTGGGTCCCCTATGACCTTCTTTGAGCTTTCCCAGGAAAACTTTTGATGATGTTTTACTGGGTTCATGAAAATGATCACAATTGATCCCGGGGACGGTTCTGACACCACGGTCCCCAGCCAGGCCCCGGTGGATCCAGGAACCAACTTATAGATGGTGTCCACGACATCAGCTTCACATCAAAGGCCGAAATAAGGCGTCTGCAGAGTACTTTGCCAAGCGCTTGCTGGGGGTGGGGGAGGAGGCTGGAAGAGGTACTTTTCCTACTGTAAAGGAATCTTCACAAACACGGGAATTCAAAACTCAGTGACAACTCGCAGACGGATGCCTTCGCTCGCTGGAAGGTCTCATCAACCCATCCCGGTTTCAGGTTTCCACTGACCACACGATCTGGGATGGGGGCAGATCCACTGGGCACGGGGTTGACTCCCAACACCTGGGTCTTGGTGACCAGTGCATTTCTGCCCTCTCTAGGATCAGGTCTGGTTTTTCCACACATGCCGGATTCCTGGGGGCAGAAGGTGGCTGGTCACTTTAAAGCCTGGGGTGGCTGGAGGTGCATGCAGAAGAGGCCAGCAGAAGGGACTCAGAACTTTCCCCTGCGGGGACACCCCAGCCTGGGCAGCTGAATTGCATGGATTCCCTGAAGAGGCTGGGCTGGGGTGCACAGGCTGGCACCTCTGCAGCTTCCCGGGGAAGGGAGGGGATGGGAAGCCCGTGGCTGGGCACCCAGTGGGGGATCCTTTCAGACTTAGCCCACCATTGCCTAAAAGAAAGGGGGTTTCAGCGATGCAGGGGAGGGGCGGGCTCAGCATCACCAACTGCTCCATTTAGTTCTACGAAAAAATCTGCCCCTCGTCCTTGATTTCTGCAGAGCTTTCAGTGAAAACTTGAGCACAGGTTGGCGCCCCAGGGATGGGCGCTGTGCCGAGGGATCACTGCCCCCTGTGCTCAGCAAGAGAGACCCCTTCACGCTCCCCAGCCAGGGACTCTTGGTGAAGAACATGGTAAAATAGCGTTTTTCAGCTTTTTTCAGATAAATGACCCTGGAATAAATTTTCGTGGCCTTAGGTCTTATTACAGATGAGGGTGGAATGTACATCTTTAGGCCAGACCTCTAATAGCCTAATTTTTACCAGATCACCATTACAGCAGAGACCACTTTGGAGTCTGAGAACCCACCTCCTCAATGAGGAAGGGGAAATACCATGGAGGAGAGGGGCCAGCTGTCAATCACCCAGACGCCTGGGAGGAGAGCAGCTGCGGTGGCCACTCTGAACAGGAGGCCAGGACCCTCACCTGGCTTCTAGCACCTGCACTCCTGGCTCTCTTTCTGCTGGGTCACAACTGACCATAAAAACATGAAAAACTGGACACGGCTCAGGAGGCTGAGGCAGGAGGATCACAAGTTCAAAGCCAGCCTCAGCAAAAAGCAAAATCCCAAGCAACTCAGTGAGACCCTGACTCTAAATAAAACACAAAATAGGGCTGGGGATGGGGCTCAGGGGTCGAGTGCCCCTGAGTTCAATCCCTGGTACCAAAACCAAACCAAAACAAAACAAAACAAAAAACAATGACTTCCCTTGTTCATTCAGTGAACTTCTGTCTAGCCATGCTCCAGACACATAAATATCCGGGGGCATGTGAGGTTGGTGGTGGGTAGAGGATGTGTCGGGTTTTCAACTTGACCTGACCACAGCCGTCTTGAATTCCGGCCGCCATGACTGAAGGGAAAGTAAGAAATGAAAGACAGACAGAGACCAGGCAGAGATACACACGAGAGTTCATTTGTCAGAGCTGACCAACAAAGGCCACCTCTCTACAGGAGAGACAGGCAAACCGGGCTTGGGGCAGGCTCAGGGATTAGAGCCCAGCAGGTCCTCATGGTGTGGGTCAGGGTGGGGCTGGTATGAGGGAGTGGGGGGGGCTTTCTCAGAAATGCCCTCGGGTGGGAAAGCAAAACCTTTTTCCTTAAAATGGCGGCTGTCACTTAAGATGGCCGTCCGGGGGGACTGGGGGTATGGCTCAAGTAGTAGCGCGCTCACCCGGCATGCGTGTGGCACTGGGTTCGATCCTCAGCACCACATAAAAATAAAATAAAGGTATTGTGTCCACCTAAAGCTAAAAAATAAAAAAATATATTTGTTAAAAAAAAAAAAAAAGATGGCCATCCAGATGCTAAGCAAGGCCCTTACAGTGACTGTCCCCATGAGCCCTGGTCTGATACCCAAGTGGTTTCCCCACATTCTACAAACATCACAACCAGGATTCTGTCCGTTTGATATTCCCTTGAAACCCTTCAACCACAATCTGACTTAGAGGAAGTCACTTTTGTCCTGACCACTATAGAAGCCTCCTCCTTCTTACCCACACTGGGGGATCCCCTTGTCTTACTGTCACCCCATGACCACACGTCTGTCAGTAAGTAACAAATAAATCGCACCCTGCCCTCCTGGGTCTGCCTGCCTCCTCCTCGCAGCAGCTGGTTCTCATACCCTAGGATTTGGTTTTTCTAAAAAAGAATGTGCCTGCATTCCCGAAGATCCACGCACCCCACATATTTTTAATATTAAAAAACTTATCTCTGGACATGATTTTTGGGTGCAAGGGAATGTCATTAAATTGCGCACCATCACGAAAGTCAGACCTGGTCGTTCATTGAGAGTTCATGAGGACGACGGAGATGGAGGACCCAGAGAGACCCCCTTCAGGATGCAAGGGCTTTCTCAGAGCCTGGCAGTGGCTGCCTCTGAGGATGACGAGCCCCTCCAGGAGGGGACAGTCGCCATCACACTCGATATGCCATTTGGGACACAAGGCACTGAAAAGCGAACTTGGCGCCCCTCAGTCTTCCCCGGGGCTTGTTCAGATTCACAGCAGGTACCCCCCTCTCACATCTATTTCCACGCATCTTGTCTGTCTCCTTTACTGTGGCATCCCGGGACCAGCCTCATGGGTAGCGCCTTAGTAAATCTCTAAGGACAAACAGATAGGCAGACCACAGCCTGCATGGATGGGCAGTGCTCTCCCAGGTGTCTGGCTCTGACTCTAAGGCACGGCTTTTAACACCTGGGAAACCCAGAAGCCGCTCTGGATCCCGCGGAGGACGGGGAGAGAACGTGTGTGAGGCTGCTCCGGGGAGGTAGGCGCTGCTGGGTACTGGAGTTCACGGCCAGAGAAACCGTCCCAGGGAAACCACGCTATGGTCCCAATCAGTACAAACAGCAAAATCGTGGAAACGATTTTACAAAGGAGGTTGCCTTTGTAAAGCAGGTGTTGGTCACCGTGGGAATGACTGCAGCGTCGTGTTTTCTTACCAAGCCACCACCAAGAGTTTTGCAGAGCCCTAAGGAAGGGCCTCGGGTAGGGTCACGGATCACAAGCCAAAGCAGTGCAACAGACCCTCTCAAGACAAGAGACCCTCTCAAGGTACATGGTGTGCGTTCACCATGGAAGGGGAGTCCAGGAGAAGCAGTGGTGACTGCCCAGTTTGAAAGGTGAATCGTGATCTTGGAGACAACGCAGGATATGGCCGCTGGAGGATGTGGTCTTGAACTTATGTGCATGCAGGGCTCAACCCCTGCCAGGCTGTCTCAATGGAAAACCTTCACTGCCGCCTGCTGGGGTGTTGATAGGAGGCACCCCCCAGGATCTCCTCTGCTAATGCAGAGACAGATTAAATGACTAGATTGTGAGAGCTGCATCGTCAGCAGTGGGGATCTAGTTGACGAATTAATAATTCAAAAGGACTGGTGTACTGAGTGGTAACAGTAGGCGGGTGCCACATGGCCGCAAGGGGGCCTCTTCTGTACTACTCCTTCCCTTCCCATGTTTCCTGAACCACGAACCAAGCAGGTTTTCCTCCTCCATGATCTGCCTCATCTCAGGCAGAAATAAATAATCTCCTCCTCCAAGTTGCTCTTGTTGGGTATTTTGGCCACAGTGATGCAAAGCTGACCGGCCCAGGCCGGCACGGGCAGGCACGGCATTCTCCTTATCTTACAGAGGCACGAGATCACAGCCAAGTGGCAGAGCTGGGGTTCGAGCCCAAGGAACCCAACTACAGGATCCTGGCTCTGGAGTCCCGTGTCCTATGGTCAGAGCACCTGCCTCTGGGGTGGGGAAGAGGGGTCCAACTCAGGACTTTAGAAGCAAGGGTATGGGCCACGGTCTGATCTACACCACCTTGTTCTCCTTGAATTTTTATTGGACATGAATTATCTAATTTTAAAAATAAATTTAACAATAGCCGGACACGGTAGCACACGCCTATAATCCCAGCAGCTCGGGAGGCTGAGGCAGGAGGATTCCAAGTTCAAAGCCAGCCTCAGCAATAGCGAGGCGCTAGGCAACTCAGTGAGACCCTGTCTCTAAATAAAATACAAAATAAGGCTGGGGATGGGGCTCAGTGGTCAAGTTCTCCCGAGTTCAATCCCTGGTACCCTCCCCCACAATAAATAAAGCAATAGATCATGTGTTAAGATGTGTAGCTGGAAAAACATGAATGATCCACTTAGAATGGTCAGGTGCAGCAGAAAAGCTTGCAGAGTGACCAACCAGAAGCAGCTTGGGGTTTTGTGCACAAGGAGGACTCACCTACCAGCTCCGAGAAACTTGGAGGTCTGGAGTGGCCTTCTCTCTCTGTCTACCTCCTGGGTGCCACTCTCACCCAGACCTGGCAAGTCTCCCAAGACCAGACAGTGCCTACGCCTAATGGGCAAAACCAACGGGCTAGCAACACAGAGTCCCTGACCCTGGTTTTGATCTACATCTGAAGGGTCCCAGGGGAAGTGTCTGTCTTTACCTCAAACATCTTACCCACAAAATATTAATGTCATGGGAAGGCAAATATCACATAATGGGTGACATTTACTGAGGCAATGTGGAGGAAACAGTAAGTGCATAACTAGTGCTATTATTATCTTGGTCTTGACCAAGACGGAAACCTGCACTCGGATTCCAATAAAACTACTGTCCTCTTCAGGGACCATGTGCCATTTCCTTTCTTCCTCCCATGTCTTCCTCAAAAAAAAAAAAAAAAAAAAAAAATCAGATCCGAGACTTTAATTATAATCAGAGCTTCTAGTAACCCTACCAGGTAGATGTTCCTAGTTCATTTAATGAATAAGGAAACTCACCAAGATTCCCCAGCTGGGGACGGTGAGGTCACCCCGCCTTACTGTGAAGCTAAGGGAGGAGCCCAGCTCTCCTTGCACCTCAACTCATAGACCACCTTGAGTTAAACACCTGCACTGCCGGTCTGGGGTGTAGCTCAGTGGCAGAGCGCCTGCCTAGCACATGCTAGGCTTTGGGTTCGTCCCACGCACTGCAAAATCCAAACAACTCACATTTTTTGCCCACTATTCAACAGGTAATGAAATTCCCCAAAGGTCAAAACTGGGCTGAGTCTAAATGACACAATACCTTTATTTTATTCATTCATTTATTACAGTAACTATGCAAGTTGCCACCTAAGGACACCAATGCTTTTTTGTATCCTTCCTCTGCTGCAAAAAGTGGAATAACGGTGATACACAGAATCCAAGCTAAAAAGACACCTGGACTTCTTTCTGTGCCTTACCATTTTTTTTAGAACACTTAAGAAAAACATTGGGAACTGTTCTCTAGCTCTTGTACCTGGAATATACTTCAAATGTTCAATCTTGAAATATCAAGTATTATGACCAAAAGACAACAAATATAGAGATATAGTTGGTACAGTGTATCAAATCCCTGGTTCTAGCGAAACATACTTGGTGAGCTGCTGAGCCACCGCTGGACCCTGACGGCTCCACCTGGAATCCTTCCTCGCACCCTTCCTCGCACTGCCGGGAGAAGTGGTTTTTGCACAACTCTGGAGCACCTCACTCATTTTTCCAACAGAAATGTTATTATTGCTACTTAATTGCTATAACACACTCACCTTAAGGACTAAACAGCTTCGGGTATAATGGCCTTAGCCGCAGTGTTAATCATTTTTGAACAACTGTATCCTGAATTCCAACCAAGTAAATTAACTTTAGATACCAACTCAGGCTGAAAGTGGGACCTCACACACTCCCTACTGCACAGAGGAACTTTCGGTCACCATTAACGAGACTCACCCTTCTAAGCTGCAGAACTTTGTGCAATGCAAAGAAGAGTAGGATTCAAAATGAATACTAGCCACATTCACCCCTAAAATTCTTAGCAAATATAAACAGCTTTAAAAATCTCACATCACCATCTGTGGCAAGTTTTTCTTTTGGTACTAGGGATTGAAGCCAGGGTGCTTAACCACTGAGCCATACTCCCCCCCCCCTTTTTGAGACCGAATCTTGCCAAGTTGCTGAGATTGACTTTGATCCTCTTGTCTCAGCCTACCAAGTGTCAGGGATTACAAGGATGCACCACTATGCCTGGCCCACAATTTTGTTTTTTAAACATTTTTAGTTGTAGATGGACACAATACCTTTATTTTATTCATTTATTTCTTATGTGGTGCTGAGGACTGAACCCAGTACCTCACACATGCTAGGCAAGTGCTCTACCACTGGGCCACAATTTCTTGATACAAATATTATTGATCCAAGACCAAGTCCCATAGCAACCTCTAAGGCAGGACTTGGGTGGCCTAATAACACCACCTCCCACTTGCAGAAGCACCTACCCTCCAGCAGAGAGAGCCATGCTGTGCTTTTCATAGGTCAGGGGTAGCTGGTCTGATATTCACAGACATCTTTGATGGGGTGCTCATACTTGGTAACACAGTCCAACTGCATAATGATCTCTAAGCAAGTCTAGTAGTGTGCACTGCTCTCAACTCCACGAACCTAGCATCTCAGAAAGGTTTAGGGATGAACTCAGTACCTTCAACATAGAAAAAGGACTAGTAAAACTAAGGAATCAGTCAGGGTCCTCCTCGCCCAGTTGCTTTTGACTCACCCATTGGCCAAGCACCAAACTGAGCTGTAATGTTGCAAAATGAGCTAACCCGTGGAGTTTGCAGACTATAACTGCTAGAAGGAACAGAAATATGCTCATTAAACAGCAAAGTAGTCAGAAATCTAATTATTGGTCAGTGGAAAAAAAAATCAGTCTTCCCACAAACTCATCTTTAGCAAATAAAATTCAGTGGGGGATGTTACAGAGATTAAATATGAAGAACCTGAAAGAAGTTCCCTGCTTGTCATCCACTGATAGGTACAAAGAATGGAACTGCAAGTCAAACTCAACCCACCTCTCCAAGTACCACACTTCTTCCCACACAGGGACTCAAAAGTGTGTGACTCAGGAGAGCTGGGCATGCACTTGTGACCAATCAGCCAGCAGAAATTTTACATGGATAAATCTGGATTTGGTCAGATAATCAGGCTTAAAATGTCAGGAAAAAGCCCACAACTTTCCAATCAACTCTGCTCCATCTCCCTATTGAACACGCCAAGATCACTTAAGAAGCAGGACTGTAACAGTTACACATTAAGCTTCTCTTCAGAGATCAGAAAATGCTCTTGATCCTCGACTATCTAAGGTGGGCCAGGGGCGGGCGGGGTGAACCAGTAAAAAAAAGTCATTCCACACAGGAAGGTAGTCTTCTAATTTATATTTTATTGCATTACGAAAATAATACATTTATTTGGCAAAGTAATCTAGGCTCCAAGTTGAAATAAAATTCTGAAGTGTACTGATTATTTCTTAAATGTGAAAGATGTATTCTAACCAATACATACTAGCATCCTTACGAGGCCAATAACCCAGTAAACCTAATTTTAATAATTCCATATGAAATTACAAGGTGTTTTTCCATTCATCCATTTTATGAGTAGCACAAATCTCTGGAGAACTGACCTTCGTTTTATCAAAATCAATCCATTTAAAAAACTCCTGCTCAGAAGACAATCTGAAGCACTACCCAAATGTTTATTTCCTTTGGTTCTGCAAGTTACATTTTCATCCTTACCATGTTACATTTTTTTCACAAATCAAACATTGCAGCAGCTTTAGATTCTGCCCAAGTACCTTTATAAGTGAACTAGTATATTACATTTACATTATTTGAAAAGTTGCTGATTTTACAACTTTTTGGGATAAATACATGCCTATCTACACCAGCAAAATAAAATACTCTGAACCTCAATGCTTAACAGGCCACGCCATCCAGCCCCGTCCTTGGGAGGCCTTTGCACACCAAATGCTTCTTACTCCCTGATGGGCAACTTCATCACTCAGGCTACACTCCTGAAAGGTGTAGATGCAGATAAGTACTAAGTGGATTAAATCTATCTAATAATCAACATTTAAAATATAACATTTTCACTAATTTCTGTTCTGCTATATTTCTGGAACTGAAAAGATATATTTTCCAAAAAATGTAAGAGAATTTTTGTTATCACTTTTTAAAAGGGAAGAGTGATTAAAAACACATTATATTTATATTGTCTTTCCTCCTTAGCATCTCCAAATTATTTTTACACGTTGGGTTCAAAGACTAGAGCAACAGGTAAACAATCTGTTCAAGGTCAAAAAAATACCTTTAATCACTCAAGCCTTGCTTCTCCATTTCAACTTCCTGATAGCACTTTGTTCCATGTGTTAAGGAAATGAGCTGAAAAAAAAAAGCCGTGCACCAGTCAGCCCGCTGCCCTCAGGCCTGACGTTCTCTGGTGCAGTTGTCAAAGTGCACATCTGCACATCTGTGGAGATTTGCTTCCCAATGGCCACCAATATCTAAAGCCAGCTCAACTAGGTTCCCAATTCAATGACAGAAGTATTCCACCTATCCTAAAGAAGATACTCCATCAGCATTCCACAGTTATCTGTATAAACAGCAACAATTTTGATCTATGATCGACATGTGAACATCTAATAAATATTAAAACAATTAAAACTACAGATTAAAATGCAGATCCCTCATAGAGTTAAGTGATGTCATTTTGGTACATTCACCATTATTGTACTTTATTTAATAAAGAAATACATTTGCCCTTGCAAAAGTAGCAATTGCAAGTTTACAAGTAAAACCACAGACCTCAAAGTCATGATGCTAAATCTTCAACTTATAACGGACAAAAGTAAAGATTTGTTTACAAGTGGTCCATGGCACTATAATTAAAATAAAACATATCAAAAGGTCACAGGAGATTAAAGAATAGGTTTATTGACAATAATTTCATAAATATTCTAAAGAAAATTCCTAAATCTCTAAACTTAAATGTTTAAAATCTGTTCTCATTGGCAAAATATCCCTCAACAAAATAAAGTAACAGGTCACTATGAATGAAAGTCACATTTAAAATTGCTTCATTTTAACATCATCGCAAAAACTTTTAAAATTTTACAACGTTTGATTCCCCCCTCTTATTACAGTAAATCAATATTCAGTTTTTAACTATCAGACATATTCATAAATATATCATCGAGCTGCTTGTGAACCTGTCAAGTCAGTCAGTAGTATATACCCTACAAACATACGTGGCGTCCAATCATTTGGGTATTTTTTAGTCATAGCAATTTAAGTAGTCAAAATGCAAAACTTGTGGTTTCCCTCCAAATCACCCAAAGCATATGATACAGTGTGAGAAATTGTTTGCATGTTTTTTATAAGTTCATCTGTGTACTTCAGGTATCTGAAACTAAAAAAAGGGATTCTTTTGTATTTTGATAAAAATGTACTCGAGTATTTCATAACATGAATATTTATTGCTTCATATGAATACTGTATTGAAAGCCCAAGCATTCGGTTTACACACAGAAATTATACAATTATATACCGCTTCACAAAGGCAGTGAACACATTACACTCTACAAAATCTACTTTACAGAAATTTAAAAATTCTAAATATCAAAAGGTACAGCTGAAGAAACAGGTATAAATTTGGCAGCCAGTAATTTTGACAGGGAAGTTGCAGCTTGCATGACTTTAAATATGTGAATTTGAAAATATTGAGTTTAGAGTAATCATTGTGCTTTGTGTTGATCTGAAAAATATAACACTGGCTGTCGAAGAAGCATGTTCAAAAATATTAATTCACTTCAAAATGTCATACAAATTATGGTGGTTTCTATGCAACCCCTAAAGCTTCAGTCATTTTAGCTCAGGTACATTACTAAAGTAATATATTAATTCTTCCAGTACAGTGGTGTTTCATACCATTGACATTTGCATACTCTAGAATAATTTAGAAAGAAATGTGTAATATTCACAATGTTCAGAAAAGCAAGCAAAAGTTTAAGGAACCTGCCTGGTTCTTCTGAGATGGGCTCGCGTCAGCTTCATAAGCATTCACTCAGGAGAACAGTCAGCTGATTTGTGAACACAATTCCCAAGATAAAGCACATTTTCTCATAAATAATGAAGTCTTTTTATCAGGCACCTCTGAAGTATACAAAAGAATTCTAGTTTGAACAGATCTCTTGGAATGTGTTTAACCTGGTATTACAACAGATTTAGATTTCCAGGGTTTCACAGGGCCAGATTTTATGTGAATTACTCAGAAGAGAAAGAAAATGTCTCGTGAAAGAGGTGAACTCAATTATCACCAATAGAAAATTATCCACTGTAGTCATCTCTTATAGAAACAGAAAAATATAACATTTTCCCCCTTAGAATTATATATATATATATATATATATATATATGTATGTATATATGACTTAAAGTTCCATTGTACATAGTCAACCAATAAAACCTGGAAACCAGCATGAAACCCTATAATTCACATGTTAAAATGTTGAAACTATGACCAAAATATGAAATCTGCTACAGCTGTCAGAAAGAGACAAGATGTAAAGCTTTCTTGCACATGTATAAACTAAATGTGATAATCTTGAAGTTTTCAAAATTGTAATTATAATGTTCCAGTTTAAAAACTTCTAAATTAAAAGAAAATCTATACACAAACCACTGATTTGACCAGACACCAAAAAAAAAAAAAAAAAAAGGAAAGGAAAGAGAGAAAAAAAAAAAAAAAAACAGGCAAAAACAACAACAACAGAAAAATCCCCAAAAACAAAAAATAGATAGCGATAAGCAGGACCCAGAGGAGCTGCTATTCACAGTTCTTACATGTACAACTCTTTCAGGATTCACACTTAAAGTACTTTTTAAAGCACTTTAACAACCTGCTTCTCTTTCTCTTGTAAAACTAAAGGTCCACTTTATTACATAAAAGTTTTATACAGTGTAAAACCAGAACTGTATGTAAAATACGGCATCTAAATGTGGTGAAGTAGTCAGTCTTGCTCCATTGGTTCCTCGGGGACTTCGGTGGCATCCTCGTCATTTTCCATGGAGGATTCTGAGAGAACCTCTCCAGTTTTACTGGAACTGGATCCTACTGATTCTTCTGTCTGGTGGCAGTCAGAATCACTACTTACAGGGCCCCGGGTGTCACTCCCTTCAGAATGTAAATCCTTCTCAGCTCGAGACACAGCCGATTCCTCCACCTGACTCTTCTCCTCAGAGGTCTCCTCGTTCACAGTTAAGGCATCATCAGGTTCTTTTTCTTGATTTTTTCTTTCTGGGATCATTTCTCTCGATGTCATAAAAGACTCTAAAAATAAGCAAATGTTGTTGCAGTTAAATGTATTTTCAAAATACCTCCACAGTCACGTGTCATGAATTCTGATATTCTACAGTCAAATAATTTCCCCTCAAACTCAGCAGCAAGTACACACAGTGGCCAACGTCAGCACTGTAAGGAGTTCCATTATGTTAAATTCTTTCACGAAAAACAAGAAAGCACACCCTTCTACAGATGTCTCTAAATACCTTCTTCTTCCTCCTCCTCCTCCTCCTCCTCCTCTTCTGTGCAGTGCTGCTGGGTACAACTACTTCCTTTGTCCTTGTCCTGAGATGATGATGGTGCCTCCGCGTCCTCCGCCGGGACCGAAGCCCCCTCACTGGACGTGGTCTGACTGGACGTCTCTCTGACTTCCCCGTCTCTGTCAAACCTGAGTCTTTTGGCCTCGTGCCCTTCAGCCTCCACGGCATCGTCATCTGAATGTTTGTTTTTTATAGGACTCACTGAAGACCCTTCTGATTCAGATGCTGGAGAGTCACTGAAAATGTTGTTTTAAAGTGTCGTTAATACTATTTTCCTCAACTTCTACATTCTTTTAAATTGTATTTTAGTGCCAAAGTTACACTGTCATATCTGTTTGAAGAAAAACATTAGAGAATAATTTCAAGGCAACCTAACTGTTCCATGAATGTTTCTCATTAGTGCCGAGTCACCAAGTTATTGCCACTTTTCTGGGCATTTCCCAGTAAGTTAAATACCGTGACCCTGAAACTAGAGGTCCCCCAGATTTACACACTCAAGTCCTCTCACTTAGTCTTCTTTCCCCTTAATGTGACAGAGAAACTCTGAAGTAAAATAAAAAGTTCCCTTTCATAACCCATACTAAGAAACTACTCAGAATTTCAATTTCTTTTGTCAAGTAACTTTTGAAAAAAAGACAAAAACTGAATCATGACTACTTTACTTTCTTGGGACAGAACCTATGTGCGATAATCTCCCCCAAATCAGCTGTTTTAATGTCTTTTGTCTACCTTACTCTGTGTTAGAGAGAGCCAAAGATCCTACCACAAAACTGCAACCCTGCCTGCCCTCGGTGTCTGCGGAGCCCTGGCTCAACATGGCACACCTGTCTGCACAGCACCACACACGTCCTCCCCAGGGCTCCCGACAGCTCCAGTCACTCGCAACTCTGACACAGTGCGAGTCCAGGTAACACCTGTTCTGCTCTACTGTCTAGGGAACAGGAAGGGGAGAGAGTCTACACATGCTTACTACTGACATACTGTTTATTTTCCAAAATATTCTTTTTAAAAATATTTTTATTTTTTAGTTGAAGGTGGCAACAATACCTTTATTTTTATGCGGTGCTGAGGATCGAACCCAGCGCCCTACACATGCTAGGCAAGCACTCTTCCTCTGAGCCACACCCCAGCCCTCCCAAATAGTCTTGATCCTTGTTGGCTGGATCCACAAATGTGGAGCCCACAGGTGGGAAAAGCCGACTGTACACTGTGAATGGTAACTGGGTCCTGAAAACCATCAATAAACGTTAATGTCTGGTGAAAACAGCCTTCTGTTTTTAAACAGAGCACACACAAACCTGTGGTTTTTTTCTTCATTATGTGGTGAGTTTGACTCTTTGCGGTCACTGCTCTCGGGCAAACCGTTGGTTGTCAAGGGGGCGGATAAAGACACCTTTGGTCGATTCAGTGGCCGGGGTGTTCCAGGCCCATTTATATTAGACCTGTAAGACATATCACCATCACTTCCCCCTTTTGTAAAAAGCCATCCCCTCCCAAAGGACATTCATAAGAACACATCACAAATTTGTTTTAACAAATTCAGTGAAGCACATCCTATATCCTCCATAAAACATCCAATTTTAAAAAGTACACAGAGTCTGCTATTCAAATTCAGGAAAATGCAAGCTCAAGTATATAAAAATTGCTAGTCTCACCTATCAGTGTAGCTTGGTGAATTTCCAGGGAACATAACACCATTCATTCGATTTAAACTATTTGAATTGTTTTTCCTACAAGAAAAAAAAATTTTTTTTATAAGAACTCTGGGTCTAAAAGGTCTTGTAGGTTTTTAACTGCCACACACCCAGACTTCTGTGGGAACCAATATAAACACACACTGATGAATGCAGGGATCCTGCTAACAGTGAAGGAGACTTCACACAGTTGCCACCCAAGAAAGCAGAAGCAGCTGAGGTCGAACCAACGGTCCTCAGTGGGGGCCACCCTCCCCCACCACCATAGGTGTTGGTGTGGGAAGCATGGACACTTCTGGCCTCAGTGGACAGAGACCAGAGATTCTTAAACCTGCAGTTCTCAGGACACCTATGTATAACTAAAACTATCTGGTCCCAAGCTCAGTAATGCCAAGGTTGAGGAAATGTACCCTAAACCAAGTCTTTGCTTCAGGGTATGAATGGCAACAACAACAAATTCTTCTTCGCCTGAAGAGGAATGCCATCCAGTGTCTGCTTCAAACCTAGGAGTCATGCCTTACAAGGGCATCAAGGGGCTCTGGTGCCAGGACACCACATAACATCAGCAATATGAGAATCACAGAAGACCGCCCATCTCTTTACTTGTAAAACACATACGTAATATTATTGGTCACAGTCTACTCTGGGGACTAGGTGAGAGGTTCATAATTTAAAAAGTCAGTATTTTAATAATGTACTAAAACATAATAAATAACATTAAAATTAGAAAAAAAACTATACTTACTCTGAAGAAGGATAAACACAGCTAACAACCATCACATTCTGCAATAACAAAAATTGTTGATTTAATGAGAGAAAAGAAATACAATATAAAGGCTTAATAATTTGTTTCTAACTTCTCAAAATCACTCTTAGTGGGGTGTTTCCAATAATTCCAGTTTACTAATAAAAGACAATAAATGGTTAAAAATGAAAACTGATAACAAGAAACTAGTCTTGCCCTTTTCTGAAGGTACTCGAGAGCCACCTACTTAGGGCACGTGTATTGACTTTCCTCATAACGCAATACCCAATCCAGAGTCACTTTTTTTCATTGCTGTTTAAGGATGGAACCCAAGGTCAACTAACCACTGAACTACACCCCCAGTCCATATATATATATATATTTTTTAAACTTCGAGCCAGAGTGTCACTAAGTTGCTAAGAAGGCTGGCCTGGAACTTGAGATCCTTCTGCCTCAACTGCCAATTTGCTGGAATCATACACATGAGCCACCACACCCAGCCACCAATATATCCCAAGGAAAGAAACCTGAACCTCTCTTTTTTGGGCAATATGCTTAAAAGAGTAAGTGCTTCTCAGCCCTATAATTCAAATATCACAAAGGAGAAAACCAAGAAAGTGAAGTAACTCGCCCAAGGTCACACAATTATGAACTACTGCAGCCTTAATGTGAAGGCAGGGCACCCCCCACCCCAAGGTTCCACAAAACATTAGCTCAATAAGGGTCCTAAGAACTATTACAAGCCACTATACTGGTTCTGGATTACGATTTAAAATACATTGATTCTGCCCTTCTCTCTACTCAATACTTAATTTCAAAGACTTCTACCACCAAATTACAATTCTACAAGTTGTGAAACAGAGTACTCTAACATTAAAGTTATATATTAGAGTGGGACGCGGTGGTGTACATCTGTAATCCCACTGGCTTGGGGGGCTGAGGCAAGGGGATCTTGAGTTCAAAGCCACCTCAACATCTTAAAGGTCATTTGTGACAAACCAAAAGCCAACATCATAGCAAAAGGAGAAAAGCTAAATACCTAATCTCCAGCTGGAAGCAGTGGTGCACACCTATAATCCCAGCAGTTTGGGAGGCTGATTTAGGAGGATTTTGAGTTCAAAGCCAGCCTCAGCAACTTAGTGAGGTGCTAAGCAACTCAGTGAGACCCTGTCTCTAATAAAATATAAAACAGGGCTGGGGATGTGGCTCAGTGATCAAGTGACCCCTAGTTCAATCCTTGATACCTACCCGCCTCCAAAAAGTTACATATCATCTGTGGAGCTTTTCAAAACATTAATATGTTAATACATACAATGAATATCTAAGATAATAAGCTGCTCTTTCCATTCCTAAAAATCAGCACTTCAGGTCCTCCTCTGCCCCTTCCCATATATCTTTTCCCAAACACAGAATATCATTTGGAAAAAAAAAATTGAAAAAAACTCAAGATAAGACTAGAAAACTCTGAAGAAAAGGTACCTGAAAAAGATCTTACCCAATATTCTTTTCTGAAATCTATTAGGCTTCAGTTTAACACAATTCCCATAATTAAAATAAATACCTTTTCTACTCCTCTGAGAAATTTGTCTGTTCCTGTATAGTTTCTCCTTGGATCTGTTAGCAATTCACATAGTCGCTGAATAGTAAAAGGGATACTGCAAAAGAATATAAATTTTATAGATTTAGGTCATCAGTTACCAAAAAACAAGGAACAATACTTATTTTGGTAGCTAAAGCTTTGAATCACTCATGTTAAGCTACAAAGGGAAATGAAAGGATGAGTCATTTATAAGTAAACAATAAGCACACCTGTTCTATACTTCAAGGTGAGAGGTAATACAAAATCAAGTTACAATTTATTTACATACAGAAACTTTTCCTCATTCCCCTGAATACGAAGTTTGAAAAAAGTATCAATGATTTAATACTAGATAGACTAATAAAACACATCATTCCAATGAAAAAGTATTTTAAATATGATTCTGCTCAATGTTACAAGCTTATATAAACCTACATGTTTAATCGCTTAAAGTATACACAAACATACTCAGTATTTTGTTAAGAACCACAGTTAACCACTAAATGCTTTCACAATACATTTTTCACTTGATCACAGCAAATATAAAACTGACATAACATGGAGCCAGAATCATTTTATAAATATCAAGTTTGAGCTCACATTTACTTCTAGTATTCATCAGAATTACAACTGAACAGCAGAATGGTGAGGACTAGAAATGACAGATAGGGCTATAAAGTACAAACACACATCTCTGGACTTCAGTATTTGCCATACACATCTATTCATTCTCTTTGGGGGAAAAAAACCACAAAAGCTTCAAATGAATAATCAACATTCACGACGTCATTTACTTCTCCCAGGCAGTTTGACCAAGGATTCCCGTCAAGGTAACGCAGCTAGTGAGAAGTAATGGTAGGACTCAAATCTAGCTGCCCTCATGTCCAGTCCTACATCTTTTTCACCGTACCACATACATTTAAAAAATAAAAGTGTTTATTTTCTAACTGCATAAACTATACTCGGTTCTCATATTCTTAGCATCATTTTTTATGTTCTCTGTATATTTAATTTATAATAAATTTTGAAAAATAAATGTTATTCACAGGAAAACAATGTATCAGTTATCTGGTTAAGTTCAAGAATCAGTCTTTTCACTCAATTAGCATTCAAACCTGAGCCAGAGGAAAGGGTACAAAGTAAAAGATTAACTATTTTCCTGATATCAAAAATATCTAGAAGCAACTAGAAACACAGAAATGTAACACTAATAATTAGCATTAATTTATTAATATTAATAATTGGTATTATTAACATTAAATTCATTTGTCACTGGTAGAAGAAATTTCTCAGAGTTTCTGTCAATATTCTGAAATCTCTTTTGCAAATCTATTCAGTGTTAAGTACACTAAAGAATCTTTTAAAATGGAGAAGTACAAAGCACACCAACAGCCTTACTAAGAACCAATCAGTAACTTTTCACATCTTTTTTTTGTTCATTCCTATCAACACAAACTACAATTACAAATCTATAGTTAATACAAAAAGCAACAACACCAATAAAAAATTTTCAAGCATTTTTCCCAAGCTGCATATAAAAACAAACATCAGTTCCTCAATTGTCTGTCCCTTCTTGTACTCATTCGGCTAAAAGCCTAAGGACGGCCCTCGTAATAAACATTACTATCATCAATAAGAAATTTATCTGTAGACGAAAGGCACTATCAGAATTTCCAAGTATTAGAGGTATATACCTGTTCATTAGCCCCTCTTCTATATCACTGCTTTTAAAACTTTAAATACATGTAACACCACACCTAAGCTATTCTCACTATTTACAGTAATATTACAATGAAGAGGGTTTATATATTATTTGAAATATGAAGAATAGCACCAAATGGAGCTTTGGTTGGTACTTAACCAACACATAATTTAATATTATCCAATTAAAATTCTTTCCTATACCATATTCCCATTCTTTCCTGAGGCATTTTCTCTTAAATAAAAATTAGCTTTATCATTTGAGTCCTTTTAAACTTCCTGTTTAAAATTTACAGTTTGGGCTATTTCTGTTGATGAATGTGTGTAAAGCTGAGGCCAACCCTGCTGCTGGAAGTCTGCGTGTATATGCCATGGTGGCAGCAGCAGCCTGTGATCAAGTGGGCTGGTACTGCTTCACCCAGTTTCCAACAGATGGCACTGGCACACCAAGCAGTACTCTTCCTCACCCAGATTGGTTGGACACAAACTCACATTTCTTATAAATATTTCAGCCCCAGGAATATTAAAACAAAATGCACTGAAGTCTCATGTTACATACAGTTTGTACTTTTTAATGTATCCTATAAATATAAAGGCCACTACAAATCAGAAACACCACATGGCTCTACAGCAGAACATGTAAGTAATCAGACTGATGATGATAATTGCTAATCAAGTTCGTACACACTGCTATGGAATAAACTGCATGCCAGGAGAACTCGCACAAACCTGGGAACAGTTAATCCAAGGCAGGACATTAAAAGATGTAAAAATGCACATACACCATGGCCGTATGAAAGGTGCGTTTTCTCTGACTTGCAGTAGAAAGCATATGGAAATGCTAAGTCTTCTCCTAATAAAAACCACTAGTTAAAAAGACACATGAGCTCAGAAAAATAAAGAGCAAAAATTGGATTGGGTGCTGTCTGAAAACATGCATGCCACTCCTTCTCAATAAAGTATGAAGCAGAAGCCTAGAATGGGAGTGGACAGGGAAAGGACGTTCACTAGCAAAGGTGTAAAGTAACTTACTTCAAAGAAAATACTTAGGGTTATTTAAAATAAAATCTAGTCAATTTCTTTTGCAATGATATGTTGGCTTACCTGCTAATAGGAAGATGAAAAACTGGGTGTGTATGAATCTGAAAAATTTGCATGACTAGCTAACATTTCAACTTATATTCTTATTTTATATGTGTGTGTATATATACATACATACCTATATAAGTCAATAAAACATTTTTTTAAAAGTCATTAAGGATCCAAGAAGAAATGAGTTCTCAAATGGCGTTACTCAGAACTGCTATAGGAAAACCGTTGAGCAGTTCACTTTCGATGTACAAAGTATAAAGTAGGTTTAAAAACAAACAATAACCTGCCAGTCCAAGGTGAATTGTCCTCTAAGTGTTCGTGTTCTTCTGGAAAACAGGGACTACTAAGTGCTCTTATGTAATGATCATGAGGCCCAAGTATGACATGACATATGCAAGTCATTTAACAATGCCTAAAATATCTTAGAAAGTGCTCAGTAAATAAATCTTGGTGCTATCATAACCCTGATCCCATCCACATCTAATGAAGGCTGGAGGAAGGCACAAATTCTCCAAAGACCAACTGGGAAAGAATAAAGCCCAAAGCAGAACTGTTTTATAATTTCAAGAAAAGCCAACTACCATTATGAAACAAGACCATGCTTTTTATATTAGTTATATATTTTCATTTGAATTCATTGTCCCCATTTATTTAATACACAGACCCAAGCCTCATATATCTAAAAGCTTTGGAAATGCTCACTCCACAAAGCTGTTAAACATCAGAGAACCATACCTAAGCATGAAGTAGCAACTCAGTGCTGTTTTTCAAAAAGGGAAATTCTAGGGGTTGGGATGTACCTCAGGAGTAGAGAGCTTGTCTAGCAAGGGCAAAGCTCTTGGGTTTGATGCCTTAGTACTATAAAACAAAACATGTAATAAAGACCAGGAAAAGATAAATTTTAAACAATGAGGCTAAACACCCTTAAACATATCATTCCTTATTAAATTTTAACCTGATAATATAATTTGACTAAATTTATCTTAAGCTGTTTGATGTTTTTATTACTCACTATAAAAATACGTAAATTATCTGATTATATATCAAGGAATTCAACTGGAAAGAAGAAAAAGGAAAATGCACATCTCATTCAGGGTCTAAGATAAATCAGGCAAACTTTTGGTGCAACTTTACTCACACAAAAAATAAAAATAAAGGAACATAAAATATAACACAGGCGTTATCAGAGTAAAAATCTACAAACATATTCTGACTAGTCTAACATTGGAACTTAACTATTCAAGTAGAAACTAACTCAAATATCCCTGTTATCAAAAGCTTACAAAGCCGCCTATTACGGGGCTGGGGTTGTGGCTCAGTGGTAGAACACTTGCCCAGCATGTGTGAGGCACTGGGTTAGATTCTCAGCACCACATATAAATAAATAAAAGTCCATCAACAATTACTAAAATATTTTTTTTAAAAAGCTTCATAGGTTGTGTTTATTCTTAAGTCACAGAAGTCAGAAAGCTTGGAACCCTTTAATGCTATCTCTACTTGAACAATATGCTCTTTGTGTACCAAGGTACAGAACATGCACACACACACATACACACACACACACATTCATACACTAGTATTTTACAATTCAAACCAAATGTCAAGAATTCTGAGACTCACTTAAATGTCATCATGAAAGGACAAGTATAAAAGATCTAAGAAAATGAAGGCTAGGATTTTGTCAATAATTGGAAGCAATCCCAATGTTGCAAATCAACTGCATCATTCCATGCCCCAAAACTAATCTATGGTACTGTCCAAGTTTTTAATCACGTAAACCATCTCTCAAGAATGCCTGCAATATTCTAAATTATTATTTCATTTGGATTAAATATAAATAAAAGTTAATTAGTTTTCTGCTAATTCCTGCTTTTCAATTTTGAGAATTTTATTAGATGGGCTAGGGCTGTGTAATTCAGTGGTAGTGCGCTTGTCAGCAGGCACCAGAGCCTAAGTCCAGTCCCAGCCCTTCAAGAAAGTAACTACTAGAGAGAGTACCACACATCAAGAAAGGAGAAATGGATGCTAGACAATGCCAATTCTTAACCAATTACACAAGAAAGAAACGAGTCAAAGCAGTCAGAAAACAAAGGAATGAAAAGCTAAGGACCATTCTCTCAGTCCCTGAGAAATCCACAGCTGACTCCAAGACAAACATAAAAAACTCAGAAAAACTATGTTTTAAATCTGTAATTCATAAAGTATGGAAATCGAGTGTGTGTGTGTGTGTGTGTGTGTGTGAGAGAGAGAGAGAGAGAGAGAGAGACAGACAGACAGACAGACAGACACACGCTGGGGACTGAATGAAGGCAGGGCCTTGTGAAAGTGAGGCAAGCACTCTACCAACTGAGCTCTAGCCTCAGCCCTGTTCTTTTAAAAGTTCAAAGTGGCACCTCTTGGGCACAGAAACTCCCAAGACACTCATAGGTATGTGCACATACGTAAACCAATCATGGAAATGATGTTCAGCGCCAAGTCAACTCTGGCTGATCATGAACATTAGAATAACTAGAAAAGAAATCTGGAAGTCGACTGGACAAACATGCTAGGCAACTTTCCCACACTCTCCTAAACACACAGCGACACCATTTTTGTTTGCCACTCAGGTGAAACATTTTAGAAAGATCACAGCTGAAAGAGCAGTGTCAACTGAGAGCAGGATTTAATAGGTTAACTCACATTCATCATTCTCCCTTCCAAATAACTTGAAGATCGTAAAATGGTTTAACTACCAGGACTGTGAGTTACTTTCTCTACCCTTCAAAACCCCTTTCTGAACCATTAGCTACCAGCAGTTAGTTCCTAAGTTACACTCATGATGTCTGAGGGGAAGATTTTCAGGGGGCGTGGCCTTGGTCTGAGTCAATGGATGCCCTCTCTTCCTCCTCATTGCTCCAAGCAGAGGGCATAAAGAGGCAATAAAGATCTTGTAACTGACCATTCCAGTAAAAATGTTCATTTTGTTTATTTTAATTTTTGGTGTTTCTTGCCTAAAAAGCAGTAACTTCAGTTCTGGGGAGTAGCTATAATCCATCTTCTCCTATAAAATTTCAAAGTTCAAAAGTAACTGGAGGAGGGGCGACTGGGGATTGAACCCAGGGGCACTCGACCACTGACTGACCCACATCCCCAGCCCTATTTTGTATTTTATTTAGCCTCACTGAGTAGCTTAGCGCCTCACCTTTGCTGAGACTGGCTTTGATCCTCCTGCTTCCCAAGCTGCTAGGATTATACACTTGCATCACCACACCCAGTTTCAAAAGTATTTTAAGAGGACAAAACAATGACTTTAAAATTAAAAGAACTTAAGCATTTGTTTGTATAATTATTCAATGTCCTATAAAACCAAATATAAACAGAAACCCTTCCTTCCTATACCCATCTTTGAGTCAGGAGTAGGCTTGGGTACTCACTCTCCCAGGCCTCCCCTGGAAGGTGCTGCCCCCTTCCTGCAGGAACCTACCACACCAGCAAACAGGAAATTGGAAAACCAAAGAGGAAAAAATTTTTATCTTACACTGTACTAAAGTAATTTTGGATAATGGATAAGCTTTTGGGGGCCAAATACTATGAAGAATTTAATATAGTGCCTTTACAAACTAAAGGCAAAAACAAAACAATAAAACAAACTTAATAGAGTACTCAAGAGTTTCTTAGAGTACTAAGAAAAACTTCTAAAATTTTAATTTATTATATATGACAACAGGATGCATTACAATTCATATTACACATATAGCGCATAAGTCTTCATGCCTCTGGTTGTACACAAAGTAGAGTCATATCCTTTGTGTCTTCATACATGTACTTAGGGTAATGATGACCATGGCATTCCAATCTTTCCTACCCTGTGCCCCCTCCCTTCCAATCTCTCCCCTTTCCCCCCTAGAGTTCATTTAATCCTCCCATCCCCCCTCCCTGCAGCATATTATGAATTAGCATCCTTTAATCAGAAAAATCACTCAGCATTTGTTTTTGGGGATTGGCTAATTTTACTTAGCACTATATTCTTCAGCTCCATCTACTCATCTGCAAATGCCATGATTTTACTGATAAATTAAATTTTAATGGAGTATATGATCTTATCTAACAATTATAATATAAGTCACAAATACCAATAATCATATAGATATATTCAGTACATGACATTCACCAACAAAAGACATGAATAAGAATGTTCACTGTAAGCATTGCTCATTAAGGTCAAAATATAAATGCCCACCACCAACAGGGACGGGGTGAGTAAACTGTGGCCTTGTTGCTATGAGGGAAAACAATGCAGTCCCTTCAATTAAGTACACAGAAGTTGTACTGATTATAAAGAAGATAGCAAAACTCTTCCAAAAGGAAACTACAACTAGCATGTAACATGATTTCATTAGATTCTTTTCTTTGGGTATCTACTTCTACGACATTGGGGATCTATTTAAAAGTATGAACATATACCACTTCTGTAATTTCAAACTTAACCTATTACAAATACAAAGGACACCCTCAAAGTGGTTTAAAAAGAACCAAATGTTTCTTAAGTATTTTTTAAAAATTAATTTATAAGTTAAATTAAATTGAAAAGATTATAGACATGTTTTAACATAACACAAAGTAAATATAAAGTGACAGTTCCTAGCCTATTACTGATTAAGACTTAATTTCTACTTGATTAGGGTAAACTGTCATCCTGAAAAAAAGAATTTAAAAAATTTAGGTTCAAAATACTCAGCTCAAAGATGAAAAAAGTTTTAAAAGCAATTATGTTTAAGTATGCTTAGGCATTTAATGACTGTTCAAATCATTTTCTGAAGAAGATGAACTGCTTGTTTTACAACTAAGAAACTATAAATATTTAGATTACTGAATAATCTACATATGTCATCTCATCCAACTTCATTTTAAAGTATTAAAAATGATATTTGCTATTACTAATTCAGAATCACAAGTAAATGAACTTAGTATTCACGAAGCTGTGGTATAATTTAACTTGTTTCACTTTACATCTTATTCATAGTAGCCACAATTTATTCAAAAGAAAAGTCACTATAATGTCTAAATACTTTTTATTTGTATTTACAAATATCTCAAAAATATTCTTATCTTGAACACATTACAGTTCAATAATAAATCTCATGCAACGTACTAATACAGAGGATATGGCTTCTTCTAGATATGTACTTTTAAGAAAAACAGTTTTAATTCAAACTGGTAAGGAAACACATGATTACACAATTTCAACAGGACATAAGGGTGCTCAGCCTCAGCCCTGAGGCAAAGGCTAGACCATGAACCTCAAAGACAAAGCCATGACACCTGCTAGCCCCAAAGTCAATGCATAAGCGTCAGACATTTAAAGCAAGATTCCTACAACTTAAAAAATTAAGTTACATGACATTTAGTCAAAAAAATTACACTCTCTTACTTAAAATTCCATGTAATTCAAGCTATTTATGTTATCCAAAATTACAATCAAAACCATTCAAATAAAACCTACCTCGAAATCATTTAATGGTTAGCAGAAATACAATTTATTACACTTAGTATTGTCATTCCACACTGCACCTTGTTCACAGACAAAATACAGCACAATTCAAATTAACATACACTTCCTCCCCTCAATAAAGGAAAACCTGAAAATATGAAGTTCTAAAAGGAAAGAATTTAAAATGACAGAATATGAGACTCAGCATTATTTTTAAAAAGATCACCTTTATTTTAGTGCCGTGTGTCGTCAGGGTTTTTAATGTTTTACAAAAGACTAAAACTGGTTACTTGCTAGGAAAGAGAAAGGACTCAAAAATTACCAAATAAAAACTGATAAGTAGAATAATTTTATACATTGGTATTTTTCATTTTTTAAAAATGTGGCTTCTCTTAATGATACACAAGTTCTGTACTATGTATACAGACTTTTAATTCCAAATATTCTATGGTAAAGAAAAAAACATGAAACCATTTCCTGATAAATAAATATTTCCATTGTGTTATGCCTAATTAACTAATATTCATTAAAAAATTGGTTAAAAAATATTTTAAGGCTGTAAGCATTTTCAGTACCTGTAAGCTAAAAATCCCCAATCAGTTGCTAGAGACATAGAATTCTAATATATAATCAATTATAAAATTATGACATATCAAAACTAGAAGAAAAAAATTAAGTCCTGCTAAAAATGAAACCTTTAAAATAATATTAAGTGCATACCCATTAAATCCAGTGACAATTTTCAGAATTCTTTCCTTCATTTCATCAAAGGGAATATATTCGACATTAGGATTAGGAGGACCTCTTGGTTCAGGAGCTGAAGTTCTGAAATCATCCATCACTTTCTCCAGTTTGAAAATAAAATAGCCTTTAAATTGAGACCATTGAATCCTATAAGCAAAACAGGAAACAAAATATATAACACCATGTAACTTCAAAATTCTTGGAGTGCAAAGCATAAACCTAGAATACACCAACTGAATGAAATTCAAATGTAAGTATTACTGGGAATGACTTTGCTCAAAAGCATGCATCAAGCATGATCAACATGCTCACAAGCTCAAATCCTATTCTACACAATTCCCCAACTCCTCTGACCAAACAAAACCAAAATCTGTGTAAGAATATTGAAATGCACTAACTCTGGAAGAAAGCCAACAGGGTGCTAGGTTTTTTGAGTATTTGAACAGTTTGATTTTGACTCTCCCAAAACAAAAGCAAGCAGGGAGGTACAACTACTCCACTTAAGACAGGTCAGAAAGTAATTTATACCATAATCTCACAGCATCCAACAATAATACTCCCATGGACTATTAAGGTTTCTAGTCTTTCAACTGTTAAATAACAAGTTTTATTTTTTCATTTCTTTGTAGTGAATATTTTCAGGCTCATTTGTCATGATATATGTTTACATCATTGATATCCACTCACTCAGTGTGACTTAGTAAAAATACATTATTACCTATATTGATTTTTTATTGTTAATATACAGAATTAACATAAGCACTTTTTAATTCTTTTCCCCCTCAAACTTCAATACTAAGAGGGAGTTTTATGGTGACTCCTGTATGAATACCTAAATCCCAGGGGATGCCAAGTCAGGGGTGTCCCTATTTCCCCAAGCAGACAGCACCATCAGCAGATCCATTTCTTACACTGATTACACAGAAGTAACGGTTACGCTGCTAACCTATGACACTTCTGTCCCATCCAGCATCCCGACAAACACTAGGACAGCAGTTTCCAAAATGTGGTCCAAGAAATCAACGTCTCAGCTGTTAAGAAAAAGACTTGCTTTCCCACTATGTCTTTTTCCCCAGTTCTTTTTACTGTTCCAACTGGTTACCCATGACAGCAGAATGCACTGTAAATCACTGTACACGAACGGAGCACAGCTTCTCATTTCTCTGACTGAACACGATGTACAGTTACACAGTGATGTACAGGCATACATGTACCTAGGATAATGATGTCCCTCTCATTCCACCATCTTTCCTAGTCCCATTTCCCCTCCCCTCCCCTTTGCCCAACCCAAAGTTCCCCCATTCTTCCCATCCACCCCCACCGTTACACATCAGCATCCACATATCAGAGAGAACACTGGCCTTTGGTTTTTAGGGATTGGCTTATTTCACTTAGCATAATATCCTTAACCCCATCCATCTCCCTGAAAATGTCATATTTTTATTCTTTTAATGCTGAGTAATATTCCATTGTGTATATATACTACAGTTTCTCTACCCATTCATCTATTGATGGGCAATCTAGGTTTAGCTATTGTAAATTGGGCTGCTATAAACACTGATGTGGTTGTGACCTTTGGGTATAGACGGAGGAGTAGGCTGACATCTGTGCTGATGGTGCCAAGAAAGGGTGGGGGTAAAGGTGATGGCAATTTAGCATCAACCAAGACAGGGAACAAGACTAAACTAGTGGTAGTACTCATTGTACTCTTTACCACAAATTCATTGTGTTAATTATTATTATTATTATTTTGTGTGTGTGGTGCTAGGGATTGAACCCAGGGCCTTCTGCATGCAAGGCAAGCACTCTATCAACTGAGCCGAATCCCCACTCCTCATAGTGTTAATTAAGGGGGGGAAAAAGGGGTTTCACTTAAAAATGTAACAAAGAAAAACTAATTTCATTGAATACACATCTTTTTAGTATTCTATGAATCAAAATCATAAATGCACATACAGTGCATATGTGCACACTACCTACCAAAGTTGCATGGAGGTCTTGGGAAACAACCTTGTACAAGAGGACCATCTAAGCTACCTGCTCTTTTTCACAGAAGGCCATTTCTACATGGAAGAACTACCACGAAGCCAGTGCTTCTTCAAATCAGGATGTGTGTATGGGTTTCTCAAAAAGCACCGACTGAAGTGAGCTTGCCATTTCAAGAGAAACTGACAAGATTCATTGTGAACAATAAAACTTAAATTTCTAAGCCAGAAACTGTCTGGGAAATTAAAAGTCTGGGAAATTTTTATTCTTCACCATGAGCTCGGAAAGTTCCTGATATATTCCCCAAATCTTCTAAAAGCAATCAGTGTTGAAGTAAAAGTAACACCAAAAGCATGAGAACAATGGACCAGTTTCTGTTTGGGTGGATGAAAACATTCTGGAAATGGCTGGTATGGATGGCAAAACAACACTGTGGTTATAACAATAAAATGTATGGTATGTATGTTTTACAATAAAAGTCTTGAAACAGGCAAAATATTGATTAGGCATTTCTCTAAAGTAGTTATGTATGAAGCATATGAAAAGATATTCAGCATTGTTATCTATTAGGATGCAATGCAAATCATAACACTGTACAATGAGATACCAATTACAACCCCCAGAGGGGCTATAACAAGAGATGAACACTATGTTTTCGTGACAACGTGAAGAAACTGGAATGTCATACATTGTTGTTAGGGATGTGGCACTGCTTTGGAACATACCTGGGCAGTTCCTCAAAAGATTAATGGGTGAGTTGACATGGGATCTAACAAGCTCACTCTAGTAAGTGAACAAATTATATGGTTATGTAAATGTTACCACAATTATAAAAGAGCCTGGTGAAGAAGATCATTAGAAGCTACCTGTATAAAAACTTTTTTCCTCCTTTCTCTAATTTGTTTTCAAATGGGGAATGAAGTTTAAAAAGGGAAGGGAAATTTGAGGTTAAACAAGGAGAAATGGCCAAGTACAGTGGTGCAGGCCTATAACCCCAGCTACTCAGAAGCTCAGGCAGGAGCATACCAAGTTCAAGGGCAGCTTGGGCAACTTAGCAAGACTGCTTCAAAATAAAATTTAAAAGATGGGTCTGGGGGAGATGTAGCTTAGCAAAATAGTGCTTGCCTAACACATGTGAGGCCTTGGGTTCCATCTCCACTACTACCACCAAAAATAAACACACACACACACACACACACACACACACACACACACACATCCAAATGCTTTCTAAAATTTATCTAAAAATTGTATAAGATTTCCCATATTAATTTAACTAATACCAAAGCATACCAAGAAATGTAAAACTGAAATAAGCCTTATACTTTACATTTCAAGTTAAAATTTTTTCTCTTTCTTTGAAGATTTTTTTTTGGGGGGGGGCAGGTGGACAACAGGGATTGGACTCAAGGGTACTTAAACACCTAGCCCATTTTATTGAGACAGAGCCTCACTAAATTGCAAGATCCTTGCCTCAGCCTTCCAAGGTACTGGTATTATAAGTGTGTGCGAACAAGGCTCAGCTTTTCTTTATAGTTTAACACACGAAATCCCAAGTTGTCAAATTATGTGAATATTTCAATGAAATCAACACCAGTATATAAAAACAGGCTGGAGACCATAATCTAGACTTTACACATTTTATTTATATTATTATATCATAATTATATACAATATTTGTTTTTATAAGTGCTTCACACCTGGGACCACGGGACAAAATAGGTTAATAACTACCCACTAATTTATAATTATAAAATTTATAATCACAAAATTTATAATTTTATGAATTCAGATTACCTTATACACAAGGATTCCTTTCCTCCCCTATTCATTTGGTTTAATAATCATGGTATCCAAGAAAGCACACATTAATACGACAGCCAGATAAGAAGGAAAATTATGAGGGGCTTCAAAGATTATGATACTAAGTCATGAGACAGGAATTAAGTCCCATAAACTGACAAATTATGTACACATTGTATTTAAACTTTTACATGTATTAAAGTTAGATCGAAAGACACAATTAATGTGATACTATGCTATATGCCAATTTTTAAAAGCCTCTAGAACTCGAGGACCCATTTTTTTTGGTTGGAGTACAACTATCTGATGAAAAAACAGAAAATGCTTCCCTAAAAAGTATATAGAATTTAGGAAAACAGGTCACGAGGCAATCAACTAAAAATTTGCTAATAAAAATGATTTTCTTAATAATGTACTCAGTAGAGGAAAAGAGAAAACAAATCTTAGTTTTCAATATGAAAATGAAATTATTCTAAACAGATACTTATGAGATAAATTTTCAACTTCAAATCAATTTCTCTATATAAAATATTCTTCCTAAACAAAACACATTCACAACTTAAATCTACTTTGCTGAAATACCTCAAGAATTTACTGAAACTCATTACCCATTAATTTTTCAAGAAATCCCTCCCTTTGCCTCCTTTTTTTCTGTTTCCCTCAATTTTCTCCTTTTTTGTTTTTTCTCTTCTATGAAAGCAAAACTCCTAACACTAATAAATATATCTTCCGGCTGAACACCATACCGAGCTCTTCTTTTCTTCTTCACAAGAACTCATAAGACTATATTAAACATGTTTCCCTAACAATTCTCTAAAGATTAAGATATTTTTCAAAGGCTCCAGGACAGACGGATCTATCTTTTCTTCCCCCAGCTGATTCTACACTGTAGTGGCCAGTGGCCACAACATTAACTTACTGTCTCTAGACTGTTTCAATCTATTAAGATTATTTTCTGGGCTGGGAATGTAGTGCAGTGGCATAGCACCTACCTAACCTGAAGAAGCACCTGGGTTCAAGCCCTACCACCACCTCAAAATTAAACAGCCAAGACAAGTAAGTAAATCTCTGCAATCAGCCCAACTGCATTCCACACAGAACTGAAGGGAGGCTAAAGTGAGAGCAAGCAGGAGACCAGGAAAAGTCCTACTACCAGCTAATACTCCAAAGTATAGTGAATACTGCACCATCTGTAAACAAGGAAGGGGAATAGGAAAATGAGTGAAAAAAGAGAAATCTGCAGGAGCTGATCACTCATGAAAGGGGACAAGACTTTGAGCTCAAAAAAACATTTACAAGGAGGGATCCAAACGAGAAGTTTCCTCCTATATTATCATATTGTATCACATAATATTTTATTCGCTGAACTTAAAGGGGACTAGGTTCTACCCCCATGATATCAAAATCCTTCAATGTAAGGCCAGGCACAATGGCACACACCTGTTATGAGGATCGCAAGATCAAAGCCAGCCTCCGGAACTCAGTGAGACCCTGTCTCTAAAATACAAAACAGGTCTGGGGATGTGGCTCAGTGGTCAAGTGCCCCCCCCCCAAGTTCAATCCCTAGTACTACTCCCCACCCCCCAAAAATCCTCCAATGCTCATGGCTCTTATATATTTGCATGTAACCTACAAACATCTCCTATATAGTTTCAATCACCTCTAGATTACGTATACTAACTGATACAATGCAAAGGATATGTAAATCACTGTTATACTGCACTCTTTTAGAAAATAATGACAAGACAGTATCTGATGCTTATGGTTCTGTATTTAACAATATACCTTGAATTTATTCATCATTACCTAAGCTAGTTCCTTCTTTTTCTGGCTGAATAGTATTCCATGGCAGAGTAATGAAGTGAGAGGGTTTTAACAGTATGTTCTAAATCAGAAAGTAGAGAAGAATAGATTGTTCTTTGGAAAAGACAGTGATTAAACTGTAGGTGGTTAACAGAAAAAAAATAATAATAATGACAAGAGAAAATATCCAAAGGCTTCACACCTGTGGATTCAACAAACTACAAATCAAAAGAATTCAGGGGAAAAACTGCAGCATGCACATGCACACATCTGGATTCACCTGTTATCACACAAGAACCTACCCAAGGCTTCCATCTATCTACACACCAGGTTCTCCATTTGTTCCCCTGTTCAAGAGCTGTCACTTAAGCTGTCCTCCACCTTCTCCTGTAAACATCTACATCGACTTTCTACAGATCATTCCCATCGAATAATATTGCTATTTTTCCCATCTTGAAATTTTTCTTTACTCCTTCTTCCCTCCTAGTTTTCATAAAAATAAAATTTCCTCTGTAATAAAATGTCTGTAAAGAGCTCCCCCTCCCAGTACCTCTCAAATCCACTCCAACCAAGCTTTCAGCCCCATCACTAACCCTAATCTGTTCGATTCAGGTCACCAACGACCTCTATATTGCTCTACAATTGATGGTCAGTTCTTGTACGGCAAGTGACTCTAGTTAATTATATACAGTCGAAGGACTGCTGCTCATTACTCTCCTGGGTTTTCTTTAATCTCCTGCATCTTTTCTGCTTGCTTTTCTTTTTGGTTTCCCCAAATGTTTAATGCTGCAGCATTTAGAAGCTCTATCTATCTATACTTGGTGATCTCAGTGAGTATGGAGATTTTTAATACTATCCATATCCCCAGACTCATATCTTCAACCACCCACTCCATATCTCCACTTGGCCAACTAATATTCAACGTGTCCAAAACAACTCCTGACTGTTCCCACAAATTGCTCCTCTCACAGGTATCCCCCTCTCAGGTGTGATGAAATGCCACTCTTCTGGTTGCTTAGGCAAACTCCTGAGTCACTACTCCTTTCTTTCTCTCACATACCACACTCTGTCAGGAAATCCTATCGGGTGTGCCTTCAAAATATATGAAGAATGTGACTAATTCTTACTACCTCCTGCTACCACTTAATGCAAACATCTCTCATCCCTTAATCTGAATTCAAATAACACCTGCATAGCTTTGGGTGCAGTTTAGTGGTAGAGCACATGCTTAGCATGCACAAGGCCCTGGGTCTAATACCCAATATCAAAAAAAAAGAAAATCAGAAGAAAAAATAAAATGACCCATGTCTGGCTCTTTACCTAAAACATTTTCAGTACCATCACAGAACAATTATTTCAAAACTTCATTTTGGTAAGGTTGTTGCTCAAAAATTCGCAATAGCTCTGAATTTCACTCAGAGCAAAGGTCAAAGTCCTTACAATGGTCCAGTGTTCTCTACACAATCTGTCACCCTTTATCGCCTCCTCTGTCAGTCTACTCCAGCCACAGTGGCCCTCTTCTTAGGCTGTGAAAAGGCTGAGCACACTCTTACTTGTGCTGGAAGATTCCTCTATCTTAGTATGTTTTTTTATATACACATGGCCAATTCCCGTATTTCCTGAATCTTATTCATTCAAATGGAACCTTCTCAATAAGGCTTGCCCTGACCACCTTGTTTAAAACTGCAACTACCTCTCTATGCTCGACTCTCATTCTCCTTACCCGTTTTCTTGTTTTTACACCATCTGAACAACCTACTAATATAATAGGTAATGTATTTATTATATTTTCTATTGCCTGCACATTTGTTCACCAATATATGTATAACAAGTTCCACGAAAAAAGTCTGGCAAAAAATAAGTGCCCAATAATTACTTAGTGCTCAATTAATTATGGGTAAATGATTATACAAAAGCCTACTTTGTGTGAATAGTGTTCACAACCCACATATAACAAGGGGGGGAAATCACATAGGAAAAAAATGACACTTTGCAAGCAGAGTTGGAAAGTATTATAAGTAAAACTATTTTAATTAATAACCCGGGGTATACACTTGTTCTTTAGTTGCAATGCATAATATAATAGCAAACACTTATCACAAATGTCTGGCAATTTTCTAACCACTTTAACCATATTAATTCAATTCTCACCCATCTATGAGTTAGCTGGTAGCACTAATCCCATCTTGGAAACTCTGTCTTAAATAACCGGCCCATAACTGCACAACTTGTGAGTGGCAGAACCAGGATTTCAATCAACATCAAGGCACTTTGGTATCAGAATCTGCCTTCTTACTACATGACATCTTTTTTCTTTCTTTCTTTCTTTTTTTTTTTTGGTGGTCCTGGGGTTTGAACTCAGGGCTTTGTGCATGCAAGGCAAGCACTCAACCAACTGAGCTATATCCCCAGCCCAATATATGACATCTTAAAAGCATAAGCCAAACAAAGGTCAATGCAAAATATGCATCTGCAAGCTGTCAGTGATGTGAAAACATATGAAGAAGTCTAGATGCCTTCATGGAGCTCACAATCTAAACAAAAATAACACCACAGCAAAATATGTGTATAACAGAAGTAATTACTAACTTCTATGATGCATTAAATCACATCTAACTCAGAATAAAGGAAAGTCTTTTAAAACAGATGGTCTTTAGCATATACCTTAAAAGATGAGCACAAAAGCCAGGTGTGGTGATGCAAACTTGTGATCTCAGCAGCTCAGAGGCTGAGGCAGGAGGATCACAGGTTCAAAGCCAACCACAGCAACTCAGCAAGACCCTATCTCAAAATAAAAAATTTTAAAAGGGGATAGGGATATGACTCAGTGGTTGAGCGCCCTGGGTTCAATACCTAGTAGAGAGAGAGAGAGAGAGAGAAAGAAAGAAAGAGAAAAGATGATGATAAACACAAAGGTCTTTGATTCCAAAAAGAGGAAAACAGTCCTTGCAGAAGTCATTATGAGGAGGAACAGAATTGTGTTTAGGTGAGCAGAAAAACACAGGGAGCAAGGGGGAGAAGAGCAACTTTAGTAGAGACATAACTCTACCCCTTAAATTTCACAAGGATCTTGAACTATATAACCTATGTAAAGGAAGCGGGTGCAGAAAAAGTTTAATCATGGGAATAACATAATATTTACATTGCTGCAAGGCCACTGTTAACAGCATAGATTCAGACTAGAAAGGGCAAGTAAAACTGCAAGGCTGGAATCCATTTACAAAACTTTCACAAAATCCCAGGGCACCAGAGCAGTGAACAGATAATATCTACAGGACCACATCCATTGCTGTCTGAATTTGCACACCCATTACCACTCACAATGCCCTACTGCAAGTTCTCATTTCTTCTAACTTTAAATAACCTAACAGCCTCCTGAGATTTCCCCAACTCCCCTCAATTATACTTCCTCAAGGGCAAAGCTCTGGTTTCTCTCTTCAGATAAAATCCTTTGATAACTCCCAAGGTCTTCCTAAATCCAGAATTCTATTTATTAGCAAGGTACTTTCTGATCTCCCCTAAATCTACCTCTACAGCCCTGCACTTTTTCCTGACTACTCCTTTGCTCCATGTTTCCTCTGCCCAGACTGGGCTAAAATGCCTCCCAGGATCATGAAGCTACCAACCTTCCTTGCCAGAAATCTACTTCTCACTTTATTGCTCCCAAAACAGTTTACAACTTCCTTACAGCAACTATTATATTCTGCTCCAGACCAGAATCACTGTTTTGTTTTTTGTTTTTCCCCCTTATAAGATCAAACTCCATGAGGTTAAATATTATGCAGGCAAAGTGAACTTTGCGGGGAGGGTACTGCCTCTGTAACAAAAACACTGATCCATACTAATGAGCTGGTTTCCTGCTCCATTATTCCCACTTTCCTAAAAAGAACCTACGACACAGGAATGGGCCTAGGAGCCTGCTATTGCTCTATCCATCTCACCTGCCCCCTGGAAAAACTGGGATGATCCCAGGATAAGCCAATCAGGCACTCAACATCAGAAATGTGAAATATGGAGAGAAGCTGGGACTGAAACGCAATGAAGCACACTGGGCCTTGGCAGCAACCTGAAGAACAAGTCTGACCACTACAGCTAGGCCTCCTCCTTCTCCTGTCCTGGCCAGGTGGGAAAGCTCAAGCCTGGAAAGCACTACTTTGATAGCTTTCCAATAAATACCACTTCTTTTATCATACTCTTTTGGGCTTAAGTGAAACAAGATCAGTTGTGTTGCTTGGAAGCAAAAAAGTTTAAAATTAATGAGATATCTTCAAAAAGCTAAATAGTCTTTGGGGATTAAATCTTGAATGCTTCAGCTTAACCAGAAATCTAAGAAGCAGGGGGAAAAATCAGATTTCCAAATTACAATTTTTAAAAGTTTATTTGTTGTATTTTAATAATTAAAATGCTGTGAGACTAGCAATTTAAGTGAGAATGGATGTTCCCAAAGAACCATTTAAGCACTAGGAAAGCAGAACGGGGAAAGGTCCACCAGGGTACTTAGAGAATTTGACTTTTAAAAGTTTGGTTCAGTTAGTATAATCTGCCAATATGTAAAAAGTACTCTATGTTGTTACACACACAATAAAATAAACTTTAATACTATTTTCTTTATTAAAATGTTTCCCTTAATTGCACTTTGAGGAATTTTAGCTTTATCCAACATAAATATCCTAGGTCTTAAAAATACACAAATGCTCCTGCATCAGAACCCAAACTCAACTTTCCTACATGAGAAATTAGATCCAAATTTATAAATGTACAGATTTATGAATTTAAGTTTCTACTATGAAGGCTATTCATTTCAGCTAATCTTGTCTAAAAGCTTTTTTGTTCCTAATGAAAGCTTTCTACCTTTATTCATTTAAAAGAATAAAAAGCAATTGCTTAAGGTCCATGAAATTACAAAATGAGGAAAAATTAAGTTACTAATAGTGAAACTTTAAAACTCAATATTAAAACTATTCAGACTTAAGACTAAAAAAAGCAAAGGGATCTAAACCATACTTTTAAGAGGCTATTGGCATTTCTTTTTCAAATAAATCATATCTGAAAAATCCAAATTCTTTAAATACAAAGATCTCAAGTATTCTCTAGTTTTTTCCTAAAAGGGTTTTTCAGAAAGCAACTTACCAAATGCCTACTTCCATTTTTTCTTTCACTCATTGAACATAAATATAGGAATCGTCATATCTTCCTTTATGAAATACTGTATTATTCAAATTACTTTACATAAGTACCTTATTTAAAATATCCTACTGTATTTCTTTTTTAAATACTCTGTGCTTCATCATACCAAAGTTCAGCATAGGGGCTGGGGAATAGGGGATGTAGAAAAACCGCTTTCTGTACATTTGAATCCATAATTTAAAGTTTCTGTACTATTCCATTCCAAGTTTTTTAAAAGAAAAATCTAACAGTCATAAAATAGGGATATGATTTTATCCATAAATCCTCAAGTCTTTTCAGAGAACACACAAATCAAATTTTTTGAGTATCATGTCAGTGCCCCCAAAATTTTGGATTTAAGAGCATTTCAGATTTTGGATTTTCAAATTAAAGATGCTCAACTGGTGAAGTCTATGCAAATATCCCAAATTTCCAAACTCCAAAAAACTAAAATCTGAACCATTATACCACTGTGAATAGGGGAAAAAAGTCAAATTATACCAACTAAATACAAAAGCAATATGTTAAAATACTGCTTTTGTATTTAGTTGGTATAATTTGAACATGTTAAAATGTTTCATAAATTTTTTCCTTACTTGAAACATGCCATCATTTAAAACAGACCTACTTGCAAGTCTATAAGATCAAATAAATCTCTTTGAAGTTACTGTTCATTAAATTTAAATATGTGCTTCCTCTAAACCTTCAAAGATCTGTTCATATACTGTCTTCATTATATCTAAGTCAGCATCCATTATGTAACTTTGCACTGTGTTTAAAAAATGTACTCACCTATATTTCCTCGACACTATTGATGTTTGAAAGATTTGAATTACACATTAAAATATGGACAAAAACGCACACTTGGTTAGGAATATTTACTGAGGCTTTAAAATGTCTAAGTAGAAAAAAGAACCTAAACTTTTATTTTAATCAAGTTTGAAATTCTGTCAAAATCTTAAGAATATATGGCATTTGCTGGTAAATGGATGGAACACGAGATTATGCTAAGTGAAATGAGTCAATCCGGAAAATCCAAATGCCAAATGTTCTGGTATGTGGGTACTGACACATAATGGGGGGGGGGGGGGGTAGAAGTTCATATGATTAACAAAGGGGAAGGGAGGAGAGATGGGAATAGGAAGGACAGTAGAATGAATAAGACAGAACTTTCCCACATGCATAAATGAATACTCCACCAGGGAAATTTCTCATCATGTATACCCATAAGAATGGGATCCTAATTAGAATAAGCCATACTCCAGGTATAATCTGTCAAAACACACTCTACTGTCATGTGTATCTAAAAGGAGCAAATTTAAAAAATCTTAAGGATATCTGGAATTTTATACACATAATTAACACAGCAGAATTACAAAGGCAAAATGTAAAGCCATCTCAATTTTATCCCCATCTTCATCTAACCAAGTTCTGTGTGTTCCACCTCACATCTGACACTAAAGTTTTCATTTACCTACTCAAACTAGAAACACAGAAACACATAACAAAAATAGCAATTATTTGTGGGCGTCCTGGTTTAACTGAAAAAACTTACTATTACAGAGCTAAATTTATAAAAGTTTTCCCTGGGCCTCCTTTTTAAAACAAAGTGAACATATGTGGTACAGTCTAGTGCTGATAAAAGTAGTGAGCAAAGTATTAAATGAAATATAAATCTTTAGTGTTAAAATAACACTATGGGGGTGAGGGAGGCAGTGAATGGGAGACAGTGGGGAACTAAACTGACCAAACTATAGTCATATTGTGTCATACACAAATAGGTGTAATGCATCCCACCTGTTATAATGCATGAATAAAAGTAGAATTTTAAAGAATATTAGCAAGGACTGAGTTGGCATGCTCACCATTATATCCCCAGCATCTACACAGTACCTAGAATACAGTGTTTGCTCAATAAATATTTGTTAACTTAAGTGATACCTTAATTAGACATGAAAGAATTTAAGTAAATAAGGTAAAATCAGAAGTTACACAAATACTACATGATGAACAGCACACAGAAAGGAACTTCCCCTTTTCAGAAAACTGACACCGGTGTTTTTTCCATAAAAATTGAACCTGTCGTAGAGTAGGTGTTTAATGATTTCATCAGCACCTAACTTGTCACATAGTAATAAAGCCTAGCTCCTCTCCTACCCACTCTACACAGCTGTGACTACACTTATGTTTACAGAGATTTTCAAAAGCCTATCTTTATAAAGCAATCTATATCTGAGTCTAATCAGTATACCAGAGAGATACTGCTGGGTGCAGTGACTCAAGAAGCTGACACAGGAGAATCATGAGTTCAAAGTCAGCCTCAGCAACAGGAAAGCACTAAGCAACTCAGTGAGATCCTGTCTCTAAATAAATTATAAAATAGGGCTGGGGATGTGATTCAGTGGTTGAGTGCCCCTGAGTTCAATCCCTGGTACCAAAAAAAATATATATATATATATACTAACTGCATAAATCTTTTGCAACTGTTACAAACTAAAGGTCTATTATCTGGCCACATTCATATTTTGAAGCCCTAAGCCCCAATGTGATAGTAGTTGTATCTGGAGGTGGGGCCTTCAGGAGGTAATCAGGGTCAGATGAGATCATGAGCAGGGGGCCTTCCTAGTAAGATCACAGGAATCAAGAGAGCGCACACACACACACACACACACACACACACACACGCACACACACAGACCAAAAGACAGGTTTCCCACAACTGGATCATGTCCGATATCCTTATCTTGTCTCAAAGCCTATAGAACTGTGAGAGAAAAAAAACAAACAAACAATCTCTTGTTTCAGGCACCCAATCTGACATTTTCTTAGAGCAGCTCAAAGTAAGATAGCAAATCTGCTCTTTTGAAGGAATAGAAACACATGATACAGGAAGATATAATGATGAATCATATTATGACCTCTAAGAAACCTGGCTTGGCAGGAAAAAAATGTGCTTATAAGAGAAGATCCATAATACAAAACAGAAAAAGGCGAAGCAAGAGAAATTAGAATGGGAAGGTTACTATCTTCTTTGAAAATCTGGAAAGGATCAGGGATCATATTAATGCTAAAATGAAAGGACAGACACAATCTGGATATGTGGAAATTAAAAGGGAAGAAAGTCGGTTACTCAGAATATTCACACACACACAACAACAGCACTCAACACTCAGGTACCAACATTCTTGATTATTTTCTAAAGTTAGAAATTCAGAGTAATTTCCAGGTCCAGGCATGGTAGCGCACACATCTTTAATCTCACGAACTTTGGAGGCTGCGGCAGAAGGATTTCAACCTGGAAACCAAACTCAGCAACTTGGCAAAAATCTTAAAACGGCCACAGATGTAGCTCAGTAATGGGGTGCTTGCCCCACATGCAAGACCCAGGGTTCAGTCCCCAGTACATCAAGGGAAAAAACAGGCCACGCCGAGAGATTAAGCCGCTCCCACCTAGGACTATGTTAAGTGCACATGAGGATTTTACACAATGACCCTATCAACTATTAACATGTTTCTCAGACATAGTCCCCCCATCAAGTGATACGTGATTGTATGCATGGAGCCATTGGTACAGTCTTAAAAGACAACGTGAAGTCATCCTAGGAGGAAAAATATCTGAGGCAAGAACAAGGTGCTACCAGAATTCAACACTAGTGCTAAACTAAAGGACAGACACAATCTGGATATGTGGAAATTGAAAGGGAAGAAAGTCAGTCACTCAGAACTTTGAAGCCCCAAGCCCCAATGTGATAGTAGTTATATGTGGAGGTGGGGCCTTCGGGAGGTAATCAGTGAATTCCAAGCAACAGGGAAGTTATGAATGACAAGGCACGAGATTAGAAAGACAAAATGAGCCCAAATCAAAAAAGAATTTTAAAACCTAAGTGGGTAATTGCATTGAAGTATATAAAGAAGTATATTAACCAGAAATGCTGAACAAAGAAACACCAAAGGACACGAGGAAGAGTAATGCACCCCGTCAGCCCAGATCAGTCCTTGGCTAGGTTTGTACACAGTGCTCCACCCACTGTACCATCTGTATGACATGTAACAGAATGCTGTGACGCAGGCATTAAAATATGCTGGTGTGGGTGTGACAGACCTCTCCACTAAATTCTACCATGATCTTGTCATTTATACAATACACGTATACTGAACAGAGTTCTCAAACGTGAACCAAAGTTTTCTTTACCTTTCAAAATTCTACTTAAGGGCTGGGGTGGTGGCTCAGTGGCAGAGCGCTTGCTCGCCCAGCACATGTGAGGCACTGGGTTCGATCCTCAGCATCATATAAAAATAAATACATAAAATCAAGGTATTGTATCCATCCATCTATAACTAAAAACAATTTATGAAAGAAACTAAAACATATCTACTTTGAGAAATAAAAATTACTTGTAAAAGGCTTGTCATCTATAATCCTAAGTGTTCTCTTTCTTAATTTTCAGTGAGGATAAAAGTGCCATCTGTTTTGTCTTTTAACTAATTACATGAGGTATCTGTTAGCGAGCTTCACAGGACCACTCTCATATACGTGCAGGAGGCAGTCTTTCCTTCCCCATCCCTTCATGTCATTAGCAGCTTTGTTTTCAGTAGTCACATATCTCTAACCTAAAACTTACTGTGGACTGTGCTCACTGGTAGCCCGGCACCCATGTGCACCTTTACAGACCAAGTTACAAGTCACATAACTGCTGATACACCCATGATGGTTACAGACAGCAGTGCTGACTTTCCCCTACTCAGAAAAGAGAGGCACAAGCTGCCCTAGTCCTGGACACTTATGTTGTCCTTAAAAGGAAAGAAAGGCTAGAGACTAACATCTGGAAAGGCAAGGGAAAGAGTTTGGTTATTTTTGTCACCTTTCAGATTTAAGTGCATTTTATTAATGAACCTTATCACACTACTATTTGTATTTCACACGTCACAGTGAAGAACAAAACAATAGGACACCTTTTAAAGTTTTTTTTTTTTTACTATAAAGCAGGGTCTCTCAACCTTGGCACTACAGACATTTGGGGCTTGATAATCCGTTGATGTTGGGGCTGTCCTAAGAAATGGAAGATGTCAAGCAGCACTGCACTGTCACTGCTGTGACCTCAGCGGGCCATCCTCATCTGAATGGACTAACTGGCTGCTGACTGTAGGCACATGGGGCATGGCTGGAGGAAGCAGGTCCATGGGGGTGTGTCCAGGAAGGGTTCACTGTCCCTGTGGCCCCTTCCCCCTGTGTCTCTGCTTCCTGGCCACATGAGCAGAGCTGCTTTCCTCTGCCACACTCTCTGCCATGATGGTCCACCTCATCTGAGGTCCAGAGCAATGGACTTGTAGGCCACGAACCAAACCTCTGAAATCATGAGCCAAAATAAAATTGTCCCCCTCTTAAGTTGCTCTGGTCAGGTATCTTGGTCACACCAACAAAAACCTAACTAACACCAGCATCCTTGGCCTATACCAGGATGCCAGGACCATGTCACCGAAACTGTTGCCACATCCTGTCACTGATGGTTGAGAACCACTGCTATAAACAAAGTTAAATGAAAACTGAAATAAAAATCCCACATTTCAAAAATTTTGTGTATCTCCAATTAATTTAACTTCCAATTTACTGACAGGTTTTTACTGGTTTAAGTAGACACAAGTATGTGTTTACTCAAATTTACTTTTTAGACAGACGAGAACAATCTTGTGTCAATTTTTTTGAGTAGCATCTTTATTCCTTCTCTGTGAGTGCAGGACTTTAGAACCTTTCTATGATCTCAGAGTGGTTCCACTCATCAGTCAACCTAAAAGCAGAATGCAGATTTCTCCCTATATCTTGACTAGCTCACGCTGGCCTATTTGTTTATAAATATTAATATTATATATCATGTTATATTTACATATTAAGGCTGTACTTTGAGAAACAAATTTACAAGGACAACATTTCAAATACAGTCATAAAAATAAACAAAATTAAATACCTTGTTCATACTTTGTATCTGAAGGTTATTCTACTGGTCAAGGAAACTACTTGTCTTGGAATGTGATTTTTAAAAAGGGGGGGTTTTGCCAAAAATATTTCAATCCACTTACCATTACAAAGAACATCCTTTTTAAAAACCCTGATGTTTATGACCATCTTAAACTCAAATTACTCCTAACAAAAGTATAATTTACTTAGAAATAACTTTACCAGGCTCTTTTGTTCTTATTTTCATCAGACTATTTTATTATTATTTCTATCAGTAAAAATCTAAAAGATATTTGTCATTGGAAGGAATCAATTAAAGAGATCTATTGTAAAACTCATGACTATAGTTATAATTGTGTAAGGTGTCTTGAAAATTGGTTAAAGCATACTGAGTGCTTTCAGCCCCCCCCGCAGCCCCCCACATGTACAAAGTATGGGAGGCAATATATATGTGTAACAGCTTGACTTAGCCACTCCCCAACACACACATATTTCAAACGCCTTGTACATGATACTTACATACAACAAATATAGACAGATACACATACATACATACATAGTTACACAATACCTGTATTTTATTTATTTATGTGGTGCTGAAGATGGATCCCAGCGCCCCGCAGGCACCAGGCAAGGCTCTACTGCTGAGCCATAACCCCAGCCCCCCTCCACATCCAATTTTTACCTGTCAATTTAAAAACAAAGAAACTGAGCTGACAAGAAAAAGAAAACCTAAGCAGGATTTTGTGGAAGTACAACAACACTAATCAAACTGAACTTCACGGTAAATATCACTGATGAACATTCTTTTATGACTTCCTACTAATAAATGATAAAAAATAGATATAGAATAATATCACTTTGAAATCTCCAATGAAACAAAGGACACAGGCAATTTAAAAATCCAGCAAAAAATAAATCATATCTTAATAAACAAGGAAGACAAAGATTACAAATGGTTATAATAATTGGAAAGATACCAACACAAAATAAAGCGAACTAAATAAAGCCTTTCTCATCTACCAGACTTCCACATTTAAAAGCCTAATAATGTTCAGTGATGAGAGTACAGAGGTAACTTTCATACACTGCATAGAAGTACACACTGAGGATGTTTATGGAAGGCAATCACTTTCAAATAATATACATAACCCTAAACCCATAAATCTGGATCTTGGCTCTCTTAAGCATTGTTTGAATGGTCTAAGACTGTAAAAAACCTAAAAGACCATTAAAAGGGACAGAAAGTACATTACAGAAGACCCCAAACAATGGAATACTATGCAGCCATAGAAACAAGGTAAATTTTTGTGTTTTAAGATAATACCTAAATACATCAGTAGGAAAAGGTGAATTGTTGAAGATTGGTGCTGTGTTATTTTCAAAAGGACTTAACTTATTTAAGAACGGAAAAAAAAAAATCTGTGAAGAACAAACAAGGAGCAAGTTAACAGTACAGTTTGAATTTTCTTTTCTCCTTATTCGATTTTTATACTAGGAAACTTTTTGTTGTTTGCAGTGGGGTGGAGATGGCTGGGTTACATCCCCAAACAGCATCTCACCAAGTTGCCCAGGGAGGCCTTCTGAGCAGCAGGATTACAGATGTGTGCCTCTGTACCCCACTTATAACAAAAAACTCATAAAATGAGAATAGTCGAAAGCAGGATAGATGTCAGTACTCTTTGACACGAGCTTCTTTCCCATCATGGGCACAATACAAATTTCTTAATTCATATACTTTACACTTACTAAGAAATTATTCTCAGCAAACTCCTCCTCAAACAAAATGGAGACACAGCTTTTATAAGAAACACACGACCAGGTAACAGGAACGAAGCAGAGACCCCCAAACCCTCTAATATGAACAACTGGGGCAAAGACGACAATGAAACCTGAACCTGAGGAAGGGACAAATAACTTGCCTTGTGACAACCCTATGAATTGGGAAAATCTCAAAACTGCCCAGCTGAGCCACAAGGAACACAGAGTAGGAACACGAGGGCAGGCTGAGGAAGTGACTAGAAGACCTGTCCTACACCTACAGCACAGCTTCAGGTTCTAGTGGTGGCTCTAAAGGGGAGGAGACCTCGTGAGGAAAATGAAGAAGGAAGCGCACCCAGTGTGAGCTGGAGAGGACCTGAGATCAGGACCAGAACCCGCTCTGGGCTCCATCACTCCCCAGCTGCCCGTCCTGGACACACTGCCTGGGCTCTCTAACACCCGCAGGTGTCTCATGGGGTACAAGGGATACAGCTATAGAGGAGAGTTGCAGAGCTAAGGAAGATATTCATGTGAATCACCTGATAATGTCTGGCACAAAATTCATGTTCATGCAACGTTGGTCCTTTGGAGGGGGAAAAAAAAAAAACCACCAACCACCACCCAACGCATGATTCCTGTGAAAAATCCTAGTTCACTGAATACAAGACAAAAACACAATTTCAGGTTCACCATTTATTTTAAAAACCAATCAAAGGCCCCAGCTGAGGTTAGAATGTTGAAGCATCACATAAAACAAGAATAACATCATAATAAACTAACTAAAAAGTCAAACATACTTGAAAGACCACAGCCCCTGTTGGGAACTCAGACAAATCACAGGGAGATGGAAAAAAACACCATGCATGGTTGGGACAACAGACCCCAAGTGAGGTGTGATTACAGCTGAGGCAACTGTAAGACACAAAACCTGTTCTTCGAGTAAGAAAACAAGCTCACAAGTAATTTATCCTAGCCACACACGAAAGTGGTCAAGCTAAGTTCAGAACTCAAGCCATACTCCTCCTTCCAAGATATGGCATTACCTCCCACCACATGCTGGCTCACTTGAACTAAGGGAGCTGGCCAACTAAGGATCTCAACTAAACATGGAAAACCTGAGCTCATTGGAGCACTCAAGGATGATTAGAAAAATTAACTCTATAGTCAGAAAACAAAGTTGCCATACCTAGCTCCTAGTGCACCACTTGCTAGACTTTGGGTAGCATACAGGAACCATATGGGTTTACAACACAGTGTGAGAAAAAAATGAAAACTATCACTATTCTTCATATTCATACCTTGTTGTCACTGCACTAACTGAATATTTACAAGCAAACGAACATTTTCTCAACTAATACTTATTGAAAATGTATTCTGCTTTTGGGTGCCACTGTGATGACAGTACATGAAAGGACTTCAGATAAAATGGATAAGTTATACTAATTATACATTGCAGTGTTTAGAGGCAGTGAGTTGATTTGCCAGTGGCACATGTTGGGATCCCAGTGATGCAGGAGGCCAAGACAGGAGGCCAGCCAGGGCAACTTGGCAAGACCCTGTCTCAAAAGGGGATATACCTCAGAGGTATAGTGCCAAGGGAGGGGTGAGGAGAGGGAGGGAGGGAGGGAAGGAAGGAAGGAAGGAAGGAAGGAAGGAGGGAGGGAGGGAGGGAAGGAGGGAGGGAGGGGTAAGTAAGTACAATATAACAAACTAATTATTTCATAACTTATTTCCCTCGAGATTAAGGGGGAAAACTAACAGCAGTTATATCCCTGGGAAGTGACAAAACAAGGGCTTTACCTTTATCTGCTATATTTGTTCCATTTAAAAATATCCTGAAGGAAAAAGTAAGCTGTCCTAAAGGAAAGCATTAAATAACTGTACAGATGCTACAAGGATGGCAAATGGAGAAAGGAAATGCTGGCATTTTAGAAACATTTTAAGTATTTAAGAATACTATGTTAAACTACTTGGGAGGCTGAGGAAAAACTACAAGTTCAAGGCCAGCCTCCGGAATTTAGTAAGACCCTGTCACAAAATAAAAAATAAAATGGGCTGGGGATATAGCTCAGTGGTAGAGCAACTCTGGGTTCAATCCCCAGGATCAAAACAAACAAAATTCTCTCAAAAAAGCACCGAAAGATTAACAGCCTCATGGGCTTAAAAAGATTTTTACAATAATGCAGCTAGATATTTCGGTAACTACTTTTAAAATATCTAAATACAGATATGTTAACAGTGACTGCACAGAGGAAAACAGCAGACTCAAAAATATGCATTACTGGACTGGGGCTGTAGCTCCGGGAACAGTACTTGCCTGGCATATGTAAGGCCCTGGGAGAATCCCCAGCACTAACCAAATAAAACAGAAACAAAACCACCATACATTATCAATGACATAACCACAACTACTACTGCTATTTGCTTACTACTTGAGGAGGTTATCACCATTTTATAAATGGGAAAAAAAAAAAAAACTGACTTAAAAGGGATTTCTGAGGAGGGCAACACTACAGTTTTCCATCTTTCAAAGTGCCATGTCAGCAGGGACTGGGCCGCACATGCCTATAACCCCAGCAACTTGGGAGGCTGAGCAAGTCCCAGGCCTCAGCAACACAGCAAACCTGGGTCAAAATAAAAAAAGGCTGGAGGTATGACTCAGTGCACCCTGGGCTCAATCCTCAGTGCAGGGGAGGGGGACTAATGGACAACATTAAGAAACTAGCTGACAAGTTAGTCTAAGGATTCCCAGTAAGTGGGTGAGGGAAAGATACTCACAGGACCTGTAACACTATCAGGATCTGCAAAAGAACAGAAGTTGCGCAGTACCTCAAGGGCCTAAAAGACCATAATCTGAAAATAGCCCACAGGTTCTCACTGGAGTCACAGTAGAGCAGCCAGAGAGCAGCAGCTGAGAATGAAGTGACCACTGGCACCAGCAGTGAGTGAAAGGAAGGGACCTGCAGGGACACCTCTGGGGGGGGGGGGGGGGAATGCTGTCCTGCCTACACAACGCTCCAACAAGTGACCAAAGAGCTGTGGGCAGCTCTGCACAAAGGAGCAAGAGACAGTGGAAAATAAGCAAAGACCTGGTCCAAATCAAGGCAGGAGTAAAGAACAGAGTCTGGAATCTCAGAACAGGTGCCACATCTTTGAACAGTAAAACAATCTATGTAATTAGAAAAACTCCCCAAAATCACGCCTCCTCCTCAAGATTCAGGAAAACTAATTTCACATAAAATCAAGTTAAGAACAAAATATCAAGGTCAAATTCAATATGAAGTTATTTTAAGACCAAGAATAAGGAGCAGAGTTCCACCCCCAGAGAGAACAAAAGCCACACTAGAAAGCCTTGTTCAAAATAAATCAAAATTGCATCATATCACTTCATAGTGAACTAAGGCACCAAGAAGAACGACACAAGACAACAAAAGTCAGTTAAAGAAACTCAGAAAAAGTGAAAGAATTCAGGAAAGAAAAAAAATTACTTCTAAAATAAAAACTAAACTAGGAAGTACATAAACACAAGTGAACAACACACTTATAATGCAGTCTTTCAAAGAAGGAAATTCTTAAAATCTGAAGTAGAATTAAGTGAAAATCTTCTCTTTGACAAACAAGAGAATGAAAAGACAACCAGGAAACAGTAGAACATTTGCAAAGCATGGATAAAAAAGACTTTCTTCTGGGATAAAGAACTCTAAAAACTCAATATAAAACAACTCAATTTCAAAATGGTCAAAGATTTTTAACAATAAACATGTGAAAAGATGCTCAACTATCATCAGGCATTGGGGAAATGCAAATTAAAACCATTATGTAATATGCATTCAGCAGCATGGCCAAAGTGAAAAACACTGACCACACCAGCATGCTTGAGACTCCTGCAATCACACAAAAACCACCACCACCACCACCACCACCACCACCACCACCACCACCACCACCGTATTAGAAAAGATATAAAGACTCTCAACTCCCTTAATGCTGGTGGGAATGTAAACAGCTGTAACTACCGTGGAAAAGTTTGGCACTTTATGAAGAAAGTTAAACACACACCTAGAGTATGATCCTGCCTTCCACACCTCAGTGTTTATTCAATAGAAAAAAGTATTAAGTTCACACAAAGACATTTATAATAAGAAAACTGGAAATAATCCAAATGCCATCAAATGGTGAATGTATAGATGCAACAGATGTCAATCAGACCTCAATAATGCTGTTTAAAAAAAAAAATAAAGACTTCAAGAAAAAATGACAAATACTGAAGAAATGCACTGAAAATTCAATACAGGAAAAGTAATCCCTTAAAAAGAAAACCAAAGAAAATAATTCAAGAATCACTTTCCTGAAATGCTTTAAAATTTTTTTTGAACAATTTAAAAATACATATTGAAAGAGCACACCACATTCTTTGATTATACTAAACCAAAATGTCCAGCACGGTTTGTTTTTTATTTTTTAAATATTTATTTTTTAGTTGGACAGAATGTCTTTATTTTGTGTATTTTTATGTGGTGCTGAGGATCGAACCCAGGGCCTCAGACGTGCTAGATGAGCGCTCTACCTCTGAACCACAATCCCAGCCCCTGCGACACTTTTTTTTTTAATCTTTAAAACAATAAAATTTTAAAATATGCTAGGAAAAAACCACTGCACTTTAAATTTAAAAAATCCTTTAGGAAGCAAAGTAAAAAGAACAGATGGTTTATAAGGTAAAAAAATATTAAAAATAATGTTCTTATTGTGCTAGCAGCAATGTAGCATTCTTATATTTTCTGCTGTGCAATGCTAGATAAAAATAATTATAGGATATCCTTGAAAAACAGGATCTCTGGTGTGGAAGAAAAATTCTGCAGTACAGATTTTGAACTACAAGTCTCAGTATTTTTATCTAGCTCTGTTCAACGAAGAGGCTAGAAATAACAACCAACTGAGTAATAAGCATCTCCAACCCCAAGATTATAGTTTTCAACACCACTTCCCACTAAAGAAAGCAGGGCTTCTTGAAAAATGGCTAATGCCAGGTCTGGGGCAAGAAGTGAGGTTAGAAAAGATTTCCAAGCCAGACAACAAGGTGCCAACTAAGACTACTAGAGTCATGTGAAAAGGACACTGGAGCATACTGGAAGAGGCTGCCACTGGTCACGTGGAAGACAATCTGGGACCATCAAATTGGATAACAATGAGACTCAAATGCATCAAATACCTTTAACTGCATGAGTGAAACCCACATTTGTATTTACACAGCATATATACTGAGTGTTGTTGAAAACTGTTAACTTCAGAAAAATAAGCTTCACTCAAGAAAATGTCCATTTTCAAAAGTGATCTTTCCAATACAAAAAGTCTGAAGAAGTGGTCCTGGCATCTTCCCTAACTTCCTACATTAGATGTTTTCAAGTAATTTTAATAGACTAAGGAGACAAAGTGTTCAATGTTCCTTAATTTCCCTCCAATGCCTTCCTTAGTACAAAGTCTATACCCATAATTCTAAAAACTGTGTAAAGCTAAAAAGTTAAGTGTGTGATCAATTATTTTTTTAAAAGGAAAACCATCTTTGCTGTCACATATTTTTTTTTAATATTTGTTTTTTAGTTGGATGCAACAGTTTTATTTTGTTTATTTTTATGTGGTGCTGAGGATGGAACCCAGGGGCTCCAACGTGCTAGGCAAGTGCTCTACTGCTGAGCCACAACCCCAGCTCTGTCAAAGGTTTTCATGTAAAAACCGTTTCACAAACTTTTCTCGTTAATGTTTTCTTGGGATTCTTCAGCAACCCATCCATCTTAAAAGATCCAAGAGATCTTAATAGTTTTCTTCAGATTTCCACTCTTCTGCTGCAATATTTACAAACTAGACAAAGCTTGTTGTCATCATAAACAAATGAAAGAGGGACTGGGAATGTAGCTCAGTAGTAGAGCATTTGCCTGGCATGCATGAGGTCCTGGGTTTGATCCCCAGAACAAATTTTAAAAAACTAATTAAAAAGGTGAAATAAAATAAACAAATGAAAGAGAAACTGCAAATTGCAGCATCAAAATTTAAGGTACACCCATATTTATGAAAAAAGGAAATCAGGCTAGGATGTAGCTCAGTGGTGGAGTATTGACCTAGCACACCCAAAGCCCCAGTATGGAGCTCCAGCATCCCACAAAAATAAAACTAAATTAAAAAGCACTGTATGGGACTACAGGGATAGTTCAGTGATAGAGCACTTGCCTGGCATGTGCCAGGCCCTGAGTTCCATTTTTGTGGTGGTGGGGGGGGGGACGGACTAAAGCTAAATGTATAAATGCTGGCTACTTGAATACAAATATAAGAACATCAGTCATTTCAATATAAACACTCTTGGTAAATATACAACACCTAATGTAGGGCGGAAATAGGAGTATATGAGTCCTCTGTCATAACTGCCCCCCATCAGATAATTTCCCCAGCCACTTAGTGATCTAGTAAGACAGGATATTAAAAACCTATCTTTCAGAAAGTTTCAACTATTTGTACACATTTATATATTGATAAAAGTTATTTTATCAAAAAGAGAAAGCAGTTTGTACAGACCTGATAAAGTAAATAAAATAAAAAAAATTCTGAAAGTAAAATGTTTCTCCTTTACATTACAGAGAAAAATAAGTTTGGTCCAATAAGTGATTCAAAAGGAACAAGGGAATGTAAGTATTTATATTCTAGGAATTAATTTATTTTCGAAAGATGGCACCTAGTCATTTTTAGGCTTATCTGTATAATAGTAATTAGCTTTCTGTGTTAATTTTTTAAAATATAATGTTTTATAAAAGATTGTAACTGAGGTTAAAATATAGCTTTTTTTCACTAGAGAGTTCCATAATTTAAAGATAAGTAGAAATACAAGTCTGAACACATTACAGTCATGTTAGGTTACATCGTATATTTTTTCACACATTACTGCCTCAGAGATTCTTTTTCCTTTCTAAGATTAGGCTAGTTCTTAGGAGAACTGGGCTACAACCATAAGCAAATCTGGAGAGACGTGAACATTACCTAATAAAAAGAAAGTATAGAGCACCCCTTCTGAAGGATACACTCAAACTAAGCAGAGAGCCCACTTAATACTGAACCCAAAGAAACTTTTCCCCTTTCTGATGTTCCCCTAAGAATAGGAAAGATGCCAAAAATGTCCTGTCCTCAACAAATTAACTCCTACCACACAAACTGCAAAACAAATGAACTAAAGTTTTCCTTTTGACAATAGCCCTAACTTTGTAGGTTTCAGATTCAGAACATTTGGAAACAAGCCTAATAAAATGCTGAGTATATGTAACAAGTTAGCTATCTTAGAAAGTTTACAGGACAGTCAAAACTTAAGCATCTGGAATTTGTCAGATAATCACCCTGAGTCCTGAGGACGATAAATAGAAGTTACACTTCAAATAGCAAAAGTCTGGATACAGGACAGTACGAGAAAACTCCAATAAAGACTGAAACAGAGTCAAAGTCACAAAATAAGGAGTACACGCCTGTTTCGGCCAGAAGGGGGTCGTGAGGAAACAGGCGGTCTTTCTCTCTGGTCCTTTCGGGCCAGTCGGTTCTCCAAGAATGCCAAGGCAGACCCACTGCAAAGCTGCACGTAAAGGATCTTCTGAAGCCCGGGGCGGAGCACGCACAGAGTGGAACTATATTTGCTTGCTACGTTCTTTAGGTGACCAGGGCTTCCCCGATTTACACACCTACATTATTTGATTCTTCCCAAACACACCTTTTCCCCCTTCGCTAAGCAATTCCGAGTGGCCAGCGGGCCTAGGACGACGAGCGCGTTTTCAACTCACATTGTTTCTCCAGTCTTGGCGACATGACAAAGAAACTGATCCAGGACGGGACAAACTTCCTTCTTCCCCCTCTTCTCAAAATCTAGATAAGGGAGAGCCGTGTTATCGATGCCTCCCGCAGGTCCTCGCTCCCCGCTCCGCCCAGCCCTGCCCCCGAGCCCAGCCGGCACAAAGCGGCCTGCACCCAGGCTCGGCCAACAGGTCGGCCTCGGCTCGCGGACCGCGCGCCCCAGGCAGCGCCCGCCGCCAGGGCCTGTCGTGCAGGCCCCCGAGTGCGCCCCGGGCCACTGGGAGGCCCCGGCCGCGTGCCCCCGACGACCCGGGCGTCGCAGGCCGACCGCGCGGGCGCGCGCCGCCCAACCCGGAGGCGCGGTGCTGCAGCCTGTTGCTCGGGGGCGGCCGGAGCGCTCGGGCGCGCGGAAGGCAGCTCCCCGCCCGCCGCCCGCCGCCCGCCGCCCGCCGCCAGGCCGCCGTCCCGGTGGGCGCCGCCGCCGCGCCCCTCCCCCGCCGCAGCGACACAAAGCGCGCGGCCCTCGCCCCGCCCGCCGCCGCCGCCGCGGGGTGAGGGATCCGGGCCGCGCCGCCCGGCCGCCGAGCAGCGCGCCGCGGAGGGCGCGCGGCGACCCCCACCTTTCAGCGCCTCCTGCAGCCTCTCGACGTCCATGGCGTCCCGGAGTCCCTCGCCGGCTCCGCCTCCCTCCGCGGGCTCCCGGGCACCGGAGCGCCTCCCCCCACCCCCCCGACGCCCGCCCCCTCCCTCACACACTCCGGCACGCAGGCGACCGGGGGGGGGCACCGAAGGGAGCCGGGGGAAGCGAGCGAGAGCGAGACCGATAGAGCGAGCACCTCCCCGAGCCGCTACCACCAGCCCTCCAACATGGCGCCCGCACGTCACCGCGCGCACGCTCCCCACCGCCGTCCTCGCGCCCGCCCCAGAGCGCGTGCGCGGCCATGGCGCGCGCCGGGCCCCAGGGCGCGTGCGCGGCGCCGCCGGTCGTGGCCCGGTCCCGCGGAGGATGCAGCCGCGCTCCCGGACTTAGCGAGCCAGACTTTGCCTGCTGCGACGTTCGCCTGGTCTGTCCGAGCCTGGCCTTCCCCGGTCGCGGTGAAGGCGCGGTGCCCCACTCTGCCCGGGGCCGACCTCCGAGGCCCTGAGCGCGCGGGAGCCGTCAGGATCCCGGCACCCCCTGCCGCACCGCTGGGCCGCCGCTGCCGCCCACAAGGCAGCCGCGCGCTTGGCGCAGGGCTGGAGGCTCAGGCGCTGGGTCCGGGGGTCCACGTCCCGCTGCAGCCCGCTCTGCCCGCGTGACCGTGCCCGGGTTACCCGAGCTCGATTCCTCACCTGCGCCTGGGACCTGAGGATGGGGGAAGCGGTAACGCTCCCGCCGAGGCCCGCGAAGCTGCCGGCGACCCCCGCATCGCCTAGGCGCCGCGGGAGGGCAGGGACCCCAGCCCCGGCGGGTCACGGTGCGCGACCGTGACAGTCCCCGAGCAGAGAGCGCGGCGAGGCTCCCGCGTGCACGCATCTTTAGACTTTGGTCTGAGTTCACAAAGTCACTCAGCCCCTGCTTTTCCCCAGGACCTGTGGCAGAGTCGTGGAAGGGCGGGAGGGAAGCAGGGAAGAGGCCCAAGGCTTGACTTATCTCAGAAGGTGCTCCTCTGGACACTGTTGACAGTCTTAAAAAATAATGGCTTTGACCCTGACCCTCACCCTAAGCAGTACTTGTAGGAAAAAGCCCCTCATATCCAGAACATCTCTCTCAAATTTCCCCACCTGAGAACAAGTCCTCTGTTTAACCTCCTCAAAGCATCCAGTTCCATTTCCAATGTCCCTGGGCTCAGGGTGCAGCTCAGAGGTACAGCTCTCCCCTAGCACATGGGGGCCCTTGGTTTAATCCCCAGCACCACAAAGCAAAACATGCAAAGGGAGAGGAGTAGAGTGGTATCATCAAACGCTCAGACGGTGCTTACCATGCCTGGGGTTTAGTTTATCGTGGTCCCTCGAGGTCTGAAGGGATTTCCTGCGTCCAGAGTACAGCTCAGCCTCCCCTTCTCTCTGCCATCTGGTCTACTCTTCCAGCAGGTCTCCTACCTAAGAGCTAAGCTGCACAACACAGTTGTCACTAGCCATGTGTGGATACTTAAGTTTAACATAATTAAAATAAAATTTTAAATTCAGTTCCTGAGTTCTTGAATGAAATTCAATTCCTCAGTCACAATAGCCACATTTCAAGTGCTCTATAGGCACACATGGCTAGTGGCTTCTGAATCGTACAGCACAAAGAGAATTCATTAGTCCAAAAAATTCTGTTAGAACTTTATATTAGCAAACAAACAATTTCTCCCTCTTTACTTTGTCCTTTCCATCACACTCAGTTTTAGTCAGACTTTAGTCAGTTTTAGTCAAAAGACTTTTCAGAGCCCACTTGGCTCTTCTTCATTTTTGAGGGGGGGGGTAGGGTCTCACCCAGTTGCTTAGGGCCTCACTAAATTGCTGAGGCTGGCTTTGAACTCTTGATCCTCCTGTCCCAGCTTCCCAAGCCACTGGGATTACAGATGCGCACCACTGTGCCCAGCTCTTGTTTTGTTTTGGTTTTTGATAGTGCTGAGGATGAAACCCAGGGCCTTGTGTGTGCTAGCCAAGCTCTGTATCCCTGACTTACACCCATCCCTCTTGGCTCTCATTTCAAGGCCTATGATTTTTCTGCCTCAAAGTTTCTCCTTAAAACAATTCTGGTTTCAATTTAAACACCACTTCCTCTGGGGATACTTCCCTGGTTCCCTTGGGCTGCCATTGTTGTGTGCACATACCTGATGCAGTGTTTGGAAGTTGAGATGGCAATGGAAGGAGAGGTAAGAGATGAGGCTAAGGAATTACTTGCCTTGGTTCATTTCTTCCTTGGAATTCTCCAGCCCCCATGTGTCCCCGTGTCTGCATTGCTGGAGCCTTGGACCAACTCTTGCTAATTCCCTTGGAGGAAAACAGAATTAAAACATGGCTGCCAGCACCTACCCTTGTCAATGATCCTGCCTCCTGGGATTTCTGCCTTTGAATAAGCTTCACCCAAGCTGAATCAGAGTACTTCCAATGAGTATGGCGGAGGGGATGACATGTGATTTGGAGGCTAGATCTTGAAAGGTACTGGAGCTTCGGCCTTGGACTGTTAGATTACTCAGTGGGTCTTGATGGGGAACCCAGCTGCTCTGACTGGAGAGTTTTAGTCAGTCCCTTGGAGAGGCTCACAAAGGGAAGCACCAAGGCCTTGGGAGTGGATCCTCCACCTCAGGAGTCCCTTCAGATGACTTCACACCCAAGTCACATCAGGATCACAACTGTAGGAGAGATCCTGTGCTTGAACAGCCTAGTTAAGTCACTTCCTAATTCCTTATGCAAAGAAAAAATGAAAGACAAGAAATGTTTATAAGTGTTCTTAGCTTCTAAGTTTCAGTATGATTTGTTATGTGGCAATAGAAAACTAATGTAACAAATAAGAAATTAAATAGTAACAATATTTATTAAGTTTTTTTCTTGGTGCCTGGCACTATTCTAAGAACTTTACAAAAGTCCTTTGAGATAGTGACATTATTATCCCCACTTCACAGAAAGGGAAACAGGTATAAAGTGGTAAAATAACTTCTGGAAGGTCACATAACTACTCAGGCCAGGGACTCACCTGTGAGTCAACCCCAGGCTGGCTTCTGAGTCCCCAAATACTGTCTCATCCTCAAGAAGTTTACAAAATGCCAGGAGAGAGGAGACATAAGTACAGACCCTGATGCAGGCCAGCAGACGAGTATGTGAACCAGGCCTTCAGAGGCCTGCCAAAACTCTCCCAGGCAGGTAGGGAAGGTGTCTTTTATTTGTATTCATTTTTATTTCTTACTTCTGTATTTATTTATTTGTTTGAGACAGAGTCTCACTGTGTTGCCCAGTGAGAATGGGCAACTCTTAGTCCTTGGCCTCAGCTGCCCAGGCAGCTGGGATCACAGGTGTGTAGCATTCTCCTGGCTAGAAGTGGCTTTTCAAGAGGGCCTCACTTGAAGACTGGAAAGATGGGTACCTACAGAGAAGAGCCCTTCAGAAAACAGGAATAAAGTGGAAGGAGATATAAAGAAGGGAGGAGACAGTGGAGAATCTCTCTTTCCCCATGGAGCTCATGGTCGAATGGAGGAGGTCAACCTTAATGATTGCAAACATGCAGAAAGACTGGCCAGAGGGAAAGGCCTGAACCTGGAGATGATGCAGTATTGGTAGTGGAAGATGGAAACAGAAGAGGAGGAGAGAAGGGCCAGAACTAGGTCAGAGAATGTGTGGGAGGATCCTTTTATAACCCTAGCAAGAACTTATGGATTTGGTTGTCCTTCTGAGAGGAGTCTGTGGGAAGGAACAAGGGGAGACTGAGAACAAATCTAGAAAAACTAACATCCAGTTGGAGAAGGGGAACAGTCTGGGTCAAAATACCACTCTCTGGGCTAGGGTTGTGGCTCAGTGGTAGAGCACTTGCCTAGCATATGTGAGGCACTGGGTTTGATCCTTGGCCCCACATAAAAAAGAATAAATAAAATAAAGGTATAAACAGTGTAAAAAAAATACCACTCTCTTTCTGCTCAGCACAAGAAATAACAAAGTGAAGAGAAAACTTACAGAATAGGAGGACCTGTTAAAGGTTAATCATCATTAACCATCAGTGAAACGTTAATCAGAACCACCATGAGATGAGACCTCTGTGCAGTAAGAATGGCTAATATCAAAAAGGTTCGAAATAACAAGGGCTTTCGAGTGTGTGGGGAGAGGGGAGCCCTTGCACACTGTTGGGGGCAGGATAAATTGCTCAGCCATTATGGGAAAAAAAAGTGTGGCAATTCCTCAAAAATTGAAAAAATAGAACTCCCATATGATCCAGCAATCCCCCTCCTGGATCTGTATCCAGAGGAAGTGAGATGGGTATGTTGAGGAGACATCTGCTCCCCCGTGTTTACTGCATCACTATTGACAGCAGCCAAGACATGGAAACAGCTGAAGTGTCCATCAATGATGGGTGGACAAGGGACATGAGGTACCTATACACAATAGAATATGATTCGGCCAAAAAAGGGAAGGAAATCCTGCCATTGGTAATAACATAGGTGGAAATGAAGCTCTTCATCTTAGGCAGAATAAGCCAGGCACAGAAAGACAAGGACCAAGTGATGCCACTCATAGGTGCAATTTCAAAAGGTGGGTCTTGGAGATGTTGAGAGTAGAATGGTGATTAGCAGAGGCTGGTGGGGGGAGAGGGTGATCAATGGGTGCTGAAGCTGCAGTTGGGTCCAGGAGCTCTGGGATACCGTCACACAGTAGGAGGACTATGGATGATAATAATGTACGGGCTATTTCAAAAAGCTAGAAGAAAGGAATTTTAGTGTGTTCACCATAAAGAAATGACAAATGCAGTTCCTACAAAGCTGTGCTGCTCTATGCCCATGACACTAGCAAGAACCCAAGAGCTGAGCATTGGTACATCGCCTCCATCTGACCACCAGGCCTCTCTTACCGCGCACCCATCCACTCAGTGGTGTCCTTTATAAGACAAGAATCCAGGCCAGAGTCATATGTTTCACTCTATTTCATTTTTGCTTGAGACAGGGTCTCACTTTGTTGCCTGGCTATTTTCAAACTCCCGGGCTCTAGCAATGGTCCTAACTCAGCCTCCTGGGTGCTGGGACCACAGGTGTGTAGACCCCTCCATGCCCACCTTTGCTTCACTCTCTAAAAAGAAATCCATTATTGGACTTAGGGCCCACCCACATCATGCAGAATGAAGTCCTCATTGAGGACCCTTAATTTAAATGACATCTGCAAAGGCCCTTTTTTCAAATAAGGGAAACTTTCTAGACTCCAGGGAATGGGGCTTAGCATTTTGGGGTCCACCATGCTGGCCACTGTATTGTTCTAAAGTGTTTGGTGTGTCGGGGGCAGCGGTATTTGAGACTGTGCAAATATCCCATTTCTAATCAAACTTCCATTCCCTGGTTTTAGCCTTCATTGATGTTCTTGGCTGAATGAATTATTACTGTGATTGCCCAATGCCACCTTTCTTTTATGCTGACGAACTGGCACTCCAGCCTAAGGTGAGTCTCATCTGCCTTACTCCCCTTTAGACATCATACCAGCTTGGACACGGTCACTCCTAGTTTATTCAGTGGATATGATCCATTTCCACTATTATTTTTGACACCTAAATTGTTCTCAGCCTGGCTAGTGGGAGCTTCTTCAAGTTGGTCTCTCAGTCCTTCTGATCTGTCTCCATTATTTTTGGAGCACTTCCTAATTTTCAGATACAAAGAGCTAATCCAACTGTACAACCCATAACTATAGATGATAACAATGTATTGTATACTTGAAAATCTAATTTAAGTTCTGTCACCACAAATAAATATGTGAGGTAGTGCATGTGCTAATCAGCTTGCTTTAGCCACTTCACAATGTAGACACGTTTCAAAACAACCTGTTGTTCACCATAAATATATACAATTTTATGTCACTTAAAAAATTAATTTAAAAAAAAGCTATTCTCAGATCATCTTCCATCTTTCATGCCCGGTCCTGGAATCAGTCATCCTTTCCAAAAAGTTCTGATTCTTTTCAGTGGAGAATGATTTTTGTAAACCAAAATGAAGGTTGTAGAATGTTTATTATCATGGAGTCTTATCTTCAAACAGAGCTAGAAAATAAATGCATGTGTTCATACAACACACACACATACACACACACACAATTTATTTATCTATCTACATATATAAAAATATTGCTGAAAACTCTGAGTTCACAGGTTGCAATTCCAAGCCCACACTAGAAGATTCTTTCTGGTTTACCCCCGTCCAGATGCACAACTGCTCTCCAATGATGAAGAACCTGGCCACCATCACCCTGACATCTCCTCCTGCTGGATCAGTGTCCCAGGTATGTGATCCATCTCCTGCCACCACTTCCAGTCCCCTCAGCAGTTGCCCTCCTCACCTCTCCTGGGCTCTGACACCCCGCTCCACCCAACTGTCCCCCATCTCCTTTTGGATTCCTGTTTTAGGCCATGCCTGACTAGAGTTAAACTGAATTCTTCTGGAAGGAAGGTACAAGCTGAGACAACCCAAAGACATGCTGATTGAATGTGACTGTCTTTTGGGCTGTCAGGAAGCATGACACATCTGCCATTGCCTAATTACATGTTGATGCTGTTTGTGTCCCCACCCCAGAAGGGTGGAGCAGTTAGGGAGGGAGAGGGACAGCCCCTTCCAGCAAATCCATAGGCTTGGGGGACACGGAACTCACAAAGGAGATTCTCAGGCTGAACAGTTCCTGGGGGCTTATCCGTGGAGTCAATCAACATGGATCCAAAATATTTGGTGGGGGGGTTGCTTCTGTACTAAACATGCACAGACTTTTTTCTTATCATTATTCTCTAAACCATACATCATATCAATGTAAATGCTGTGCAGAAGGGTAGGAGAGAGCAGCCAGGGACCTTTCAGCTGTGCCAAAAAGTTAGAGTCTCCCTCTCTCGCTCTCTGTCTCTCTCTCTCTTTCTCTGTCTCTCTCTGTCTCCTTGCAGTGCTGGAGAACTCACTCAGGGCCTCCCGTGTGACAGGCGAGCACTCTGTACTGAGCCACACCCCAGCCCTGACTCTCATTTCTTAAAGGTGACAGACAGTGGAATATTTTAGGCATTAAAATGACAGGCTCTGATTGATGTTTGTCAAAATCACCATGGTTTCCTACCCAGCCTTCCTCTCTAGGAACCCCCAAGGGGACCGTCCTCTTTTAAGGATGGCCTAACATTTCCTCTAACATCCTAAAATCTGCAACAGGTGACACACCACCAAGAACTGTCAGCTCCAAAATTCAGAGTGGATTAGAATGACTCAGGAAAGCTTGGTAATAAACAGATACCCTGGCAGTGGAGGAAGCTCCAAGGCAGAGTGCTTGCCTCTCACATGTGGAGCCATGGGTTCCATTCCCCGCAGGGCAAAGAAAAGACCTTTCTGGGGTTCCTTACCCCAGAGTCTGAGTTACTAGACTCCGATGGGAGCCCAGAATCTGCTTTAACAAGCACTTGGCCAGGGGGCTCCAGGTCAAGATGCGTCAGAACACCTGGAGGGCTTGTCAGCACAGATGGTAGGGCTGAGGAGGCAGCCCAGTGGTCGGCATGTGCTTAGCCTCGGCTAGGCTGTGGGTTGATGCCAGCATCACAAAAATACCTAAAATAAAATCAAATCTGCAAAAAACAAAACATACATGTTATGGGGCTTCACTCCTAAAGTTCCAGATCCAGAAATTCTGTGCTTGGGACGAAGGATTTTCATTGCTAACAAATGTCCAGAGACAGTGCTGCTGCTGACCCAGGAGCCACACTGTAAGAACCCTGCTGGGTGGTTCTAGTGGAGGTGGCTCCTGGGATCACCTTGGAGAAACACGGGCACAGAGACTTAAGCTGATTTGTAGTGCGAGTGGTATAGGGCCCTAGGCTCCATCCCCAGCTTTACACAAGTAAGAACAACAATAAAAGAACATTAATCCTTATTTCTTACCTTATGTAAAACAATTCAAAATGGATTAAATGCCTGTTAGCTTTCTAACAAATGCCCGAGATGGTCAGCTAATGGACAGCTGGTCTGCGCTCACAGTTACGCAGGAGTCAGTCCACGGTCACTGGCCCCTGCTGCTTTGGGACTGTGGCAAGGTGGACAGCGTGGCAAGAGTGCCTGGTGGAGCATTGCTCAGCTCCTGTCCAGGGACAGGAAAGGCAGGGAGGACTGAGGCCCCACAACCCCCTTTCAGGGCACACCCAGTGACCTCTAGACCTCCCACGAGGCCCAGCAGCTTAAAGCTTCCACCATGTCCAGACAGCACCAAGCAACTGACCAAGCTGTCAGCACGAGGGACTCTGGGGGCCGTTCCCGGTACAATGTGCATCTTCTAGTCAGTTTGAACTGCTGTAACAGAAACCCCAGGATGGAGGCTTCCTGGGCCTAGAGAACGCAAGATCAAGGCACAAGAGTTGGTTGGGTGAGGGTCACTCTTCCCAGTGTGCAGACAGACCTCCTTCTTTTCATTATTTGCTCACATGCCCAAGAGAAATATCATCTTTCTTGTGTTTCTTTTTATAAGAACACTAATCCCATAATCCTCATGACTTAATTTCCTTCCAAAGAGTGCATGTGCAGCACCATTACATTGAGAGCTAGGATTTTAATGTATGAATTGGGGGGTGGGGGAAGCAAACATTTAGTCCATGACAATAGAAAACCTAAAAAAATATCTAGGAGAAAATCTTTGCAACTTGGCATAGACAACCATTTCTTAGAACACAAAACATAAAACAAAAAGGAAAACATTGATAAATCAGATTTATAAACATAAAAACATTTTGCAGGGTGGTACCTGGGATTGAACCCAGAGGCCCTCAATCACTGAGCCACATCCAGCCCTTTTAAATTTTTTATTTTGAGACAGGGTCTCACTGAGTTGCTAAGGGCCTTGCTAAGTTGCTGAGGCTGTCCTTGAACTTGTGATCCCCCTGCTTCAGCCTCCTGAGCTGCTGGGATGACAGGCGTGTGCCACATGCCCAGCTCAACATAAAAACTTTTGGTCTTAGACACCAGTAAGAATGAACAGACAAGTTACAAAGTAAGAAAAAAATATTTATAATACAAGTATCAGAGGACTTGTCTCTAGACTCCTGAAACTCAGTAAGGAAGGAATAGCCCAGTTTTTTCAAAGGAGCAAAGATCCAAAGAGACACTTCACCATTGAAAACATGTGAATGTCAAGTAAACAAATGTTAGGATGCCCAATACCACAAACCACAAGGAAACACCACCTTATTCTCATTAGATTCGCTAAAGTTAAAAAGATTCGTGAGGCTGTGGAATTACTGGAGATGCTGTGGGGGTGTAATGGTACCACCAATTTGGAAAACAGTGTGGCAGTTTCTTGAAAAGTCAAGCACATGCCTACCATACTACTCACCCACTCCACTGCTAATTTTACTAGAAAGAAATGGCAATACACATTCAGATAGACTTGTGCACAAATGTTCACAACAGCTTGATTTGTAAATGCCAGAAACTGGAGACAAGCAAATGTCCACTACCAAGAGAATGAGCAACAAATTATAGTCAATATTAACCAATAATAAAACCAAATGAGTCCAGGTGCGGTGGTACACACTTCCAATCCCAGCTGCTCCGGCTGCTGAGGCAGGAGGATCACAAGTTCCAGGCTAGCCTGGGCAATGTAGGGAGACCCTGTTTGAAATTAAAAATTTTTAAAGGGGCTGGACGCAGCTCAGTATTAGAGTGCTTGCCTAGCATGCTTGAGGCCCTGGGTTCCATCCCCAGCACTGCAGGAAAAAAATAATAACAAAAGAAATGAACTGTTGACACAAAGAACAACCCAAGTGAATCTCAAAATAAGTGCGCAGAATGAAAGAAGCTGGGCAAAAAAAATACCCACTGTATGATTGCATGTCTATGAAATTCTAGGGCATACAGGCTACCGTAGAAACAGAGCAGACGGTGAGTTGGAACAGAGGACAGGGTGGAAGAAGGGATGAGTCGAGGAGGCAAGAGGAGCCTCTGTGGATGAAGGAAATGCTTGCTGGTCCCTGAGTGGAGACGTTTCAAAGGAGCACAGAGAAGTCAAATGGATCGAACCATACTCCTGATACATAAATATAGTTTATTGTATTTCCATTATGTTTTAACAATGTTGTACAAAAATAAGAATGACTAAGCTGATGCCAGAAATGTAGATAAATAATAATTTCAGTAAGAGTACAAAATAAACAAAACCATTTACCTAGAATACAAAGCATTTAAACTCCATACCATAAAAGGGGAATAAGGATCAGGCATGGGAGTGGCACATGACTATAATTCCACCCACCCGGGAGGCTGAGGCAGAGGATCCCAGGTTTAAGGGCAGCCTCCCAATTTAGTGAGAGCCCTGTCTCAAAGTGAAAAAGGGATGGGATGTGGCTCCGTGGTAGAGTGACCCTGGGTTCAATCCCCAGGACTGAGGGGGGAAAAAATGAAGAAGGAATAATAGAACCGAACACATTTGAGGCTCTTTGGAGTTAAAAATAAATCATGCAACTATGTTATTATTCAAAATACAATTGAAATAATCTCCATGCTATAAAGTGGAGGGACCATGTAATCAACTCTGAATACGTAAAATAAAAATAGCTAATAAAATCCACTGGTGAGAGAAAGACACATAAGAGAATATATAGAATGCTAAGTTCCAAACCATGTTTGCAGGGAGTTAATTCAAACTCTCTAAATGAAAACAGAGATTTACAAGAATAAAAAGGAGACACTCAGGGGAAAGAGAAGTAGGAGCAGGAGGAGGAAAACCGGAGGTAGAGGAGGAGGCGGGAAGGGAATTACTCTTATGAGTATTAAATAAGAGAGATATTTCTTAAATTCAATTTTTTACTCACATAAAGATTTTACCAGTCACAGATGATGAGACAAAGATTTGATCACCAGCTCAAATCTTCAGAGCCAAATCTGAGGAAATGGTGGAAGAGTGTGGAGGTGAGAGGGCAGGTGAGGGAACCAATAAAGAATATATTATCGCCAGGTGCAGTGGCACATGCAGTGGCTAGGGAGGCTGAGAGTTCGGACTAGTCTCAGCAATGGCGAAGCCCTAAGCAACTCAGTGAGACCCTGACTCCAAGTAAAATGCAAAACAGGGCTGGGGAAGTGGTCAGTGATGGAGTGCCCCTGAGTTCAATCCGTGGTACCAAAAAAAAAAAAAAAAAAAGAATATATCATTAAGGAAGTTACCAGTGTGGGTATTTTGAGCTGGGATTCTGGGATTGACAGCTAAGGAGAGGAAGCTGGGGTGTTTGTCCACCTGCTCCTGCTGGTCAGTGGTTTGGGGCCATCTCAGGAGGGTTAATTTTCCAACATTTTCAGCCTGCCTGTAGGCAAGCCGGGTGCTGCAGGGTCAGAGGAGAGCCTTTGGGCAGTCAGGGGCTGGAATCAGGATTTGAGCTGGCATGCAGGACAATAATGTGTGTTGGGGGATTAAGGCAGGACATGCTACGCTGGTCACCCACTACCCGTCAGAAACCATGGGGTCTAAAGAGACAGATGACAAGCTTAAACTTAAGAAGCTTAAATTCAAACATACTACACACCAACCACTTTCTTAATTAATTCTTGGGTTTGTCTCCATTTTCTCTCATTGGAACATGTCTTCTTAGTCTTATTAACTGTCTCCTATGTTCCCATAAACATGCAAACGTAAAATCACATCAGGGAAACTCTCATAAATAGCTGTCAGTTTTAAACATTTAATATACCTAGCATCAGTCTTTTTATTTTCCCTTTAACTCTGGGCACTTGCAATCACTTCTAATAACAGTAATTTAGATGAAGAAGAATCCAGTTTTCTAATATGACATTTATACTTGCTTTGCCACTTGACTCAAAATAGCAATCCTGCAAAATAAGAAACACTATTGTTTTCATAAACCCTAAGTGATCAGCAAGGACACAGGTACAAGCATTCCTAGAGTTTCTTTATAGTCTGAGCCCACAGGTCACACATGAGACTGACACCCTTTACGAGGCTGGAATACACATTTACCCTCACGATTTGACTCTGGATTTGAAGAACTGCTAAAGCGCTTTTGTCCAGCACATCAGGGTTATGGCAATGCCTCCCATCATTCATTTATATTAGATTGCAGAATCATTTCTGGTGAGGCTCTATTTGGTTAGTGGTGGTTCTCGATGAGAGGGAAAAGATATGTGACAGTTGTTTCAAAACAACACCAGGAGGACAGTTATCCTGGAGACCCAGGCTGGCAGTACCATTTTTCATCTGGACCTGGAGACAATGTATTTCTCCAAAGATGGAATGATTCTATTCAAATGACATGAAAATTCCATGGCTGGAATCCTAGAAGGATGTGTGGTTTTCAATAAAATATTCATGAAAAAAGCATTGTTAAAATGATACATATCCCTTGGCATCATTGGAGCCTCTGGGTCCAGAGCTATTTGGGGACTTTTCATTTATGTGAGCCAACACGTTCTTCCCCACCCCCCTCTCTCTCTCTCTCTCTGTCTCTCTCTCTTCATCTGTACTGATTGAGTTGTGTTTGCTGCCACTTACAATTTAAAGAGTTTCAACTATTACATAAATTGGAACCAGGAGTAGGGTGGTTTCCAGCAGCCCAAATCCCACAAATGTCTACCACAGAGCCACAAAGAGAACACTGTGGAAATAGGAGATATTTATGAAGAAAGGGACTTTAACATGATCTGACCCAACCATGCCATTTAATGGGTAAGTAAATGAGTCTCCAAGAAATTAAGCATCTCTCTCTCTCTCTCTCTCTCTCTCTCTCTATATATATATATATATATATATATATACACACACACACACACACACACACACACACACATAATTGCTTAATTTCTTTTTTGTATATATTATATAATTTTGCTATATTGCCCAAGCTGAGTTCCGACTTGAGATCCTTCTGCCTCAGCCTCCTGAGGAGCTGGGATTACAGGCATACAACATTGTGCTGGGCTTCAATATAATTTCAATGAATGAGATTTTGTAGGATGGGTTACTATTGCCATTACAGCAACATACCATTACAGGAACAGTAGTTTTTGAGGTTCAAAATCAATATGATGTGCTGGGAAGCTTATCTGAGAGGAATTGGTCCCAGTTCAGGATGAAGCTGAATCATTTCATTTATTTGTCCATTCAATATTTGGGGGGGGGGTCATAAGAAATGTGTGAAGCATAGAGCTGAGAACAAGATCGGTAAGAGCTGTCCCATTCAGGAACCCTGGTCTCTACTGGGAATGACAATTGATACACTCAGTTGTTTTTTTGTTGTGGTTGTTTTTTGTGCCGGGGATTGAACTCAGGGGCACTCGACCACTGAGCCACATCCCCAGCCCTGTTTTGTGTTTTATTTAGAGGCCGGGTCTCACTGAAGTGCTTAACACCTCACTTTTGCTGAGGCTGGCTTTGAACTCATGGTCCTCCTGCCTCAGCCTCCTGAGCCACTGGGATTATAGGTATGCACCACCATGCCCAGTTGATAAACTCAGTTTTTTACACAAACAAACAGAAAAATTGCTGAATACTTCTTTACTAGCAGGATAGACCTAAACATTACTATTTAACTTATAAAATTTTCAGCTTGAAATATTTTAAAGGAAAAAACACACAGTTCCAAAATAATACCAAAAGCCACGTATTTAAAGCTTTTAATTTTTAACAGAGATAAAACAGGAGATGGCATTTAAAATGATAAGACAGTAATAAAATCATAATATTCATATTCCTTTTTATTAGCTGTAATAATTCCTTTTCTTTGAAGTATGCTCGTTTCTTCACAAACAAAAATTATTTAAAAAATCATTTCCAACATAAGAAGTGCATCCAGGGTCTCCTTGGGAGCTCTGAGCCTTGGGACAGTTCGTCACAGACAACACAACCTGTGAACCCAATGGAGCAGAAAGTGCCACCCGTGACTGCCTGTGTGTGCATCCTCTTGAACACTCAAGAGAAGGTTTCCAGTTCTGACCTGTGAAAAACAAGAGCCAGGACAAAGCTTGTCTCCAAGCCAGGGAGACCCCGTCAGCTTTCAGTGCCAGCCACACAACTGTGAGATGACTGGACCCAAGAACGGACTGTTGGTGATTCTTCAGTTCATACCACACAGATGGCGGCTCCTCCTTGCAAAGCTGCAGGGTGGGTGTGAGCTCCGCTGATTTCTCCCGTTTCTGAAACAGTCATGAAAGGTGGGGTCTAAGGAGTGACTTAGTTCTGCTTGCATAGGGACCCCCAGTCTGTGGCTCAGCTGCTGAAGGCCAGCTTCTTGTGCTACTCAGATGCTTCCACGATAAACAGAGAGGGAAAAGCAAAGATTGAGAGAGGAATAAGAAAGAAACAGGAGGGGAACAGTACACCCTACAAAAGACTACCTACCCTTTTATTAAATGAAAATCTGAGAGTGTGGACTCCCATGAAGCCCAGCGTATTTCTTAATGCAACACATTTCTGATTTCTTAAAATCATTTTCACTTTGGTTTATCAAACACATGAAATTTATCTTTTATATATAAACATCAGGCAATATTTAGATATGAATCTAGATTTTTTCCTGGGGCATGGTGGCACATGGTTATAATCCCAGGGGGTTGAGAAGCGGAGGCAGGGAGACCTCAAGTTCAAAGCCAGCCTCGGCAATTTACTGAGGCCCTCAGAAATTTACTGAGACACTTTCTCAAAATAAAATTAAAAAAAAAAAAGGGGGCTGGGAGTGTGGCTCAGTGACAGAGTGTCTGGGTTCCATTCCCAACACCTCAGAAGATACAAGAAGTGAGAAAAGAGGGAGGGCAGGAGAGGAGGGGCCAGGAGGGGAGAGGACAGGCAGGAAGACAGGAGAGAACCGCCTGTGGATTCGCGAGGTTTTCAGGGCTGTAACAGAACTTCTGGCAAACTTCAGACCACAGATTGCAAGTTTTAGACGTCCACTGACTTAAAATTTGTGGCTCTCATATTGAAAGATTTTTTTTCCAAGGTACTTCCTGGGAGTTCCCAAAGTCAGAGAAAACACTGCTCATGGTAATATCCTAGCTGTAGAAAACAGTTAGCACTTTTAGGCAAAAGGACCTGGAAGAGCAAATTCCCCCCCCAAATTTCCACCAAACTCACCTAAAATTTCAGGAGATAGCGCGGGAATCTCACAGCAGACAAATGCACCAGGTTCTATGGTGTCGCAGGTTCATCATTCATCACTCTGGAATGTTCTAGAGCTCTATCATTGACCTCTGCTGGCCACTGTACTTACTTGTGTATTCAGTGGGCAGCAACAGCAGAGAGTTGTGAGCGCACCTGGCTCTCATAAAAGAAGGGGTGTCGCTCTGCTCAAAGTCCTACCTCAGACTCCAAGTCTCTAGAACCACCAAAGGAGGGAAATAACTTCTTTAGGTCTGGGAGCCACCAACAAATCCAGAGCAGCACCTGTGGGTTTACTGGCCAATCTGAACATGCGGATTCATGTTCACATCCTGCCTCTTTCACTGCAGATCTGGGAATGTAAGGTGCATTCTCCTTCATCCAAAGACAAGTCCAAGATGGCCACGTATGAGAAGTGCCCAGGACACAGATGGAAGGCCCAACACTGAGATATGAAAGAGTGGACGATGTCACTTCTGGTGGTGCATGAGGGGACAAAAGAGCAAAATAAGAGTTCCATATCGCAGTGGCAGTTTCCTTAACAAGGAACAAACCAGGCCATCCAACTGGACACCAGGAGAGCAGGGGTTACTGCCTGCTCTTGCAGACTTAAGCTTGTGACAACCACAGTTGTGGCACATACACCAGTAGTGACTGGAATCTGCTCATGTCTTTGAATGCTGAGGTTTTCATCTCTTTCAGGGGAAGACACTCTGCTGACGTGATGTCCTAGGATTCTGATACACAGGATGCCATATTGACATTAATAAAAATCATGCTTTCCATTTTTCTCTTGTGGATTGCTGTCTATGAAGAAAGGGGCTCCATATTTTTATTTCCAAAAAATGTTTCTGTAAAATTGGATGCATCTTACGCAGACCTGTGTGACTTATAGAAAAGCAATTTTATTTGGTACATTCATTTCTTTGTATCATAATTTCCTTATTTACCTAATGGAGATGATGTAGGTCCCCACCAAGTTCATTAGGCTGTGGGAAACTTTAAAGATGTCATTTATGCAAAAGCCATTTGTGATAAAGAAATATGCGAAATGTCCCACTGCCAATACCAACATAGGAGCAACGGGAAAAGTCAGTTCCCTGTAGGGAAGAGAATATAGAATTTCCAGTATTGTAGCTTGGTCCTAAGACCTGCCGGGTTTCTTGGTAAACAGCTGGGTAACCCCAGAGGAAAAGAGGGAAAAAAAAATCAGACTTTCTGAGGCTGGTAGTGAGGTAAATTTTCTTGCCAATGGAATTAGAACTGTTGGCTTTGATCCCATTAAATCTGAAGTTGGTATTGATTTCCACCACTTCCCAAGAGCAGGAGAGAGGTGCCCACACCTACTGATGGCTGAAGACACCCAATTCGTTTGTCTCTGAGTAAACACAAAGTCACACTTTGCTAAAGAGATTCCTGGGTCCGTGTAATTACTGAATTTCCTTCCAGAAATTACCGTTGCATAGACATTTCTCATGATTTAGTCCTCCACAAATGTAAGCAATTTTCTTGAGAAACACCCTCAGATATATGCTTCATCCTTGAACATTGCCCAGTCAGTTGAGATCCGAATGCTTCTTCCAGATACATTTGAGTAAAATGCTGTAAACATAATCATCTTGTCTGACTTTTTAGTCTCCTACATAAAAATCTCAGCATAGGGGCCACTGTTACTGAGATTCCCTGTTGTAAATATGAGTTATAATGGAAAATCAGACGTAGGAAATAAGAAAAAAAGGTGTAAAAAAAGTAGGGTGGTGGGAGGGCTGGAAGGAGGTACACTAAAATGGTGACCATCTTTTCCACTGGTTGGTGGGACGACTAACCTAATCTTGATTTTGGACCCTTGACCTATACTCTAAAGTCTGTTTGTTTGCCTCATAACTACAGATGACTTTTATAACAAGGGATGAGGGTGCCAATTGCATAGAAGGAGGCTGGGGATCCTTAGATGCCACTGAAATGGCCTCTCACACTAGCCGAGAATTGGAAGGCTCTGGAAAGTTCCTTTCCACAGCCAGCCGGACCTGCTGGAACACTGTTACCTGCCCAGTAGTAGGCTTTTTGTTTTTGTTTTTAAAGAGATAAATAGGATTTTAGAAAAAATTAAAGGCATGTTCCCTTTTTGGGGCAACTAATTTAGCAAAATGTAATAAGCCTTCTAATACTCAACAGTCATGAAGCACCATTAAAAATATTCACACAGAAAAGATCTGGGCACTTCCTTGGCCACAGAAGCCTGAGGGCCCGGAAATCGAGGAGACGGTCAGTGCATGTGGTCAGAGTCCACGTGGATGATGACGTGCTTCTCATAAGCTCTCCTCATGGTTTTCTCGATTTGCTTCAGGAAAACTTGTGGGATCCGTCCACAGAGAGTGTGCACCGTCTCCAGGAACTTGAGCTGGAGAGGGTAGTACATGGACTGAAAGAGGTTGTCTTGAAAGGGAAACTGAAAGATGATAAAACAAAGAAGTCTATTTTAGTCACTAAAATGCCATTTAAAATACAAATCATGCTGACTAAAACTGACCCAGGGACTGACTGTCAGCGCCAGGGTCCAGGTTTGTGTATTCATAGGCTTAGTGAAAGGAACTGCAGGACCTAGATTCAAATCTGGTCTACTGTGCAACCCCAAGCAATCATTGAACCTTGTGGACTGCAAGTCTCCATCTCTTAAAAATATACATATATGATTTACTGGGTCCTTAAAGCTCCTAGAATCTGAAGACAACGCCTGTGTCTTAGGACAGAACCCTTTACACACACTGTGTTCACGCTGAGGAGGGGCAGAACTCAAGTAGGTGCTCGAAATCCACTGTGCCTTATCTACTGAATTCTTATTTTTTGCCTTTGAAGCAATCTTAACCAGCTTCAAGGTATGTGTATGATGACCTCAGAAAGTCCAGGGTCCAGCAAGGACTGGTGTAATTCACCGCCATCCACTTTACTGTAATAATTCGTATTTCACGTCTGAGGGTTTGTTTTTTTGTCCTGGATTTGAACGCTCCTGTTTTCCTATGTGTCCATGAGCAGTATTTTCCAAAAGAAATCGTACAGACTACTTAGTCACGGGCATTTGTCAAAATTCACCCCACTCTTGTTGAAAGGGAAAAGGCCGCTAGCAGACCCAGACAAAGCTTCATTCTTAGCAAGAACATTTCATGTGAAAAGAGGAGAGATGGAAGAAAAGAACGGTTAAAGGGCAGGTTACTCTTGCCCGACAGCATCGTGTGTGGGCTTCGGTTTCCCAGAACAAGTCTCAGTGCCCTTCAAGTTCATCAGAAATGTTGCTCAAGCATGTTTATCAGAATGCAATTCCTTCCCGGAGGGAGGTGATGACTGACACAGAACAGGAGTGCATGGGCCCGGGTCAGGGCTGGGACACTCTGTTCTTCAGTGGCATGGTCTATGCCACTGCTGCACCCTTGAGGTGGGCATGACTCTGCCCCTGTCCATCACCGTGTCCCCAACCAGCGGAACAGCAGGTGGACCTGGAGTCCTCCTGTACTCCTCTTCCCCGCGCCCCTTGGCCCACCCCTCAGCAAGTCCTGAAGCACCAGCTTGACAGTCAGCCAGAGCAAGGCCCTCCCTCTGCGTCCCTCCCGCGAGCCCTTGCTGCGGACCCTCCCTGAGTGGTGCAGCCCAGGTACAGGGGGCCTTTGTCTTCCGCTCCCGCACCCTTCCACCAGGCTGCCTCAGGGATGCTTCCAAGCCCTAAATCAGAGCCCCCCACCCTCTGGCAGGGCTTCCCATTGCAATAAGAAGTCCAACTCCTCCCTGGTCTTAGAGGCCCAGGGTGACCTGGGACCCTCTGTCTTATCCCCCACCCTTCCCATTCTGGACATGTGGCCTCCTCCCAGTCCTTTGGGCACGTGGAATTCCTTCCTGCCTGGGGACTCAGCCCTGGTCCTTCTGCTTAGCAGGACCTCCTCTAGGTTCCCATCACCGAGGTCTCCATGTGACCAAGTCCCAGGATTGGCTGAGGTCCCTGCTAGTGGAAGAGTCTGCCCTATTGCTGACAGTTGTCAGGTGGTGTCCTAAAAGCTGAAAGCAGTCATCTTGCTGGGTTCTCACAACCTTCTCCTGAGGTGGCTAATCAGCATAATGATCTCCACTGCACAGACAAGGATTCTGAGGCCCGTAGGCTGAAAGCACAGTTAAGGATCAGCCACTGGAAAGTGACAGAATAGGAACTGGAGCCTATGTGTCCAGGCCCATGGCCAGGCTCTGACCCCGACCACAGGCACAGCACCATGGCCAGTGGGGAGGGAGACCTCTGTTAGGATAGAGTCTGGCCGGGTGCACTCACACTGCCATTTGGGGTTTTCTGGATTCAAAGGCCTCAGTGAAAATTGTCTTTTTAGGCCCAACTGAGGAGTGTCACGGAGTGAGTTGGTGGAATTATTTATGAAACTAGATTCTCTGGCCTCTTTCTGACCCCTGAGAAAACAGACAAGATGAGCCGTAACCCAAGGAGCACAACTTCCTGGCCCAGGCCAGGGCTGATGGGCAAGAGAAAGCCCAGAGGCCCTGGCTGCAAGCTGCCTGCTTAGCAAGACCACTGCGCCCGGCCCTGGACTCGGTGTTTGAATAACTACACGTGAAAACACCCCTGAGTTAGAACAGAGGTTTGATGTAGCTGGGTCTCCTGGCCCTTGGAAGCCAGGCCCGGGGAAGGCAGGAGAGCGGTGGCATCGGCCCACATGTGCGCCAAGCTCCGGCTGCGCGAGAGGCCAGGCCTGGGGCTCCCCTTGGAGTCCTCCGGTGGTGTCAGGCAAAATGCCCTCTCACATACACACGGTGTGTCGCCACGTCCTGCCGCACTCCTGCCAAGCCTGTTTGTGAAATCTTGGGCCCTTAAGAAGAAGTCTCTATGAGGCCTGTTAGGGTGGGCAGGCTTCGGGAAGGGGGACTAGAGAGACTATCGACTTTGTGGACTCGCAGTCTCTCTCACAGGTGGTCATCTCTGTGCCAGCCAGGTGGCTCAGGCCTGAGACTGGTGATTCAGGAGGAAACCGTATGAGGTTCAAATTTCAGCACTACTGAATGATCTCATCAGGATGTGGGGACAGCCATTCACCTGTTCACTCTCTGGCTGCTTTGGTGCCACAGCAGCACAGGTAACTTTTTGTTTTTAAGGTACTGAGGATTGTACCACTTTTACTTTGAAACAGGGTCTTGCTAATGATCTTGCTAAGTTGCCTAGGCTGGCCTCCAACTTGTGATCCTCCTTCCTCAGCCTCCTGAGTAGCAGGGATCACAGGCGTGAGCTTTGGCTCTGCAGCGGTCAGGCCTCCGCCCTGGGCCATCCATGCAAACACTCAAACCATGGAGGCCACCTTACCAGGGGCGGTGACTCTGCCACTTCTCTCCACGTTGGCTCCGTGCCTTTCCACTCTGACCTGCTTCTCCTTTTCTCCCTCCATCCCCGGCTCGTGGGTCCACGAGATGTAAAAGCCTCTGTCTGGGGCTCCCTGGCAGTGGGAAGGCTCCTGCCACCTCAGTGGCACCCCCTGAACCTGGCCCTGGGCCCTTTGGTGGGAAACGACAAGCCCTCTCGCACTGTTGCAAGTGGGTGAACACCGGCCTGCTGCTGCCTCCCTTCAGCTCTTTGTCCTGACTGTCCCCCTGGACTCCCGACTGCTCCAGGGCTTAGAGCTGGCAGACAGGAAACATTGGACTGGAACCGCGTATTGCCATCTTATTTCTCCTGGGTCGTCTTTACCCTATCCTGGGACCCCTCCCAGGGCAAACAGCACAGGAGTTCTCTTTGGATATGAGATTTCCTCCCAAAGTGAATTTAAGTCAGAAAGGTTGAGAGACTTATATGGAAATATCAAGTCAGGAGCAGACGCAGTTATGGTCCTGGGGACAAGGGATTTGGTGATGTGGTGGCTGGGGGGTGGGGAACTGGTGAAACCCCAGGCTCTGGGAATATCTGCACTGCGAAGGGCCTGGCGACCACGGCGCCGCACGTGGCAGTGCACGCGGGCTCAGCAGTGCCACTTACGTCCCGCATGGCCTCGTAGAGGGCCTTGAAGGTGGGCTGCTTGTCGTTGTGGTAGACGCCCCGGTTGCCGTGCAGGACCGACACGCCCTCGCGCTCAGCCTCTCGGCAGTTGCTCCCGTACATGCAGTGATCCGGCCGGTAGTTCCACTGGCAGGGGAACAGGTAGAGGCGCTCTGTGGAGACAGGGGCAAGCCACCCGCTCAGGCCCGCCCGCCTGCGGGCGTCCCCAATGGCTGCACCATTCCAACAGGAACCAGGGCAACTGCGACTCAGACCAAATTTCAGCAAACCTGACAACATCCTGAGATCATGAACTGAAGTTACACCCACTAACGACAATGAGAGTTTCATCCAAAACAATGGAAGTCAAATCAGTGCACCAGACAGCCTGGCCCAAGTCCCAGTCACCCATGTCCTTGAACTCCGCATCTGCAGAGTGGAAATAGCAGGGTCTCCCTTTGATTTTTGTTTTTCTTTGTACCAGGGATTGAACTCAGGGGCACTCCACCACTGAGCCACCTCCCCAGCCCTATTCTGTATTTTATTTAGAGTCAGGGTCTCACTGAGTTGCTTAGTGCCTTGATTTTGCTGAGGCTGGCTTTGAACTCGAGATCCTCTTGTCTCAGCCTCCCGAGCTGCTGGGATTACAGGCATGAGTCACTGTGCCCAACAGTTTATCCCTCTGATTTTGACAATCGAATTTTTTAAATACATGGAAAATGTTTAGCAGAGGGTCAAGCACACAGCAGTACTCAGTACTGTTGGCAGCTTGATCAACTCATTTCTGGGGGTGGTGCTGGGGTTCGAACCCAGGGCCGCATGCTTACTCAGCAGGTACTTTTCCCCTGAGTTCCATTCCCAGGCCTAGAACCAACTCCTAGGAAAGATTTTGTGAAATGGACAGACCCACTCGTAATGGAAGCCGGGATTCCTCTTTAGATGAAGCCCTCCCCCAGGACGAGCATGTGCACAGTGCTCTGTGTGTGCATCTCTGAAGCATTCTGGTTCACCTTTGGAAGACTCTTCCCCAACCCCGTCTTGCCACCATTAGGTACAGGGAGGCTGCTACTGGCATCTGCTGGGGTGCTCTAAGCATCCTATAGGGGACAGGGATGCCGTCATGTCCTACAGTGAACACGAGAGCCCCCACAGGAGCTGCAGTGCCAACACTGAGACTGCCACTCTAATCCTACTGGACACGGAGGCTCCCCCTTGCTGACTGCAGTTATTATGCGAATGGCAGTAAGTTCCTGAGCCTGAGCTGCCAGCTCCCAGGCCTGAGGCCTTTCAGGCTGAGGCCTGAGCAGTAGGATCAGATCACAGCTCTCTGCAAAGGCATCACTGAGGGTGAGGAGGGCCCTGTGAGCCCAAGGAAGGGCTACAGCCAATCAACCCTGGTGGACGTGCTTCTTCCTGGGCCGATGCCCCCCCCCCCCCCTCACAGAGAGGACCACCTTTAAGAGGCACGGTGGTGCACGCTTGTCATCCCAGTGGCTTGGGAGGCTGAGGCAGGAGGGTCAAAGTCAGCCTTAGCAACTTAGCAAGGCCCTAAGCACTTCAGTGAGACCCTATCTCTAAATAAAATACAAAATAGGGCTGGGAGGTGGCTCAGTGGTGGAGTGCCCCTGAGTTCAATCCCTAGGACCCCCCCCCCAAAAAAAAAAAAACAGATTACTTACAGAAGGCTCCAGTATGGACACCAGAGAACAAAGGACCAGCACCCCCCCCCCCACCCGCCTTGCAGACCATGTGTATTTCTGCAGCTTGGTGTTTGACTGGCCAGAGGCATCAGGACCCTCCCAAATGCCTCATGGCACACAGCACCCGCTCTCTTCTTCCTGGAGCACCCCATTCCCCCTCGCTTGTTCCCCCTTACCCCACACTGCAGGTTCACAGTCCGTGAGTGGGGTGGCCACCTTCAAGTCACAATCCCTAGCTCTGAACCCACAGTTCTGTCCCCTGTGGGGCCTTTCTGCGTTTACTGCAAGGGTGGATGTGAGGACCGGAGGGACGAGAAGCCCAGCGGTGCCCAGTGACTTCCTCCGTGACCCAATGGTTCACATCAGCCACACAGGACACCTGCGTGGGCATTTGAATGGAACCTGCTAAGGTTCCCAGCTTCACAGATTGGTCTAGAACCCATCTCTGCTTTTATCAATCCATTGACTGAATCAATCAACATCTGCTGAGTGCCCCCTGTGCGAGCTGGGAACAAAGCAGATCCTGGGCAAGTCCAGCCCTGCCTTCTGGGGGCTTAGCACTGGTGAGGCTTTCGCTTCTGGCAAGTGCCTAGGACCTCGTGCACAAGGACACCTTTCTCCCACAGTGGCCTCTGTAGAGGCCTGGACCCAGTAAGGGGTACTGCGTGGCAGGAAGTATAAATGGCCACGGCTTGGGAATCGGACAGATGTTGGTTCAAATTGGCTTCTACCCCCTGCTGGCTCTCTAACCTTGGTGTTATGAGACACTTGGCCTCAGTCGAGGCCTGAATCCCCCCCCACACACACACTTCGGCTGTGACCTGGCAGCAGAGCGGCTGGGAACCGGCTCTGAGCTCAACCTCTGCAGGGTTGGAACACAGGACTCCACCACTGGTGGAGTCAATCCAAACATGCCACATGGCCTTTCCATGCTTCAGTTTCATCATCTGTAAAGTGGGGAGAAGCACAGATACCACCTGATGGGAGGTGGAGGGTGTTAAACGCATGTTGGGAATAGGGGCTGGCACTAAGAAGCAGAACACAAGCAGCGACACTACCTGTCACCACCGTCAGGCATCGTGAGGTGGTGGGCGTTAGGTTACTAGAAGGGGAAACCAGAGAACTTCAACTGAACGAGAGTGGACTACTTCTGAACAGAGTCTACCTGTGATAAATACTTATTCCAATTGCTCCTGGACATGCAGGTGGCCAGTCTTTCTTAACATTTTATAGGTCGCAGATCTGTCTGAGAGTCTAATGAAAGCTGTAGACCCTGACTTTGGAAAAATACAACTGGGAACATATATAGGCTCATAAAGAACATTTGCTTACAAGTTCAGGGATTTATAAATCTCATAAAGACCAGCTAAGAACCTCAGCTGTCGGATCTCAAATAGGAAACAGGATTCCAGACAGAATTTGATTCACATCTTCACACCCTGCAGAATCTCCCAGAACAACGCAAAACATACTGAGCGCACAGTCCACGCCAGCTTCGCTCCATGCTCTGCTGAGGGGAACCCATGTCGGTGAGTGATAAGGGGCTGCTTCTGCCCCTAGGGCTTTATGGTCTTGGAGATGGTGCACAGTAGGAGCGAGATGAACGGTGCATTCAGTAGTCCCCAGGAGGTGAGGTGAGGATAGAATTCTCACAGCCAACAACAGAGACTTGGAAGAACAGTCGAGGAGGACAAGATGGAGGGAAAATGCTTGGAAATCAGTGAGTGTGTGTATATTTGCAGTACTGGCCATTGAACCCAGGGACTCACAGATGCTAGGCAAGTGTGCTACCACTGAGCTGCATCTCCAGGTCTTTTGAGACAGGGTTTTGCTAAGTTGCTGAGTCTCACCTCAAACTTGCAATCCTCCTCCCTTAGCCTCCCAGGTAGCTGGGACTACAGGTGTGCGCCACCACACCCAGCTCAGACTGTGTTTTAGAAAAGACAAATGATCTTAGTTTTCCTGGGGCAAAGGTGAGCTCTTCAAATGGAGCAGGCAAAAGGAAAAAAGTTGTCTCATGAATACATTGCCCTATGCCATTCCCAACAGCCACGTGGAACCAGCCCAGATGTCCGTCAACAGAAGAATGGATGAGAAAAATGTGGGATAGATACCCAACGGAGTTTTACCCAGCCATAAAGAAGAATGAAACTATGACATTTGCCAGCAAATGAATGGAACTGGACAACATCATGCTAAGGGAAATAAGCCAGACCCAGGAAGTCAAGGGTTGATGAACGTTTTGCCACAGACATGGAAGAGCTATAGAGGCGGGCAGAGAGAAAGGATAAAGAAAGACATCTCAGGGGAACAGAAGGGAGACAGATAGAGCCCAAGAAGGGACAGAGAGGAGGGAGAGGGGAAGGCCTGGGAAGGACTTGCAACAGGGGCTACTTCGTGCTTTGCATAAAACCCTTCCTGTTACATAGCTGGGGTAAAATCTACCAAATTTTGCTATATCTATGTACAAATGAACCACAATGAATGCAGCCTTTATATATAATTATAATTCATTTATAAATATATATATATATAATTATAATGCTAATTAAATACCAATTAAAAATAGGATCAGTAGACTAGAGCAAGCAGGGCATGACATTGATGAAATCATGTTACCTGAAGGTACAACTATGACATCATTCACCCCCTAAGATGTATGATTATAATGTACCAATAAAAATTACTTTGAAAAAAGTAATTTTGCTCTGGCCTAAAATATTCAAAACATAGAAACCTATGTAAGGATGCAAGTAATTAACTTCCATTCTAGTTTGTGAAGCAGAAGAGAATGAGTTTGTTCTTTCGAGAGGAGATGAGGAAGCTCATCCAGTGGAGGTGGTGTTGATGCCGGCAGGAAGGAGGGCAGCTCCGGCCATCTGGGCTGGGACTGAGCAGTGCAGGTGAACCAGCCTTGGCTACTGTTTTGCTCTTGGGCTCCAGAGTTAAGCTCACAGGAGACGGCCCGACTGGTTTAGCAGGAGCCCCAGAGAGGGCAGGGCACGAGGACTGCATGTAGTGGCGGAAGAGAAATTCCCCTCAAGTCACTAGAAGCAAAGGGAAATCCACTGTGGCAGTTAAGGGTGACAGATGTGTCCTTTATTTACAGCTCCACCTTGCAGGAGTTACACTGGAAAGACAGAGGGGGCTAAGGCAGTGTCATGGAGAGGGCTGAGGGCGGAACCCCCTGCAGATCAGGTAGCCAACCCCGGAGCGCACTAGGGTAGTTACTTAGCACATGATCAATAACCTGCTCTGAAATGGGTCTATTGTAGGCCTGGTTCTCAGGGCTGTCAAAGTCTGACGTTTAAAACAGACAGCTCAGGTGGACTTACTGCTGAAAGAATAAGACCACGCATGACTTTAAAATCCCAGATCCCCCAAAGCTCCAACCTCTGTCACATACCAAAGTCCTTTCAAAGCCAACCTATCTTGAGCCCTTGGTCTTTGTATCTCTCTCTCAGTTTTATGTGAAGAAGCTCGTGAACTTCTGTGCGCGTGAGACCCTGGGGCTCCCAGGCCCACACTGGCTCCAGGGCTCAGCCAGGGCTCCTCACATGCGGTTCCTTTCTGTTCACACCCGACCCCCTCTACCTCATGGCAACATGGTCACTGAGAGCCACCATGCCAGCAGGCCAGGCTGCTGGTTGCACTGTCCCAGCGTTCATTTTTGTGAAGCCCTTTCCTGGAACTCAGCTCTCCCAGTCTCCTCTTTTCTTCTAGAACACACCTTGTTCCAGAAAAGGGCCGCTCATTCTTCTAAGAAGACGTTTCTTCTTATGCAATCTAGGGGGCCCTCCCCCTTCCAGCCCAGCGGCCTGTCCTTAGCGCCTCATTTGTTCCTTCATGTCACCATCAGACCGTCAGTGGTTCCGAAGGACAGGGGACTCTTTGGGAGTCTTCTTCTCCCAGTAACAGGCAAGTTCCATAACAGCAGGACCTGCGCTTCTGCTCTCTGATGCTGCATCCCAGCACCTACCCTGTGCGGGCGCCCAGTAGGTTCTCAAAAAATAACCCTGGATGAAAGAATGAAGTGGAGCTTGTGCCTCTTGCGCCACACGATGGCTGTCCTTCCTCCTGCTTCTCTCCTGTTCCTGGCTGCGGCCTCTTTCCCTCCATTGGCCCTGCCCCTCCCCTCCTTTCTCTCACTTCCACTAATTCAACCCCAACTCTGAAGACCCACTTCCCTGAAGGTGCTGAGCCTCTCACCAGGAAGGACACAAAGTGGACACCACCCCTTGTCACAGACCTACACCTCCCACTCTTCTCTCGTGCTCTGTCTCAGGGCTCGTGAACTTCCCAGACGCCCCACGCTGGGTTTCCCTGAACGGTCCTGCTGTGAAGCCCTCGGCTGTGTCAGCCCCAGAGTGCAGCCCTCACTGCCACCTGATGCTGGCTGCTTCTGGGGACTGCACATCCATTCTGGCAGGAGGAGAGCCAGGCTTAAAGAAGGCCTGTCCCTCCTGCCTCCCTCGGGTCATGCACTCAGCTCACGTCAGCCTGTGACGGTCACAGGGTGCCCGCCCTTCTGCCCCCTTTGGCAGAGCTCTCCTGCTGCCCCTCTGGCTGGGTGCTCCACCTGGTCATCTGTACCTGGTTGCGGTCATTTTCTTCCCTGCCCACAGCCCACTTTTCTAGAAATGGCCCCGGAAGAAGAAGCAGATCTAAGTGGTCACCTTGAGAGGGAAATGTCACATGGCTGCATGGCTGGTCCTATTGACTGGACTGAAGGGGGTCTTCATAGCCAAGCGAGGTCAGTGTCTGTCTGTCTGTCTTGAATTGGAAACATAAGAAAGCCATCATTTTAGCCAGTGGACTCCTATGATCATGCTGACCTGGCCACCAAAATGGGCCTTGGGCAAACCAACGTGTTGGGAGACAGCAAGCAGCCAGACAGGCAGGGGGAGAGGCCAAGACGGCAGAGCCCACCAGGCCTTCCTGCAGCCATCCCCATGGAGCCTGTGTGGCCTGACCCACCTGTCGTGAGAGCCCCCAGACTTACTGAGTCTCCCCCTCGCTTAGCCTGCCTCCGTGCACTCGGCTCCGTATCTCTTTCTAGAGAGTTCTCTTTGGGCTCATGTCAGATTTTCAGACTCCACAGAACTCTGGTCTGACTCAAACACCCCTGTCAGGATGTGAGCTCAGTCTGCCTCCCTGGAAGGAGCAGCCCGCCCCAGGGGTCCTGTGGGAGGAGCCACCTGCAGGGCCCCAAGGGCTTCAGGGGACTCCTCTTGAACCAGTTTATTACCCATCATTGCAATTACATCCCCACAGCCTTTTACTATCTAATTATAGCAAGAGTTCTAAAACATTTTTACCTAATGAGTTTCAAACACATTTTAAAATGCGGTGTTACTGGCTAGAGGAGATGCTAATAACAATGGCACTCCAGGTGGACCATGGGTTTATGTGGCTGCTTCATCCACAGCAACCCAAGCGGCCATCATATGAATGTGTATTTCCAGAGTCACAGCCCACGCTGCCTCCCTCTCTCCTTCCTAGGGGTAAAGGTGACACGTCATGTCGTCATGTCGTTGGTGTGGGTCACACTCGGTGCTCACAGACCATGTAATTGGAGGGAAACGGACAGTGGGAGGGACATTGCTGGATTCCAGTTAGAGGCTCGGGGTGGAGTGTGAAACAAGATCAAAGTCGGCCAACAAGGAACAGGCAGTGCACCTAGTGGGGATCTAAAACTTGGTGACTTACTTCACCTGTCTGGAACCAGGATTCGGAACCAGCTTCAAAATCACTTTATGATATTTTTACTCAGGGGATCTAGGTACGAGTAGGGAAGCCATTAAACTCAGCTGGTTCCGTGACCATTAAAGACAGGGGACTCATGTCTAATTGCAAAGTTCCCTACGATGGCCTTTGAAGAGCATTTACTCACCAATCTCGTCCTCAAATAGTCTGCAATAGGCTATGAGGGTTTCTGGGAAGGCAATCGTGAGGACCCTTTGGATGCCTCAGTAGAGGAAGATGGGCAGTGAGTTTATGTCACATACTTGTAGCCACACATGGGCATTCACCCCATTGCCATTTCAACCTGTGCATCGTATCTGACTGACTTCTTGGAAGAGTGGTGACGCAGAGTTGCAAAGACAGTCCCTCAAAATGGAGGCCCATGCTGGAGACCTCAACATCTGCTCTTTTGTGCTGGAGCTGAGGTTCCCCTTCCACCGGACACCCAGGGGGCAGATGGAAGGGCAGGAGCAGGGGACACAGCCCCTCTGCCCCACTCGGGCCCAGTCAACAGCAGGCAGACCCGGGGTATCTCTGTGGAGCCAGGTGGGCATCCTCCCCCCGACACGACCTTTGTGAACGAGGACCTACCTGGGTTGAAGTAAAAGATGATATTTAACAAGTCCTGGTCCCCCCACGTGATGGCGTTCCTATACGCCTGGTACAGCGGGTACAGCATGTCCTCCCAAGCCAGGCCCGTCGGAGTCATGCTGTTCTGGAAGAGAGGACACCATCAGAGCAGCTGAGGAGGAGCCAGGGGACGTGTCCACTGAGAAGCAGGGAAGGGGACTGCTTTTCTTTCCCTCCCAGGACAAAGCAAAGAGGGCTGCTGCTAGCCTCGGGCCCGGGACAAAGCAAAATCAGGGCCGCAGGGTGTAGGCTTCCTGGTGGACACACAGATGCCGACTGACCTGGAGCTGGACGGCGGACCTGCCGCTTCTATTCTGAAACCCATGCCTGACACTGAACCTATTTCTTAGGCTTATTTCTTGTCTCTGAAGTACAGAAGCAAAGCACAGATAGCAAAATTGTGGTATCTTAACTTAAACAATTATTGACTCTTAAATGTAACACATTAAATATTCAATTAGTACATAGAGATAAAAATTCAAAAAGCAAGAATATTTCTTTCACTATCCTCCTCCAAATCTCATTCCCAGTTTCCCCAGAAGCATCCACAATGAACAGTTAACAGTCTAGGTGTTCTGGAAACTTCTAAGCCATCAACATGAGCACACTACAGTGATATGACATGATATGCTTGCTACATGTAGGTTTTTCTCACTTGGTTCTTTTTAGAGATCTTATTAGTCTCACTTATACACTAACCTATCCTTTTTAAATGTTTTTCAGGGCCGGGGACCAGTCATAGAGCCTTGTGCAGTCTAGGCCAGAGCCCCACCACCACCGCTGAGCTCTACGCCAGCCATAATTAACTTTCTTTTTAATATGAGGATAATTGTTTTTACTGGTTCTTTTTTCTGATGTTATTTAGGTGCTTTCCAGCTCTTTCCTAGGATAAAATATGAAACCACAAACACCCCTGTATCACTATCTCTGCATACTCATATCAACATGTGGCTAGAGTGATCCCCAAATTTTTTTGCATGGCTTTGGAAGCCTTGGTTATGCACAGAGTTCAGAAATGTCACAGGATATCCCTGGGCGGAAACTGTAAAGGCGACACATTCCATAGCCATCTGGGCTTTCCAGATTAAACCGTTTCCTCTAGGGATGTCCATCCGTACCTGCAGGCCACCTGCCACATTCCCTGAATCAGCGTATGGATGACCCAGGATGTCACGATTGACAACTCCCAATCTGTAAAATAAATTCCAAAGCACTCTTACCTTGAACTGGGTACTTCTTATCCGAGTTAAATTCATCAGCATGACCCCTGAATTAACTCCCGCAGAGCCATAGAAAGGGTGGCGAGCAAAGCGGCTATACCAGCCGATCTTGGGGATTTCGTGCTCTGGGGCCATGGCTGCGAGCTGGGTGGAGTTGAACTGCCGCAGGAGCTTCCAGATGTCATCGACAGGTCTCAGAAAGAGGACGTCAGTGTCCACATAGAGAAGCGAGTCTACATCCTTTAAAATCACCTTTGGGTGGAAGGGGGACAAAACAAAAACCATCATAAAGGAAGTGGCCTGATAAGAAGAGTGTCACCAATGTTCACTGCAAAGTGCTGAATTTGAGAAAAGGTACCAAGCTTAGCTCCTGTCCTCCCTCCTCTTTTGACAAGAGGGATAAGTGTCAATCAAGGAGGAGGCTTAAGGTGATTCTTGATCTAGATTGGCCCGATTCTAGGACCTCAGATCATATCTGATAAGGGCTGAACGTCCCAAGGGTTGAAAACCTGAGCAGCTTCCTGAGGCTCTCTTGTGAACTTCCGCTCCTCAGGAAGGCCACCAGTCTTTCTCAGTTTTTCCCTGGAACAGTCAAACATTGGAAAACTTTTTTTCTTTAGTTGTAGTTGGACACAATACCTTTATTTCACTTACTTATTTCTGTGTGGTGCTAAGGATCAAACCCAGGGCCTTGCATGTGCTAGGCAAGCGCTCTACCGCTGAGCCTCAACCCCAGCCCCAGGCATTAGAAAACTTTAAGTGGACAATCCATAAACCAGTTTCTGCAAGTTTTTATACAGGTCTGTCTCTGGCTCCATTTCTTCTATGTTGATGGATGCGGCGCTGCACCTTTTAAAATACATTTTTAGCTAGGATTTGGACTTAGGAATAGGCAAAAGAAGTCATTGGCCAGCTTTGTTGGTAGATTAGGGCCTGGCAAACTTTTTCCTGTAAAGGCCAGACAGTAAGCATTTTAGTCTCAAGTCTGCCGCTGGAGCAGATGGGCAACACTGACCACATGTCGAGGAACGTGAGTGGCTGTGTCTTACCTGGGGACACTGAGACTTGAATTTTATATCATCTTTAGATGTTGCAAAATATTCTTTTGAGTATCCATTTTCATCCACTTGACATGTAAAAGCCCTTCTCTGCTCATGGCCTGGAGTTTCGATGATGAGATTGTTGCAGGTAGTTCAAGTCAGCCTCCCTGGGTGTATTCTTGTGAGCCAATTGCTTAGTTTCCAGAGATTCCCCCTGAGGTTCCAGACTTCAAAGTCTTAGTTAGTGACCGGGCATTTGCCCTTTTTGTCCCCCAAACCTAGGAGTAGTTTAACCCCAGAAGGAATTGAATCTTCTAGGATCCTGGGCCTCACTTCATCCTAACCCCATAACACACAATGTTGCAAACTCAATGCTTGTGTTACCCCCAGATTCACATGCTGAGGCCCTGACCTCAAACGTGGCGACATTTGGCGATGGGGCTTCAGTCATTAGTTTTAGTCCAGTCACCAGGGTGGGGCTGCTGTGATGGTATTGGCATCCTTATGAGAACATGCAACAGAGAACCTGCGTCTCTCTACCAAATGAGGACAAAAGGTGAGGTAGCCATCTGTGAGCTGGGATAATCCTTTCCCCAACCCAACACTTCTGGCGCCTTAATCTCAGACTTTCTGCCTCCAGAATGGTAGAGAAATAAATTTCTGTTGTCAAATCACCCAGTCTGGTGGGGGAGGTACTGAGGATTAAACCCGGGGCCTCACGCATGCTAGGCAAGCACTCTACCACACAGCTCTGTGGCCAGTCCTTTTTATGTCACTTTGAGACAGAGTCTTGCTAAGTTTCCCAGGCTGGTCTCCAACTTAGGATCCTCCTGCCTTAGTGTCATGAGTCGCTGGGATTACGGAATACTGCTCCTGGCCAGTCTGCTATATCTTATTATGGCAAGCTAAGCAGACCAAGATAATACTTCATTGGGATTTCCAATATTGAAAATTGATGAGTGCAGGTACTGTATGATACAGGTATCATAGGAATTTCAGACTTGAGTAATTTCAAAGTCTACATGATTAGCCACTGGATTTATCTTTCATCAATTAAAGAAATGAATTTTACAAATCAATAAAATGATACTGAAAATAATGATCATCCACATTTCATAAATGAAAATTATCTTAATAGCTATCTTAACAATTTGAAGATCCATTCAGATATAGGATGAATTCTGTAAATTGAATACACATATCTTTTAAAAAATCTGCCACATTCTCTTATTTTTTTTTCTTGTTTTTCCATGGAAAGGTAAAATCCTTGCTGACTTTTTTTTTTAAGTTATAATTCCAGAGTACTGTAGAGAAAGGGCAAATTATCTATGAAAGTATTAATAAATAACTTATATTTTCTTTTTGTGGTACTGGGGACAAACCAAGGATCTCATGTATGTTGGCAAGTGCTCTATCACTGAGCTTCATGCCCAACCATAAATACATGTTATTTATTCATATAATTATGTATAATATATGATAATCACATACCATATATAAATGCAATTATGATGTCTTGCATACCTAAGGGCTCAGTCTCCTGTCCACCTTATTTCGTAGGTGAAGGATCCAAAATGTGCCTTCCAAAGACATGAAGAATTGTTGGGCTGAAGACAACCAAGGCACAGGGAACTCTCTGCACCCTCCCCTCCCCTCTCAGCTGGTGTGCCTAGAAACAGGACAGAGATTTACAAAAAGAACTGGTCTTTCTATCTTTCCCCTCCTTTTTCTGCCTAAAGAGAGGATGTAGTGGGGCATGCATATAACCCCGGAGACCCTGGAGGCTGAGGCAGGAGGATCACAAGTTCACGGGCAGCTTCAGCAACTTAGTAAGACCTTGTCTCAAAATAAAAAATAAAAAGGGCTGGGATGTAGCTCAGTGGTTAAGTGGTTCAGTCCCTGCTACCTGCCCCCACCAAAAAAAGATGTGGATGAGAATTCTGTTTCACCTCCCTTACCAGCTCAAAGTACACGGAATCTGAGGGTGGACTTTACTCCCTAGATGTCTCCCATGTACTGCCCTGCCCATGGCACGTCTCTGAATTTCACTGCTCTTTATGGGGTGTGCTAGATGAGGCAGACACCTAGGCCTGAGCCTTGAGCTACTTTCCTCTCAAGTCATGGAGCTGCACGGGTTCTAAACTTGCTGCTGCTTCTCTGGGCAGCTGTCATTTGTTACAGGTGTCTGCCCCAACTACACACTATGAGCATGGGTGTGTGGGGGTGGGGGAGGATTACATTTTCTCCCCTTCACTGGGAAGGAAATTTAAGCACAGAAATGTGTTCTGTCCAGTTCATGTATCACATAATTTCAATGACTGCTGGATTTTAGAAAAGAAAAAGCCCCACAAACTCCATTTCCCACAGGTTATAGCAAAATGAAGTCATTTTCCAGAACGTGTTTAAGGGAACAAGAGAACTCATGCTATTAAAAAAAAAAAAAAAAGCTAATTCTGAACTAAAGAATTAGAAGAGAAGAGAAAGCTATTTTAACCCTAGTGAGACAGTATAAATTTCTCCTTAAGGCCAATTACCTAGTAAGGCCTGAATAAAAGCATATAATACTAATACTTTAATCAATCAAGGGCTGTGCAGAAATATACACAACAAGTTCAAGGTCACTGACTCGATTATTTTAATATTCACTTGCCCCCTCACCCAAGGCATAGTCAGAGACTTAATTAAGAAAGCAGACACATTCAGGGAGCATTGGCCATCTCAAGAGTGAGAAGCAGCAACCTCTTTGGTCTCAGGTGGTTGTTACTGTTAATACTTCCTCCAATAGAATACATGAGATTACCACCTCACATCCAAACCAAAGGGAAGAAAATGGAACGTGAAGAAAGTCCGGAACAGGAAAACTTAAAAGATGGGAAGCATGAGGTATTATAACATGAGGTAACAAGGTCACAGGCAAGGTGTTTACTCAGGAGGGAAAAACCTACCAGTCTGCATCAGAAATTAAGGAAATCAGAACAATTTAGAACAGGTTTTTGTTTTATTTTGTTTTTGACACAGGGGCATTCTACCACTAAGCTACACCCCCAGCCCTTTTTTAAACTTTTTAAATTTTGAGACAGGGTCTTGCTAAGTTGCTATGGCTTTGCTAAGTTGCTGAGGCTGGCCTCAAACCACTGATTTCTTGCTTCAGCCTCCCAAGTCTCTGGGATTATCGGGGTACACCACCATTCCTGGCAGGTAAAATTTTTATTTACCCAACATCTTATTATTTTACATATGAATTGCTTCCTTCTTTTTTTTTTATTATGAGCAACGCTACAATGGGATTTTCTTCAGGGAAATTTTACACTCAGGTGTGTCTGAAATGCATTAAGATAAGGAGGCTTTTGATTGTGACCCTGTCATATAAAAACTTGAGAGCAACCTGAATAGTCGACGGTGGGTGGGTGAATAAATTATGGTCAATCTGCACAATGGGACACTGTACAGATATAAAAATAACAAATGAATCTCTATGTACGGATATGGGAAGATCTAAATATACTGTGGCATTTCTTTTTCTTTTTAACAGTAAATTTCCATGTGGTTCAAAAATGAAAATACCTGAAATCAAGTTCATTGATGAGTTATTCTTCCTGGGCTCTCAGCTGTCAGGTCCCCCCTTAGAAGCAGCCAGTGTTATTGGACATCCTTCCCAACACGTTTCGTGCGTGTCAGAATAAACAGCTCTGCATGTGCAGTCTCTTTTTGGGGGGTACAAGTGTGACTCAGCATGCACAATGTCACCAGGCTGCTTGCTTTATGGTAAGCAGAACACCACACGTAGGAAGCTTCCCATTTCCGTGATAGCAAGTTCATGTGTCACGTTTATGTCTGGGCAGTGTTCCACTGTGTGGGTCAACCACGAGTCCTCCAGCCACCCACAGTGGACTATTTTGGTTGCTCTAAAGGTTTTATATGACAAACAATGTCACGTTGAAAGTCCTCCTATATCTTGATATATTTCAGATATACCTGAACATAAAAATAAAGCAACTAAAAACATAATTGCTAAGTCAATTAAAATTACCCAAAATATAAGCACCAAATTTAGTTACTCAGCCCCCAAATACATGCATTTGTAAACTGGATAATGTAAAACTCCCTCCTCAGAAGAGAAGCCACAGAGGTGTCCCCAGCACTGTGACGGGTCTGCTAGCCCTCATCCTCACCAGCACAGTGATGGCCATATTCTGGAGGGCTGCTCACAAGGGTCCTGGCCCGATCATTCCTGTTAGGGAGTCTCCCACTGACCTTGCCATGTTGGCCTGGGCTGGGCTCAGGCACCATGGCCAACACGCACAGAGCACTGAGGGTCACCTGAAGAACACTCTGGCTCTCCTGGAGGCAGCCACACAGGCCCCAGAACAGATCCACATGGGCAGAAGCCTGAGTGAGAAACAGTCTCTAGAACATTCCAGTCCCTCCGGCTAAGGTTGGATTTTGGAGCAGCACTCTGCAGACCAGAACCAAGGGACGAAGACTTAACAACCCAAGGCCTCAGCTTCTGGAACTCCTGTGGGTGCTCAGTTAAGGGGTGCTGTGCTTCAGATGTGGCTTGTCCCCTGCAAAACTCAGGTTGGAATCTGGTCCCTGAGGTGAGTGTGCAGAGGTGGGGGGACCTTCGGCAGATGAGCAGGTCATATGGACCCATCAGTGGCTTTCTTGAGAGAGCAGGTCATGAAGTGTCGAGCCCACCCTTGCAGCCTGCCTCTTCTGCACATTCTGACCTGTCGCTTGTCTGCCGTATGCTGAGGCAGGAGGAGGCGTGGAGAGTCATCCGTGGACTGGGCCTGGACCAAACCGGCACTGTAGCACCTGAACAGGAAAATCTTGTGTCTGGGAACTTCCAGTGGCAATCCTGCTGGTTAAGGCCGCCCAGAATCATAAGAATCATGTGAGCTCTGTTCAGCTCTGCAGGTGCCACACGGCTCTGGAGATGGGGTGACCTGCTGCAGCCACACAGACTCCAGAGATGGGTGTGACTTTCCAAGATGCCAATCAGCCTGTCGACTGCAAGACATCAGGAAGCAAGACTCCACTCACTGAAACCTATCCCTGCCTTTGATGGACCCCTCAATAAACAACTGGAGCCATTTTTAACTGTTCTGTTCTAAGCTCCTACCAGGACTGGAAGAAGCTATGAAGTGCTCCCTTAAAACTAATTCTCACTTTGTTTTATTTCTTCAGTAATCACTTCAGACTTTAACTTTCTCAGGTGAGCTTATCCCCTCCTGTGCAGAAAGAACTGGCCGCCTCGCAATAACAAGGCTCTCACCAGAACCTGCACCTTGCTTTTGGATGTGCCAGCCTCCAGATCTGGGGGCCAAAATAAACCTTTTTTCCTTATAAATTACTCAGTCTGTGGTATCTATCATAGCAATAGAAAACAGACTAAAATGGGAGTCAGAGCCAGTTCAACCTAAAAGTGGCAAAGGAGGAGCCCCAGATGGGATTATTTTTAACTCCTATTGGCATATCTAGCCCATTTTAAACTTTGAACTGGTTGCTAACATGTTTTCTGAAACTGAGAGTTCACAAAGATATCAGCATCTCTATCTTCCTTTAGCCTGCGTCCTACTAGAGAAACATCTCCTGGCCGGGGCCACAGACACCTGCTGTGTCCTCGGTGTGTTCAATGCAATACACATTCAGGGAGGGTCCCCTAGGTGCCAGCTGTGACCATCAGTGAGTCAGGCAGATATCTCTGCCTCAGGAGGGAGTCGAAGATCATACTGAATGAACCCACTGGCTGCACAGTAGCAGGCCCAGTGTGTGGGGAAACGGCAGGGGTCCCAGGCAGGGGTCTGCAGCTTTAAACAGCAGGCTGCTCCAAGGCTGGCCCAGCAGGCGGTGGCCACCTGAGCTCCCAGAACAGCCCTGGGCCTGTGGCTGGACCCCAAGAGCAGCAGGAAGGCCAGAGATGAGGACTGAGAGGTGGGGCGGGGGTGGGGGCTCACTGAGAGCACCCTGTGCCCTTGTGGCCATGCGAGCTTGGAGTCTGAGCGGGCTGTGAGCTGCTCTGGCTCTGAACTGAGGGCGGCCTCGCTCTGTCCAGAACAGACCTCTGGGGAACACAGAGGCAGGGAGACCTCTGAGGACGTGCTCTCAGTAATCCGGGTGAGATGTGACGATGGCGTGGCCTGGGTGGTAAGAACCCAGGGACTGAGGAGGGGTCCCATCCCGAATCCCAGCGGAAGATGGAAACCACGGGGATTCCTGGTGGACTGGATGTGGAAGGTAAGGAACGAGGCCTTGGCCCTGGGACTCGGCACAAGTGGCGCCCAGGACTCAGTCCCCCATGTGACACAGTGGTGTTGAAGCCAGATTTAAAATTAGATAGTGTAGATGCTGAGAGCCATAGCCAAGTAGGAATGATGCACGGCATTTTGGGTTGAAAGGTGACGCCAGCAAGCCATTGAGATGATAATGATTATGTTAAGACATGCATTCAATTGGAGATTAGACCCCTGCTGTCTGCCTCGGCCTGCCACTTTGAGAGTTCCCATTGGTTGGGGAAGTACGGTAGGAGGGAATTCCTGTTGGAGGAGTCTGTCCCGGGAGGAGCCACGTGGTGTGGCATTTGGCATTTTTCCCGGGAGTGTGCTGGTGGAGTTCAGAAATAAAGTTTGTTCTTGCTTCAGTGGCTCGTGATTTGTGCCCAGCCAGACTGCGGCATTTGGCCATTAGGTAAATGGGGTCTAATATCGAGTGAAAGCTAAAATGGAGGCCATGAGAATGAATTCCCGGAAAAACTTCTTGTTAATGAAGTCCAGGAGACAGCCCCCAACAGATTTGAAGAGAGCCCATCCCAAAGAAGTGTTAATGAACAGCAAACTTGAAGATGCTGCCTCAGAAGTCCTTCCTGCCCAGACTACTTCTTTGGCCCATCTGTGTCCCATCCCTCCGGCCTTCCCACCTACATTCCATCACCGAAAACTATAAAATGGAGAGACAACCGCACTTCCCTGGATTCTACCTCTTGGGTCCCCTTCTTCCTCCAGGAGAAGTCTTTTCTGCTGTCCTTTAATAAACTTCTATTTTCCACTCTGACCTTGCCTCGGTGTGCCTCTCTGGTGTTATTCTTCAACATTGGGGAAGCAAGGACTCGTCACCGGTCAACAGCGGTAACAGTGTCACAAGGACACGCACACACAAGGCGCTCAGCAGTGGCTGCGTAAGTGAATAATCAGTAAGTAGCAGGGTTGCAAGTAAAACATCTCTGTTTTCCCTCTGAAAATGTCACGTGCAATCTGCTGCCATTCCCTTCAGCGCCCACGGCATTCCAACACGCGTCACTGTAAGGGTCAGGCGAAAAGTCGGAGGAAGAGACCACCAAGAGACTGACTCATGCAATTGCAGAAGGGGATTTATTGAGGATCCAATTCAGCGTGCTGAGGCTCCAGGCTCACTCAAGAAGCAAGAGCAGCCCAGAGCCCAGAGCAGAGGCTAAGCAGTGCTTAAGTACACTTTTTGGGGAGGGTGGGGGCTTTGTATACATCAGAAGAAATCAGCATGAGGTGCAGGAAAATTGAACAACAACTCTCATACATGATTAGCACATTCATTGGCGGGAAGAGGTCGGGCGGGGGTGATTGGTCACTCCTAAGTGGGGTACACATTCAAACTGATTGGTTCGGGCCCTGTATGCCTATGTGACAAGCTGCACAGGGCCCTAGGCTAAATGGCCAGTAGGGCGTTGTCTTAACTGCCTCAGGAATTTCAGGTTCTGGGTGTAGTAGAGGAACTTAATACCTGGTCCTTCACTTTTTAACTCAGGCCTTGCAGCTTAGAAACTTTACCCTTTCATCACCACGAGAGCCTGTCAAGCAGCTGGGTGGAGCAGAGGGGAGACAAGCTTCTTCGCCTTCTAACACCACGGCTCACTTGCCACCTTCACTGGAACTAGTGCACAGGCCTGGTTACTCTTTTACTCTGTCTATAGCACTGTACCTCTGGGGGCTGATTCTGCAGCAGTTACTGCTGTATTAATTTGAAGAGGACCATTGTTGGCTGCACTATAGTGGGAAGAGGAATATTACCAAAAGGACATAAATGTAGCCATTCTAATGCCTTATGGAAATCAATCCGTCCTAGAAACGAGGCCTTTGTGTCTTCAGGGGACGTGGGGGCGTGCACAATGGCTGTCTGTACCCATGGGCTCTTCCTGCTTCTGTTCCTTTGCTGCCCCACCGTGGGCAAGCACCTCCAGGGAGCCCCCTCAGCAACGCTGGGTACTTTGGTGGTTGAAAGTTTTGGGTTTGAAGTCTGACTACCTGTGGTCAAATGCCATTTCCACCACTGCCTGGGTGACCTTGGACAAGCTGCTTAAGGCTTTGAAGCCTCAGGCTCAGCATCTGGTGAATGCGATTGATAACCCGTGCCACATGCTGCTGAGATGGCTGCATGGCACCGCCATGGTGAAGAGCTGGTGCACACAGCAGGGAGTCAATAAATGCTGCAGTCATTTTCACCATCCCACTCTCCTGAGGACTAGGCTCCTTGACTCCAGCCCAGGGATTCGGTACCTGGCTGGAGTAGTACTAGGCAGAGAACAAGACACTTTGCTTATTCTCAGGGCTTGGGGAAGAAGAGCAGGGGCCCAGCAAAGGGAGGTGCAGGGACGACAGGGCGGCATGGGGCACAGCAAGGTCCAGGTAAGGGAGGAAGGCCAGCGGGCAAGAAAGGGGGTGCGGTGCATGAGGGAGAGCGTCGTGGTCAAGGCGCACAGGTCTGGAACCGGCAAGCTGTCCCTACACCATCCATCCACACGGTCTGCTGCAAGCCCCCCGGGCTCCCCTCCCACTTCCTCTCCCAGAGGCCACGGTGCTGGTTCTGCGGGGTGTGCTCGCTGGCCCCTGAGGCTCGGTATGTGCAGCCCGAGGGCTTCTTAGTCTCTGTGATTTCTTGCACTCACCGGCATTTCCAGGTCCTGGGCTTTTCCAGGTATCTCTTGCTCTCCATTTCCACTCCACCCCTGGCAGTCGGGGAGGTACCCTTTGGGATTCCGATGGCCTCAAGTGTCCTGAGACTTATCTTATGGCCAGCACGTGGTCTACCTGGGCGTGCTGCCTGTACCTTTCAGGCAAATGTTTATCCTGCAGCTACTGTTGGGAGTGTCCAGGGACTTCTCTGGCTGTCCCTTGGTCACTGGGTGGGGCCTGGTCAGGACCTTCTACCTTCTCCCTGGATTCTGTCTGTTGACTGTTCTAACCACGTGCGCTCCAGGGGGCTCTGTCGCTGGGCACAAGGAAAAGGCAGCACCTACAGCAACTGTGAATTCTCTGGTGACACCAGACAGGATGTGGGGGTCACCGTGGCTTCCACTCTTCTCCCTTCTCCTTGGTCTGGAGGGAAGGCTGGAGAGCTCCTGTGCTTCTCTGCAGCTGTCCCAGTGGGTGGTGAGGGCGCTGCAGTGGCCAGGGCTCCTCAGTGTGGGTGGGGTCTGACTCACCCCTTCCCAGAAGGCACTGCGAGGGGCTCTTCCCGGCCACACACCCTTCATCACACCACGTCACTTCCTCCCTCTGCCACCCCTCGTAGCCAGGGGCCTCTTACTGTTGTCTCCCTCTATTACAAGGGAAGCTCTAAGGGACAGGGACCTGCTCTGTCAGGTCAGCTTCTTAGGTCCCTGGACCTGACATCCAATAAGCAGGAGCACACGCTATAGATTGAGCTGGTGACTGGCTCAGGACATCCCAGCATGCTTCCAGGCTGGCACCCAGGAGAGGACAGGGGCTGAGGAGGTCTGTGAAGGCCTGAAGTGTCCGATCCTCCAGCCCAGTGAAAGGACCTGCAATCAACCGCTTCTCCAAGGGTCCTGCTCCTTTGCTGGGAGGGTGGAGGGTGGAGGTCAGAGACCAAACTCAGGACCGGCTGTGTGCTTGCAGCTGCTGGGGTGTCACACTTCCAGCCTCTCTGGGGAGTGGCTGGGACAGACACGTGTGCACAGGGACACTGTGGATCAGTTCTATTTCTCTGTATGCACACATATTCTTAAAAACACAAGTTCACATTGGTACTGATGTCAGAAACCTCTGTACATTTGAGAAGTCATTGTTGGAGACAATCTGGAGCTTAGGTTATCAGCTGGTCTGCATTTTGAAGAAAGAGGTGTGATTTTACCAAGTGAGGCGCAGTGGCCGGGTGTCATCTCCAGGGACATCACAGAGGAGGGTAATGCACACCTCACAGGGAGACAGTGGCCACACAGCCCAGCAGGCACAGGGAATGCATGATTTGGAAGAATGCTGTACATTCCCAGGTGAGCCTGGTCAGATGCAAAGGGCCCTGGACACCAAGCTGAGAGGTTAGGACTGGATTCTACCAGGGAACAGGGGCTCTAGGGAGACTCAGCCTGAATCTACCTGCTGAACATGGCATTCAAAACTCAAAACTCTCTGGGCTCAGTAATGCATGCCTGTAATCCCAGCGATTTGGGAGGCTTAGGCAGGAGGATTGCAAGTTTGAGGCCAGCCTCAGCAGCTCAGTGAGGCCCTAAGAACTTAGAGGACCCTGTCTCAAACAAAAAACAAAGGGGGTGGGCTAGAATATAGCTCAGTTGTGAAGTACTCCTAGATTCAATCTCCAGTTCAGAAACAAAACAAAGCCCAAACTCCAGGAGTAGTCCTCTGGAGAAAAGGGACCCAGGTGTCAGGGAGATGAGCAAACAGGTCAGTACCATAACCTTTTTCTCTGTTATCACCGCCACGTTTACTTTTCTATTAGTCTAAGTATATCCAGACCCAGAACATCAGGTCCGGAAAAGGCCCGTACCTTCAAGGCTCAATAATTCTGGGGCATCTGGATGTCCTTGCAACTGTGAACAGAGCTTGATACATTACGGAAAGAAAAACCACCTGAGTTCCATGATGCGCAAATTCCGGTTGACAGAGCAAGACGCGCCATGGATCTTTACCAGCCCCTGGTCCTGCACAGCACCATCCAAGCCCTCGCCACCCCCTCCTACCTCACACTAACCAACCAAGTGTGGAGTGCACGGGACCCTGCTGTTTCCAAGCACTTGGCCATAAGCCGCAAGGCCAAGAAGCCGGGGCTCAACCCAGACGCGACCCTCTGGGGACATACACTGCAGCCCACTCCGGACTCTTTCGTTGTTTTCATAGTTCTCATCACTACTCAAAATTAACTTACGATTTACTTACATCGTTGGGTCACTCTCTCCTGATGTGAATGACAGGAGGAAATTCAGATGCATTGTTCAGTCCTATTTCTAGGGCTACAGACATAGTCGAAGTTCAGCAAATATTGTTGAAAGGACAGTTGTATGGATGTTTTGCTTGTTTTGTACTGAGATTGAATCCAGGGGCACTGTATCACCCAGCTACTTCCCAAGCCCTTTATGTTGAGACAGGGCCTCCCTAAGTTGTCCAGCCTGGCCTCAAGCTCACTATCTTCTTGCTCAGCCTCCAGAGTTGCTGGGATTATGGGCATGTGACATCGCTCCAGCAACAGTGTGTGTATGTAACTGTGTGTGTGTGTGTGTGTGTGTGTATACACACTTATGTGTACAATACAATCACAGAACACAGACACTTATGGATATTTTAAAATACCAATGGAATCATACTGTCCATACCTTCCCATTGTCTACCTCGGGGTAGGTTCTCCTCATTCTGTATGTGCAAAGAACAAAGGGTGTTCTGTTCAGTGCAGTACATGCTCAAAAATCCTTTTTAATATTGTGAAAGTAATGTAAGCAGAGGGAATAGTGGAACTTTGGTAAGTATTATTCCTCTGTTTTCTTTTTAAAGACACATATTGGAAATCTGCACAAGAATAGATATGCATTATTAATTAAATAGTATACCACAATTTTAATTGTTTTTAGATTTTAAGGTTATTCATTTCATTAAACCAATAGCTTAAAATAGGGTGGCCCAGGAGAAAAAAATAAAACATATCAGCTTTTATTTTTGCTTCTATTGTGCCCCCTTGTGGAATCATGTGTGATTTGCATATTCATTTTGGTGACATTTTAACAAAGAGCAGGGTGTACCGATGTCAGGGCTGTCAGCGTATGCTCCCGTCAGTGACGCACACTCTTCTTACAAGTTGATCTTTGCAAACAAGACTCAGATTGCCTCCGAGTTGGGCAAATCTATGAAGGCTTCACTCAAGATGGTTCCCTTAACATTCTGGCTCATTAAACGCGTGTTTGGCCTTTGATTCCATCATCCGGGCTGCGTGGCCAACTGTTGGACCGCAGGCAGGACGTGTTCCCCAGGCCTGTGTAGTGAGGAGTCTGGTTTCTCTGGCGTGTTCTGAGATGATGGCTTTCTCAGCTCTTCCATTTGCTTCCATGGCTCGCTTCTGGCTCGCCTCCCCCCTATCAGGTGTTGCGGTCCTAGCCAGCCAGCGCCTACTCTTTCCTTGCTGGCTGCAGACGCCCCATCGCCCTGGTAGCTGCCATTGAAAGCAGTCTGTGCGGCAGAGTGGTGCAGGAACACAGCGTGGTGTCTCTGTGCCTCCCCAGAGTCCTCTCTGCTACAGAGACATGTAAACAAATTCACCGGGTCCCCAGTTCTCACCTGAATTGGGACTGCTTTTCAAAGAAGGTTTTCCTTTCCCTACACTTGAGAATCAAATCCAAGTGACACTAACTGAATGGACCCTGGGTTCAGGGCTGACCATTTCTTTAAATGCTATATTTTTAAATCCTTGGTACTACAATCCGAAGGTGTTGTTGGTGCCCTTGTTATAAAGCATCTGTCCACCTGTCTGGCTGTCCACCCGACCACCATCCGTCCACCCCTCCACCCACCCTCCATCTGATCTTAGGGAGCGCCTGTTGTTTACACATTTCAGGGTTACTCTAGGAGCTGGACACCAAAGAGCTATAGGGCCTACTTATGAGAGAAGCCAAAAGATAAAACATAAGTAAGCCACGTCGATTCTGACTTCAGTGACAGCAGGATGGGAATCAAGCCGTGAGGAAGGAATTGGAAACACACCGCGTCGCTCACCCCGTGAGCCTGGCAGAGGTGTCTTGTTTTCATTCACACCCAACAGGTGAAGTGGGGAGGAGGGGGTCTCCCCAGGAGGAATTCTGAGCACCTCAGAGAGGTTTCCTTATATCCAGGAAATGCTGCCCACAGAATGGAATGGCCAGACCGTGGAAGGACCTAGGCCCCAGCCGAGGCAGTGAGGGTCACTCCAGGAAAACGAATGACACAGTGTCCCTAAACCTCAGTGTCCTCATCTGTAGGGGACACCAGTGAGTGCCTTCCCAAGACAAGTGAAGAAAGTCACAGACCCAAGGACCCCAGCCCAAGGACACCAGCCCGCTGACACCGTGCCCGGCCCTCGACCCTCTCCTCTTTCAGTGCTCTACCGCCAAGCTGCCCTTACAGCAGCATCTCCCGACTCTACCTGCACCTGACGGCAAGACACGCATGTCTGTCACAACTCTAGTACCTGCCACAGGACTACCTAAGACAAACCAAATGCCAAAAATATCTGTCCTCGCCACATGGATTCTGTGTCCATCATGTTCTATTCTATTCCATTTCGTTGTTTTAAAAGCTGATAATAATCCACAAAACTATTTTGAAGAGTCACTGATGGCTCTTTCTCATAATTTGAGAAACTAATTCTGTAAAGACAAATAGCTAATAACAAGTGGTAAGGAAGTATACACAGAGAGACACACAGAAATGGAGAAAGTACACCTCCTCTGTGAACCCCACCATACTGCCCATTCTCACAGAAACCACCCTTCCAATTTTTAAATTAAATTTATTTTTATCAATTTTATATCAACGGAGTGATATTTTGAGGCCTATATGTTGTGTAATACTTAAATCATATTAAATATATTCCCTTGTTTACAATTTCTTAAATTTGCATTTTAAGCCCAGGGCCTCACACATGCTAGGCAAGTTCTCTGTCACTGAGCTACACCCCCAGCCCTTTCTATGTCAGACAGGGTCTCTCACCAATAGATAGGTCATCCAGACATAAGTTCAGTAAAGACTCTTCAGACCTAAAAAATATTATAAATTAAATGGAGTTAACAGATACCTATATAATGTTTCATCCAACACCCAGATTCACTTTTTTATCATTGGCTCATGGAACCTTCTCCAAAATAGACCATATTTTAGGCCACAAAGCAACCGTAAACAAATATAAAAAGCAGATACAATTCATTGCACCTTATCTGATGGTAATGGAGTAAAATTACAACTCAATCTCCTCCCCCCCAAAAAAATACATTTTTGAATGTTAAATAGAAGATAGGAAAATCAGAGGAGAAATTTAAAATTCTTAGATCAAATGACAATAGTGATACAACATATCAGCACCTCTGGGTGACTATAAAGTCAGTTTTAAGAAGAAAGTTATGAGTGCTAAAATCAGAAAGATCCCAAATAAACAACCTAATGATATATCTCAAGTCTTTGAAAAACAAGAACAGACCAATTCCAAAACCAGTAGAAGGAATAAAATAATTAAGATCAGAGCCAAAATCAACAAATAGAGAATAAAAAAATGCAAAGAATCAATGAAGAGTTAGTTCGTTGAAAAGATAAACAACATTGATAAACTTTTAGCCAAACTAATCAAAAGAAAAAGAGAAAAGACTCAGTTTGATAAAATTAGAGATGAAAAAGGAGCGATCACCACAGACATCACAGAAGTCCAGAGGATCATTAAGGACTATTTTGAAAACTCATACTACAATAAGTTAGAAAACCTAGATGAAATGAATCCATTTATAGACAGTATGATCTGCCAAAATTGAACCAAGAGGACACAGAAAACCTAAACAGACCAATAACTGGCAATGAAATAGAAGCACTAATAAAATGCTTTCCAACAGAAACAATAACAAAAAAGGCTAGGACCAGATGGACTCTCAGCTGATTTCTACCAGACCTTTCAAGAAGAACTAATGCCAATGCTCCTCAAATTATTCCATGAAACAGAAAGGGATGGAACAATTCCAAACTCATTCCACAAAGCCAGTAAAAAAGTCATACCGAAATCATATATAAGGACACATCAAGGAAAGATACCCAATATCCCTGATGAACTTAGATGCAAACATATTTAATGAAATATTAGCAAATTGTATTCAACAATATATTAAGAAGATTTTACATCATGACCAAATTGGTTTTATCCCAGGAATGCAAGGATGGTTTAACATATGCAAATCAATAAAATGGAATTCACTACATAAATAGAATTAAGGACAAACATCACCTAGACATCTCAGTAGATGAAGAGAAAGACTTGGACAAAATTGAGCACCCATTCACGATAAAAACACTGAAGAAGCTAGAGGTAGAAGGAACCTACCCAACACTCATAATGACTAAATAGGAGAAACCCTAGCTAACATTGTTGTGAATCCCCGAGTAAAGCATGTCCTTTAAAATCTGGGAAAAGACAAAGGATTTCCACTCTCACACTCCTATTCAACATAGTAGGAGAAATTCTAGCTAGAGAAATTAGGGAATATAAAAGGAAAAAAGAGTAAAAATAAGAAAAGATGACAAATTGTAACTTTGCAGATGATATGATCCCACACTTAGGAGATCTAAAAAGCTCCACTAGAAGACTGTGGTAGCTAACAAAGCCAGCAAAGGAGCAGGTTTACAAAATCAGAATACAACAATCCAATAGCCTTCCTATACATCATAATGATCTCTGAGAAGGAAATCAGAAAAATGATCGCATTTGAAATCACCTAAAAAAAAAAGTACCTGGGAATAAATCTGACCAAGGAGATGAAAGATCTCTACAATGAAAACTACAGAACACTGAAGAAAAAAACTGAAGAAGAAAAAGAAGATGGAAAGACCACCCATGCTTGTGGACAGGCAGAATTAATATTGTTAAGATGCCAACCAAAAGCAATGAATACAGGTTTAATGCAATCCCCATAAAAACACCACTAACATTCTTCACAGAACTAGAAAAAAATAGTCCTAAAATTTGTTTGGAAGAATGAAAGACCAGAATCATCAAAGTAATTCTCAACTGAAAACGCACTGCTGGAAACATCACAATACTGGTTTCATATTATACTGCAGAGCCTCAGTCACAAAAACTGCATGTACTGGCATAAAAACACGCACAATGGCACAGAATAGAAGACACAGACACAAAGCCACATCTACAGTCAACTGATCCTTGACAACAGTGCCAAAAACACACACTGGAGAAAAGAGAGCGTTTTAACAGAATGTGCTGGGAAGACTGGCTGTCCACACACGGAGACTGAGGCTGGATTGTTATCTCACCCCGCACAAAAGTCAACTCAGAATCAAAGACCTCAAAACTACTCCAGAAACTATGCATCTCCTAGAAGACAATGTACAGTCACCCCTCCAACATGGAGGCACGGGAAACAACTCTCTCGTGGGACCCCTAGCACTCAGAAAACATTGCCAGAAAGTACAAATGGGATGGCGTCAAACTGAAAAGCTTCTGCCCAGCAGACAATCAGGACTACGAAGAGGAAACACAGCAGAATGGGAGAAAATCTCTGCTAGCTACGCTTTTGACAGAGGATGATATCCAGGATATATTAAAAAGTAACAAACAAACAAAAAAAACCAACACCCCCCTCAATAACCCAATTAATAATGGACAAATGAACTAAATAGACACTTCTAAGGGAAGAAACATACATGGTCAATAGATACATGAAAAACAATTCAATACCATTAATAATTAGGGAAATGCAAATCAAAACTTCACTGAGATTTTATCTCACTCCAGTTAGAATGGTGGCCATCAAGAATACACAATAATAAATGCTGGAAAGAATGTGGAGAAAAAGGAACCCTGTCACACTTGTGGTAGGACTGAAAATTAGTGCAGTCACTATGGAAGTCAGTATGGAGGCTCCTCAAAGGACTAGGAATGCAGCCACCATATGACCCCATATGACCCAGCTCGACCACTCCTCAGTGTTTATCCTAAAGAATTAAAGTCACCCTGCTACAGTGACACATGCATACCCATGTTTATAGCAGCACAGTTCACAACAGCTAAACTATGGAATCCTATGAATGGATAAAGAAAACGTGGTAAATATGCACAGTGGAGTTTTATTCTACCATAAAGAAGATGTCCTTTTTATTATGTCCTTTTCAGGAAAATGGGTGGAACTTGAGAACATGTAGGTTAAGCAAAATAAGCCTGACTCAGAAAGACAACATCATGTGTTTTCTCTTATATGTGGAAGTTAGAGGGGGAAAAGGGAAAAAGTGGGGAATTCTCCTGAAAATCAAAGGGAGCTCAGTGGAATAGAGGAAAGGACTGGAGGAGGGAGGAGAAGGAAGAAAGGGAGAAATATTGGGGAATGGTATTGGCCAAATTATATTGTTATAATGCACGGATATAAAAATATCTAAGAATGAACCCCACCGTTATGTATAATTGTAACGCACCAATAAAAATATGGGAGTAAAAGAAGTGCTGGTGTCAGAGAGCGTGTTCTTAGGTGGATGGTCATTGGGTGAGAGTGTTGTTCACGTCTGTTTTCTGGCCAACGCTCTGCCTAGCTGTTCAGTCCCTTATTGAAAGTGACGTATGGAGGTCTCCACTACTAATGGGTTATCTATTGTTCCTATTTTTGTCGTTGTTTGCTTCATATATTTTGTAGCTCTGTCATATTTTTTTTTTTTGTGTGTGTGTGTGTAGCAGTTCTGGGGATCAAAACTAGAATCTCATGCATGCTAGGCAAGTGCTCTACCACTGAGCTACATCCCAGCCCCTAAGTGTCATACTTTATTAATAAATTGATCATTCTGTCATTATCGCATGTCCCTGCTTATCTCTGGTAATGCTTCTTTTCTTTTTTAAAGTCCTGCGGAGTTTGATATGAGTGCTTTCCCGTGGCTGTTCCATGGTCTAGCCTCTCTACCCTTTTCCTGCTCACTCCTTGGTGTCCTTGACCTGAAGTGTGCTTCTTACAGACAGCACACAGTTGGACCATATGCTTTATCAGTGACCTCTGACTTTCTCTGCTTTTTGCTTGTATACTTTTAAAATTCACCTTTAATGTTATCATTTATATAGTGTGATTTCTACCTCCACTTAATTTTCATTTGTTTCAAGTATTTTCCCCCTTCTTTCCTTGCTTACTGCTTTCTTTTGTATTAAGTGAACATTTTCTAATATAGTATTTTAATGCAATGATCTTCATTATTTTTTTCAAATTATTTCTTCTGTGGAATACAAACTGCTCCAGGGTCTGATCCAGGCAAAGTCAGTGGCAGTTTTGAGGTCCAATCTGGGAAGCTTGTTCTGGCACCGGGAAGTCACTGCTACCTTTCTTTCTCCCTGGTTCTCCTTGTGGAGCAACTGGCTGTGGTTTTGCTGTGGTTCTGATGAACACACGGGCCTTACTTAAGAAAGTCCTTGACGAGTTGGCCACACTGCGACACATTGCTGGTAGAAGGGAGAAGGGCTGATGGCCTGCCCTCCTGAGGAGTACTGTGTCCCTCCGTCGGGGGCATGGAGCGAGGGGTTCCCGTGTGTTGGGTAGACTGCCTGGAATTGAGCTTCCATTCCTCTGAGCTGGGAGTGGAGGGGAAAGTGGATCATGCCTCCAATGTCACATACAGCTACTCTTCTCGCCAAGCTTTAGTAGGCTTTTTTGAATAAATGTGCATTTATTTGCTTAGGTCTTTAGGGAAATTTCCAAAGAATTTAGACAGCTGGTTAAAAAATAACTTCCACCAGTATGCGTGTTTCACAGAGTTCCTCGAGTCACCATTTTGGAGGACATGCTCCTGCCATGCTGTTTCCTGCTGCCGTTGCTAAGCTTCTGGAATGTGGGCTTCAGGCTGCCTCGCACAATTATTATGTTCCTTGAATAAGCCCTGCAAGGGACTGAGAGATAGCGCCCTGGCTGTCAGCCGCTGGGTGGGACAGGCACCTTTCCTGGAAAGTGCTACATTCAGGCACCTTTCATGTGTCCCTTGCTTTGCGGCAGCTGGAGCTTTTCGGAGAAACACACAAAGATCCAGCTGTCACGTCCAAGATCACAGAGCCTCTCCGACGTTTCCTCTGGGTGTCCATTGGCTCCTTACAGTTGTATAACATGGGATTGAGCTCCCCAGAGTGTGTGTGTGCTCACCACTTTGGCCTGCTGGTGTGCTCTGTGACCTCCAGCTGAGAACTGACAGTGACCCCCAGCTGGGCGTGCTCAGGAGTGTGCCTGTCTCTAAGGTGGAGGTGAGTGGTGCCACATGACCCCCCTGCTGCCTTCTTCTGGTGGAGCACTGCTCTGCAGGGGGCTCCAGGGACAATCTTTCCCCAGGCTTTTATCTTGTGCTTCACACCCACGAGAAGTGGCCCCACTGCGTTTGGGTACATGAGGACCCTGAGTCCTGCGTGCAGCCGAGGTAAGCCAAAAAATGAATTTCCTTCTTTGCTTAGTTAGCTGGCCTTGAGTTTTTCTTATGTGTAATCAAGAGTTAATTAATACTCTGAATGTCCTTCCTTTACTAGTGTTATGATTTAGTGTCCCCCAAAACCTCACCTGTGAGACAATGCAAGAAGGTTCAGAGGACAAAGTATTGGGTTGTGAGAGTTTTAACCCAATCAGTGATTTAATCCCCTGGTGAGAGTAACTGGGTGGGAACTGAGGCAGGTGGGGTGTGGCTGCAGGAGGCTGGTCACTGGGGGCCTGTCTTTGGGGGATATATTTGCATCTGGAGGGTGGAGTCTCTCTGCTCCCTGATCCTCATGTGAGCTGCTTCCCTCTGCCACACTCTTCCGCCATGATGTTCTGCCTCACCTCAAGCCCCCCGGGGAATGGAGCCAGCTGTCCATGAATTGAGAGCTATGAAACCATGAGCCCCAAAATAAACTATTCCTCCTCCACAATTTATCAGGTCAGATCCTTTAGTCACAGGAACAAAAAAGCTGACTAAAACAATAGTGTGTAAGTAAATGATTGCATTGTAGAAAGCTTGTTCAACAAAATCGGTATCTAGGCTCATTTCACATGATCATTTTGGTAGTTAATCTCATCCCAATAATTTATGGCCTCTTGGTGCTTGATGAAAACACATACATCATTCATGATGACTCTACATGGTATTCCTCTAGCCGGGCACAGTGGCGCATGCCTGTAATCCCAGTGGCTGAGGCAGGAGGATGGCAAGTTCAAAGCCAGCCTCAGCAATAGTGAGATGCTAAACAACTCAATGAGATCCTGTCTCTAAAAAAAAATACAAAATAGGGCTGGGGAGGTGGCTCAGTGGTTGAGTACCCCTGAGTTCAACCCCTGGTACCAAAACAAAACAAAAAAAAAAAACTACATGGTATTCCTCTTACAAATGATTTTTAATATACTTTTATACATCTGTCGATTTTTGTTGCTATCTAAAGTGTTGGTTCCAGAGATGCTACAACGTTAATTGCTAATGGGAGGTAAGACATAGTAATAATACAGAGGTCTGACAACTCCACAAGCCTCCCTTTTCCATCAGCCCACAGCTGACCTATTAGAGCCCCCCTGGCAAGTACACAGCTTTCCCAACACTGAAACCAGGTACAGGCCCTTTTAACAAAAAAGGGGAGATTCCGTGTTGTGGCCTTGAATGTGATATACGAAATATAGGTAACATGAGATTTTTGTTTACTTTAAAATATTAAAGAATGAGACAAGTTTCTTGGAAATACTGGGTCAGAACTCTCACAATAAATTTTCCAATAAGGCTAGGAGCGATTTTATCCTGTGTCTCTGGGTAATATTCCTCCCTAACTCTTTCCTTGAATGTGGACACTCGTGTCAAGCAATAGCAGCAGGAACGATGTCACCCATTAGTATAATCTCAGAGCTTATTAAACCTGGCTTGGAAAAATCTTTGTCCCTGGTCAAGCGTGAGTAGCAGTTCACCCCACGACATGACCACGTGGGGTGCCACGTGCCAATAAAGTCTCTGAAGGTCCTGCAACCCAGCCATCTCTATTACACAGTAAATATCTCTAGGACCCCAGAGGACCTCAGTTATTCAGGAGAGAAATCTGTGTGATCTAATGGCCACAACGTGTAGTAAAAAGTGTAGACCTATTATAAAATCTCACCATTTCTCATTAAATGAGGGAAAGGTGATCGGATTTGAGCAACTCAATTATCCTGATAGAAATAAAGGGCTCCTGGCCTTCCTGAGGGTGAGGGCTTCCGGACCCATTTTCAGGAACAAGTGTGGCTTATTGGTAATTGGCATGCTGTTTTAAATACCTCAAGTCTTGAACTTCCTGAAAGGATTGTGCGTCTTGGAGAGCTCAAGCCACCTGCAGTGGACGTTCACTAAGGATGGTCCTACTTCCGGGCTCAGAGTAGGCATTTCCGGACTCCATGGTCTTGCAGTGGTAGAATCCAAAGCCCATTGACACTTGAGAATGTGACAAGCTTGGGACCAGAAGACTTGTGCTCTGATATTATTCTGATGGCAAAATCTTGGTTGAGACAGGGTGTCCCCTGCAGGCTTAGGGTAGACAGCAGCACCTTAGAAAAGGGGCCCAACCATGGCCCTCGGCCCACTGGCCACTGCTCACATGTCTGCATCTTAGGGTCTCCACGTCCCCTGTACCACCTGAGGGGCACTCCCTATTCGGTTTTATAGTGGCAAATTTCAGGGGAAACATGAGCTAGAGTTCATTTCAAGTTATCATGAGGATCCATGCAGCTGGGTAATGCTCTGAGATGCCACGTTCAGGTCTGTGCTGTGGGTAGGACCGCGGGAAGGTGAACGTCTGTCAAGTGCAATCTCTCTTTATTATTTCTAAGCAGGGCTAGTTCCCACTAACAGAAGCAGATAAGGAAAGCCAGCACCCATTTGTCATTCAAAAGGGAACACTCACTTAACTGGGAATGAATGAAAACCGTCTCATGGTGAGTTTTTAGAATAGTGGTAATAAAATCACGACTCAAGGTCACAGAAGATTCAAAAGAGGTCCCTTTGGGGTGCTAATCTTTGGATCCCACAGGGAAACAATTTCCCAACATTAGTTTTGACATTCTAATGTTTCTTCTTGCCTAAAATACACATAAGAAGCAGAAACCTAACATGTCCTCTGTCTTCTCCAATGGCAATTAGTCTATCCATCACCCACCTAGAGCTCGCAGTCCCATTTTGAGGTGGCCACTTCTCACCCCCATTTTGTGCCATTAACCCCTCCTCACAGCGTGGAGAAGGGTCTGCAGCACGTGAGCCAGGCCGTGTGGGCGTGGGTGAGCATGGGCTGCAGGCAGCACCAACCGCACACTCGCCAGGCTTTGTCCTTCCCACTCACTGGTCCCTGAGTCAGAACCATGAACAGGGCCACTCGCCACTCAGGGTTTCCAGACCAGCACACAGAAGACTCCCCTGCATGGCTGTCCCCAGCCTCCAAACCAAATGGGACCCAACTAAACCCACCTCCCCCTTACCTAAGGTGCTCGTCTGCAGTCTTTGCCACCTCTAAATGAGGTCGGCACGCATTTCTTAGGCTGGACAATATTAAAAATCGCCTTTTTTCGTGTCATAAATGGTTAGATATTGGCAATTCCAATATTAAGTAGCTGCCCAGGGGGAATCCAGGGTGAGATCCTGTTCCTTTCATTCTCCTTCAGCTCTAGAGGAGCCCATCGCGAGGCCTGATCAGTCCTGTGTCTTCAGGGCAGGTCCCGGATGCCCCTAGCACCCTCCATAGCCCAGCCCAGCTGTGCACACTGCAGTGCCCAGCGTGCCCTCTTAAAGTCCAGGCAGGCCATCCCACCTCCACACTAGAAGTCACCCCAGAGCTTCCCACCCTGAGGACAAAGAGCAGACCCACCCGCAGGGCTGACGGGCCCCAGGACCTCTGCAGTCCCATCTTACAGGCTACTTTCCAGACCTCTTCCCAGCTCAGGGCCTGTGCACGCTTTTCTGCTTCCTGGACCCTCCTCTCTCTCGGTTTCCCCAGTCCCCGTCACCCAGGAACCTGGCTCAGGTCTCAGTATATGCACCGCTGCTCTGTGACCTCTTTCCCATCCCCGTGTTACCGACACCCACCTCAGCCGGTCACTCCCCTGATAGCCTGTTCAGTGCCCTGCCAGAAGCACGCTGAGGCAGTAGGACCCTGGCTGTCTCCTGGTGTCCCTGACACTTGTCACCGTGGTCCCCTGGCCTGGCACCTGACGGGCGATTATCACAGGTTTAAGGAAGGCAGGGGCCCCATAGATATGAAGGCTGCCACGCACAATTCAAAGTTTCCCTGTTTGGATGAAACTTAACTGGCTTTTCTATTTAGGATTTTTAGAAAACATACCATTTAAAACTTCAGAAGGGAAAGCCTGCACCAGAGCTCTGGGGCCATTGTGAGCTACAACTGTGTGGCTAGTCTCACGCCAGTGACAGTCGTAGAGAGAACAATGACAGAAGGTGACGCTGAGTGTTGACTGTGTGCTGAGCCCGTGGAGGACCTCGAGGCTCAGAAAACCCCGGACCTTTCCTCAGGTTGACACGCTCGTCCACAGAGGAGCCTTAGTCACGAAGACCCTGAACATGCTTTGGGTGCTCTCAGACCCTCAGTCTCGGGGCAAGACACCCCTGGAACACAGGGACCCTCCCTCCACACTCAGCAGCCTACAGAGCATCAAGGACAGAATCCAAGGGAGACACACTTTTAGCTGGAAGTTCAACGTTTCTAAACACATCTCAGCTGATTTCTCCAACTTTCCAAGAGCAAGATTTCCCAAGCTGCGACTTATAAAAAACAGGTGTTCCTACCGGAAGAAAGAGTCTCTGGGCAGCGCAGGGTTTGAACAACTTCTTCCATTCCTGAGGGTTTCCAACAGAAAAGGTGATGGGGTAGATCCTGTGCTCAAACTTCTTTGTATATGAGTCAGGCCACTGTCGTAACTGGAAGACACGGAAGGCACAGGGAGGACGGTTAGATGCCACGAAACACGGAAAATACCTGGGAGGTTTCTGGAAGGCCAAGCGGATACTGCCCAGGATTTACCTAGAGAGGCTAGGCTCGGCGCCACGACTGCTGCTCACCAAATGAGAGAGCAGGTTGTCCCATGGGCACCGTGAGGATTTGACATGGCAGTCACAGTTGTCAGGGGGGGCTGTGAAACTGGCACCAGAACCCTGCCAAGCGGAGGGCACACCTGCACAAGCTGTCAAAGGGCAATCCGGACACGGTGACAACAGTTCCAATGCACGCAGGGGCAGCGGCTTTCACCACGACCTGAGTGGTAGTCGCAGCGTGGGGACAGTCTAACTGTCCAGTTGCAAGGAACTGGGAGACGGAGTATGACACAGTCATATGATGGGATAACGCGCAACTAGAACTAGGAGGTCCCGTGTGTGCTGACGTGGAAACACCATCTGGGGACGCCAAGTGCAGAAGTGCTTGCGCCATGGCTCTACCTGTCAGAGAGACACGCGCACGTGTGTTTCACATGTGGAGGTCAATCTGGACGGAGGACAGAGGCACACCCCAACATTTACACCTCTAGAGGCAGTGGTGGAGTTTCAGTCTCTAAGTTCATAGTCCTGGGCTCTTTCAAATGTTCCGTGTAGATGAAATGTAATGCTTTCCTTAAGTATATTAATTTTACAACACAAATTTTGTTTTCATAGCAGTTTTATGCTTCCTGAGAGGCTGAGCAGGAAGCGCAGAGTTCCCGTCAGCTGCTCGCGGCCCCCGCCCATGGTCTCCAGTACTGCTGCCATCTTGCTCTGGTGTGGTGTGACTGTCACAATGGATGAAGCAACACCCACCTGTCACTACTACTATAATCACTCTTGGCTAATCATGTCATCATCATCAGTTGTAATCACTGCTAAGTTGTAATGTACATTGGCACTTTATGGAGGGTCCCTGCTTTGTGTGGTGACTCCATGGCTTGGGCAAGGCGTCATGTCACAGCCCCCATGACAGTAGCACCCAGAACAGCGTGGCTGCCCTAAACCTCCTGTCCTCCCTACCCGACCTTCCTTCTCTCCCTCCCCCTGAACTCTCAGCAGTCACTGACCTTTTGTTAGCTCCCAGATTCACCTTTCCAGAACGTCACCTGGGTAGGGTGGCACAGTGTGGCGCTTTCTCATTCTACCTTCTCTTACTTAGAAATATGCACTGAGGTTCTAGGTGGCTTTTTGTAGCCTGACAGCTCGCTTGGTTTTCACTACTTATACTCCACTGTATGCACATGCCACAGCTTATTCCTGCAGTCATCGACTGGAGGACATTTTGGTTGCTTCCAGGTGGGGAGAATCATGACTGAGGCTCGTGAGCATCTGTGTGCAGGTTTCTGGGAACACAAGTTCCCAACTCCTTGGTCAATATTTGGATTGCATTTGCTGCCTCCGTGGTAAACCTCCTTCTGACTTTCTAGAAACTGCCTCAGTGTCTTCCCGGGGGCTCTGCAGGACGGGAGTGCCTGTGTCCACACCCTCACCAGCACGCGCCGTGTCTGCTCCAGTTTTTAGCCACTCCACTAGGTGTATGCTGCTCTCACTGTGACCTTGAGCTGGACTGCTTCATGGCCTGTTGAGCGTCCTCCACATGCTCGTGTGTCACCTGTGTATCTCCTTACATTTTCCCTTTTGATACTGGGATTGAGACCGGGATTCCACACACATCTGGGGCAGGGCTGGAAGTGTCTAGATTCACACTCACACGTCTGGTGGGGAGGCTGGCTATGGGCTGGGGCTCAGTTCCGCTCCACGTGGCCTTCCCAGACGGTCTCTCCCTAGGGGCTCTTCGGGTTCCTCCAGCATGGAGGCTGGGTTCCAGGACAGACCTCCCATCAAGGAGCCAGGCAGAAGGTGTGTCCTCTCCTGAAGGAGCCTCAGCTGTCACAAGCATTGTTTGGCATGCTCTGTCGTATCTAGCATGGGTCTGACTGTGCACGTGTGTGTATGTTTGTGTGTACACGTGTGTAGAAGGATTGCTGTGGCCTTACAACAAATTACCCCAAGCTAAGGCTTCAAACCACTCACATGTATCATCTCAGTGGTTTCTGAGGGTCAGGAATCTGTGGGAGTGTAGTCGTAGCTCATGGCCTCTCATGAAGCCAGGGGCTGCGGCCACCTGTCGCCTTGACGGTGCCCTCATGAGTGCTGGCCAGAGGCCCTCGCTCCTCACCAGGGGCCCCCATGCCGGCTTACCCAGCCCAAATGAAAACGTGAAGTGCCTTTTGTCACTTCAGAGGTGACACACCGTCACTTCTGTCCTATGCAACTGCACACAGGCCAAGTCTAGGATAGCAGGGAAGGACACAAGGTATGGGTAATGAGCCTGGAGCCCGGGGGCTTCCTCGGAAAGGCCACTCAGGTGAGGCCATCCCTGTTTTCCTTCCCTCATCCTATTCAAGTCCAAGTCTGCGTTTCCTTCCACTCCACCCCACCCCCCAGCTCCAAGCCCGCAGCAAGTACCGACAAGTCGCTACTGGGTGGGTATTGTGCAGGACGAGCCTGTGCTTGTCCATGGTCAGTCACACATAGAAGTGATCCTCAGTCCCCACGGTTGGATGAGCCTACGGCTGTGTCTAGCCAGTTAGAAGTATGTGGAAGGGCCAGGTATCGTGGCCATGCCTCTCCTCCCTGGGACTTGGGAGGCTGAGGCAGGAGGATCATAAGTTTGAAGCCATCCTCAGTAACTTATTGAGATCCTGTCTCCAAATAAAAAATAAAAAGGGCTGGGGGTGTGGCTCAGTGGTAGAGCACCCCTGGGTTCAGTCCTGGTACCCCGCCCCCCACACACAGTGTGTGGAAGACACTTGTCACTGTCACACTAGGGAGTCAAAGGCTCTCTCCTGCAAGGGCATCCGAGGAACCCTGGACGCCACATGCTCTGGCAGGCCCAGCTGTCTGCAGGCACAGCCGCTGTCCACGTCCATCCCAGACCTAAGCGGCAGGGCCTGACCCTGTGGGAGACAAACGGCAGGCACACAGACAGTCCGGAACTTTATGGTTGTCACTACAACCTGACCCGACCACTCCTGACCACAGGGCAATTACCTTTCGCCAACCCAACTGACCCCTAGTGGGAGATGGGGAGGCCCGGAGACTTGCCAAGACCACACAGCAAGTGGACAGTGGGGCTGAGCCCTGGATTTGCGACTTCTGTCTGCTAGTTCAGAGGTCGTAGGACACAGTGCCGAATCCCGTGGAGCTTCGAGCCAGTGAACTGGACCTGACTTCTGTGATGCAGATCATTTAAACCGCGCCTCGGGTTCCTTAGCCCGTAAAATGGGGATGTTATCACTTTGGCTCCAGTCTTTGCCCAAAGAGTTCATGTGTTAGGAGCTTGGTCTTGGGAGTGGTGATGTTTAATGTGGCTCCTTGTGTGAGGTCCTTAGGTCACTGGGGACATGCCTGTGGAAGGGATCAAGGATTCTCTTGGGACTCCTAAGTTAGCTCTTATAATAGGTTTGTTATTAAAGAGCAAGCCTGACCACACGCAGCTTCTCTGTGGCTTCCTGTCTGGTGATGTGACCTCTTCCTTCCCCACATGCCTATCATGATGGTGGCATCTGCCACAAAGTCCTCACCAGAGCTAGATCGGTGTTGGTGCCAACTCTTGCACCTCCAGAACTGTGAGAGCTAAATACACTTCTTTTCTTTATAAAATTACCCAGCCTCAGGTATTTCGCTACAGTGATGAAAAACTAACTTAGATAGGGGACATGATGGGTACCTTCTGGAGGGCGTGGGGAGGGTTACATGAGATGACGTCCTAAGGCAGAAGCTCTTGGCATTTGCTCTCTGTCTTCACTATTGTTTCCCTCATGTTGAAGCTCTAGAGCCGTTAACTGGGAGCGTTGGAGCCATCCTCACTCCCCTTCTCTGACTTGGGCTTTTCCAAGTCAATCCTCCCACCACGCCCAAAGTCCGAGGACTGCTGCTTCCCCGACTTCTCCTGGACAAGACTCATGGCGACCTTTTTCTTTAGAAACTATAACATGTTTTCTAGCTCTTTCTCTCTGTTGTCAGCTCTTCTCTGCCAAGCATGCAGTTTTGGATGTTTCTTGTTAGCGAGGCCAGCCTGGTGACAGGACACAGCACTGTTGATTCAAATCCATAGAAACAAGACACAGCAGGCTCTCTCTGCCAGCACTCAAGAACTCACCCCGCAGAAATCCTCAAGGACAACAAGGCCTGGCTTCCAAGGCCACACACATACCTCCACTGGGAGGAGGCTTCTCCAGAGCTCTTCTTCTGCACTGCTAAAAACACAGAATGAGAAGAGCCGAAGCACGGTGACCCAGTGACACCTCAAAATGCTATGTCACCACCAGAGGGCCGAGGCCAGGGTGCTGAGTGCTCAATGGGGACCACACTGCCCGCAGGGACTTAAGTGTGGAAAAGAGAAGCGCTTTGCAGACAGGCGCGGTGGCGCACGCCTGTCATCCCAGTGACTCGGGAGGCTGAGGCAGGAGAATCGCAAGTCCAAGGCCAGCCTCAGCAACTTAGTGAGGTGCTAAGCAACTCAGTGAGATTCTGTGTCAGAGGAAAAAATTAAAAGGGCTGGGGATGTGGCTCAATGGCTCAGTGCACCTTGGTTTAATCCCCAGAGCAAAAAAAATCCCAAAACACACACACAAACAAATTATTTCTATGATACCCAGAGTATGATCATGATTGCATAAAAGAAACACGTGTAAATTGGAGATATAGATATGTGTGTGTAAATGTGCATATAATCAGACATGCGTGTCTACCTATGGAAACACACACACACACACACACACACACACACACACCTACAGATGATAAAAACACGACTGCTAACTCTCTCTGTTTCCTGCATGAGAAAAAAGGCAGTGAGGACTTCTTTCTTTTAATTTATCATCTCTATTACTTGGATTGATGTCAATGAACACGTGTTGCTCGCTGTTTAAAATATACACATAGATACATGAACATAGGCTCTCTGACCTCCAGTTGAGAATGAGGCTGATCACACTGCAAGAAGGATCGAGCTTGCGCCAAGCGCTTTACGTGCCTCGTCTCATTCAGTCCTCACCGTGTCTGTCGTAATTATCCCCGTGTTATATGGGAGGACAGTAGGTCAGGGTCAAACGTTCAAGGTCACGCAACGGAGCATGAAGCAACACAGGGCACCCATGTTCAACAACATCCACACTCAACATTGAAGAACCGGACAATGGGGTGGGAAAGACGGTGGAATGAGACGGACATCATCACCCTAGGTACATGTAGGACTGCATGGAAGTGCCTTCTGCTGTCATGTATAACTAATTAGAATAAGAAAATTGATTTTAAAAAGAGCAGTATAAGCAGTCCCTGCCGTGCAGTCTGTGCCCTTGGGAAACAGTACACCACTATTTGCGCAAATTCACCTGCTTATCAAACTCAGGCTTCAGAGAGTCTTCAGTGAAGATGTGAAACTGGATCTTCCTGTGGCTGAAAAGCACGGCCGATTTGAGCATGACCAGCGTCTCCTCCAGCCGATTGCCGCAGGCCACCACGGCCAGGTGGATCCAGAGCTCAGGCGGCAGGACAGCATGGACGCTCCTCAGCTGTCCGGGCCTCCTAGAGAGAAGAAAAACAAGTGAAAGCTGGAACCAAACTTTAAAAAAAATGCAGTGAATGGTTGGAACACTTCAAACAGAATAGGCACAATCTGTTATATTTTATAAAGTGATAAGCATCTTGACAATTCTTCCTGCTTAGAAAAAAAATGCCATTTATCCCCATATTTATCCTGGCAATAGTAGGATGAGTCACTGTTTGGACGGCTCTAGGTGTCGGGGACGCTTTCTGCCAGCGCTCAGCTGTCTAGTGCCTGCTGGCTGCCGACTGGCCCATGTTTGGAAATAGTATTGCTAAACTTCAACAGCTGACACGGGGATGGGGGGCCCCCACTTGCACGGGCCATGGAAATCAGATTTGAATGCAACTTGAACGAGAGGAGGGTGGGTTGTGGCTTTCCCATGTGAAAGAAGCAACGCGATCTTCCCATCATCTGGATGTTTTTAGGTGGAGCTGGAATGCATGACCACTGCACCACGGGACATGTGCGCGGCGGGGAGGTAAGCAAAGAGGCAGCGTGGGCGCCCCTCCCTGTCATATCTCAGGAGAGTCTTGAAGAAACAGGTGTTAACCCTAACTGTCTTGCCAGAGACGGGAGGTGGTGGGTATGGCCTGCGGCTTGCAGTACGGAATCCACAGTAATGAGAAACAGGCACAAGAGGGGCACGTTAGCCCTGCAAATGAGCAAGGTATCAGATACTGAGTCAACAGCTGGGAGGGGGGACAGGGTCCAAGAGTCCACAATCATCATCCAGCTATTTCCTAGTAATAAAAGATTTGTTCCAGACGAGGGGACGAAGCCAAGCCTCAAACACACCACTGAGAAACATTTGCAGGGAAGTTGGAAGAAGTTGGCCCGGAATAGGTGCCCTGAGACAAATGAAACTAATTTACTTGCACAAAAGATTTGGAGACCAGGGGAACTTGGATGTCAAATGCTGCCTTCCTTCCAAAAACTTCGAGTTCAATCTACACACTGCTCCATTATTCGCCGCTCTGTAGAATCATGGCAGCCGTGCTCCAGATTTCTTTCACCAGGAGGGGAGTTGAGATGTGGGTGGAGCACTTTGGAAAGCCCTCCGTTCAGATTACTTCAGAGCATGCTTATTCAAAGCCCGGCCTTGAGCCCGGCCTTGAGCCCTGCCAAGGCCAGATGTGGAGAGTTCTTGGACCTTTGGGGATCGTGGGGAAAGCTGGCGTCTCTGGAAGTTGTCCACTTCTTGTCATCCTCCTGCCATTACCTGATATGGTAATGTCTTCTGTCACCTCGGTCACTCTGACAGTCCTCTTGGTGGCCCACCAGCCTCCAGTCTTACCTTTACCCTCACCCCATAAGTTCTCCTAATTGGGGCAGAGTGGTGGGCTTCTAAAACACAGAGTATATGTCTTCTTTGATTAAAGTCATGCAAGCGCTCAACGGCTGATGATGGCTCCTCACCCATCTCTTGCCTCTGCCCCAACCGCCCCCACCCATCTGGACGGCCAAGGGCACAGTCGCACTTGTGTCCTGGACTCTTTCCTTCCCAGCCTACGCTGTGGTGCCAGACTCACACAGGCAGTCCCATCTTCTCCCTCTGTCTTATGAGCTGCAGCCCACTTATTAATCAACCCATCTTTACTAACAACCAACTACGGGCCAGGCGTCGTTGTAGAAAGACAAGGAACAAAACAAAGTGATTTTCTGCAGAGGATTAGGGAAAGACAGAGCTAAGTGACAGTCCAGAGGGTGGGAGCGAGGTGGGGGCCAGGGAGGCCCGGGCGTGCTGGCCGGCCGGTGCAACCTGAGACAGCTCCGAGTCAGCAGAGGCCTCCGGACAAGGCAGGTCTGCCAGGGGTACGGGGGCGGCCAGGACGTGAGCCCTGAGCCTCATGGCTGGGAGAGGAGCCCAGGCGGACGGACAGCCAGAGCACAGCCGCAGACCCAAGGGCCCCCCTGCAGGCTCGCCTGCCCTTCCTTCCCAGGAGGCTGCGTGGGGGCTTTTATGACCGCTATCAAAGCCAGCTCCCCACTCACTGACATGAAGGGGAGGCAGGCTGTGTTAAACTCACACGACAGTCAATTTAGAGAAACTGCCATCGAGACATGAGCCGAAACATGCCAGAGAGAGATGCGACGTGGACATCTGCTCTAAGTCTCACCCATTGCTTAGCAACCCGAGGGTGACTCAGAGGCACAGACTTGGGTGCTGGGAGTGTGGTTCAGTGGGAGAGCACCTGCCGAGGCTCCAACCCCAGCACCCCAAAAACAGAAGCTAAGGTGCTACCAACAAATCCCATCACCTCTGTGTCTTAGATATTAACAACTTCCCCACCCCCGGGTGTCTGCTTACCCTACAGACTGAGATGCTGCCGAATGACACGCCTTCACCTGGCAATGACGGAAACACAGACTCAGACAACAACGAGTTTGATTTCCCAGACTGGCAAAAATGACACAGAAAAGTCTGACTGTATTGAGACGCAGTTGGATGTGGGGTGGGCGCAGCTCGACGCTGCTAGGAGAAGGAAGTTGGCCGACACCTGGAGAGCCATTTGCAGCTGTCTGCAGGCACGAAGATGGGCACCCGCCTTCCACCCCTCCAGATTCACACCTACCCACAGGAACTGAGGAAATGTGCACATGGACACGAGTCTCATGCAAGAACACTCATGGAAGCCCTGCTTAGGAAAATGGAAAATTGGAATAGACTTGGCCATCCACGGAGAGGAGAATCCCGAGTCTGTCTGACATGTCTGAAAGGTGGAATACTATACAGCAGCAAAAGGAACATGCCTGAAGGACACGTACAACATACAGCAAAGAGGAAAAGAGTGGCTTGTGAGGAGGACAGTATTGCCATGAAGCTTAAAAACTAGGCAAAGACTCAGCGGTAGAGTGCTTGCCTGGCATGTGCAAGGCCCTGGGTTCAATCCTCAGCACCACATAAAAATAAATAAGTAAGGGTATTGTCTTCAACTTAAAAAAAATGTTAAAAAAAAAAAAACTAGGGGCTGGGGATGTGGCTCAAGTGGTAGCGCGCTCGCCTGGCATGCGTGCGGCCCGGATTCGATCCTCAAAACCACATACAAACAAAGATGTTGTGTCTGCCGAAAACTAAGAAAAATCAACATTAAAAAATTCTCTCTTAAAAAAAAAAAACAGCATGCTACAGGGACACTGCTACATCGATGTTCATAGCAGCACAATTCACGATAGCTAGACTCTGGAATCAACCTAGATGCCCTTCAATAGATGAATGGATAAAAAAAATGTGGCATTTATACACAATGGAGCATTACTCTGCATTAAAAAATGACAAAATCATAGAATTTGGAGGGAAATGGATGGCATTAGAGCAGATTATGCTAAGTGAAGCTAGCCAATCCTTAAAAAACAAATGCCAAATGACTGCTTTGATATAAGGGGAGTAACCAAGGACAGGGTAGGGACGAAGAGCTTGAGAAGAAGATTAACATTAAACAGGGATGAGAGGTGGGAGGGAAAGGGAGAGAGAAGGGAAATCGCATGGAAATGGAAGGTGATCCTCAGGGTTTTACAAAATTACATATAAGAGGAAATGAGGGGTAAGAGAAGAATAATACAAGTGGAAGAAAGGATTTACAGTAGGGGGGTAGAGAGAGAAATGGGGAGGGGAGGGGAGGGGAGGGGAGGGGGGATAGTAGAGAACAGGATAGACAGCAGAATACATCAGACACTAGAATGGCAATATGTAAATCAATGGAAGTGTAACTGATGTGATACAGCAATCTGTATACGGGGTAAAAATGGGAGTTCATAACCCACTTGAATCAAACTGTGAAATATGATATATTAAGAACTATGTAATGCTTTGAACAACCAACAATAAAAAAAAGAAAAATAAATAAATAAACAAATACATTAAAAAAAAAAACTAGCCAAAGAGCACAGCATTTTCTTGGCAGATGATACACAAAGTAAGATAAGCACAAGAATGAAAACCATCAAATGGAGAGTGCTAAGTTATTTCTGGGGACTTGATATTTTACTTAAGCTGAGTTCTGGACACAAAGAAATTCTATTTGTTATCATCTCCATATTTTGTGTCATCCAAAATTCTGGAAGAATACTTTTCTCCCCACTCAAAAAAGCCTGCAGGCTGGGTGCAGCTCAGGGGCAGAAGGCTTGCCCAGCTTGAGGGAGGCCCCAGCTCTTCTACCCCAGCGTATGCGCGCGCACACATGCACACACACACCCACACACACTCACACACACACACACACTTTCACACACACACACACACACACACCAAAGCCTGCACTCCCCTGCTGCAAACCAAGCCACCCGTCTGTTCTTTTTTCAGGCTCCAGGCAATGTGTCCCTCTTGGTGTCTGGTGACAGGTATTAAAAGAGAAAGAAAGAAAGAAAGGCCCCTCCTGGGGCCAGTTCAAGTGTCAGTGACTGAGATTTAAGGGACCTTGCTGGCCCCACTCCTCCCATCAACAATCTCAGGCTCCAGGCAGTGCGCGCTGGGGCCAGGGGTCCTGAGTGATGAGGTTCAAGGCCTGCGGGCGCCTTTCACCAGCTCCACCAAGGCACACTGGCACACTCAGGTGTCACCTGAGCTGCCTGGGGCCGGCTGGAGTTCAGCTGGGACCCTGGGCCTTCTTAACCCTCCCTGAGCTTGGCATGACAACCTTCTCACTTACACTCTGTGAAGGGGACTGGAGTGGACGCTTGCTGGCCAGGGTTTTTCAAGACCCTGCTGAGAATGGAGCTGATGATAACCGCGTTGGCCTCCGTGATGACTGTCGTGTCGTAAGTCGAAAGCAAGGCCCAGACAGCAAAGCCTGGAATGTTCTTTGTGGTCTTTGCATGACCCTCTCCTTGTCTGTGGAAGATCTTCAGGAAGATATGGGGGGCTTCTTTGACCACCTTCCTGCTGTATTCACTTTTAATAAAAGCGGACTTGATTTTCTTTTCCGTCATGGTTCTTGTTGATTTCCTTCCACATCAGCTGATAGCGTATTGTTTCATTGTAGCTCATGTCAAACACACATTGGGTTCAATGCAGGAAACAATATAAACAAAACTTTTCATCTTTAGAAAAAAGATCAGAATAGCATGTACAATGTACATTTCAAATAAAAACACAAAACAAGATATACTTAAGTATCAAAGTTGGTAAATGAAGAAAAATTCTTGCCCCATAAACTGTTTTTCTGCAAGCTGCCTTCTGGTCTTTGTTCAATTGGATTCCTGTTTTTATCGAGGCACTAGGGGGAAACTTTGCATCCTACTTTGTTGACTTGATTATTTTGTTACTTTTTTTTTAAGTTGTGGATGGACTCTTATTTTGTTTATTAGTTTTTATGTGGTGCGGAGGATCGAACTCAGGGCCTCATCCTGACACTGAGCCCAGCCACAGCCCCAAGGCCTGATAGCTAGCATTCTGTTCACTACCACAATTCCATTCAACCAGATCAGCATGACTTATCATTTCCCTTTTTGTTCATTGTTTCCAATTATTCTATTATTTTAAAAGTCTTTTCCTAAACTGTGGGCTCATGGATTTTTCCTCTTTTGCATTATTTTCTTAGATTGCATTCCTAGAAGTAGAATTGCTGGGGTAATATCTATTATCTGATTAAGCAACTTCAACAGCTTCTGACATTTTCTCCAAAGGTTTCTAGGAGTTTACTGGGCCACGGGGAACAAATAAAAGGCAAAGAAGACCACACAGGTGCCCGAGCTACTCGCACAGTGTGGTCACAGAGAGGAAATAGATTCTCCAACTCACGCCCCCCGTCCCGCTATTCCACAGGGGTGCCGGCAGTCACCTGCTGCACCAGATGATCCTGAGTCACAGTGAGAGGGTTGTGCCAGGTTCAGTTATCTTTCGGCCACGTCCATGAGAAAGTCTCAGTTGAGTGCCACTAGGAGAGAACACCTTTCTGTTACTTCCCCATCTCCCTTTAGTGGAAAGGACAGGGAGCTGCAGTGCAGAACCTCAGCAGGTGAGAGCTCCAAGCTAGAAACGAACAACACTGCTTCGTTGTCTCAGAGTTTGGCCCAACGGCTACCTTCTATTTATATTATTACTGGCAATTTCTGGCACTGACATCAAATTTCCTTAAAAAAAAAAAAAAAAGTAAATGTGCTCAGGATGTGGAGAGACTAGGATCCTTGAACACAGCTGTCACAATTGTGAACGGGCACATCCACTCGGGGAAAACACTTTAGCAGCTCCTGAAAGCCTTAAATAGAGAAAGCAACTTTACGACAGTACACACAAGGATTGAAAACCTATAGACACACAAAATTTTGCCCACAACTACTCATATCAGCATAATTTAGTCATTAAGAAGCCCAACTAAATGTCCATCAATTAATGGAGATACATCATGCAGTGTAGGTCACGCAGTGCAATGTCACTTAACGATGAAAAGGAATGAAATACTGACATGTGTGCAAACATGTACAAACCTGGAAAACGGACACTTATCCACGTATGTAAAACAGATTCCACCTATGTAAAAAGTCCAGAAGAGGAAACAGCCCCATGTACAAGAGCACATTAGTCGTTATCAGGAAGAAGGATTGGGGGCACATGGGAAGTGACTGCCTAATGGTGACAGGGTTCCTTTGCAGGGTGATAAAGATGTAAAAATAGCTAGTGGTGATGAGATTGAAGAAATCATGGAACTATATGCTTTTAAAGAGTGTTGGGATTAAACTGTAACATTGTTATCTTTAAATAAGTAAAGAAATGCCCTCAGGTTCATGACATATATAGATTTTGTTTTAAAAAAATTGAAGTAGGCAATGGCAGTGTGCAGCGTTGTAAGGATCTCGGAGCCTTGGGGAATGACAGGGACTGCAGGACACGCCCTGCCCATGCTCTGATGATCACCATCCTCACCATCCCAGAGGTGGCTCAGAGGGAAGCGGCTTCCAGGGTTCCCCCGAGATGAGCGGCTCCTTAAGCGCTCAACAATCTCCGGCATGTGACTTAATTGAACTTCAATTTCTGGAGTGTATAAATAATGAAATACGGCATTTATGTGTAGTGCTATTTACTTTGTAGCCTATTAACGCAAAACATACTGAATTATTAAAGCGAGTAATTGGTTCTTCTCAGACCCTCTTCTCTGGCGCTTCCAGGGAATTGACAAGCTCCCCGGGCTCAGTGAGCCTGCTGCTGGGATCCGGGCTAGCAGAGGACGCTGGTGGAAAACCACACTTCTTTAAAGCACAGCCCCAACTGGACTGCTGGCCACTTTTTCCTAGGAAATACATAAGCATCAGGGAAATGGTAGAAGAGAAACGAAAGGAGTGGAATGTGCTTGCTCAGGGCAGAATGAATGAGCAGAGCCTTCCTGTTTCATGGAGTCTTTTGCAAGATGAGACCAGCTAGCAATTTTCACGTGGAGGTTGGGACATGAGGCCAGAGCGGCTGCTGTGGAGAGGGAGCACCTCAAGACAGCCCTGGAAGGAGAGCCAGGGGACAGCAGCTAAAGCCACCTCAAGGGTTGGCAGCAGGAGTAAAGTTCCCTGCACACCGTGGATTTTGGAAGGCATGAGTCAACTGACAGAAAGTTTCCCCTCTGAAGCTGCGATTTGACCCCTCACTGGGAACCCAGACACAACACCAAGGACTCCGCTCGCAGTTAAATCACTTTTAACGACCTGTGGTTTGGAGTTAAATCAAGTGTCATTAATCTTTTCAGACAGACACAAAAGCTAACGTTTGCCTTGAAGTCACGGTATAATATGAATGTCAGCAGCGTGCCAAAAACCTGCCATGGGGGCACTTAATAAAAGTATTTGATAAATGCTTTTAATTATTAATAGAACATATTTAATTTGTTTCATGATGTCTGAAACGTGGCGGTGCTCCTAAACAAAGTCTAGGTCTAATTCACAGTAGGTGCTGGTGTCTGAAGTTGGTAACTCTGTGTGTGTATGTGTGTGTGTGTGTGTGTGTGTGTGTGTGCACTTTTAGACATTACACATTCGTGTGGCTTAAGACTAGTAAGTGTCACAGAAAGAATTCAAATCTAGGGCATTGGACATTGGACTTCAGAGGTTTTTTCTTTTTCTTTCTTTTTTAAATAACACAACAGAAATTCCTCTCTTGAAGTTCTGGAGGCTACAATCCAGGCATCAGCGGCCACGCCTCCCCTGCAGGCTCTGGAGAAGAATTCCTCCTCTCCTCCCCCTCACCTGCGTCCCCAGCCACTGCTCCTGGCTCCCTGCTGCAACGCCCCATCTCCTCCTCCACAGGGCCTTCTCCTCCATGTGTCTCTCCGTCCTCTCCTCTGTGTGGATGTGAATGTGTGGTCGTCACATTCAGGGTCACCCTACATCTAGGGGGCTTTCACCCAGAGACCCCTAACTAACTGCCTCGGCTGAGACTTTTCTAGACCAGATCACACTCTGAGGCTGCCCTGGGGCTGAAGCCCTGATTTCACCTTATGCTGTTTGTGGACTCACCTTCACCGTCAGCTGAGCTCATTCTCACCCGGGTTCACTTGTCCCCCTCTGACACTCTGTGGTGTGCCTGGAATGATTGCCACTTCATGGTTCTTTATGATTGCGCCTACACAGGGGAGATGCGGCTTCCCTATCTCCCTCTTCCTTTTATTTTTTTATTTTTATTTTTTTAACGTGGCCCAAAAGATATTTATTTTTAAAGGTTAATAACAAATAATAGGAAAAGAAAACATTGAAAAATTATTTGATTAAAATTATTAGTATTTACATAATTTCTATTACTTAGGGGTATGTTTTACACTAAAATACCATTAGAATTAAAAGTTTCAAAAAACATTGTCTTACTGAAAATATAAATATATGCAGGATGGATGCCTGAACTCACATAATTAACATTTTAATGTGTAATTTAAGGCCATTTGTATTTTTTTTTAAATGGGAATAAAAATTTTTTTATTGGTTGTTCAAAACATTACAAAGCTCTTGACATATTATTGAGATTTCCAAGCATGAACCAGCAGGGCCAGTTGTTGACATGTGAGGGAGAAGAATTAGGTGAGGATTTCAGTTCTGCACATGGGAGTTTGTCATTTCCTAAAGATGGGCTTGAAGGAGTGACCAACTTAGAGGGAAGAAAGAGGAAAAAGGCTCTCCCCACCTCGTTTCCGTCCTCTATCCAAAAAGACTTTCTAACTTTATGATAATTCATGTGCTTCTAGTTATTTTGTACATTAGACGAGTAATATATTTTTATCATAGAAAAAATCTAAAATACAGATAAGCAGAGGAGCAGACACCCATAATTCCAATTGTATAACCTCTGTTGACATTTTGGCATACCACCTTCCAGAAATCCCAGATAAATGTGTGTGTGTGTGTGTGTGTGTGTGTGTGTGTGTGTGTGTGTAAACATACGCAAGTTTAAAAAAAAAGTGAAATGGGATGATTTTTATAACCTGTTTATGCCCCTTACAAGTATAAATAATGTTCAATTCCCCCCAAAAAAAAGTAGATTTTATCAGAGCTCTTCTCCAAAGGGATTCTAGGAGTATGGTTCAGATGGTCCAGACTTTGGATCTGTAGCCGAGGACAGCACGGCCATCAGCACTGTTGTTCTTCCAAGCACATGGACTTGGTTTCAACGTCTTAGTCGACCATTTGCTGTCCATCTTGGGCAAGGCTTCAACCATCTCTAGCCCTTGACTTTCCCGTCTGTGAGACTGCACGTTGATTGTATGGCTGTCTGCTTCTGGTCTCAGTGGGTCTCACAGGCATCCACAACTTTCGACAAGAGCATCTCAATTTTCCTTTGGGGAAGCTGTTGTTCTATTCTCAGTCCATGAGGTTCAGAGATGCACAGTCATCTGTCCATCACTCCCAGGATGTGACCATCAGTGAGGGCACATGCATGTGACACAACACAGGCCGTCAGAGGCAGCCCTGGGTCCCTGCCGGTGAGATTCCCCCTGAGGGTGACTAGGGGAGGAGGACCAGGCTCAGGCCTGTGGCTACTTTTCTGTGGCCAGGACCTACCTACCCGCCCACCCAGAGGAGGCCAAAGATGGAGCCCAGCTGGTCAGACATCCTGGACACACCGGACTGCACCTCTGTCTCCCTCCTCACTCCAGTTTTAGGGCTGGTGAGTCCCTGCTAGGAGCCACAAGCAAATATACAATGTATGGCACCTTTGGTTGTAAAGTGACGCCAGCTAGCCACTGAGATGATTATGTTAAGATTTACATTCATATGCAAATTGGACTCCCGCTGTTCACCTTGGCCTGCTACCGGACTCATGTTACGGACTCATGTTACCAGACTCTTGGAGAGTTCCCATTGGTTGGGGAAGGATAGTAGGAGGAAATTCCGGGGGAGGTCCGGGGGACCCCGGGGTTCCGGTCGGCGCGCGGTTCCGGTCGGACACCCTCGTGGGAGGATCGGTTTTTGACTTGCTGGCGCTGAGAGTGTTAGCGGCTTTTTCAAAATAAAGTTTTGTTCCTGCTTGATTGGCTCGTGATTCTGTGCCCAGCCAAGACTGCGGCATTTGGCGGCCCGTGCGGGGAACGCCTGAAGCTTAGAGGTGAGTAAATTGCTCGCCCCTGAGGGAAGGCGACAGGATGGATGACCTTCTCAAAAAACAATGTGTTCTTGTTTTGATTTATTTTGTTTTTATTTCGAGCTCCCTAGCCCTAGAATTTTCTCAGGCGAACTGGGAAAAATGGTTGGCTCAAGGTTTGAAGTTATTCGGCCCTGAGAAAGAGAAAATTGATACAACCATTGTCTGCTCCGTTTTTGTTTCATTCTGCTTCGGCTTTGTTTTATCCTACCTTATTGGGTTAGGTTATAGTAGATTAGAATCCAATAAAAAACAAACCGAAAAACTGTTAAGTAAATTGTTAGAGGTCCAGACTATGGTAGAAAAAACGCTAGGTCAAGCAAAAGAGAAGGTCTCTCAAGCTAGTCAGACAGAGGAAAATTTAAAAAAAGCAAGCTTAGAGGACAAGCAGCCATCAGGTGGAGAATTACAACAGGAGGTTGCTACCAACTCCGTTCTATCACCAGAGGGCGTAACTCAGCCAACAGCTCCATCTACCGCTGAGCGGCCCTCAATTCCCGTAGTTGATGGACGGAATTCTGAGGCAGGACCCCAAAGATTAGCATGCCCTGTACTTGAGCAGGCAGGAGGGCAACGAATTCACCGTGCTTTAGATTTCAAAACAATAAAGCAATTAAAGGAGGCTGTAACGACCTATGGGCCGCAAGCTCCCTTCACAATAAGCATGGTCGAATCTGTTACCAACTTGGACATGACACCAGCAGATTGGGCTAACATGTGTCGATCTGTGCTAAACGGAGGACAATATTTGTTATGGAAGGTTGCCAATGAGGAATTTTGCATGGAGACAGCTAGGCGAAATGCAGAAGCTGGTTATCCTCAAAGAAATATAGAAATGCTTTTGGGGAAGGGACCTTATGAGGGTCAAAGACAACAAATTGAATATGACCCTGGTGTGTACGCACAAATTGCTGTAGATGCAGTTAGGGCATGGAAAACTTTACAGGGGCATGGAGACTTACAAGGTCAATTATCTAAGGTAATACAAGGAACTAATGAACCTTATGCTGAATTTGTAGATAGACTTATTCAGTCAGCCTCTAGGATATTTGGAAATACAGAACAGGTAATGCCATTTATAAAACAACTGGCTTATGACCAAGCAAATCGTTGCTGCAGAGAGGTCATTAGACCATGGAGACATGAGGATTTAAACACATATATTAAATTATGTAGAGACATTAATGAACAGGGGCAAGTCTTAGCAGCAGTACAACAGGCTTTAGATGCCAGGCCAAGAACATGCTATAATTGTAATCAAACAGGACATTTTAAAAGGAGTTGCCCCATAAGAGGAGGGTTTAACAAAGCTGGATATCAAAGGAATAGAATACCAGGTATTTGCCCACGATGCCGTAGAGGGAGACATTGGGCTAATGAATGCCGTTCTCAAACCACCATAGAGGGTATTCCGTTATCAAAAAACGGACAAGGACCAAGTGTTTACCCACGATATCGTGGAGAAAGGTATCAAGCTCCATTGCCAAAAAACGGACTAGAGGGCCCAATGCCCCGGGGCCCCAAACCACAAATATATGGGGCAATGGAGGAACCCAACAGCCCCATCAAGGTAGTGCCCAGGACGCATTATCCATTAAATCCCTCATCAGACAAACTAGAGGGAGCGCAGGGCTGGACATCTGCGCCTCTGCCAGAGCAGTACTAACCCCAGAGATGGGAATTCAAATCATTCCCACAGGAGTAAAAGGACCTCTTCCCCAGGGAACAGTAGGCTTATTATTGGGACGCAGTTCTTCTACACTAAAAGGACTTATGATAAGTCCTGGGGTAATTGATCCCGATTATGAAGGTGAAATAAAAATTATAGCTAGTTCTCCAAGAGGTATATCAGTAATTTCACCAGGAGATAGAATAGCACAGTTATTAATAATACCCAGCCTGCATGATAAATTTTCCAGTTGTAATGTAGAAAGAGGTTCCAAGGGATTAGGCTCCACAGGTGTAGATTGGGCTATGCTGTCTTTGAATTTAGATTCTCGCCCAATGCTAAAATTAAATATTCAAGGACATGACTTTAATGGGCTGCTGGACACAGGAGCTGACCTTAGTGTCATCTCTCGTCAAGAATGGCCAAAATATTGGCCATTACAACAAGCCACTCAAACGCTTCGAGGCCTAGGAGTGGCAACAAATCCCCATAGAAGTGCTATGGTATTAGATTGGAGGGATCCTGAAGGATGTGAAGGAACTATACAGCCCTATGTATTGGATCATCTTCCTGTAAATTTATGGGGACGAGATGTCCTAGATCAATTAGGATTGACATTAACAAATAACATCAATCCTAACGCGCCCACTACTAGGGCTAAACAAGGCTTTAGGAAAGAAAAAAGATTAAGAGAACAAGAACAAGGTATGACAGCACCTATTCAAATAGATCAAGAAATAAATAGACATGAATTGGGTTTTCAGAAAGGGCCACTGAGACAATCAAAATTACTTGGAAATCAGAAAGACCAGTGTGGGTTCCTCAGTGGCCCTTGACTAAAGAAAAGATACAAGTAGCCCATGACTTGGTCAGACAACAGTTAGCGGAAGGACATATACAACCTTCCGTATCCCCCTATAATACTCCCATTTTTGTCATTAAAAAGAAATCTGGTAAATGGAGATTATTACAAGATTTAAGAGCCATTAATAATGAGATGGTTATTATGGGACCTGCTCAATCAGGGATTCCTCAATTGTCTGCTTTACCAAAAACCTGGCATGTTTTAGTTATAGATATTAAAGATTGTTTCTTTTCAATTCCAATTCATCCCGAGGATAGTCCACATTTTGCATTTACTATCCCTGCACTGAATCATGAAGGTCCTGATCAGAGATATGAATGGAAAGTACTCCCTCAAGGGATGGCTAACAGCCCAACTATGTGTCAAATTTATGTTAATAAAGCAATCCAGCCACTTAGAAACCAAAATCCTGAACTACAAATATTTCACTATATGGATGATGTGTTATTGGCACATAAAGATAAAAACACATTACTAGAATGTTATGCCACACTTACAAACTTATTGAAAAACTATAATCTAGAGATAGCAATAGATAAAGTACAATTAAATCTTCCAATTAATTATTTAGGAGTTCTATTATCCTCAACCATGGTCCGTCCACCAAAAATTCAAATACGAGTAGATCAACTCAAATCACTTAATGACTTTCAAAAGTTATTGGGAGACATAAATTGGATAAGGCCTTATCTAGGCATACCAACAGGAGAGTTAGGACCTTTATTTGATATTCTAAAAGGTCCATCAGATCCAAATTCACCCCGCATGTTAACGCCTGAAGCAAGAAAAGTATTAAAAATCATTGAAACATATATGGAAAATATGCATTTGGATAGAATTGATATAAGTTTGCCTTTATTATTTATTGTACTACCAACAAAAAATATTCCTACAGGAGTATTTTGGCAAGAAGGTCCATTATTGTGGATACATTTATCTTATTCCCCTAACACTATTCTTACTAGATATCCTGAGGCTGTAGGACAATTAATACTCAAAGGAATAAAAGCAGCTAAGGGAGTGTTTGGGATTTCTCCCAATAAAATTATTACTCCATATACTATGGATCAAATTGATGAGTTAGCTAATGAGTTAAATACTTGGGCAATAATCCTGTGTAAAACTAGTGTTTCATTTGATAATCACTTACCATCTAATCCTTTGTTGTCTTTTTGGTCTAAGCATCCTGTAGTTTTTCCAAAAATGACAAGAAAAACCCCTATCATAAATGCTCCAAATATATTCACTGATGGGTCAAACAATGGTACAGCAGCAGTAGTTACTCCTGATCAAACTTTTACATTTTTAGTACCCAAACAATCAGCTCAAAAGGTAGAGCTTAATGCAGTATTACAAGCTTTTATGATGTTTAAAGATTCTGTATTTAATTTATTTTCTGATAGTCAGTATGTAGTTAATGCTATTAATTCCCTTGAAGATGCTGGTAGGATTTCCCCTTCCTCTACTGTTTTCTCTTTGTTTTCCGATATACAAAGTCTAATCTGGGACCGAAAAGATCCATTCTTCATAGGTCATATCAGGGCACATACAGGATTGCCTGGAGCCCTTAGTATGGGCAATGAACTAGCAGATAAATCTACACATGACATACATATTTTCTCCACAATAGAAGAAGCTATAAATTTTCATAAAAGGTTCCATGTCAATGCTAATACTTTACAAAAGCGTTTTAAAATAACTAAAGAACAGGCCAGACATATAATAAAACAATGTCAAAATTGTGTGACATTTTTACCACAAGTTAATCTTGGAGTCAATCCTAGAGGACTAATACCTAACCATATTTGGCAGATGGACGTCACACACTTGCCAGAATTTGGAAAATTAAAATATTTACATGTTACAGTTGATACCTCTTCCGGATTTTTGATGGGCTCCCTTCATGCCGGAGAAAAAACTAAAGATGTTATAGCTCATTGCTTACAAAATTTTGCCACTGTGGGCGTTCCAAAACAGTTAAAAACGGACAACGGTCCTGGTTATACTTCCTCCTCTTTTAAACAATTTTGCTCATCATTTGGTATTACTCACATAACAGGAATTCCATACAATCCACAAGGACAAGGCATAGTTGAAAGAGCTCATCAAACTATTAAAATGTACTTATTAAAACAAAAGGAGGGAATTGGAAAGGGGTATATATCCCCCAAAGATAAACTTAAAATAACCCTTTTTACTCTAAACTTTTTAAATTTAGATTCATCGGGACTTAGTGCTGCGGAAAGACATTTGTACCCCAAAAATGTACATAAGCCTAAGGTACTTTGGAAAGATATTCTAACAGGACAATGGAAAGGCCCGGATCCAGTGATAGTCTGGAATCGGGGCGCTGTCTGTGTTTTCCCACAGGATGAACAGCAACCAATTTGGATTCCAGAGAGATTAACTAAAACAATTTCTACAGAAAAAGAAGATGATTTGACTCAAATCCATAACAGCTGACATCCAGAGCTCCAGCTTGGCTATTCTTACATCGGCGACAGTGATTAACCAAGGTGTTTTTTTTTTTTTTTTCAGTATCTATTTTATTATTGCATTTTTCCACATCATAAAGTTCTATTTTATTTTTGAGCTCATACAAACCTAGGTTAATGTTTTTCTGATCAGTTTTATTTTTTGACTGTGTTTTATTTTTTTTTATTTATTTATTTATTTATTTATTTTTTGACTGTGGAGTTTTTAAACATTGCAATGGAGATTTCACCTAAGTATAGTTACAAGGCCTTTATTTACTATTGTCTTATGTGTTGTATGTTGTGTGCACACTTCTGTTTTGTGTTGTATGTCTGTATGTGTGTATGTCCATATTTCTTATATGAGGAGCGCTCATGAAAAAATGGATCCGAATTTTTTCTTTATTCACGTGATTTATATGGTTTAATTTAAATTAGGTGAACAGCTGTTTATGATTGTTGTTAAAGATGGTTAACAGATCTGTTTGTTTACTTTCACCATTCCTTTTCATTATATTTAATAACTCTGTTCAGGATAATGTCTCTTTAGCATCATTGCCAGAATTTCCATCTCCATCCCAATTCCGGTGAAGACTGAGATAAAACCAAACTACAGCTTCTATGATAGCTATCACAGTAAACTGTATAAACTGATGCATCAATGAATATAACTCAACAAGTAATGCTCAATCAAGGACTTGATTTACTTTGGGAGGAAATGGACATATTGATAGACTCCTCCAATTTGAACTGCTTGCAGAACTTGCCTGGACTATATATCAGTTGTATACATTGTAAAATATCATCTGGTGCACCGAATTGTGGTACTGCTGGCATATCTTTGCTGATGGTGTCACCAGTGATGCAATTTCCTTGCCAGCTCACCCCATGTTTATTGTGGTAATACTGGCATATCTTTGCTGATGGTGTCACCAGTGACGCAATTTTTCCAAGGAGCCATCAATTGGCTTGGTGTCGTGGCATTTCTGTATCCTCCTCCCTTCTACTAGTGATGGTCTAAAATTTGGGGGCCAACAGAGGTGAGGCAAAGAACCTCACCCCCCCACTGGCACCAAGGCAAAATTTGGGGGCCAACAGAGGTGAGGCAAGAACCTCACCCCCCCACTGGTGCATAGGCCTATCCACGAGCATGGCTGAATGCTGGACCGGTAGTCAGCGACGGGTTGCTCTGATTACAGTGGATTCAACCTAAGACAGGAAGCTGACGCCTAAAGGTCAGTTCTCCCATGACGGGTAAGAACCATATGTTAAATTGGACAACCTACCAGGCACGGTCCCTAGCCACATTGCTTGTTGCTTAATTAAACAGAAGGGGGCAGATGCTAGGAGCCACAAGCAAATATACAATGTATGGCACCTTTGGTTGTAAAGTGACGCCAGCTAGCCACTGAGATGATTATGTTAAGATTTACATTCATATGCAAATTGGACTCCCGCTGTTCACCTTGGCCTGCTACCGGACTCATGTTACGGACTCATGTTACCAGACTCTTGGAGAGTTCCCATTGGTTGGGGAAGGATAGTAGGAGGAAATTCCGGGGGAGGTCCGGGGGACCCCGGGGTTCCGGTCGGCGCGCGGTTCCGGTCGGACACCCTCGTGGGAGGATCGGTTTTTGACTTGCTGGCGCTGAGAGTGTTAGCGGCTTTTTCAAAATAAAGTTTTGTTCCTGCTTGATTGGCTCGTGATTCTGTGCCCAGCCAAGACTGCGGCAAGTCCCCTCATGAGGAGGTGACACAAACTGATCACCAGGGATTCCATACTCGCAACTGAAAAATCCCATCTCTCTGTGGCAGTGCCTCCCTGGCCGGTGGCTCTGGAGAGCAGATGGAGTCGTGTGGTGCCAGCTTAACACAAGCCCCACACTCTCACCACCGTGAAGCATGGGTCACCATTGCCATTATAACTGGTAATTGTTGTCATTGTTATCAGTTGGTACACATCGAGCTGAAATCCACCAGAAGCTTTCATGTTTCTCTAGGTTTGTCCAGTTGGCCAGGACTGCGGGTCTGCAACCAGCCAAGTAAGAGCCTCACTCTGCACTCTGTCCGCTTCTAACAAGTAGCAGGCGATGGACTGGCTCTCCCCCTCCACTCGGGAAGCCAAGCCAGCTCCTGAAGGCCTAGCCGTCCCTCTGGGAGAGCTGCCTGGATCTGCAGCCCGCCTGGTGCACACTCGTCCTGCACCAGTCTTCCACCTGCATCATGGGGTTGCATCAGGAGCTCAGGAGAGAGCCGAGCTTCCACGTCACATACAGGTCACGGGTCCAGCTGTAGTCCAGTGGACGACAGTGACAGCACTCAGAGCAGAGAAGCCTCTGGGTGACGCTCCCAAGCCACCCCCGTTGCTTGGTGTACATTTTTAAGTAAGTCTTTTTTTTTTTAATACTTATTTTTTTTTTTTAGTTAGAGGTGGACCCAATCTTTATTTTACTTTATGCGGTGCTGAGGATTGAACCCAGCACCTCGCACATGCTAGGCGCGTGCTCTACCTCTGAGCCACAACGCCGGCCCTTTTAGTGTACATTTTTATTTTTCCTCTTTGGACCTCAATTTTGCAACTCAAAAAAGGGTCATATTTTGGATTGGTGTCCTCTGGGGGCTTTTACTCGGGTAGTGCATGGATTCTGAACTGTGCTACGTGAATTTCCACTAGTAGTTTACAGTCTCTTATGTTGCTAAAAGAGACGGCCACCTTTAAACACATCAAACTCACTTTCTGCTGGCACAGAATCAAGGGTCCCAATAAAGGTATCAAGACAAGAAACTTCTGTTTGTAGGAGCAGTTTCCAGAGCATCACAGTCTGCACTGAATCACATGCTGGAGAGTGTTCAGGAGGGACACAAACCGACGCTGACCTTCAAGACAGTTCTCATGCCTGGTGGTGGTGGCTGCTGCTGTGACTTCTGAAGGCGTGACAATAGGTATATACTATAAACTTTTGTCTCTTCTTTTCTGGCAGTGCCTTATAGTGTGAGGTCAATTTTCTTCCAAGGAATCTCACCAGTGAGTGTGGCTGGTGAAAGCCACCATGGCCACTCTTCGCTGAACTTAGAAGAGGTACTAAAGCAGATGGTGCAAATCAAAGTTAGCCAGGATTCTTGGGTGCCATCTGACAGAATCCATGTCACGCTGGATTAAGAAAACATGGGAAGTCACTCGATCCTGGAATCTGGAAAGGCGGTGGCACCAGCCGCCCGGGTGGTCAGAGGGGCCCTGCGTGACTCCTCCACGTTCTCTCAGTGCTGACCGGCTTTCTCCTCAGGCAGAAACGCAGCTGCAGTCCCTGGGCTTCCCACCGTCTCACTTCAGTCTTTACAAACAGTCAGCTGTCATGCTTTCCCTGAGGTCTGAAAGCTCGCCACGGGCTCTACTTGGGCCCAGTAGGATAGAGGCTAGGGTGCCAGTGGCCACCCAGGGCGTGGTGGGTGCTCATTTCCCGCATAGCCCTGAAACCACTTCCTTCTAGGGTCTCTATCAACAGCCCTCAGATCTTCATTTAAACGAAACCTCTGGTTCAGCAAGATGACTTTGAATACTAGTGACTGAAACCTCAACTCCGACCCAGTAACAGAGGATCCCAGACAGGGCAGACCTCAGACCCGCTGACCCTGGGCCTCTGTGGTGTCTGCAAGGATCCACCATCTCTTTCTCCCTCCACTGCCCAAAGTCAAGTCGTCATCCCAGAATGGTTCTCTCCGATCCTGGTACCGGCTGGGGCTGTTTTCTAGGTCCTATCTAGCACATGAGAGGGAGCCTCTTGTCAGTGGACTAAGTCCTTTCCCTCAGGCCGACGGGCCAGCCCAGGTTATGTGACACCTGTGCACCAAGAACTTCTGTGGAGAAATGAAAGGCTCGATGGCTGAGTCCTGGACACCCTACCCCCCGGTTTCCCTCCTAGAGGTCCAGAACCCAGGATTGTCACAGGTGAAGCATCAGGCGCCTTCCCGTGGTGAGACATCCCCTGGAGTAGCTGAAGAGTGCTCTTAAAGCTGCCAGGGCCTCTGGCTATGGTGGTACCCGCAGTCATTCCAGTGACTGGAGAGGCCGAGGCAGGAGGATCACAAGTTTAGGCTAGCCTCAGCAACTTACCAGCCCTGTCTCCAAATAAAAAAGGACTGGGAGGTAGCTCAGTGGTAGAGCTCCCGGGGTTCAACCCCATACTGAGAAGAATAAGAGGGAAAAGTACCAGAGCCAGATCCTTAATATAGACAATAAAAAAACCAAAAACAAGCCTGAACAAAAGATATCAAGGTCGTTAGAAACAGATAGATCTGAGAAACTGTCATAGCCAACTCGAGGCTATGAGATAGTGACAGCTAAGTATAATATGGTCTCCTGAATAGAATCCCGCAACCGGAAGGACATCAGGTAGAACTAAGGACATCTGAATGAACGTGGACAACATGTTGACATGAGTTCATTGGCCATGGCCAGTTATCCTGCAGGAACTAGACGTCAACAACGGAGGAAACTGAGTGCAAAAGAGATGGACATTCTCTGCATTTTATCAACTCTGCTATAAATGTAAAATCATCCAAAAAATCTGTTAAAAAGAAAAAAAAATCCTTCTCTTAATGTTGTCACTGAAGATCCTCACTGCTCTTCTAAAAGACTATTTTGAATTTTAAATTGTGTGAAATTAAGTAAGTCTGAGCACGGCGAGGGGCAGGTGGGCACGGGGCGGGTGGGCGCAGGGCAGCTGAGCACTGCGCGGGTCCATTAGTTCACTACACAAGCATTTGCTGAGCACCTCCTCTGAGGTCATGTCTTCCTAGGTGCCAGTGAAGCAGCGATGAGTGAGACAGGAAGTGCACATGGAGCGGGAGGAGAAAATACAATACAATATCCAGATAACGCAGAGTGTGGTCAACAACAAAACCCCGGCCAGGGTGAGGGAGCAGAGAACGCAGGAAAGGGCTGGGATTCCTTGGGCGCCTGGGAGGACGCATTGAGGAGGAATCATTTGCACGTGGACCTGAAAGGAGTGTGGGAGCTGACCACGCCAGGATGTGGAGGTCACGGGGAGTGGGCAAGTGGGGAGTGGTGGGGATGAGGCCAGAGAGCTCAGCAGGGCTGAGGTCAGGCAGGGCTCAAACAGCACTGAAAAACTCAATCACATTCCTCGCTTGATAGAAGTTGGTCATCGCAGGGCTTCAGCCAGTGAAGGGCCCTGCTCTGGCCACTCATTTAAGATCACCTCTGCAGCTGTATGGAAATGGCGCACTGGGGGCATGAGAACAGAACCACGCAAACCAGAGTAGGTGGCAACAGTGGTCAAGTAGGAGAGGACACTGGCTAGCCACCCTGGAAGGGGCAGAAGTGCTGGGCTGGAGCATGCACCTGAGGAAGACTTCCTGACTGGGTGGGCGGGGGGACGAGAGGACCGATCATGGACCAGTCGACAAAAACGGGGGCTCTTCACGGAAACATCGCCAGTATCTGCTGAGACCTTTTTTCAGGCTTGAACGCCCTGAGAAGATTTAGCTCAGAGACCAAAGGGCACTACAGGAAACCGTGCCTCTTGATGAGCAAGGGTGCCCACTTCCTCCCATGGGCCAGCTGGCGCAGCCGCCAACTGGTACCTAACGTGTTTCTGGGTTGTCTGCTCTTGCCCCAAACCCTAGAGGGATAGCAATACCACTCACCATTGTACAGTGATGCCTGGCAAATGGACATATTTGCTGAGCCACTATGGAACACATGGACAGAGGGGACACCACGGGGCCTAGAGGTGGCGGGAGCTTCCCTGGGAATCTATTCTTCAAGTGAGAGCAGCAATGTCCAAACCAATGCAGAGGAACAAGAATAAAGTTCAGGAGCGGGTTGGAGTTAAGCAATCAGCGAGAGCTCTGGGCGGGAGCCAATAAATAAGAAACTGATTTTGCAAGAGCTAGCACAAAGGGCCACGCAACTGGCAGAGGTGGGACTTTGCTGCTCAGCTTGATGATCTCATCCCAGGACCACAAATGTGAGAGCTGGAGGGGATCTGAGGAAACTTTTGGAAGCATTTGCTCATTTGACAGAGGAAGGAAATAAGGTGTGATGGCTTCCGACCAGGACCCAATTTGCTGGGTTCCATTTGCCATATTCTTTCTTTTTCTTGTACCGGGGGTTGAACTCGGGGGCACTTGACCACTGAGCCACCTCCCCAGCCCTATTTTGTATTTTATTTAGGGACAGGTTCTCACTGAGTTGCTTAGCGCCTTGCTTTTGCTGAGGCTGGCTTTGAACTCAAGATCCTCCTGCCTTAGCCTCCCAAGCCACGGGGATGACAGGCACGCACCACCGTGCCTGGTCATATTCTTTTTTATACTATGCTGATTACCAGTTAAATTAAACTTCTTTTTTCATATACAGGCTCAGAGAGGAGTTTTCAGAAGTCAGGTGCAAAGATTAGTCTTCTAAAGTCTAAAATCTATTCCTAAGTAAAATTCTCATTTTAGAATTCAGTTCCATCAAAAAGAAAGAAAGAAAGAAAAGAAACCTCTTAATAAACATTTCCTCTTCTCCTTCATTGAAAATGAGGCCCCTACGATGGTTCCTTTTTTGACATGGCTGCCAGGAAGCTTAAAGCTAAATTTAACACTTAATCCTCCTAATTATAGTGATCTCAGTTTTTACAAACAGCACTTACCCTCTTTTTTATGATTTTTTTCTTTAAATTTTTTTCCAATAGTCTTATTGTCTGTGTGTCTTTTACTATATATTGTCTCAAATCCTTTTTTGGAAGTCAGCCAGGTATAAATCACCAATAACCAAAACAGAAGGAAGGTTCTGTTTCTCTTGGGCACCAGGACTGCTACATTCAGTGTGGTGTCCATTTTCAGACACCGGCCTTGACCCTGACTCTGCCTCCCACTTTCGTATTTATAGAGAAGGAGGCCACCGCAGGACAGATGCACACAAATGAACAGTTATAAAATTGTAGGGTCGGCTTGCTAACTAGGCAAGTCCTTGGAAACTTCGAAATGAAAACAAGATGTGGTAGGAGAGGGCTGTTTCCTGTGCTGACGTGGCAGAACTTCACCAGCGAGGGACCTGGAGAGGCCAGGCAGTCCCGGCAAGGCACGCATGGTCGGCAGGTGGTGGGCTGGGTCGCTCCCAGCTCCAGGCCTTCTGCTTCTGCAGCCACAAGCCTGACCTCCCGGGCCAGAGAAATGAGATCACGTAGCCTCCCTCTCTTCTGGATTCTGGCCACAGAAAGAGATTAAAGCACTCGTTTTCTGAAACCATGAGGCTTTCTCTTCCCTCCCTAAATGAAATTCCTCCTAAACCACAAAAATTTAACCCAGGCAAAATTAGGAAAGCAATAAAGGAGTCCATACAGATGTTTGTCCTCCTGCTCCTCCTGCTTCAGAATCTTCTGTGATAGTTTCTGTTGAGGTAGCAAAAAAAAAACAGAAACAAAAAGAACAATAAATAAGTCCTGGAAAATGGCAGCTGTTTATGCCTTGAGCCTGAGACTTCCTGTGGCTTTTTGTTTTTTAATCTTTCCCAAGTTTGTAAATTCCGTTCTTTATTCCTGTGGTGTTGGGCCTGATTTCCGTGATCATCTAAGAGATATGTTCACAAGAAAAATGGCTTCAAGGGTGCCGCTGCTCACGGAAATGCTCCTTCCCCACAGCATCCATTTGGATTCCGTTCATGATCTCCTCCTACTCAGAGCCAATTTGTTCAGAGAGAGACAAGAAGATGCTGCCCCAATGTTCCCAACACCTTGAAGAATGAGACAGTTCAAAAAGCTATGGCGTTTCTTCAGAAAAAATCTCAATAAAACCACGAGTCGCAGGCCAGACTGTTGTATGACATCACTATAGCAGGCAAGAGCTCACCTTGCGCCCAGGCTGCCTGGATCCTTATCCTACCTACCTCCTGTTACCCAGGAGCCCTGGACAAAGTGTGATGTGACACTTCCCTACCTTTAAAATGGGGATAAAACTAATGCTCACATCATAGAGCAGGTTCTTCCACTTTGATGTGTTTCAAAAAGAAAGCATGTGAAAGCACACACCATTGGCTCCACTCCCTTTGCTTCTGACTCTGTAAGGGCTGGGCTGGGACCTGAGAATCTGCGTTTTAACATGTCTTCAGATAACACTGATGCCCTTGGTCTCCAAGTTTGAGAGAGGTTGGGGTGTGGAGGTAGACCACTTGCCTAGTACTCGGGGGCCCTGGGTTGAATTCCCAGCACCTCCCCAAAAGGCTTGATTCACTCTCAGTGGGCTATACATAGACTACATAGTTACACATGTCATTTTGATACTACACATAGCTGTTCGAAGTGGTGTCAGTTTTTATTGTCTTACAAGGTGTCTCAAACTCAGACCCAAATGCAATCGAGAAAATCCTATCAAGTTCCTAATAGAAATACCCTTATTTTAAAGAACTGGGAGGTTCCGAACTTGCGAAGTGTAGATACTTTAAAAGTGATTCCAGGATCAAGGGCTTCCCTTTCGGGAGCCCATCTGTACACTTGGGAGGCAGAAGCGAAACAAAAGCTGACACAGCTACTTTTTGAGGTTTCGTGTCTTCGGAGTTACAGTAAAAGCGCCAAACACACTTAGTCATTATGGTCAAGAAGAATTCTTCAACTCGTTTCAAGTAATTAAGGAGCCCAGCAAATGCGGACGTTGCAAGGGCAGTTGGAACAGCAGAGGACACAGCCGCACAGGCACAGGCGGGGATCGTTCCACAGCTCCCCACAACAAAGGGAACGACCCAACCCCCGACCTGGGGGCTTCCGGCAGCCCTAACGCCAGAGACCAAGGCTCCGACGAAAAGCCGGCGTGTTTGACTTGGTGTCTGGAAAGAGGACATCGATAAAGCCCATGGTTAAGATGCTTTCCTGGCCGGGCCCCTGGACGTTCTGGAGCCCCGCCTGCCTCCCGGCGCCACGCACTCCTGCCCGCGGGAGCAGCCTCCGCACCCCCGGGCGCTCGGAGCGCCTCTCGGTTCTGAGCACGGGCTCTCGCGGCCCGAGGAAGGGGCCGGCGCTGGAGAACAGCTCGCTTCTCCACACAAGCAGACCTGAGTTCGGGATAAGTGCTCCAGAGAAACGTGAGAACGAGATAAGGCATTTTTGCCTCTAGATGACTTTTTGAAAATTAAACAAAGGGCGTATGTTTGCAAGAATGGAAAAAAAAAAGAAAGAAAGAAAAAGAAAAAGAAAGACAAACCCCCGCTTTGCCCTGACCGTTTAAAAATGCAATACACAAACCACTTTCCCTAACACTTCTTCTAAAAGGTAGGTCACTGCCAGCCCGGGCTCCTGAAGGTTCCACCGAGGGGCTGCTCCTTCATTGGCAGAGAGGGACCGAGAGGGACAGGCAGCGCGCGGGGGAACTTGGAGTCTGATCCTCTAGACCAGAGCCTCCCTTAGACTTGGCGCGGGTGGAGGCAGCGAGACACCGGTCCCCAGATGGGATTCTGGGGCTGCCACGACTCACCTCGCCAACTTGTCCAGGCTGCCGGCGCCCCGGCGGCCGGCTCGGGGACGCGGACGCGGGGGCCTGCGCCTGGGAGCGCGCGGGCGGGCCCCCGGGAGGGCGCGGGACCCCGGCGGGCGCGCGGGAAGCGGCGCAGGGTGGCGCTGCGGGGCGGACGCGGGGTGCCCGGGCGGTGCGGGGGGCTCGGAGCGGCCGGCGCGCAGGGACAGCAGCGCCAGCAGCAGCGCGGCCAGCGCGAGCAGGAGCAGCGCCGCCGCCTTGCTGCGGAGCTTCATGGTGCGGTGCGGCCCCTCTGCGCATCGCGGCGTGCCCCGCGGCAGCGGCGGGGGACGAGCGCTGCGCCGCCGCGGCCGCCTCCTCTGCCCGCCGGCCAGGGACTGGGGTCTAGGAGGGCGGCGGGTGGCCGGCGGCGGCGGAGGAGGAGAGCGGCGAGGAGGAGGCGCGAGGGCTCCGGGAGGAGCGGCCCTCGCCTACCGTACTGTGTGGAGTAGCCGCCCGCGGTCCGCCCACCCCAGCCGCCGGGCGCTGGAACTTCAAGTAGTGCCGGCTACACATCACCCCATTCATCCATCCACTTGGTCATCTGCCATCCACTCGCTTATTCACTTACCTCCCGTTCCCGCCACTCTTCCATCTGATTCGCTGTCGCCACGATGATTCGCCCGTTGATCCATTTATCCCATGCATTTCCCACCCAGCCGCGCTGCTGCCTGCACAGCCACATCTGCTGGGGGGGGGGGGGGGACAACCCTGTCCTGTCTGCCCGGCACACGGCTCTGCACACGGTGCTGCCCAATACGTATGTTGGGCAAAAGCACTCTAGATCCGCATACAGAAATGATAGAATGAATTTCAATGTCTAGATTTAAAATCGGACACTGTCACTACTGGCTTGGTGATCCTGAGCAATCTGCAGAACTCTCTTAAGCCTTAATTTCCTTGAATGCAGAATGGGAATGATATGCTGCTCACTACAGAGGCATTCTGTGGATAGATACCAAACCAAATAATACATTCAAAGGAACTAGCACAGTGTCTGGCTCACAGTAAGTGCCCACTAACAGTTCCCCGTGATCATTAGTACAAGAAAACATAGTTTATCTTATAGACGTAAGTGCGAATTTTATATTCTTTCATAGCTCTGAGATGAACAACTCCACGACTCAGTGTTCCAGGCATAGTAGTGCACCCTGTAATCCCAGCCACTCCGGAGGCTGAGGAAGGAGGATGGCAAGTTCAAAGCCAGCCTCAGGAACTTAGTGAGACTCTGTCTCAGAATAATAAAAACAAAAAGGGATGGGAATATTTCTCCCTCTGGAATCTGGACACCTGTAGCTATCCAGTTACTCAGGCCAGAAATTAGGTGGGAACTCTTTTCTTCCATTACCTCCCAGAGTAGTGATGTTCTGTTGCATAACAAACGACTCCACAGATGCTAAGAGGTAAAGCATCCCTGGGTTAAATCCATCCCCATTTCCCTCCCTTATCTACCTATCTATAGAATATATTCATTCTTTGGAGACTTTAACAGCCACAATCACCAGGTCAAGGTCAGGATTTCCTACCTATTCTTCCAGGGCCTCCCCAGTTACAGATTGGAAACATCTGCACACATCCTCCCATTATTCTGCAAGAACTGACAGCAGCTGTCTATTGACTCTCCTTGCAGCACAGTCACAGAAGAAAGAACACTCGTTATAACAATGTTCCTAAGTGTCCACAAGGTTCTAAGTTGCCTTGTTAATCATCTCAAATTTAATTATATTCTGAATTTTTCTCATAATAGCTTCTTATCTTAATTCTTTGGCAATCCATTGCATTCACATGCATAGGAGTAAGAATATTTAATAACCTGAACCCTCAAGCAGGTATCTAGGAAATGGCAGGTGCAAGATCAAAATATGGGTGGCAGATGTTGCTGGTGAGCAAACATAAATGATGCACTGGTTCTCAATGGAGCCGGGAGAGGGGAGGTGGCACCCACCGCAGAGCATCTGGAATAAGAGGGAGGATGTCTTGGGTGGACATGATAACCGCAGGTTCTGCAGCACATTGCTAACCCTACTGCGGTTTCCAGCACACAGCAGCAGAAACAAAAATTTTCCATGGGTCAAGGGCCAATATGGAGACCCTGTTGAGAAAGGCTGGGCCAGGACAAGACCCGCTGTTCAGACCTTTCAATTTACAAATGCCACATTGTTTTGATATATGGCCCAGTAAACAGGAATCCCGTAAATGTGCCTTGCCACCTCTTCCTTCTTCAAGGCCATATGAAAGCCCAGCAAGTAAATCTAACACTTGATGGTAGCCAGGGCTTCAAACCTGAGTAGGATCCAAGACAGTCAGACTGAACCAAACAGAGGACTCGGTTTTCTTAAATCCCACTGAAAGTAAAAAGAAAGGCCTGATTTACCTCCAGCCCCCAAGGCCAACCCATGTTTTGGAATCACTACTCTGGGAGAAAACCTCAATCTCTAGTGTCATGGAAAAGCAGTCCAGACTCCCAGAGCCATGGCCCACCCAGGGCCTCAGCCAGATGTTGGGGACACAAAATCAACACACTACTCCAAAGCCTAGTGGCTGAAGATAACACATATATAAGCGCATGGTTCCTGGGATCAGGATTCCACCTTGGCTGGGTCCTCTGCTTCCCCAGCCCCCACAGGCTGCCCTCAAGGTGTGGGCCAGGTCTGTGGTCTCCTCTGAAAGCTCAGTGTGGAACCACTGGATTCCAGACTCATTCCTATGGCTGCTGGAAGACCCAGGTTCTCTCAGGCCATTGGCACGAGGGCCTCAGTGCTTTGCTGGCTACTGGCCAGAGGCCACCTTCCGTTCCTTGCCAGGGGCCCTCCCTTGCAGGACAAGCACATAGGAAGAGCCAGAGCGACAGAGCTGGAGAGATGGAAGTAGTGGTCTTTCTCAGCTTCACCTCACGTGTGGCAGACCATGGCTTTGCCGCTGGTTAGAACCAGCCCATGCTCAGGGAGGGAATCCCACTGGGCTCAAGGACCAGATATGGGGTCACTGGAAGCCATTCTAGAAGGTACTCCTCACCTCCCATATCCAGCAAAAGTCCAAGTTCTGTCACATCTACCTCTAAAACGTAGCTGCCACCTGTGCAGAGACGTTCACAGAAATCGGTAGCAAGGTAGGAAAACCTAAACTTAACTGACAAATCGCTGGAGGCTCCGTGTGGGTATCTTTGAGAATTAGAATGCCCAGAGGCCCTGGTCTTAAGGGGTGCCACACTTTGTGAGGTTGCCTCCATGAGCTCTCCCAGGTTCACACAGTGTTGGAGTCTACCTTTGGCCCGGTGCTCAAAGGAACCATTTGACTCCTGTCCACTGGACCCTTACAGATCCTCTCCCTGGATCCCCAGGGGAATGTGTCTTGGGTCCACCTTTGGCCGGGTGCCCAAAGTACAATTTCTGTTCTCAAATAAATGTTTCCTCTGCTCATACTACAGCCTGATTCCTCTTCAGTTGGCAGTGTGAGGAGAGAAGACAAAACACCTGCCTAGAATTCTGTATCCCACTAACTGGTCCTCTACAAGTGGAGGAATAAAGACTTTCTTAAATAAAAAGTGAGGTTATTTGTTGCTTCTAGATTTGCCTCACAAGAAATATTTTAAAAATGCTTCAGGGAGAAGGAAAGTGATATAATTCAGAACCTTAAAGAAGGGAAGTGCATCAGAAAATGGATAAATGAAGGTAAGATAAACATTTTTGTTCTTCTTATTCTTGATCTGACAGAAATAATTCAAAATGGTATTGATGGTAACAATGTATTTGGTGATTAAAGCTCAAGTGAAATAACAGCAATAGTACAAAGGAAAGGAGGAAAGTTAGCAAGAATATTTTGCTCTCAAAAGATACTTGCGATCTGGGGGCCTAAACACGGACGTGCACCCGAGGAACTTCCAGATCGGGAAGCCTAAAGATGGATGGGCGCCTGAGGCACTTCGGGATTCAGGGGCCTAAACATGGACAGGCGCCAGAGGAACTTCCTGATCCTGGGCCTAAACATGGACGTGAGCCTGAGGAACTTCTGATTCTGGGCCTAAACATGGACGTGCCCTGGTAAATCCAGGGTCCTGGTGCCTATGAAGGGCAGGGCGTGACCCTCAGAGGAAACGTGGCCCTTGGAGGGGGACTGAGCATGGGTCCTGTTGGGGCCTGACTGAGCTGTCACACCCTGAACTTGAACATGAAGGTGGCCTCACTTCCCGGCCTTCCCCTGGGTGTCACTTCCTCCCCTTCCAGGAGGTGCTGTGGAGGAAGTGGGACCAGGTGCAGGGGCCAGGCCCCGAGGAGGGACACCGTCTTTGTCCTCACTTATCCAGGCAGCCAGGCCGGGCTGGGGACGGGGACATCTTGCGACGCTGGCTGCCCCAGGACCTCAGAGACCACAGGCAGGGACAGTGGTTGACATGATTCTCCTCTGACTGCTGACCCTCAGCCCTGGGTTCTGCCCAGGGAGGGTCCGGGGCCCCTGTGACCTGCTGCTCATTACCCACCGATGTCCTTGGAGAGCACAGGTCAGGACTGTGAGTGACATCTCCTGGATGGACAGCCGGGGACTTCACCTCTGTCCCCAGACCTCGGACACCAGATGATCCTCACAGAGACAGAAAATAACCCCACACTGCCCAGGACTTGCTTTTAAGCTTTTGCTTCTGAAATTTTCCTGATGCCACCTTCTTTGTGAAGCCAGTTTTTCAACAGGGACAATATTCCAGGGACCTGAGTCCCTGTCCTCATTGTCTTTTCTTCTGGGCTAAATATAGCTCAGCTTGTTGTTGAAAAATGAGGCTCTGAGTAAGAACCAGATGGTGGTGTGATTTAGGGGGTTGGGGGCGATCGGAAGCGCTCGATTCAGGGGGAGGGCGCTGGTCATTTTCCACGTGGCTCTCTGTTCTCCGACTCTCTGTCTCGAGTGGCCCACTTTGAATAACTGGAGCTCAGGAGGCTGAGGCAGGAGGATCGCAAGTTAGAGGCCAGCCTCTACAACTTAGGGAGGCCCTAAGCAACTCAGTGAGACCCTGTCTCTAAATAAAATATAAAAAGAGCTGGGTATGGGGCTCAGGGGTTAAGCACCCCTAGGTTCAGTCCCTGGTATATATATTAAAAAAAAATAAATAAATGTGGGGACTTGCCCACATAGGCCAGCCATGTCCCCAGGCCTTTTTACTTTTTATGTTGAGACAGGGTCTTGCTAAGTGGCTGAGGCCGGTCTCCAACCTGCGATCCTCCTGCCTCAGCCTCCTGAGCTGCTGGAATGACAGGCATGTGCCGCTCTGCCTGGCTAAACCAATTATTCTCAAAACTTTTAAAATCAATATTCAAACAAAGATTCTAAAAAAAAAAAAAAAAAAGAAAAGAAAAGATACTTGTACATAGCCAGGCACAGTGGTGTATTCCTGAAATCCCAGCAGCTCAGGAACCTGAGACAAGAGGACCAGGACTTCAAAGCCAGCCTCAGCAATGGCCAGGCACTAAGCAGCTCAGTGAGACCCTGTCTCTACATAAAATACAAAATAGGGCTGGGGGTGTGGCTCAGTAGTCAAGTCCCCCTGGGTTCAATCCCCAGTACCAAAAAAAAAAAAAAAAAAAAAAAAAAAAAGACTTGCACATGAGTAGGATCCTGGGTTTGATCACCACTACCTCCCACACAAAACACATACACACATACCTGTGAAGTGGTACTGTGTTATTTGAAAAAGTACTTGAATTCGTTGTAAATGTATATTGTCAATTCTAGGCAGTATAACTGACATGATAAGAAAAGACAGAAAATCATTTAAAATATTTAACCTCAAAGAACAAGAAAATAGCAGAAAATAAAAATGCATACAAAAGACAAGGGAAACAAATTGAAAACAGTAACCAATCGAGTGGATATTAATCCAACTATACCAATAATCACTTTATACATCAATGATCTAAACATATCAATTACAAGACAGAGATTGTCACCATGGATCTAAAAACAAAAACCAACTATACGTTTTCTATAAGAAACCCATGTTAAATGCAAGGATATATATGTAGATTTAAAGTAAGGAATAGAGAAAACGTCAAGGGATGGATAAAGATAAGCCGTGCTATTACTAACAAAAAGAAAGAGTAGTTACGTTAATTTCAAACAGAAGATTTCAGAGGAAGAAAATTCAGAGACATCGAGAGGCATTAAATAACGATAAAGAGGTCTACAGTATGAGATGGCATAACCATCTGTATGTGTACATGTCCAAGAAAACAACGTAAGAATACCTGATGCAAAAAGTGATAGAAATGCAGGCTGGGGACGTGGCTCAGTGGGTAGAGTGCTTGCCTCGCATGCACAAGACCCTGGGTTCAATCCCCAGCACCACACACACACACACACACACACACACACACACACACACACAAAATCTAAAACAAACAAACAAAACCTGATAGACATTCAAGGAAAATAGACAATCAGTTCATTATTCTAGTTGGAGAGTTTAATACCATGCTATAAGAAATGGGAGGTCTAACAGGTAGAATCTTGGAGGGACATCAACGGCATGTGAATCCACTGGATATGACTGATGTGTATACACTGCTCCATCCAACACAATAACAGACGTTGTCAAGCTCCCATGGAACATTCACTAAGACACACCACATTCTTGGCCATCAAGCACCTCTTCTTCCATATTCAAACATTTTTTTAACATTTATTTTTTAGTTATATATAGTTGGACACAATACCTTTATTTTATTTTTATGTGAGGCTGAGGATTGAACCCAGTGCCTCATGGATGCTAGGCAAGCGCTCTACCACTGAGCCCCAGCCTCAGCCCCTTTTCCACATTTAAAAGAGCAGAAATCATACAATGTATGCTCTCAGGCCACAGTGGAATTCATCTAGAAGTCAATCACAGAAAGCTGAACCCTCTACACTGTCTTCACTGTTTTCTGTTGCTATAACAGAACACCATGGACTGAGCGACTTATAAAGAAGAGAAGTTTACATGGAATTGGAGGGTGAGCCTCAGGGTTATACACAATTACATATAAGAGGAAAGGAGGAGTAGGAGAGAAATTATATAGTGTAAGAAACGATTTACAGTAGAGGGGGTGGAGAGAGAGAAGGGGAGGGGAGGGGAGGGGAGGGGAGGGGGGATAGTGGAGAGTGGGATAGACAGCAGAATACATCAGTCACTGGAAGGGCAATTTGTAAATCAATGGAAATGTAACTGATGTGACACAGCAATCTGTATACGGGGTAAAGGTGGGAGTTCATAGCCCACTTGAATCATTCTGTGAAATATGGTATATTAAGAACTATGTAATGTTTTGAACAACCAACAATAAAATAATAAAAAAAAAAAAGAAGAGAAGTTTATTTGGCTGATGATTCCAGAAGCCAGAAGGCCAAGGGCATGGCCACAGAGTTTGACCCTGATACTTTGATTCTGGTCCAGAACACTTTGGGGCTTCATTACTTCATGGCAGGAAAGCAGAAGGACGAACAGGTGCAGGTGGAAGAGACAGGCCCCAGAGGCAGACCTGCCGGTGACAACGTGCTCTCGCAGCGCCTGGCCCGCTCCCCTGGTAACAGCACTGTGCGCTCCTGAGGCCTCCACCCGTGACCTGAACAGAACACCTCACCCCATGCCTCTCCTCTGGGAAGCAAGCCTCCAAAACATGAATCTGGGGGACACATTTGAGTCACAGCACCTCCAAGTCCTTAGATAATAAGCAACATGCTTCTAAGTAATACATGGGTCGAAGAAGACATATCCAGAGAAATTTAAAAATATTCCAAGTTAAATGAAAATGAAAATACAACTTACAAAATTTGTGGGATGCAACAAAAGCCCAGCAGAGAGGCAAATTTACAGCACTGATTGCATGTATTGGAAAAGAAGAAAGATTTACAATCCAGCACTACAGCTGCCACCTTAGGAAATCAAAAAAGAAGAACAAATTAAGTACAAATAAGCTGAAGAAAGGCAATGCTAAAAATTAATAGAGTTGAAAACAGAACATCAAGAAAACATCAACAGAAATAAAAGTTGGTTCTTGGGAAAGATCAATAGAGTCAATAAACCTCTACCCAGGCTAAGAAATAGAGGATGAAGGAGAAACGGCAAAATCACTGCCATCCAACAGGAAACAGGAGACATCACCACAGAACCCACGGTCATTAAAAGAATCATGAAGGAATACCATGAACTCTGTGACCCCAGGTTTGATATCCTAGATGAAATGGACTAAGTTTTAAGAGATTACAACCTGTCAAAACTCACACAAGAAGAAACAGACAATCTGAATAGGTCTGTACCTGTTAAATATATTGGATCAATAATTAATAATCTTCCAAAACAGCAAACATATGACCCAGATGGGTTCGCCGATGAATTCTACTTAACATTTAAGTTAGAATGTATGAGAATTCTCTACAATCACCCCAGAAGATACATTAGATGAAATACTTTCTAACTTGTTCTAGGATGCAAGGATTACTCTGATATCCAAACCAAAGACAGTACTAGAAAATGAATCTATGGATCAATATGTCTCATGAACACAGATGCAAAAGTCCTCAACAAAACATTAGGAGATCAAACCCGAGAATGTATAAGAAAAGTCATAAATCACAATCAACTGAGATCTAGTTTAGGTATGCAAGATGGTTCAACACTCAAGAATCAACTAATGTAATCCACCACGTCAGCAGACCAAAGAAGAAAACTCACATGATCTTATCCATGGATGTGAAAAGAACTCTTGCTACAATCCAACATCCATTCATAATAATAACTCTCAGTAAACTAGGAATAGAGGGAACTTCTTCTATTTGATAAAGAGCATCTACAATTACCCTACAGTTAAGCTAACTAACATCATACCTAATGGGAGAAACTCAAAGTCTTGTTGCTAAGATCAGAGACAAGGTAGGGAGGTCCTCTCAGTATTTTAGACCTCAAGTTCTAGCTAATGCCATAAAAAGGAAAAGGAAATAAGAGGTATTCAAATTGGGAAGGAAGAAATAAAACAGTCTTTGATGATAGATAACATGGTTATCTGTGTGGAAAATGCAAAAGAACACACACACACACACACGCGCGCAAACACACGCGCGCAAACACACACACACACACACACAATCCTGAGGCTCCTTTGTTTCCTGGCCACGGGGTGAGAGTTTGCTCCACCACGCACCCTGCCCTGGCCCTCTGGCGTGTGCACCAGAAGCACAAAGCAACCGATCTGTCCAGTCTTAAACTCTAAACTGTGAGCCAAACCCTTTTCTCCTTGTCAGTTAACTCTCGTGATAGTTCACGCTGGTGACAGAGAGCCGGCCCACACAGCACTCTCTTCTCCACGCCAACACCGCCCCGTCCGTCTCTGTCTCCCACATTGTTTGAGGTGGGATTGCTGTTCTGATCTGCCTGCCTCTCTCCCACGTGTGAGTGAATCTTGTGTACTTAGCATTCACAACGTTTTTAAATATGTAGTGGGGCAAGCCTCGGCATTCTAGAGCTTTATTTATTCTCCCATAGGAACTCAGAATCGGTTTGTCTCATTCCAAAATTTAAAAAGGTTTTATTGGTACTGAGGCTAATTGATGAATTAACTTATCAAGAGTCAACGTTCTCATGATGTGGAGTTTTCTACCCACATGATTACATGTCCCTGTTAGTTCAGCTCTAATTTGGTGTCCTTAACTGTGCATAAAGTCCTTTTGATATGCATGAATGAGCTGGTGGGAAATGAGGAAGATCATGGAGGCCAAGAAACCACAGAAGGCTGGAAACCAGAGAGGTTACTCAGCACTGAAGCCAAACAAGTCTCTGGACAGGAAATGCCCTAGATTCCAGGTAAGGTATGAGGTTAGGAAGCTTAAATAAGAGCAAGTCCCCCACAGAGTGGCACTGTGGTAGGAACATAGAAAACAAGCCACCTCAGGAAAGGTGGGAGAGAGACCGCCTGTGTCGCAAAAGGAAGCCGAGGATTTGAGGATTCGGAGTTCCTAATGGCCCTCACGTGGGCTTACCTTCGGTGGGGCCAAAAAATCCAAGAAGAAATTTTAGGTTAAAAAAGTAAACTGTAAATGGTTTGAAGAGGGCTCAGTGGAGTGGAGAGGGAGGGCAGGGGGGAAGTGCTGGGGCTGAACTGGAGCAAACTGTGTTCCACGCTTTTGTAAGAATGTCAGAGTGTATCCTGGTGTTGTATATAACTAAAGAGAGCAGACTAAATACATTAAAAAGTGGTACCAAGTTGGTAGTTCCTCTAATTCCAAAGAGCAAAGATCAATTTTCATTGGCCAATCACATTTTAATTCCAGGTGTAATGGACTGAATAGTGTCTGCCTAAAATTCATGTCTACTTAGAACCTCAGAAGTAAGCTCATCTGGAAATAGGGTCTTTGCAGATGTAAGTAGTGAGGGGTCTCAGGGTGAAATCACTCTGGTTGTAATGGGTCCTAAATCCAAGGACTGGTCTCTGTCAGCATCAGAAGAGGACATAGAGGGCACACGTGAGGGAAGGCCACGTGATGGTGGACCCGGAGACTGGATCCTGCTGGGCCAGGAGCTGGAGAGCAGGGAGGAGTCTCCCCTTGGTCCTCCAGAGGAGGCCTGGCCTGCTGGAACTACAGTTCAGACTTCTGGCTTCTGAACTGTGCGAGAGCAAGGTTCTGTGTCTAACCACCTGTGTGGTCACTCACTGTGGCAGACCTAGAAAACTGACACACTAGGTTCAAGGAAGCCACACAGGTAAGACTGCAAGAATCTTCATTTTATACTCCCAAGCCATAAAGCACACGAGAAAACAATCCATGCTAAGCAAGACTCAGAACAACCTTCAGACAGTACAGGCCCTGGGTGGCCGGAGTGGGACACAAATGAGTCCACTCAATAGTTCTAACAAAGTGAGAGAGGCTGAGGAGACTGTGGATATAAGAGACTATCAACAGGACCTGGGAAGATTAAAGACACACACACACACAGAGAGAGAGAGAGAGAGAGAGAGAGAGAGAGAGAGAGAGAGAGAGAGAGGGGGCAAGTGTAACATCTAAAAATTCAAAGTATGTAGTGATTAAAACTAAAAACCCAACCTGTGGGTTAAAGAGTCTGTTAAATCTAGCTGAGGAGAAAACTAAAAAACTGAAAGTTGGATCTAAAGAAATTACTCACATGTAGCACTAAGATAAAAAAAAGAAGGGTAAAAAATTAAAGGTTGGGAGTGTAGCTAAGTGGTAGAGAGCTTGCCCAGCATGTTTGTGACTTCAGGTTGATCCTTAGCACTGCAAAATAGAATGGAGGTGAAGGATGAGGCTAGAATGAGACTTAACGTAACTATAGCGTGTTCCAGAAGGCCGACTGCGGCAACAGACTTCACGAACATGGCTACACAGTCTACAGACGCAAAAGAGATGAACTCATGAGATAGTAAAAGCATAACAAGTTCCACATGGGATAGAGTAGGATTTATTTTACTTTATCCCATGTGGAACTTGTTACCTAGATATTTCAACAAAAATACAGAATATGAATAAAAAAGGAAAACCCTGAAGTTCACAGAGAGAAAATGTTGCACACCATCAAGCAAATATAAACCAGGTTTCTCACCAGCCACGGTAGAGACAAGAGACAAAGGAGTGCTATCCTCAGCGTGGAGGGGAGACGGATCCCACCACCAAGACCTCCTCACCAACGTCATTCAGCTTGGAGGGTGGGAGGGAACGAGTTCCTACAAGTGGGGAGTGGGTCTGAGGATCCATCGGGGACTGAGGTACACCTCAGAAGGGCCCAGTTTTCCAGGAAGGGCCACTGTTGGAAAATGGAGGTTGAAGAGGCTGCTGGAGAGGCTCAGAGGAATCAAGGAGTGTGCCTGAGAAAGCAAGGTTGGCTTAGGCAAGGACCTACATCACCTTAAACAGATGCTCCAAGAAGTCACCAAGGCCACAGAAAGGAGGGTCCAAGGGGGGAGAAGAGAAAAGATGTTGGAAGCAAGAGGTGGGTGTGATTTCAGGTACAAGTCCAGGAGGCAAAGAATGCTGCCAGCCTCCTACAGCTAGGACAGGGGAGGTCAGCCCCCTACAGGCCCAGAGGCGAAGCATTTGGAACCACAGGCTTTAGTTTGCTGAAACTAGCTTCATACCTGCTTCCAGAGCTGTCAGAGAACACACCTGCATTGTTCTGAGCCATTAACCTGGGGCAGCTTGTTATAGCAGACACAGGGCACTCATACAGAGGGTAAGACATGATCTGAAGATATACCATCTAAAAGTTGTCTCATTGACTCTGCGAATGAATAAAAATATACTTCAACAAGAAGCAAACTGAATGCAAGGGGTGCTATGCAAGAAGCAGAGGCAAGTGAAGAAATAGGTGGAACACATTGACAGATGTAGAATCATGAATAGGAATCACCCTGGCGGAGGCTTATAATCAAGGTGTGATTAACATCCATAAACCAAAACAGGGCAACTGGGGGACAGTTCAAGGAAAGATGAAAGGTTATGATCCTCATTTTGTTTAGGAGAATAGAAATACTGGTTATAATTTTTTTAAAAAAAATCTAAAGTTAGAGGTCTTTTTGTTTATTTTTAACAAAATACAAAGCTAATGTTAAACAGAATTTTGAAGAATTTTTTAGGTGAAATACAGTATTCTCAGGATCTGGTGCAAGAACATAAACAAAGGCCCACCTGCGATTCGTTTAAATATTCAGGAGTTCAAAGTCAAACCAACCACTGCTAATAGTGTATGTTCCATAGTCCTGACAGGTGAGCGGTGTGATGACCTCGAGGACCAGGCAGACTTGAAGAGCCCCACAGGTGAACTTGGAGGGTGTGCAGAGACCGTCTCTAGTCTCTGGCCCATCCTCTTTCCCGCCCACCCCTGCCCACATGTCCACCTTTCGTCAGGGCCATTCCAACTGCTGCCCTTGGCCACCTTTCAGGCCTGAATTGGAGACACCAGAGGCATAGTTTGCCTCTAGGAGGGCCCCTTCACAAAGTGGCCTGCACCAGCGGAGGCAATAGATTCGTGAAATTCAGGGGCCTTGCTCTCTGGGGAGTGTTCTAGAAGATGGGGGCTTGGGCAGTGTCTGAAGAGGGCCAGACCAGGAGTTCTGTAAAGTGTGGGGCCAGTAGGGGCCCCTCTAGCTAGGTGTAAGGGCAGCACAGGTCCTGGGGCCAGTCCGGGGATGTCTCAGTGGAAACTGGAACAGGCTGAGGAGCTATTTAGGACTCTGGGTACTTAGTGGAGCCCAGGATGGAAAGAGGACTGTGCCTGAGGACCACACAGGACTGGACGTTCCTGCATGTGTCTGTCTAAAAAGGCACCTGCAATCTAACCCTGGGGACGTGACTGAGGGGCTCAGGGGTACAGCTCTTGTCAGGCAGGCACAAGGCCCTGGTTTTGATCCCCAGCATGCAGAACTAAATAAAAATAGAATCCAGGATGGCATAAAAGGTTGACTGTAAATAAAAAACATAAAGGAAGTGAAATAGAATAACCAGCTTCATGGTTTTTGTTTGTAAATAACCTTCGTAAGCATGGCAATAGTCATTGTTGTTTATAATAACAAATTACCTAAACTGAATTGTCTAATAGTTGGGATTAGATAAGCAAATTATGGTACATTAATTCAATAAAATGTTCCTGGCATAGGCAGATTTTTCATGACGACATTAATTTTAAAATCAACTATCAAAAAGTATGTGCAGTTTCATCTTATAGAAAGCACAGACGCTTACAGTAGAATGGTAACCTTGTGATCATAGCTGAGCGGGACATTTACATTCTTCTTCAAGTTTTCCTGTATTTTTTTATTTTAATAAGCAATCTCCTCAGAAAACTCAAAATTTCTGGGACTCTGCTTACTTAGCAATCCTTACTACTTTTAAAACTTTGTGGAAAAAGCCTTATTCATAAGAGCCAAAAAGTGAAAACGAGCCAAATGTGCTTTAACTGGTAAATGGAGAAACCAAGCACAGCAATCCATATAATGGAGGGCTGTTCATCCAAAAAAAGGTGTGGGCGGGGCAGGGGGTGAACCATTGGTGGACCCCAAACCACGGGGCCACATGGAAGAAGCCAGACGCAAAACCCCGTGCATCGTATGAGAATTTATACAAAATGTGCAGAAAAGACAAATCCAGAGACAGAAAGTAGAAGGGCAGCCTGTGCTTGGGTGGGAGCAGGGTTAAGTGTAAATGGGCCGAGATCTGATCGGGGTAATGGAAATGGGCTGGATTTTGTGGCTGGCTGCGTAACTTGATACTAAAAATCACTTGAGTAGTGCACTTAAAACAGAGGGAATATTATGAAATGCAAATTAAACCTCAGAAAAGTTGCTTTAAAACACTTACTGGAGCACTTGGTGAGAGTTCAGAGGCTGGAAGGTTTCAGGCCTTGGCTTTGCTTTCTCTTTAACATGAGGGGGGAGGATGAAGAGAGATGGAGAGACTTGCGCTCCACAGAAGCAGAGAACTTGGCTTTAAACACGCCCACCCGTGCCTGCACAATACAGGGTGGCACACCAGAGTGTCTCCAACGCCAGGGGAGAAGGCACCGCGCAGAGACCCTGCTGGCCCAGCAGCTGCGGCTCTGGGAGGGAGGAGGCTTCGAGTAACTTGCCAAGTGATCTCATTGTCTGGCTTCCAGTTTCCGAATCTGTAAGAAGAAAACCATTGGGTGCTGCTAGTTGGTTTTTACGGTCCTGTTCCGTTGTGAGACTATTTTCCTTGGCGTTCCCCATCCTCGGTGATTTTGCACTAGACGCCTTTTCCTTCCAATCCTGGGCTTCCGTTCTTGTACCCTGCACATCAGATAAGGTGACCTGGGTCTGCCCCACGGATCTGCCCTTTTTCTCCCCAAGCCCTGGGTCCAGCTCCAGACTTCCTTATCAGAAAGGAGATTTTTCTAATTGTTCCAACCCCGAAGCATTTCTCCATCTCTGGATCTCTCTGATATTAGTTTGTACATTCTTGGGTGAGTGTTTTTTCAAGAACTGCTATTTCATTTATCAGTTGCTGCATTACAAACCTCCTAACTTTAAACAATCACCACTTTGTTGTGCTCACAGCTTTGTGAATTACCCAATAGGAAAGGCGCACTGGGGATGGCCTGCCTCTCCTGGCATAACTGGGACCACTGGCGGCTCAGAGCCTGTAGCCCTTTTCTTTCAGCTGGACTCTGCTGTTCTCCACTTGGCGATTGCTGGGGCTTGAAGGTCCAAGATGTCCTCTTTACTCATGGGAATGGCGGCTGGGCTGGGCCGGCTGAGATGGCTTAGGGTGGCCACTGCCCTTCTGCTTGGTGAGGTGGGCTCCCGCAGCATGGCGGTCTTGGGGGGGGGTTGGATTCCTTACATGCTGGCCGGCTTCCCTCAGAGCCCACGTTCCAGGAGTCCAGGGTGTCAGCAAGACCTCTTGCCACCTGGCTTCAGAGGTCACCTGGCATGGCTTCTGCTGCATTCCACTGGTCAAACAGGGCCAGCCCAGAGCACTGTGGAGGTACCACAGCAGGTGTGATCCCTGGGAGTGCTAGCTCATGGTGGGAGAGAGACTCCTTGGAAATAGTCTTCTGTGTTTTATTTTTGTGACTAATATCTAAATTACGTGACTTTAGGAATCATTTCTTTCATCTTTTATTATCTTCACTCTCTTCTCCCTTTCTCTTCCCAGACCATCAAAAATAGAAACACATATTTTAATGGACAATGGACTGGAAGCAATGGGGTCCCTAGCCTGGCTGTGTCACATACTAGTCATGTGACATGGGACAGATGATACAACAGCACTTTACTTGTAGAACTGATGTGGCATGAAACCGTGATCACTTACCAATCACTTAGAAAAATGGCTTGTACACAATACACATCCAGAAATACCAGCCATTGTTGCTCATTTAATTTATATCATAATTTTCCATGATTTGGGGCTGTATTGCTGAGAGAAAAAGAAGAGACCCTTAACATTATTTTCTGAACTGGAAAAAAAATCCACTCCATAAATGATAGTAATGGAAGCAACTGGCTCTATAAATGTCTCTTCAGGCACTGTCCATTGGCTGGAAACTTCCTGAAGGCGGGAAGACTTAAGTTTAAATTGTCTGGTTTCTTCATGTCTCACCCAGAGAGAAAATATACCTCATTGGCTATGAATCATGATTGAACAAAAAAAAAAAAAAAAAATGACAACTAAAAAGCTATTAAATACTGAAAGAACCATGAAAACCAGTGTAAATAAACCAAACCCATATGGCCAAAACAATCATCAAAACATTGATGTGAAACAAAGAAAATGTCATGCAGGGTGTGGAGTGTGAGGAAATGAAGGACAGATGTGATTCGCAGAGGATATGCAAGCACAGAGTGCAGAGCGTGGCACAGAGACGAGAGGCCGGGAAGGGCCGAAGCTGCGTTTTGATTGTGTACAGTTGACAATAACATAATTACTACCTGCATTTTAAACACTAGTGCAGCTGTTGAAAGGATCTGTCCTTATTCAGGGAAAAGTGACTAATGTGAACTCTTCTGGGGACACAATGCACAACAGCCAGTTATGCTAGCTCCACTTGAGAGAAGTGCCTGCCATGAGTTTATGATATGTGTAATCAACAGAGATGGTTTTGAATTGCAGGAGGGCCTGTATTTCCCCTGCACAGAGCTCCCAGTTTTGTGGCTGCTGTTCTTTTCCATGAGATTGGTTTCTTTTGGGTGGCTGCTGCAATCACAGAGGCATTCAGGAAGATAGTGAACCGTGGCCATGGGTTTTTGAGAGACAAGCCAACTCATGGCTTTAATTCCAGGAAAATCAAGGAGAACAGAGTGAATTTTGGGAATTTCAGCGTGGAGAGGAAAGTCAGCATTCTGGTCTATTTGGAGGGATTCTAGTGTATGGGGCAGATCTGTTTGTTTTTAGGGTGCTGGGCATTGAACCTGGGTCCTCATGCATACTAAGCATGTGCTTTACCACTGAGCTACATCTTCATCCCCAGAGGTTATTAGATAGGACACCTGAAAACAGACCCTACGGAGGGTGGAGAGCAGATGGTATTGAAGGGAGTGTTCTTTGAGAAACACCTGTAAGGTGAAGGTAGGACTGGATGATACAGCTGTAACCAAGACCTCAGCCAAGTCCATGGAGCTCTGACGGCTCCCCCTGCCCCCAATATTTAGCAGTTTCCTCAGAGCTGTCATTGAAACCAGGAGTCAGGCCTTTGTGTACAGTGGCCCACCCAGGGTATAACACTGGACAGGGCTGTGCTCTGCAGCCACAGGCACTGCCCTGTGCAAAACACAGACACGAGGCAGCAGCAGCCTGCCTCTCCAGCACCCAGTCTTGAGAGTCGACCAAACACCCACATTCTTTTTCATTGAGATACACAGTAAAGCACATGAACCTTAAATCCATGGTGTTGTGGATTGTCACCTGGGGATAGACCCACATCACTCCATCCACATCAAGAAAGGGGCTACCTTCTCAGCACCCCAGCAGGCGGTCTCCTGCCATAGAGTCAACTTCCTCTTTGAGAGGCTTTAGTTCCCCACATCAGCCCCACCGTTGGGAGCCTGGGCTGGTGGTGGAGTCACTTCCTGGTGGCTCCCATCAATCTAGAGTAGTTGTTCTCAACCATGGGCAATTTGTCCCCTAGGGACTATTTGACAGTCTGGAGGTATTGTGCTTGTCACATCACGGGGACTGGGACTAGAATGGAGGGATGAGTGGGCAGGGATACTGCTAACCATCCTGCCAATGCACAGGACGGCCTCCAGTGGCAGCATGACCTGCCCACCATACTGAGGTGAGAAACCCTGGGCTTGGGCAATTGGCGCACAAGGGGTCAGTGGTGAGCCACTAGCACCCTTCGTTGCTAATAGTGACGGATGGGTTCCGGGCACCACAAAGAGCATCTGGACAGGACATCAAAACAGTGTCTTCTGGAGATGTCTTTCAGAAATACGACGTCAAACAACAAAGGAAGCTCAAGATGCTGTCTGGTTATTCTCCTAGGACACCTCACATTTTGTCTGCGGGGCTTGGGCTAGCATCTCCACATGTGTGCTGTTCAGCCCTCAGTTCCACTGTGCAGACTAATGTCAACAGATGCAGCGGGGTCAGGGGCTGCCATTCTGCATATTCTTCAGGGCTTTATTGAGCTTTATTGAGCAAGAGCCTGAAAAGTTGTCTATCAAAATGATGACAGTGCATGAGCTGTCACCTGCCAGTTCTGTGTGAGTCACCTCCTCCTAGAAACACCTTAGAGAAGAACTGGAGTGAGACGGTTTTTCAGAAACCACTCTCCAGGTTAAAACTGTTGTTGGAGATCACATTGTCTTAATCACCCTCACAGATGCCACCTTCTGGAAACCAAGGGTACTTCAACATTAAAGGACTTCAAGGAACAGAAGCTGAAATTAAAATTGTTTATAAAATTTATTTTATTTAAATTTGAACCTTATGGACCTCAATCAGTACACCAGGAAAGGACCAGTTTAAAGTAATTGAGGGTGACAGGCTACCTAATTGACCTCAATAAGCTGGCTACAGAAAAAAAAATAAAACAAAAAAGCACAACTATTTTTAAAGTAATGAATGTCTACCCAAAAGTAAGACTCAAGGATATGGAAACATAAAAAATTAATACTGCAAGCTTTGGTTAAGAAATGACAAGATATTTCATTCCTGTTTTCCACCTCTAAATCAGAGTTAATATGAAATGTTTGTCAATAATGTCTTTAGTTTTAAGCATTATGTTTTCACAAAAAGGATTTCAATTTTGATCTATATAGCAATACAGTTATGTCTCAAAAATGTAGGAAAGTAAAAAAACTGCAGCGTTACATTTATAGTGTGATAATGCACCCACATAAAAGAGTCTAAGCACGAAGTCACAAGGGTACAAAGAGATGTCCTGAGAAAAATAAAAGGGTCTGAAGGGTGGCTAGAAAAGTCATCTTTGGGGGAGAGAGAAAAAGCTACATGCAGTCAAAGGGAATTTTGTCTTTTTAAAATGAATTTTAAACTGTGTGTAATTTACCACAATTAGAAATGCAAAATACAGTTAGAACTGTTGCTTTCTAAAACAAAAACCAAAACAGCCAAATCTCCCCCAAACCATAGAACCCCACCAGATGGTTATAACTGTCAGTGTTTTGTGATGAGGCAGCTGTAATTTATATTTCTCATAAATCATAGCAGCACGACCATGTAGTCTGCTGTCATCACTCTGTGTGTGTGAGTGTGTATAGTGAGTGCATTAACCACATAACCAAGCGCCCAGGAAATACACAGCTCTGGTGTGTAAACTGCTTTTAATTAGAGTTTGCTCATAGACAGCATAGCTTGTTCCAGTGAATTTTCTGGCATTAATAATTTAAAAATATGAATGCTGTGACCTACAGGAAGGAGGTCCCATGGTGGATGTAAAGATTTTTTTCCAGAGAAGCTAATTTGGAATGATTTAGCCAAAGGCCTTTCTCAAGAGACCTTTTAAGGGCGGTACTAATTCCAGGTCAGCATCAATTCATTGTTGTATTGAGTGTCTATGATTTGTAGATCTCACTGTGGTCTAAAGCAGGCCGGCTTGGCCTCAGATTGTGAAACAGGGAGGTAAGAGGTCATATGAGAGGGAGTCAACTCAGCAGAAGTTCAGAGCCTGGACCTGGGAGTCATACTTACCTAGGCTTCAATTCCCATGGAACCACTTATGAGCATCCCAAGCAGGCCGAGAGAAAATGGAACGCCTTCTTCACAGAGCTGTTAGGAGGGAAAATGAGATCATATATAGGGTCTGCTGCAGTGCCGGTACATAATAAGTATTCAACTAACACTAATAACTCCTGCTATTATTTTTTCTGAATCCTAATAAGTTTCAAGACTTTCTTTACAAGCATAGAAAACCAGTTGTTGAAAAGACTCTTTTTAAAATTTTTTTTAGATGTTGATGGATCTTTATTTCACTCATTTATTTATATGTGGTGCTGAGAATCGAACCCAGTGCCTCACACAGGCTAGGCAAGCACTCTACCACTGAGCCACAACCCCAGCCCCTGAAAAGACTCTTGAAGTTGTCTTGTTAAGATAATTTTCATCCCTTTCCCACTGACATCTGAAACCTGGGAATGATCACTGGGTTATGCTAGTTACTGGAGAAATAACAGGAAAAAAGTTGAATGAGAGGGAAAGGAGTCCAAGGGAATATATAGAAGAGGGAGACTAGTGGGAGGGGCGATGGGAGACCCAGAGGAACACAGACTAACAGGAGTACATGCAGGGAAGGGAAAAAGACAAAAGCCAGCCAGACAAGTGGGAGGGGAAGAGTTACAAGAAGGAAACGGGGTAAAAATCCAGAGGGACCACGATTCCTCAGCGCAGACATGGGCATGGTTTAAGAGCCAGACGTTCTGGTTTCTCATCATTGCAAAGACTATAAGTCATATTTCGTAACCTCTCTGCGCCCAGTTTTCTTTGGAGTTCATAGCGTGGGCCAGATGTCACAGTGGAGACTCTGCTAATGACAAAATCCTATTCAAATAATAGATTAAATAAAAAGTGGAGAGAAAGGAGAGCCGGGAAGGAAGGGAGGGAGAGTGTGCATGGGGGTTGAAAGACACGTGAGAACTAAGGGAAACCTCAGCTTCTGCGGCACCTGCTGCACCACACTGAGCGCTGACAGCAGGAGCTGGGACGCTGGAGCTCAGCACGCGCCCTGTCACCTTACCCTCACAGCGTTTCCGCGAGGCTAGCTCGTTTTATGATTATTAATACTACTACTGTCACCACTACTAGGTACTGGGGGGTTAACCAGGGGTGCTTAGCCTCTGAGCCACACTCCCAGCCCTTTTCATATTTTATTTTGCGACAGGGCCTCGCTCTGTTGCTGAGCTGGCTTCGGACTTGCATCCTCCAGCCTGGGCCTCCGGAGCCGCGGGGACAGCAGGCGGCACCACCGCGCCCGGCCTAGCCTCGTTTCACAGCAGAGGTTTCCGAGGCACAGCGCCTCCCTGAGGTTTCACACCAGAAACGTCTGTCTACCTGCAACGTCACCAGGACGCCCGGAGAAGTCACGGCGGACCACTCCTCAGGGTCCTCCCAACCCTTCAGCGCTCCGGAGACAGCGCCGCCGCTCCTTTTAAAGGGGCGCGTTTCCAGGGAGCCCGACGAGGGGCGGGACTTCCGGCACCGCGGTGCACACTTCCGCCTCGCGCCGGAAGCGGCGCGGTGCCCGGAGCGCGGGACTTGTCTGAAAGTCCGGCATCCCGATCGCGGCGGCCCGGCGTGCGGCGCGGCCATGCTGACCCCCGCGTTCGAGCTCAGCCAGGACCCCGACTTCCTGACGGTGGCCATCCGCGTGCCCTACGCCCGGGCCTCGGAGTTCGACGTGTACTTCGAGGGGGCGGACTTCAAGTTCTACGCCAAGCCCTACTTCCTGAGGCGAGTGCGCGTGCCGGGCCCGGGAGCGCCCCCCGGCCCCGCCGCCTCCGGGTCCTCCGCCCCGCCCACCTGCCTGCCCTCCCGGGGTGGTGCCCGCATACGCCCGACTCCGAGTCGGCCCGGCGCTCCCGCCTCCGCGGCGCCCGCTCTTGCCCTGTGCGCTGCCCGCGCTGCTAGATGGTGCCCCGGGTCCGGCGCCCGCTCTTGCCCTGTGCGCTGCTGCGCTGCTTGGTGGTGACAGCAGGAGCTGCGATGATGGAGCTCAGCACGCGCGGCGTCACATTACCTTCACAGCGTTTCCGCGAGGCTAGCTCGTTTTATTATTATTAATACCACTACTTCGCTGCTCGGCCCGCTCTCGCTCTTGCCCTGTGCGCCCCGGGCCCAGCGTCCGCTCTTGCCCTGTGCGCTGCTGCGCTGCTTGGTGGTGCTCCGGGACCGGCGCCCGCTCTTGTCCTGTGCGCTGCTGCCCTGCTTGGAGGTGTCCCAGGCCCGGCGCCCGCTCTTGCCCTGTGCTCTGCTGCGCTGCTTGGTGGTGCTCCGGGACCGGCGCCCGCTCTTGTCCTGTGCGCTGCTGCCCTGCTTGGAGGTGTCCCAGGCCCGGCGCCCGCTCTTGCCCTGTGCTCTGCTGCGCTGCTTGGTGGTGACCCGGGCCGGGCGCCCGCTCTTGCCCTGTGCGCTGCTGCCCTGCTTGGTGGTGCCCCGGTCCCGGCGCCCGCTCTTGCCCTGTGCGCTGCTGCCCTGCTTGGAGGTGCCCGGTCCCGGCGCCCGCTCTTGCCCTGTGCGCTGCTGCCCTGCTTGGAGGTGCCCGGGACCGGCACCCGCTCTTGCCCTGCGCGCTGCTGCGCTGCTTGGTGGTGCCCTGGGCCAGGCGCCCGCTCTTGCCCTGTGCGCTGCTGCGCTGCTTGGTGGTGCCCCGGGCCGGCGTCCGCTCTTGCCCTGTGGGCTACTGCGCTTTTTGGTGGTGACAGCAGGAGCTGCGACGCTGGAGCTCAGCACGCATGACGTCACATTACCCTCACAGCGTTTCCGGGAGGCTAGCTCCTTTTATTATTATTAATACTGCTACTTCGCTGCTCAGCTCGCTCTTGCCCTGTGCGACCCGGGCCCAGCGTCCGCTCTTGCCCTGTGTGTTGCTGTGTTGCTTGGTGGTGCCCCGGGCCGGCTTCCTGACGGTGTGGCCATCCGCGTGCCCTACGGAGTTCGATGTGTCCTGTGCGCTGCTGCGCTGCTTGATGGTGCCCGGGGCCAGGCGCTCACTCTTGCCCCGTGTTCCCCTCACTGCTCGGCCGCGTCCCGGGCCAGGCGCTCTATCTTGCCCTGTGCGTTGCTGCGCTGCTTGGTGGTGCCGTTTGGCCAGGCGCTGCCGCCTCTTCGTGCGACCCTCGCTGTTCGGCCGTGCCCCGACCAGGCGCTCCCTCTTGCCCGGTGCCCCCTTCGCTGCTCGGCCTGTGCTCGCTCTTGCCCTGTGCGGCCCTCCCTGCTCGACCGCGTCCGGGGCCAGGCGCTCCTTCTTGCCCTGTGCGCTCCCTCTTGCCCTGTGCGTGGCTGCGCTGCTTGGTGGTGCACCTTGTCCAGGCGCTGCCGCTTCTCCGTGAGCCCCTCGCTGTTCTGCTGTGCCCGGGCCAGGCGCTCACTCTTGCCTTTTGTGCTGCTGCTCTGCTTGGTGGTGTCCCCGGGCCAGGTGCTTCTGCTTCCCCTTCAGCCCCTCTGCTTGGCCTCGCTGCTTGGCGTCACCCTGGACTAAGCGCTCGCTCTAGCCCCCTGTGCCCCTCGCTGCTTGGCCGTTCCTCGGCCAGGCGCTCACTGTTGCCCTGTGTGCCACTCTTGCCCAGTGCCCTGGGCCAGGTGCTAGCGCTTGCCCTGTGTGCTGCTGGGCTGTTTGGTGGTGCCCTTGGGCCAGGTGCTTCCACCTCCCCGTGTGCCCCTCTCTACTCTGGGCCAGGCGCTGGCTCTTTCCCTGTGTGCTGCTCCACTGCTTGGTTGTACCTATGGGCCAGGTCTTCTGTCTCCCCCATCTCCCCATGTTCCACTCGATGCTGGGCTGTGCCCCTTGGCCAGGTGCTTGCTCTCACCCCGGGTACCGTTCCTGCTCAGTCGTGCCCCTTACCAGGCCCCCTGCCTCCCCGTGTGCCCTTTCATTAATTGGTTGTGCCCCTTAATTGTGGTTGTTTGGTGTCTCAGTGAGGATTGCCAGAACTTGCCTGTTAGGGTTGTTCTCCTAGGTTAACATCACTGTCTTGATCTCTTCTGTGTAGCTCCTTGCAGAACTGTGGCAATAGCATCTGCGGTTTGCTCTGCTCATCCTCAGAGAGGTGGTCCAGTAGCACCTGTAGGTGTGATTTGTGCCTCATCTTATTTAACTTTGACAGAAATCCTTGCAGATTAGGCACTGCTATTAGCCCCATGCTACTGGGGACACTGCTGGATTATTCTTCAAAGGGCACTGCCAGTTCCTTGTCCTCCCCCCTTCTAACTAGGTTAACATCATTGTCCTGATCTCTCTTCTGTGTGGCTCCAGCCTGTGTTTCTTGGTCAAGTACTTGTGTAGTACATACCTTCCCCTCCATTCAAGCCAATTCCTTCACAGTGCCTCAAACGCTCTACCTGGATTTCAGTTAGACCCTAACTTATCTACCTGTTGGAATATACAGTCCTCTCCTTGTTGGTGGGTGATGTGTTTCAAAACCCAGTGGATGCCTGCAACCAACCCTGTATATGCTGTATTTTTTCCTGTACCTATATACCTAAAATAAAGTTTAATTTATAGAAATGAACAATAATAATAAAATTGAGATATTATAACAATATACTGTGATAAAAGTTATGTCAATGTGTTCTCTTTCTCAGACTCTCATTTGTACTGTACTGTCATATGTACTGTACTGTATTTTTGGAGCTGGGGTGGGTAATTGAAATCACAGAAAATTAAAGTAGATAAGGAGGACCACCATACTATTACTTATTGAGAGCTCATAGTGCCAGCTATCTGTTGCTAGATAACCAGTCAAACTTCATGGTGTAAAACAGCAGTGGTTATTTTATTATCTACCCTACTTTTGTGGACAAGGAATTTGGTAAGGGTTTGGCTGGGCTGTTCTGGCTTTAAAGGTTTGTTTGTTTGTTTGTTTATTTATTTATTTAATTAGTTAGTTATTGGTACTGGAGATTGAACCCAGAGGCCCTTAACCACTCTGCCACATCCCCAGCTCTTTCTGGTTTTCATTTTGAGACAGGGTCTTGCTAAGTTGCTCAGGGCTTTGTTAAGTTGCCATGGCTGGCCTCAGACTCGTAATCCTCCTGCCTCAGCATTCCAAGTTGCTGGGATTATAAGCATGCCCCAGCGTACCTGGCCTGGCTTTAAAGATTTTAATGCCATTGTGTTTAAATTGTGGCTTGACTTGGAATATAGGTTAGTAAGGGATGTAACAGCTGGAGGCTAGTGGAGTGTCTTTTCTTCAAGTAGTCTCCTAGGACCTCCCCACGTGGTCTCTTTACATGTCTATTTGGTGTTTCCTTGGGAGATTTGGATCTATAACAAGCATCTGAAGTTTTCAAGAACAGTTCCAGCAAGCAGAGCAGAATCTGTATCAACTTTTAAGACCACAGCACTTCAGAAAGGGCAGAGTGTCATGTCACCTCTGCTTTATGGTATTGATCAAAACAGCCCCAGAAGCCTGCTGAATTTTAAGGGGAAAGGATGTTGACCCTGTGGTTGGGAGTAGTGATGTAAGATGGCAGTCTTTGAAAATACAGCTTGCTACAGTGTATCAGAGGTGAATAAAAGTTGTCATTCTCCTTAAGGAATTTCAGGTCTAGCTGGGAAGGCACACCTGCAAACACATGATTTTTATTACTATGAAGTAAGAATATAAGTGTACCTATAAAGGGATTGGGAGAAGGGGTTTAGCAGCAGTGCTTATGTTTTCTGAAAGCTCACCTGCTGTGCCGGCCACTAAGCTCTTTGCATTGTTGCTTCATTCTCATGGTAACCTGCAGATAGGTGCTGTTATGAGGTCTTAGGATTCTGGAACTTAACTAGCTTGTCCAGCCAGGTTCCATAGCTGAAGAGTGGCAGAGCTGAGACTTGAGTCAGCCTCTGCCTCTGTAGAGTTTGTAACCACTATGGCTGATTCATAAACTGATTATTCTGGGCTTTGAAGGGACCTTGGCTCTGAACATGCATAACAATGCATGTAGCTGGAGGAAACCTTGGTGGCAGCTAAGTTGTGAGGTCTGGGCCATTTGGGATCTGTCATGTTGTGTTTTGTTTTTAACTTGAATAAGAGAGTGAGGCATAGAAGGAGAAGAGGCTCCAGCTTCACATTGGGGTGCCAGGAAGGTGTCCCATAGTTTCACTGATGAGATGTAGTTATGGAATCAACATCAGGCAGCCATAAGAGCTTTTTCAAATAGAAGAGACAGTGAGCTTTCTGTTCTAGAAAAATTGTTTTGAGGCTTCAGTAGAAGACTTGTTTGAAGCAGGGAAATCAGTTCATTTCCTCTGATATGAAAGAGGAGGACATCTCCATACAGTAATAATGAGATTTGACAGAAACACTTGTGCTTTCTCTTTTTTTTAAAAAAGTAGTATTTTGCATGATATACACAATTGGTTTTGATGGTTTTTTTATTATTTGTCATTTTTCCATCTTTTTTTCCCCTCTACCCACTCCCTCTAGAACTCAGTATACCTTTATTAAGCTCCTGCTATGTCGGTACCAGATATATAAATAATTCTCATTAAGAAGAGAAGTGCCATTACAGTGGTGATAGCTAATACTTTGGATTTTTTTTTTCAGTGTCTATTTTTTTGGTGACTGGGGACATTCAAAGAGAAAGATGAGTCATCTGTAATTTTACTTTCTTTGTTGGGGAGGAACTAAGTTATTTGGCTTATAAATGTGAAAGAAATGCTTTTACATTTCTTTCAATAGGTCAATAAGGTTTATTTGTTTATTTATTTGTTTTTTGAGATTGAACCCAGGGACATTTTACCACTGAGCTATGTCCCCACTCCTTTTAATTTTGAGACAGGGTCTCCCTAAGTTGCTGGGAGACTCACTAAGTTGCCAAAGGTGGCCTCTCACTTGAGATCCCCCTGCCTCAGCCTCTTGAGTTGCTTTGGTTGATGGGTTTTGGTGGACTGGTGATCTCTGGGTTGTGTTGTACTAAAGGACTTCATGACCCCCGTGTTCCTCTGCAGACTAACCCTTCCTGGAAGAGTTGTGGAGAATGGAAGTGAGCAGGGATCCTACGACGCAGATAAAGGTACCCCTCTGGAATGCGCGAGTTCCTTCCCTTGGTTCTTCCTGTTAGCTTGTCTGTAGGTAGTCTTTCCAGAGTACACCCGGGGACCTAGGTGTCTCGCAGTCGCAGTGGGCTCCTGACACTCTGTACCGCCTGCTGCCTTTATTCGTGATTTTTTGACAGTTAGAATTTTCTCAGTCCTTTAAAGTATTTCACAGTATTTCTTCAAAGCAAAGATGAGTTAAATACTCTGACCCCATTTTCTAGAAGTACTTCTTCTACATTAAGTAGGTGTTTAAAAGTAAAATGAGATGATTGATTATAAAAGGTGTGGATGATTCATAAGCTTTTGAATGGAATCTTTCTTGTACAATTTTCAAAGTTGAATTTTAATAACGGGTAGATGAGAAACTATCCATGGGTGGCATTTAAAGCCTGATTGAATTTCTTCTCATGATTGATAAGTAGCTCATTTTAGCTAACCGTGGAACCATTTATTTTCCTTTTCTAAAAGCCACTGGATCTGTAGTAAGAGTGTCTTGTGTACGCCGTATAATTATGCACCAGGGTAGAGAGAGGAGAGGCAGGAAGTTGTTAAAGCAGAGTTCTCACAGTGCAGCATGAGAACAGTGACCCTGCTGTCCTAGAAGGAAGTCTACCTTTAGTTACAGATCGGTTGCATGTAGAAATGAAGTCACTAAATTGTGAAAGTTCACGGGCGTTTAATAAGGTCAGACACGCGGAAATGTTTGGGTTGAGTTGTATCTGATATGTTGGGATGTAGTTGATGCATTGAAAGAGCTGAGATGTTTGAAATGCAGAGTAGTGACTACAGGATTGTAGGGGCTGGACGAGGTTGATGGACCAGTCAGGAAGGGGGTGTGCATACACTGGAATGTGCTGGCAGAAGACTTCAGGGGTGGAGTCCTGAGATATCAGAGACACTCCTGTGAGCCACAGTTACTTTATTTAGAATATTTTGTATTTTTTAAACTGCTGTTCTCCTTGGATTAGATACCTGATTTTCCCCCAGCCCAGAAATATATTTTACATTTATATATTTTATAAGTAACTCTTAGTTAATTCTAAGCTGTTACCTCCTCAGGCCATTGATGTTCAGAAGTTTTGATTTGGAACTTTAATAGTCTCAGTAGGTTGAGGTGAAACTGGGTGGGATTAAAGCACTCAGGCCCTTGAGCAGTTTGACCTGGAGAAGTAACAGCTCCTGAAAAGCCCTGTCTGAGCCTCTTGCTGTTTTGAGTTGTGTTCGCTAAATCGGTATCAAGGACATATTTTGGAGCCTAGTGAGGTAAAATTGTTTTACCAAGATATATATTTCATAGGTATATTTGCGAAACCTTTGAAAGTTTTAATTTGTCTAAGCATAAAACAAATTTATATTTAAGGAATTTTTACCATTCGATTACCCAAAGAAACTCCTGGCGAGCATTTTGAGGGGCTGAACATGTTGACTGCTCTTCTGGCACCCAGAAAACCCAGGACAGCCAGACCACTTGTGGAAGAAATAGGTAAGTGCTTTGCAGTTGGGGAGAAATGGAGATAATTACAAATATTTAGATTGCTGTGTGTTTCTGGGGGAGAAACGATTTAGTGAGTAGCAAATGGGAGAGAATATCTTAGGTGACAACATAAGCTCATTTTGGTGTTCTGATTAAGAGATGTAAAGAACTCACTGGACCAGCAGATGCTCCACATTTTTGGACCAACTAAAACATTGTCTTGTCTCAGTCAGGATATTAGCGTTTTGTGCTAAGATCAGAGGTGTACGGTGGAAGGAGTTCCCCAGTGTAGACACCAGCAGGGTCTAGAACTGACCCCCACCTGTGTGGCTGCCCTGGCTCCTCTCCAAGGCCCCACTGCCCTCGTTTAGCCTGTGCTTGAGTGGCATGTGTCGTTCTTACGGGCTGTGTGCTCTTTCACTCAACGTACTCTGTCAGCCTCGTCCCTCCTGCAGCCGTGGCCCTCTGCTCTCATTGCTCTGTGGTGTCCACGTTTCTTTATTTGTCCTGCCGCTGATGAGCACTTGGGCTGGCCCCAGTTGCTTGGCTGTTGTGAATAATGGAGCTGTGGCTGTCCTTGTGCACGTCTTTCAGTGCATATCTGCAGGCAGGTTTTTTTACACTTTTTCTTCCTCTAGTTTTACCTAGGAAATCCAATACTTTAAAAATTATTACCTTTTAATACACACAGGTGCTTCTGAAGAAGTAATAGAAGACGACGATGGAGAGTTTGATTGGGAAATTGAGCAGACCCCCTATGAAGAGGTACCAGAAAGCCCACTGAGTCCGCAGTGCAGCTACGGGTTCGGGAACTCCCGGGCAGGAGTGGTTAGGCGGTTGCAGGTACGTGGCCTCTGTGGCAGAGTGGGGACGCAGGGTTCCTCTGTGGGCATTCTATTTCAGTTCTGCTTGTGCTGGGCAGTTTGGATCAAGACGGTGTGTTGAGAGCCCCTGGCACAACTTCTTGCCCATAACTGTCCCCCAGGTGTTTCCCCCCTGTTGGCTGTCTGCCCGCCTCACTGCTGTTGCAGACATCCTTGTGCTGTCTGCCCCTTAATTCAGAGAGGAACTTTCCAAATGCCTCCTGGAAAGCTTTGATTAGTACTTCTGGAAAATGGAGACATACTTCTGATGTGAAATGTTCTTCTGTGCACACGAGATGCTTTCCTAGTGTTTGGATCGGTGGCTCCGTCCTGGTGTAGGATAGGTGCTCTTCGTTTCCTCCGTGTGGAGCTCACGTGGAGACTCTCCTTTGAGTGCTGCTCAGGAGATGTTGGATTTGGGGATTCTAGCTACTGTTGCTCAGTCTGTACTAAGCTGTATTTGGGTTTACCAAGGAAAGGTGAAGGACTTAGCTTGTGCTTCCACATGTGCCTCTGTTTAAATTTGGGATGCTGTGCCAACTACTTGACCACAAATGTTTTGTCTTCTCTTGTAAAATGGGGGGTCTGTGTGCTGTTTAGAAAATTTAAGGAGATGCTGCATTTGAAATCTCTGAAAAGTGTAGAAAGCTCTGACAGTTCCTGTCTTTAGGACACAAAGTACTCTCAAGACTCCTAAAGGAAACAGAACTGGGATTTGTATAGGAGTCATGCTGGTGAGACATCTCCTAAAAGCCTGGGTGTTTTTCTGGTGCATCGTGAATTGCATACTCCTCAGCCTGCTCATGTTCCCTGCTGGGCTCGAAGATAGTCAGACCTGAGCCACTTTGTCAGCTGCAGGAACGGCAGTGAGGGACCTCACCTATTTGCTCAAGAGCTAGCTGGTGGTCAGTCTAGGGGCTGTCCAGTCCAAAGTCATAAAGGGTAGTAAATGTCACACAGTCTAAGTACATATTGTACATCCCTGTTAAAAGTATCTCCCCAGCCAGGGACCTTGGCGCTGGGATTGTTGCTGCTGTGAAGGGAGGAGCCCTGGGGGCTTTCTGACGGGTTCTGAAGGACACAGGCATGCCCCAGCTCAGGCCCTGCGACAGGCATGCCCTAGCTCAGGCCCTGCGAGAGTGCTGGTGTCTATTGAAAATGTTCTCTACGGTTATTAGAATGATTTTAAACACAAGTAATTGTGAAATGTTCTTGATACCCTGATGCCTTCACTCAGGTGTTAAGAGTCTATCACCTGCTTGAAAAGGAAACATTCTCAGTGTCATTGAAGTTTTCCTAACTGCTCTTATTATGTTTCCCCCTCAGAAATGAACCATTGAATTTAACGTTTATAGTTCCCAATCGTTTAGCTCTGTTGTCTAAAATCATCAAACTCTTCTTCAAGTTTTAACTGAAAGAACATTGCTTTTATAAACAATTTGTGTATTTCCTCAGAGTTGGAGGGAGCATGAGCGTTTGTCCTAGGAGCTCAGCTGTGAACCTGCTGTACCGCTGGTGGCACAGGGTTTCACCCCACGTGTGCAATACTGGGACCCCCAAAAGTCCTGAAAACCAAAACATTTAAAAAATATTTAATTTGGTGGCAACACCTTATCTGAAGTAATATAGGTTTTTAAATATATTTTCATATTTTTATTGGTGAGTTACAAATATACATAATAGTGGGATTCATTGTTACATATTTATAACACAATTAATAGTTGTCTTTTAAATATGCAAGTAGTGTGCATATTCTGAATCTTTACTGTAGAAATTAGAGTGATCTATTTGGATGCCAGGGGGTGCATCTGACTTCTTGGAGGAAGTTAAATAAAGTGTGGTGTCTGCACCATATCACCTTCTCCACTCTGATGGGGGCTGCAGCCTGCATCCCACCCGCTTCAGAGGACCTGGAGGGCACGGCCCCGGGCACTCTGCACCGGCCCACATTGCTGCTGGGTCACGGCTCCTTCCTGTGATGGGTGCGCATTTTACCCTGGGACCAACCAGGGGATGTTAGTCTTTACAGAGACTCTTATTTTCTTATTAAATTTGAGGAATATGGTGTTGTTGACAGCTAGGAAACACAGACCAAGGCTGTGCATGAAGGCTGGTCTCTGCAGGGGGCTGGTGTCCCACGGGCTGTTGGCACAGAGCCCTACGTGAGTGGCAGTACTGGAGATTTTCTGTCTTCACAGCTGCCTGTGTGTGACAGTTGAAAACTGAGAGACTACGTAGATGATCAGTGTGGCCCTTTCTACCAGTAAAGCAGGTGGGAAATGCTGAAAACAACTATTGCACAAGGAAGAGATCTTAGAACTTCTCTTCTAAGTTAAAAGAATTCTTAAAACTTCACTGTCTTCTAAAATACAGTGTTTCCTCACAAGTTCAGCCTCTCCAGTTCTGCCTTTGGATGAGAAGGTATCTGTCATTTGTTCATTGCTCAGGTTTTACCTGTATTCTGACAGCTTCTTTTTTCCCCCTTCTAAAATTAAAAATGACTATTTTTTTTTCTATGATGATAAAAGTGATATAGATTCATTATAAAGATATAATACAAGAAGAAATTAAATCTTCTGTAATTCCAACACCTAAGCATCTTGTCTTCATGGAGTAACTTAACCCTTTACAAGTGGTGTAGTCTCTCCTGTTTTTTCCTGCCAGCCTGTTAAGTAGCTCGTGAATGTCTGTGTTTTACACTGATAAATGAGAAGAAAAAGTTTTTGCTGAAACATAATCTCTTCTTCCCCCCCACATCCTTACACACACACACACACCCTTCTTTCTTTCCGTTCTGAAATTACTGCCAGCCACCAGGGCGCCTTTGGAAAATGTCCCTGGCTACTCAGAGTCAGGGTTGTACAACAAGCTTCTGGCACTGGAGGCTGCCAGCAACCACAGTCCCAGAGAGTCTGGGCACCAACCCAGCAGCCCTGGGGGCCCTGCTGCCAGCAGCTGTGGAACACTGAGCTTGCTGGCTCTTTGCTGCCCTTGGCTGCACTGGGGACCTGGCCTTTGTCTCCAGGGGACGGAGTGGCCAGATGTGTGCGCAGGGCTTCGTTCTTGCTCTGGGCTGCTCTGCCTTCCCCGACTGAAACCCTCTCTGAGCTTTCCTTGGCAGTGCTTGTCTTAAATGCTCAGACGGCTGGGGACCAGGGCAGAGGAGGGGAATGCTTACCCTCGTTTCCTTCTGTTGAGTGTGTCTTACATTTTTATATTCCAAGCCAACTTGGCTTTTGCTTTTTAGTTTATTTCAGTTTTTCCTTAGGGTCTGATTTGAGTTTCCCACCATGTCTGTGTGCAGAGCAGGTCTGGGCAGGACCCGTACTGCCGTGAACTCCACGCTGACCATGTGCGTGTCCTGTGACTGCATTTGAAGGCCCTGAGACAGGAGCCTGTGAGAGGAGGGAGAAGGAAAAGAGCCGCCTGCTTATGGGTCAGTCCTCACCCCCAAGAGAGCAGGAAGCTTATCTGTGTGTGTAGTGCTGGGTCTCCAGGCCAGCACCCAGCACGGCACCCGCCCACAGCAGCCCCGTGCCCTCTGCTCATTCATGGTTTTATACCAAACCAGGCACAGTTCCTGGGGCGCAGTGCAGAAGATAGAGCAGGCCCTGCCCTGTGGAACATTCTAGTGGGTGGCACAGTAAGCAGGTAGACAGCAAATAAGTGAGGTCATGACAGGTTGTGCTGGTGAGAGACGGGGCCACTACTTCAGTACAGAGAAGGCCCCTTGAGGACCGTGCTGTGTGGTGCGCTCTGGAGGGTGAGCGGGCACGGTCAGTGCAGAGCCTGGGGTGGGGTTGGTGTGCTGCAGCAGTGGGCTCTGGTTGGCTGGGGCGCGGGAGCCTGGCTGACGGCAAACTGTCGAGCTGCCGTTGGCGTGCGGTGTGCCTGTGGGTGCCTGCGGGGGTCCTCCGCAGCGCAGCAGTGTGTACCGCCATGATCACGTGAAGGATCTTGAGATGGCGAGAGCGCCCTGCGTTATCTAGGTGGGCCCAGTCTGAGCACAGGGTCCTTAAAGACACCAGGGTCAGTCAAAGAGAGAGGGCCTCGTGATGACAGAAGCCTCAGAGGGAGGGTCTCAGGATGTGGGCTGCAGACCAAGGAATGAGGACACCTCTCAGATGGAGAAGGCGAAGAAATGATTCTCCTGTGACCCTGCAGAGCGGCATGCAGCCCAGCCAGTGACTTCAGCCCAATGAGACTCATTTTGAGTTCTGACCGAGAACTGTAGGAGAGTGAATTGGTGGTAATCGCCACAGCAGAGGCAGCAAGGGAACCCAATCCCAGTCCCATGACGGAGGTGCCTCGAGACTCATCTCACACAGCAGGCTGGGGTTCACAGTGGGTGGCACAACTGGAGCTGGGCTGCAGAGCTGGACAGGCCTCACTCCAGGGCTGCCCTTCCCCTTCATCAGACTGTCTTCAGAAGTATCTGGGGAGAGTGGAGTGAGGGTTGGGACCAGGGCACTCCTTGGGGCTGGAAGAAGGGAGGAAAAGGGGTGGCCCTTGGGTGACGGGGAGGGACTTGGCATCCAGGGGTGGGAAGTGGCTCTAGTGTTCTCCAGCCAGTGAGCCCAGATGCACTCTAACACCTCCTCTCCCCAGCCTTCGCCAGCACCCCACCCAGTCTGACTACACATGCTGGTTTCAGGTAGTGAGGAAGTACAGGGAGACAGGAAGGACCCAGATTGCGCTACCCTGGGAGATTTTTCTGGTGGATTCTCTCTCTGCACGTACTTCCCAGGCAGACACTGCTACATGCTCGTTGGGCTGTCCCTGTCGGGGTCCTCTATGTAAGGGTTATTGCACAGGGCACAAACTTGTGGCTTGCCCTGAGAATCTAGCTACTGTTTACTAGTATTTCTTTCTTTTTTCTTTTTTTTTTTTAAGAGAGAGAGAGAGAGAGAATTTTTAATATTTATTTTTTAGTTCTCGGCAGACACAACATCTTTGTTGGTATGTGGCGCTGAGGATCAAACCCAGGCTGCGCGCATGCCAGGCGAGCGCACTACCGCTTGAGCCACATCCCCAGCCCGTTTACTAGTATTTCAATAGAAAAATATATGTTAAGGGCTGGGGCTGGGGCTCAGTGGTAGAGCACTTGCCTAGCCTGGGTGAGGTACTGGGTTCGAGTCTCAGCACCACATATAAACACATAAATAAATAAAAGTATCAACAACTAGTAAAATATTAAACTAAAAGACATGTTAGGTTTCCAAAAAGAAAATTGCAAGGAAACTTTTGGAATGCAAATTTTTTATAAATTTGGGATCGGTCAGAAATCTGGTTTTGCCCAAAATGTTTGTACTCGGAAATATTAAGGTATTCTAGATGTTCCAGTGACTTCCAAAAATGTCTCTGGTCCCTTTGATTGTATTAGAATGTGTTAAGATTAGATATTATTGCTATTATTTGACCAGCTAGGTGTTTCCTTTGGTTTCTTTTCAAGTAATGTCCTTTAGGCTTCTTTCACCTTCTCTACTTCTCAGCGTGGTGGTGGAGATGGGGCGGTTGAAGAAAGGAGAAGCACAGTCATGGGATATTTTACATTGTATAGGTTTCTTTGCTTCACAGTTGTGACCAAAAGAATAAAGACAATATGGTATGCTAGGCAGTTTTCTAATATACATATTTTCAGTAGGATTCCTCTTGGAAAACATGCCATGTATTAACATGTACTCATTTCTGTAATGACGGTTATGGTAGAGTTGATTCTTAGATTCTTAGATTTTTCAGTGGAAAGTCATATACGTCAAAGTAGCCCACAAAAGTTCTTTGATCACTTGGGCATGGTGGTGCGTTCCTTTCATCCCAGTTACTCGGATCACAGGTTCCAGGCCAGCCCTGGCAACTCATAGTGACATCTTGTCTCAAAACAGAAGAGGGCTGGGGATGTAACTCAGTGGTAAAATGACCCTGGGTTCAGTCCCCAGTACTGAAAAACAAAACAAAACAAACTAGTCAAGTCCACCTCCGGAGTAGCACGTGTCGTTTTGTGTGTGCGGCCTCCTGTGAGGACTCTTCTGTGAGACCCACCGAGCTAGACTTAGGAAGCAGCAGGTGGCTGTCTGTACTCAGCCTTCAGACCTGAGGGGCATCTCCATCATTTGGGAGATGATGGAGAACCAAGTGTCCTGTTTGCTTCAGGGGTTGTATTCCACTGTGGCTTCCTGTCAAGCTGTTGGAGCTGTAGTAATGTTGACCGGTTTGCTTGCTGTAAGGATTAGATGGATCACCTCCAGCAGGGCCTAGGGAGTGCTGCACACTTCACAGTCATTTGCCTGATCTGAATCTCTGGGTCATGGGCACCATCATAGTTTACTGATCCATTAAGAATCTTTCTGTGTTTTGCAATTTCTTTTCCTTGAAAAAGTTGAGTTTTTAAATGCTAAAAATAGGAGATAGCAAATTATCTTTCTTTTTCTGCATGCTTTAGGATGAGCTAAGTGACGTCATTGACGTTAAGGATCCAGATTCTACCCCTGCGGATGTGCGAAGGCAGAAGCGCCTGGCTGCTGAGCTGGCTAAATTCGACCCTGATCATTATCTGTGAGTACTGAGCTTTCTGAGGACTAAAGAGTTTATTGACATCCATTTAGGAGTGTCTGACTCTACAGATTGGACACATTTTGGATGCTGGAAATTAGTGGTGGCTGAAAACTTAATTGACCTTGGGGTTAGCTGCAGCTGCCCCCAAGGTGGTGATCTTTGTAAGCTCTCATGTCTTGTCGCTCACCCTAGCAAGAGAGGACTCCCTAACATCCTTTTTTGAGGTTTTTCTCACTACGAGTAAGAAAAGAGTGAATCCATGAGAATCTTACCCTCCTTTTAAGTAGACGTTTGCTGCGTTCGGTGGTATAGGGTGATGAAGGAATGTCTCCGTTTCCTGACGAGGCTGAACCTTAGGTCCTGCATTTCTCGCTGGCTCAGGGTCTTCCCTGTAATGAGCAGTCTGTTCAGGTAACGAGCGTGTGTCCCTGTGGTGGAGCACGAGGTGGCCGCGCTTCTCCCCTGCCTTAGTGGTGTCTGGCCAGAGCGCCATCCTCTCAGGCTCCATTTACACAGCATGCTTACGTGACTCGCCATCACTGGAGAGGTTGTGATGACAGCAGCCCTGTGCGATCCTCGTGGCCCCTTTATGGAGGATGGGCCTGTGAGTCGACTTGGGCCTCCCTCACCTTCCCCGAGGCCGACGGCTCCAACAGCTACACTGCGACTTAATCATCACGGCCCCGCATGTCCATACTGGGCTTTCACTTATCAAGTGCTCTCGTGGGATTATTTAATTTAGTTTTCACAGCAGACGAGGAAAGGAAGTCCAGAGACTTGACCAAGGTCATGCTGCTGCCAAGTGGCCTGGCCAGGACTTGGAGAGAGTCTCTGCCCTGGTCACTGGTATTTCCTTTCTGTGTACACTATTCTGGTTGAACTGCGGTTGCTCTGTGATTAACGTGCTGTCTCCTGTGACACGAGGATGCTGATTGGACTGGCAGAGATCTGTTTGTGATGTGTGACGATGGTGGGTGGACCTCCTCACCACCCTAAGGCAGCCGAGGGAGAGCGGGCTGTGTTGCGTTTTGGAGGGCGTCTGAGAGGTTGAGCTCCACTTAGGTTGCCATTTCTAATTACCTTTGTCTCTCCAGTTCTGGTTTTAAAGGTCCACTGAAGAGTCATCTGAGGAAACCCATTTAAAATCATGCTGGATATTCAAGGTGGCAATTTCATTGTGAGCAGATTTCTCCGGCTAGCATGAAAACAGAATGAGCTTTACAAGACTGAAATTTCAGCTGGCGGGGGGGGGGGGCTTAATTAGAACTGCCTGTCTATTCTGAAGCTGGAAGAACGAGAGTGTGGCCTGAGAGAACTGGGAGATTGAGACCGAGAGTTGGCGGGGTGGTGCCAGAAGCAGCCCTTGTTCTGCACCTCTGTTTCTTGTCTGGAAGCTCACCTTCTTCAGTAACATGTGGGAAGGGTCCTCTCCCTTGCTCACCAAGGACTTCTTACAGGAGGGGCCTCCCCTCCGTGTAGTCCTGGGCTGGGGAGGAAGAGTAGAGTCACAGGGTCCAGGTTCCTGGTGACTTCTGAAGCAGTAGGACTTTGGCTAGTTGTGATTTGTGGGGTCCTTTACTCATTATTCATATTATCTGGCTGACTTGCCCAAATATCATTTATATTTCATGAAACACAAAGTTCTTGTGAATTTTCAATTAAAAAATTTTAGTTCAGTGCTTTTTTTGTTAGTGGTTAATACAATTTAGAAAACCTGTCCCTTTGTGTCCTGTGACCCCGAGGTGGTACACCGCTCTCATGCTCTTACCCCTACCTGCTGCATTGTGCAGAAAGTCCCTGTTTTTAGTCATCTAACCTGTCCTTAGAGGTCATGAGGTCTCAGGATGTCAGGTTTTGGGGGGCATATGATGAAAGCTGATTTCAGCCTAAGCAGAACATAGTGAGGTCCACTGATTATAGAAAGGAATTTATAAATTTCAAAGGCAAAAATAATTGACTTTGGGTTATTATTTCTAAAACCCTATGCTGTACTCTCTGGGTGCTTCTGTGCTGGGAATTCTCTCCTGGTGGGTTTTGTGGCCGCACAGTGCTGGGCATATGACACACTTAAGTTGTCGTCTAATTGTTGACATAGTGTTTGCCTTAACCAATTCATGAGACCGTGCCTCTTTCTTTGGGAGAAAACAGTAGAATTTAATAAAAATCATGAACATCTCTGAGATAAAAATAGGACAAAGTGACCATCCACCATTTGGGACCCTTTACAATTCACGTTATTCAGCGTTTGTTAAGGATGGCAGGCGTTTGTTTGAGTGAGCCACGTGCCAGGCAGTGCCGCGGGCACAAGGGGACCACTGTGGTGGCGAGGATGGTGGTCTGGCTCACGGGGGCCTGTTGCCGTGAGGGCAGTAGGGGACACTTCCGTGGTGATGAGGGCTGTGAAGAAGCCACCTAGGGCTTGGAGCACGACCACACCAGGCACGGACTCCTCTGCTTCAGCTCGTCCCACAGGGGACTCTTCCCGTCCCCTCTGAAGCCTTCGTCCTGCCCCATTTCCCAGCCCAGCCGCCTAGGTTCCCAAGCCAGGACTCCTCTTGGCTGTTCCTTTGTCCCACATCCATCAGTCCCACAGCTGTGCCATTCCTCTCCCTTGTCCTCACCCCCTCTTCTCGCCTTCCATGATTGACCAACGTGTTGCCCGGCTCCCCAGGCCCTTCAGCCCTGTCCACCGAAGGGCTGGGCGGATCCTGTGCTGAGTGAGGTCTCCCGCCTGCACCTGGTGCTCCTGGCTGATAAGGCGAACCCGAGCCTCAAATCTTCTTAGGAAACTCATAATTCACGGACCTAGTGGACAGGGCACCACCCCGTTGGATTACTGGAGTAGGAGTAGTGGATCTTATTCACAGTCACCAGTTAGAGAGTTGGCAGAGGCAGGTAAACAGGGGGTAGGAGAGCCGTCCACCATGCCAGGTGATGGCTTTCCCCAGTAGACTGCCCTGGGGGGCGGGGGGGCGGGCAGCTGGAGGCCCTCGTCCTTGCCTTATACATCCCCAGTACTTCAGGGTCCAAGGCCCTTGTCTCTCACTGTGCCCTTCTTCCTGGGTGGGTCTGTCCTCTTCCTTGCTCCAAATACTCGTAACTCCCATGCCTTCCTCAAGTACCCAACTTACGTGTCTAGCTGCTGTTGGACAGGTCTGTTTTATGTCACATAAGGGCACCGGAACTCAGCCTGTCCCAAGCCTGTGCCCCGTCTCAGTGATATGGTGGGTGTCCACTGGGTTGTTGACTCTTCTAGTTCCTTAACCCCTTGCCCCTCACCCCAGGGTTCTGGGGGTGGTTTCGCTCATGTCCACTGCCACGCTATTCCTGTGGCCACTACTGTTCCTGCTCCTCCTGTTGGCCCCTTCAACATGTCATTCCCATATGTGGGAGTTCAAGTTTTCAGTTCTTACAGATAAACCCCTATATTTTTAAGCATGAATTACAAGGTTGTTGTCACCACAGCATATTATTTTCATCTCCTCTCAGCACTTTTTTCTTCAACGTGTGGCATTATTACCTGGATTTTGACAACTATTCTTCGGCCCAGAATATTCTGTCCAGCCCTCTTAATAATGTAAACTAGTGGCCATTCAGTCTTGCGTTAGCTCTTGCTCCTCCTGGCCCTTGCCTGTCACCTGGGTGCGTTTTGCCCTAGGGCCGTTGCTGTTAAGTGGCAGCAGCGTGTGCTGCTGTGATCGCTTCATTCTCCCTCAGGGCCAGGGCAGTGGCGCCCGGTGCCCCACATGTAGCTTGGAACGTGGCACAGAGTTTTGTGGAATGAACGAGTTCTTGAAGCATTTTAGCCATTTACTCTCTTGTTCATCATTTTTGAAAGTCATTTCTTAGAAAAAGCTCACTTTCTGATTTGAGAATGAGTCTATAGTAGAACTTCAAGTCAAAAGAATTTTTGTTCACTTTAAGGAAAAAGAAATAGCTAATAAGAAAAGAGGATTCGTTTGTAAAGCCACTGTTTTACCCTAGTGCCATATGCTTTGTGCGCCTGGTGAAAATGGATTTGGGAATTCCTGTTTAAGATACTAGCTATTCAGTCTTCACCCATATTTTTTTATTTCCTCATTAAAAAAACAAAAACAGGAAGTTTGTGTTTGTAGGAGCTTGGATTCTGGAGCAAGGCTCAAGTGGGCCCACATCCTGGCCACACTTCCTACCAGCTCACTGTTCTCCAGGCCTCACTTTCCTCCTGTAAAATGGGCGTTTTAACAGCCCCTCCCACACACCCATGGTGATGGTGGGAGGAGGGAAGGTGCCCAGCACTTAGAGCAATGGCTGGAACCAAGGATGGACTCACTTCTTACCTGGTCTTTTTGATTTTCAAAAGATCTCAGTATCTCAGATGAAAGAAAAAAGTGTCTAAAGTCATAAAAATATCACCTAGCAAATTTGATTTATCAAAGCAAGCATTTCCTTGAATTTCTCATTGTCTGAAACATAGACAGAATTTTTCATGAGCTATGCTTTCTCACTCTTTTCCCAAGAATCCCAGTTTCCAACCTTGAATGCAAGATAGCATATTTTCTGAGTAAGTGTCCTCGAGACTGAGACGTATATTTTAAATATAGCTGTGGTTTTTCTAGTTAAAACTGAGGAAGTGGAGTTCAGAAAAATTAGTTTTCTGTTCTTTACAAAGCTGACTTATTTTATCTTTCTCAGTAATTTAAAATCAGGGAACTGTTAGCAAACCCAATAAAATAGCTTGCGTTGTCGTAGAAAGTATCCATGCACATGATAAAAAGTGTGTGTGTGTGTCTGCGCCTCTCTGTGAAGTTGTCCTGAATTTCCTGCTCTGTTTTCCTTTGCTGGTGGTTTGAAAGGTCTTTTCCTTTATTGACACCTTTCCAAAATCTGTGGTGCGTGAAATCCTAGCCCGAGTGCTGGGTCTCAGTGAGTGTGTTCAGATTCACTTCTCCCACGACATTGAAGGGATGTGCCTTGAGGTCAGGATGACCGTCCAGTACTTCTATTGAAAGAGATCACAAATGTCACAAATGTCGGCTTGCACACAGTCTCGTGGGGGGTAGTGAAAGGAGTAAATAAGGGCTCCATCTTTCCTCGAAACAACTCTGGATTAACAGTCCATGTTTGTAGTGGAAATGTGATGAATGAAGATAAAACTGGAGAGATGGAAGCCAGCCAGTCCTGCCTAACGAGCCATTCACTGTTCCTCCTTAGAGCTGACTTCTTTGAAGACGAGGCAGTCGAACAGATTTTGAAATATAATCCTTGGTGGAATGATCCATATTCAGAAATGATGGCCTGTTTGGGGAAGAGTCGGCAGCCAGAAAGTCATGCTGCGTTAGGTAAGAAACTCACAATGAGACTCGTTTGTTAAAACTTTTAAAATCTCATGGTGGAAAGCAGGGTGAGAAATATTCTGGAATTGTCTTCTATTTTTGCAACTATATTCCTGTAAATCTAAAATCAGTTTAAAATAAAAAGTTTTTTTTTTTTTAAAGAGAGAGTGAGAGAGGGAGAGAGAGAATTTTTTAATATTTATTTTTTAGTTATCGGCGGACAAACATCTTTGTTTGTATGTGGTGCTGAGGATCGAACCCGGGCCACAGGCATGCCAGGCGAGCGCGATACGCTTCAGCCACATCCCCAGCCCGAAATAAAAAGTTTTTAAAATAAAAAAAAAATCTCTGCGTACCCAGTTTGCTGCCTTCCCTATTCTTAAGCACATGGTTTTAATTATCTCACAATGTGAAGATATGATCTTGTATTGTTGATTCTAGAAAAGAGATCCTCCTCCTTGAAAATGCCGCTAAATTTACATTTCACTTCTTTGTGTTGGAAAATGCTTTTGAAGTTCAGTTTCCTTTAGAACCATTGGAGTCCTTTTAAATTTTTTTTTTTTTTTTTATTAATTTGTAGTAAACTCGGGAGTATTAACATTCAGGACATTTGTGGTTTTAAAAAAAACTGCTTGAGAGGTACACAGTCCCGTGGGGAGGCATTTAAGTGTTGGTAATGGTGGGAACAGACCCAGTTCTCTGTCTCTCTCTGTTCAATGAATTTGATATGCCCTCCTTGTTTTTTCACACCCAGTTGTATGAGGAGGCCAGTATGGCTGTGCTCATGCCCACCACTTCCAGGGGACGGGTGGGCCAGCATGTCCCCATGGAAGCTGAGCTGGGGTTTTCTGAGCCAGAGGGACGGCTGTGCCATATTTAACACGCAGCCAAACGTGGCCCACAAAGAGTCCTTTCTTAGGAGCGCATGTTATTGCCTGAGTTAAAATAAGAAGTTCCTTCTCTAAGTTCAAGGTTGCATATTAAGTCTGCATGCTCGAGTTGTAACCGTTTCTGATAGATCAAGAACAAGAGTCTGTTTTGGCCAACATACTGATTTGGCTTTGACTTATATATTAAAACTAAAATTTCATTGGGTAAATGAAAGGTTCTCTTTCTCTCTCTCAAGAATATTTAATGAAATATAGACCTTTCCTACCCCAGCTTCCTCTTCCTAAAGTAGTTGCTGGTAATCATTTTATGTATTTTTAAATTCTCTCCCATTGCATTCCCATTCCACCTGCGGTCGCTGCGGGGTCTGTGTGGTGTCTTTTTTTATTCTTGGCCTAGCAGTGCAGTAGTATCTAGTTAAGTGCCTGTTATGCAACAGGTACAAAATAAGTATTTATGGGAAAATAGTTATTATTTTTGTAGTTAAGTTTTGTTAGAGTTTAGGTGATTTCTCGTAGATGAAACAATTGTTGCTTTTACAAAATAGATAATTGGTTCTATTGCATGAGAAAAACTCATTTATAATAACCCTTGATACATTTATTGTCTTCAACAAATCCTGGGTTTATATATAATTTAAGAAGCTTTCAGAGAGTTCCCCCATGTCACCGGCAGATTTTCAGGTGTAGAGTTGCTGACATGATTGGGCAGTTAGCTCTGTGCCTGTGTGTCTTCTCAGAAGGTAGCGCAGGCTGAAATGGCGCAGGATGTCTGCTGGCGGACAGGTGTAGCCCAGCACTTCAGGGAGGTGGGGTGGGAAACCCTGGCAGCCACGTAGTTGAGCTCTCTGTCCACCAGGGAGAGCTAGTTGCCCTTGGATCTAAGGAAGGCTTTACCTAGGGAGGCCTTACCCTTGACTCACATTCTCACTCTTGGGGAAGAGCTCCTTCTCAGTCCAGTGTTGCGTTTGAATCACTGCTCTCTGTGTGACTTAACGGTGGTTAACCCAGAGTCTGTCCTCCCAACCACGGGCTCTCCTGATCCCCCTTTGTCTCCTGACTTGCACTGGGGGTGGGGCTTCAGGCACAGCCAGGGCTGTGATCTAAGGTAGGGGAGCCTGGGCTCTCCTGAGCAGGGGGCATCTCTTCCAGTCTGTCCAGGGAGGTGCCGGGCGAGCTAAACGTGGCTTGAGCTCAGATGTCTAGCGGTGTGGTCTGCTGACTTCTGGTTGCTATGGAAATCCTACACCTGTCTCTGAGTTGTCACGAGGACTGAATGAGGTGTTGTGCATTGTGAACGTTAGAAGTCATCATCAGAGAGTACATCAGTGGTAGGAGAGCCAGCCAGGAATCGAATGGCCCACCTGTGAAATTGCCATTTTTGTGTACTTTATAAAGCTTTAAGGGGAAGTATTTTGTTAATGAGATATCTCCTCCCCCTTTTCTTATTCACATGTTTGATTTTTTTTCCTTTTTTGAGAGGGTGTCTTACAGGGTAGCCCAGGCTGGCCTTGAAATCCTAGGTTTAAGTAGTCCTTCCTCCTCTGCTCCCAGGAAGCTGGGACGACAGTGTGTGCCACTGGGCCTGGCTTCCTACCCAAGTGCTCGGGATACTCAGAATTGGAGGAATAAATTAAAGTGTGCTGAAGCAGAATAAAACGAGGGGGAAAGAAGTAGACCAAGAAGCGACCTTTAAATCTCTGTTTACCCAAGGCACGTGGGCCTGCTCTGCCCCCACTCACCTGTGTCCCTTCTGCCTCTCTGGTCTCTCCCCTGGGTCGTGGCAGTAGGCGCTGCCTCCTGAACACTTCCTCGTGGGGCGTGGTGTTGTGCTAGGGCGCTCCTTTGGTCCATTCTTCACATTGAGAGTTACTCACCTGCTTTGAACTCCATGTGGACCTCGGTGGGAACCTTAGCTGCTGGCCTGGCCGACCTGTGGTTCTTTCCCCATCTTCCTAACACTAAGTTCTGCAGGGGACTTCAGTGCCATCTTCAGTCTCACGATGGCTGGCCTGGCCTGGGCTGTGGTTCTTGACTTAGTGTTCTTGGCTCAGAGTTCCCGCGGGGCCTTTGTACCATCTGCAGTTTCACGATGGCTGGCCTGGCCTGGGCTGTGACTCTTGTCCTGGTCTTCCTGACTCTGTGGTTGGACTCAGTTCCATCCTCAGGCTGCCTCTCTGAGGCCATAGAGGCTGTGGTGAGCACTGTGCCCCTGGAGCTCTGGTTCCTTTTTGTTAATATTTATTTTTTAGTTGTAGTTGGACACAATACCTTTATTTCACTTATTTATTTTTTTGTGGTGCTGAGGATGGAACCCAGGGTCTCGCACGTGCGAGGTGAGCCTCTACCCCTGAGCCCCAGCCCCGGATGCTGGATTCTTGAAGATGGCCCTGCCACATCTCTCCTGGTGCCTTTCAGTGGTCACTCTCAGCCCAAGCATCTTGGCACATACTGGCTCATTGCGACGTTCACGATCAGTGGACTTCCTGGCAGGGACACCCTATTGGCATAAATACTCTAGGCGCCAGCTCTGACATCACAGCACTGAGGGCTGGCCGTCTAGCGGGAGGCCCAAGTGCAGGACGCTTCTCCTTCCCTTGACCTACCCCCAGGGGGCACAATGCTCTGCAGGACCAGGCCATGGTGACTGAGTTGCTGACCCAGACCAGAGATAGGGTGCCTGGGGAGTGTTTAGAGAGCAGGGGAGGACTGGAAACTAACAAAATTTTAAAAAGTCTGGGAGGAAGCTGGGCTCCACTGCGCCTTTCCCTGTTGGTGGGAGTGCCTTGGCAGACCTGCACATGTTGGTGGGCATCTTCTGAACACTGGGAGGTGACCCTGGGCCCTGTGCTTCCCAGACCTGCTGAGCTTTCAGCCGGCTTTGTTCACTGCCGACTATTTTACAAGTACAACTGACTGAAATGTTGTGGACCGTACCGCGGAGCCACTATGTAGTGTGTCTGAATCATACAAGTGCTTGGCAGATGTCACGTGTGGTGGCGATCATCCAAGCCTTGCTGGCTCGGGACTGCAGATATTTCCAGGATGCTGTGTGGTTAGATCTGGCCGTGTGCAAGCCTCCCCGAGTTCCCCCCAGGTGCTAGGATCTACAGTTGTAATAAGAAGGCCTCTGGGAGCCCAGACTCTTGATTTCTCTAGAGACTTCCTGGTTCCTTTAGGTTATTCATCCTCTCTGGTCTCTTGGCATGAATTTCAGTATGTGGGTGTGTTGTGTATCATCAGTGAACTAAGCAGGCTGAAATGGAACTTGAAAAATGTTCAGAAAAGTTGGTGTTTTCAGGAAAGCCTGGGGCACCTGACACCTGAGAACCAGGGGTGCAGTCGGGTCAGCTGTGCGTGTGCTGTGCAGTGGTTGAAAGTGACATGTAACATGGGCATGTCCCTGCAGGTGGGTAGTGTGACGTCTGGGTCAGCCTTTCCAGACAGCTGAAAGACGTGCAGGATGACGGGATAAGTGTAAAGGCAGAGCATGCAGAAGAGCCTGTCGCCACGTGGTTCTGGGCACACTCACTGTGTGATTCAGAGCTGTGAAAGCAGAGGTCTTCACTGGCCAACGAGGGTGTAAAGGCTTTTCTCGAGTGAGTGATAGTGCCCTGAACACCTGGCACTATCCTTTTAGCTAAATTAATGAGTCTAAAAAACTGTGCTTAAGGGAATGCTGTCTTGGGTCTTTTGCTAAATACCTGGGTCTTCAGATAGTCTGTCAGCATACCTTCTTCCTATGTCAGTGTACACCCCTTGGGGAGCTGCCTTAAATCAAATTGCTTAAAGAGAACTGAGTGCTCCTATTTAAGTTAAGGTGTTTTTATATGCGTCAACAGCTGGTTTATTTGTCTTACCAATTTAATTTTTGAACATTGGTCTTTAAAGAATGCTTGACTTGATACCTACCAGTATTTTAACTTGTATTTAGGACATTACTGGCCAGCAAATTAAATACATTTTTAAAATTATTGTTATTTATATAAGCAATGCTATACAAGTACCTGTCTTCCCTTTTTTTTTTAGCATAGGATTGCTAATAGGTTGAAAAATAATTACATAAATATATTTCAAAACCTGTTTCTTGCAGTAAGTATATTTTAGTAAAAGGAGTATTGCTTCCAGTATTTTAATTAAGAATATTTAAGTGTCACCCCCTCACACCCCAACACAAGAACAGGGCGCTAAACCACTGGAAGCATTTAAATAAAAAGAACCCATCTTAAACTTAAGGCTCCTAAGACAGACAGAAGTGAGTTTGGAAAATTATATGTGAAAAGGCTTTTGTTTGCTGGTTTCTATCACTATAACAAAATACCTGAGATAATTGGTTTAAAAGAGGAAAGGTTTTGTTTTGGCTTACACTTAGAGATTTCCATCCATGTTTGGACCTGTTGCTTTTGGCCAGTGATGGGACAGAATGTCAGGGCCAAAATGTCTGGAATACTGTCTCACAGCCGTGCTGCTGCAGACAGACAGGAAGAAGCTGGGCTCCATCCCTCCGTACAGGGCACCCCAGTGATGTAAAACTCCCAGGAAGCCCAGCCCTTACAAGACTGCACAACCAGCAGGCCACTGCATGGAGACCAAGCCTTGAACAGACATGGGCCTTTGGGGACAGTGCAGCCGGCCGGGGCCTGTCCTCTGTGTGTGGTCGTTCCCTTGCCCTGACCAGGCTGGGAAGGGCAGAAAGGCAGTCCAGCTGAGCTGGACTGTGTGGCCAGCTGGCCACCTAGAGCTTGGTTTGGGAATATCAAGAATAATAAGTTCTGGCCTCTGAAGAGGTGGCAAAGAGCCCAGGGGTCTTTTCATTGTCCTTCTCCCCTCTCTCAGCGGGAGGCCTTCTTGATTACAGCTCAGCTGTGACCTCTCACTGATGAGGGTTGTCCTCCTTCAGCTAATGGGGCGTGTGCCTGCTGGTAAGTGAGTGGAGGTGCTGGGTGCGCTTTACGGATGACGTTTCTTGCTTTCTGCTTTCTAGTTGGCCAGGAGATTACTAAAAGCCAGAGTAGTGCTGTCAGGCGGATGGGTGGGGGTTATGTGATAGGAAGCTGGTGTCCAGCCAGCCTGAGTCATGGGCCACAGTGGTAGAGACTTCTGTCTCGTCAGCCCCTGTCTTGGGGTCTCTGTCGGGGCATGTAGCCTGTCTTTACCTGAACTTCATGGACGACTCTAAACCTGGAGAAGAAGACTCGAAAGTCACTTTGACATCATGTTGATATGAAACCCCGGAAGTAGAAGCAGGATGCTCCTCTTGGGGTGAAACACTTAGAGAATTTGAAAGTGATTGAGGGGAACAGAAGGAAAATCACAAATAACTTTGCAAGATGAAAGAGTAGTAACTCTTTTACTTAGAAGGATATATATATATATGCTTAGATTTCTTTTAAAATTGCTCTGAGACAAGCCTGGTATGGGACTCAGCAGTAGAATGCTGGCCTAGCCTGCACAAGGCCCTGGTTCAGTCCCTGACCCTGGGAGGAAGAAAGACAAGGCTGTACTTAGAATACCTAGGACTGAGCCTTTAGTTCCCATTTCCAGCTGTTACTCTTTCTGTGCATCTTGCTCTAGGCAAGGTATTTTGCTTCATTTGTAAAATAATGAACTAATACTTATATTTCATTAATGTGAGAACATATGTGATTGGAAAGGAAAGCGTCTTGTGCATCGTTTTGTGTAAGCACAGGAAGACATGGTGTTTAGAGGCTGCTGTACGATAATTGGGCAGAGATCACCAGTCTCATGCTTGCTAGCCTTTACGTAAGCTTAAGGTATTTTGTGATCCGCACTAAGTATTTCAAGTTTGTTGTCTTGTACAGGGTACCAATATTAGCCAAATGTCTGATATATTAAATAAGATACTTTTTTTCTCTTATCAAGAAGTACTTAATTATGAAAATGGGGAGAAATACTGTATTCACAATAGTGACAACAAACAAGAATACTTTGATGTAATTTTTAGCAAGAAAAGTAACAGATCTGTTTGACAAAGTTGGTGGTTCAATATACTGGGAAAAAAATGGATTACTAAACAAATTTTGCTGGCACAATTAACTGTTCATCTGGAATAAACTGAAATCTTAAAATGTGAAAAAATAGCTCCCAGATGGATTAAAGCATAAATGTAGAAAGCAAAATAATAAATCTTAGACTTCATGTGCAATTCAGAGGTTGGGAAAACATTAACTGAGGTTATAAATCTAGAATGTTTTTTAAGAGATAGATTTATTTGGCTACATGAAAAATAAACACTTCAATGGCAAACGGAACCATAAACAAAGTCATCGAGATACAGTGGATTTGGAGAGGTGGTTAGGATTTATGTCTAATACACAAAGAGCCCTTCAACTTGATAAGACAAGGCATCTGGCAGAAAAAAAATGGGTGGAGCACATTTAGATGGGTAATTCACAGGAGAGCAAATCAGATTTCCAATAAACTTACGAAATGCTCGAAGTTTAGCATTAAGGTGCTAATGAGATAACCATGGTGTGTGACAGTTTTATTTTTATCTTGCAGTATAAAAAATTAACAAAACACACATTCATGTCCTCATGGTTTCCACGTGCAGAAGTCAGGCTGCTTCTGCTGGGTCCTCTGCTGGGTCCTCTGCACAGGGTCTCAGGAGGCTCTGAACTTCTTCAGACAGGTGCTGGCTCCTCTCTGGAGCTTGGGGTCCTCTTCTAGGCTCACACAGTTGCTGACAGAATTCTGTCCCCTGCCGTGGTAGCACAGAAGCCTCCCTCTGCTGCTGGCTATCTGCTGGGGCCACCAGAGGCACTTGCTGTAAAGTGCCCCCTCAGGCCTCCTCACCACACGTCCTCTCACTTCTTCAAGATGGGCAGGAAAAGCCCGGCTCAGGTCTGCGTATATAGAGGGCTTTACTGTGGGAGTGACTGCCCCACCTTTGCCATATTCTTAGAGGCAAGGCACCAGCCCCATCCTGCATGGTTATAGGACCCCTTGGAGAGGTCGTGTCATCTTAGGATTTTGCCTCCCATAATTATTGTCAGTCCATTACCCTGGAAATGACTGGGGAGAAATCAGTTATGTTTCCTGCCAGGTGAGACGGGAGGTCTGTGTAAGAAAGGGACCTTGTATCCATGTCTGGAAACAAAGGAGGGAGAATTACTGTAGCCTTTAAAGTGTTTGCTTTCAGCCAGATAAACTTTTGGATTCAATAAATGTACTCTTGGGAACCTTATGGAAATAAAGCCTCCAATACGCAAGGACATGTGGCAAGGACATTTTTTGCATTATTATTGAGTAGCAGGAAGGCAGGAGGAGGTGACTGGCCATCAGTAGGGGGCGTGGTTGGATAAAGCGTAGTCCATCACGGAATCTTCTACTCCACTGCAAAAATGAGCTGTTCCAGGTGACTTAGCAGGTTACCAGCCGTGTTGTGGAGTGGTACCTGTCTGTTGGTGTGTCTGTATGTTGTCACCTGGTGTGGAGGGAACCGTGCAGGGATGTGTATTAGATTTTTAATATAAAGCTTTTCATGAAGCTGAAGGTGGGAAGGAAACTGTTGAAGAGAAGCACCCTCTTCCTGAGTCTGAGGTGTGTGATGGAGTCACATCTGTGTGTTTATGTGGTAAAAAATAAACCTGATTTGGATATGGGAATGCTTCTGTTTCTTTGTATTGAATTTTCAAAATGGATGATGAATATTGTCATAGTGATTTTTATGACTGTTACGTATTCTGTGGTCCAGATATATTGTCTTAATATTAAAGTTCATGACTGTGAGTTAAATGCCTGAAGCACAGAACAGTGGGGGCCTGAAAATAAATGAAGAGCGGACACTTAGCGTTTTCTCCTTCAGTACTACTAGGTCCGGAACAGAAGCTGTATAAAACCATGCCGTCTACTGTTGTTTAGCTGTGTAGACTTAAGTAGAAAGAACTCTTATTCCAGTTTCTATATTCAATGTTCTAATTTTGGCAAATCTTCCACATTGAGGATTTTATAAAACTGAATGAGACTATGATTTTTAAATGTTTTCTCTTCTAGTGTCTTTTTCTGAAGAAGATAAATATCAGCTACGAAAGTTTGTCAATAAATCTTTCCTGCTGGACAAGAGAGCTCGCCGACAGGTGTGCTACGGTTTAATTGACATTCTTCTGGCATATTGCTACGAGACGCGCGTCACCGAGGGCGAGAGGAATGTAAGTGTATGTGGGCGCACGCCCCTGCACCTGCTACACCGGGGACACACATGGGCGCCTGAGCTCTGTTGGCGAGGGTCCGACCTATCCTGAGGGTCACTTAGGTGCCCGAGCATCTGAAAATAATTTGTTTTCACTCATCTTTTATAAAGACACTATGGTTGGATAAAATGGTTTCTTTGACCAGAAAGTACTTCGGATTATTGAATCTTGGTGAGTGAGAGCATTTGGTTATATTTGATAAAATTTACCTTTTTTTTTTTCTTCTGTTTACCTGTTTGAAATTGTGACACCTGACACCTTGGAGAACTTTTCTAGAACACCCTTAACCTCACAGGTATTCTCTGGAAGGGCCATTTCTTGATCACTAGGAAGTTGACACAGGTGGCACTAAGGGGCTTAGCTGAGAGGGACAGAAACGGAACAAGCGTTTTTTACCTTTAGCTTTTAAAGCCCCGGCTTATTTCCTTTTGTGTTTTGGTATTCTTATTAGTAAGATATTTTTATTTTATAAGATTTTAAGCAAATTAAGCAGAAACGTCTAATAGCCTCTGTATTAGTAAAGCAGTCATTTTGAACACTCATACACACTTCTCAGTTCTTGTATTTGTCAGTTCTACTCAGGTACAAGTTTGAGTAGAGAGATTTGTTTTATTTTCAAATGACTTTGCTTCTAAAACAGATGTTACTCTTTTCTCCAAAACAAAGGTGGAGTCCTCTTGGAATCTCAGGAAACTGAGTGCCACGCTGTGCTGGTTTGAGGTATGGTTCTGGCTGCAGGTTTTAGACTTTTGTTGTTCAGAAAGTTATTTTTCGGTTGTCTTTACTTCACTCTGCGTAATTCAAGCTACTCTGTCTCAGCACGGAAGCTCTGTTTGCAAGTTTGTTTCTCATTTTTCGTGGACATGGAGCCGACTAGGTATTGTGGAAATTGGGGAAGGAAATGTAGCTTGGAGGAAGGAGAGGGACGTGGTCAGGGGAGAACGTGGGTGGACTGCAAGCTGGTGTGCAGAGTGGCCGGTCCTGGAGCTCAGCACTCGGGAGGTGGACCCCAGGGCCTGCGGCAGGCCTTCGTGTCTGTGACTTTAGCTCCTCCTCTGAGCGAGTCTGTGAGCTGAGTGTCGCTGTGGCACTCACTCGTGGGGACCAAGATCGTACAGCTTAGACGACGCACCCCACGTCCCTCAGTCAGGGTGGCTCGGATGAGTCCTAGCGCAGTAATGATTTTTCTCATGTCTGGTTTCTAGAAAATAGATGTGCAGGTCTCACCTGAAATACCAAAGGGTGATATCTTTACAGTTACTAATTTTTAAACAAACTGTTTTACATGAATTCAGTAATTAAAAGTAGAAGCTTTAAAAAAAAAACCAAAGTATCAGTTTAGACAATTGGTCACAGTGATATCAGGTAAGACCCTCATACTTTGGGATGCCAAGTCAAGGCTGTGTGTGGTGTCACTTTGTTCCCTGAGGAGACAGGACTCTAAGGCATTTCATCAGAGACCCTGATGAGCACGGAAGCTTTGTTTGGCTGTGGACCCGCAGCCTCCAAGGGAGATAGTTAGAAAGATCTCCTCCGTGGCCACCACCGTCAGCACGCAGTAGGGGGGCTGGGCTTTGTAATAGTTCTGCCAACGGGTATTTTGAAAGTAGGTGACTAGTCATTTCCTCATGAGGGAATTAAAATCTGCATGAAAATCCACACATTTGTGAGTTTTTTTAGGAGTTTTTATTCTGAGATAATTCTGAATTGAGATAATTTTAATTCCCGTGTATTAACAGCTATGTTAAATGCCTAAGTGTTTAGGTTATTGCTAGAGTTTTTTAAAGTTCAGAATTCCTTTTAGATAAAAATGTTCTTTGTTAAATATTCAGCATATTTGATCAGAGCTTTCATGGCTGTGAGAGTTAAGATACGTAGAGATTATCTCACTCCCTTAGTCTTAATTTTATTTTTCAAGTTTTACATGTGATTTCCTTTTTTATACTTACCCAAACCAATTTAAAAATGATTTTGTAGAAAATTTCCTTCAATTTTTGTTTTTTTACAAGGATTCTGGGGATTGAACTTGGGACCTCAACACTCTAGCGCCTGTATCTAGAGTTTTCAGTGGGTTTTGAGTTGCTAATGGTATCAGTTTGTTACCTTTTAAGATAAAACGTTTTTTCAGAAATCACCAGTCCAGTCTTTTTTATCAGTGAAAGCAGATTACTGAGGTAAATCACAGGTGCCACTCATGCCCCAAGGAGAAATAAAGACACACAAGAGGCCATGCTTCACTCAAGTGCTCCTCATCCTGGATCTTTGCCATCTTAGAACAAGACAAAGGACGCAGCGCATACCAGTTAAAAATATCCTTCATGTGCACCTGCATTTTGTTAGTGCCACGTGTTTTAGATTTTTATTTGTAATTCTGGAGACTCTTTAAAACTTTCCTGCTACAAAAGTGATTTTTAAGGAGCATTTGTGATATGTTGATATAGCATGAGAGATTCCAAAGACTGCAGTAAAATATTGTGAACTGTTCAAAAAGAATCTCATTTCCTGGCTCTCTGTTTCTCTTGTACTTTACTTCATGATGACCAGGTTCACAGTGTTTGATTGAGAATGGTTTCCTGTTTCATTGCATGCTTTTGTTGGTAACACTTTATGGAAATGACTGCTGATTAAAATGGCATTTCACAGACTTGGAACAATATTCATGAAATCCTGGTGTCTTTTGGAAGGAGAGTTTTGTGCTACCCACTTTATCGTCATTTCAAGCTGGTGACAAAGGCCTACAGAGATGTAATAAAGATCTTGCAGCTAGGTAAGATATCGGGCTTGCAAATTTGGGAGTGGGAGAGTCATTAGTTTTTAGGATGTGAAGACTTAATCATGTTTTTTGCTTTTGCCTGTATGTAAGTGATAATAGTTAAAATAGTCAGAGTGACGCCTTCCCTGGGGGTATAAAGTAGTTGTCCCTCTGCGTAGACACACACTCACCCGGAGGCCTAGTGTTCTTCTCCAAGAGTAGAGGGTAGGAAAGAGCATGCCTTGTTGCAAACCAGCTCGCCCTGCAGTGGGTAATGGGTTCAGTATTCCTTGGAGGCCTGTGGTGGACTGTGGGCCTGACAATAACTACCTGCCCAGTGAGAGCTGGCGCTGTGTCAGATGATTCGCGAGTGGCTCGAGGCAGTGAGAAGAGCTCGTTGGGCAAGTGCAGGGACCATTTGGGAGCACTTGTCACCTAGACTTGGGAGGTCAGGAGGGACTTCCAAAGAAAAGTACAGCTACTGGGACGACTTTGCTGCTAAATTCAGCCTGAGAAGACAGATACTCACTAGCTCGAAGAATATGCAAACTTCCAGGCTCCGAAACAAATTCCAAAGCACGTTAAGGGTCTAGTTGCCAAGATAATGACTTTGGGGGGTGGCATCTGTGTGTGTGTGATCAGCAGTATGTCCATGCAGAAGTCACTGTAAGGGCGTCATAGTCCTTCTCAGATGTCCCTCTGCGGAGTCTTGTTCTTCTTCTGCTCTTAGACACAAGTGTTTCTGGGAGCCTCGTTCTCAGACTTGAGGATAGAGGGCAAGAAGGGAGTCCCTGCTTGGGGATCCAGGTGCTGGCTTGGCTCAGTGGGCAGACTCTTGTCGCCAGTGGTTATGATTCTCCTGTGAGGTTCTCTGTCCTCTGTGTGACCTGGAGTTGTCTTGCCCTGGGGGAGAAAGGCGTGTCTGAAGAAGATCCTCTTAAAGTAGATAATAATTGTAAAAATGAATCATAGTTAAATGAAAGAAGCCTTTTGAGTCATCTAGTTAGATTAGACGATTTCGAAAGATTGTTGATTATAGGATAAAAGAGCTAATATAATTGAGAAATCAATCTTCTTTACCAGTGGGAGGAAAATCTGCTTCTTTTTATATATATATATATTTATTTATATTATTTCTTCTTGCCTTTTGTCCAAGATAGTTCTTATATTTCTAAAATCACCTTGAAAATCAATCTACTATAAAGAATGATTGTAGGGCTTGAGCCGCACATCACAATTAATTGTTTTGTAAGTCATGCTAGATTATCTGGGCATGATTCATAGATTTAAACCACAAGAACTCCTAGATTTAAGCAGTATGTGATTATCCTGTTACATCACGGCTTCCGGAGCAGAGCCAGCGAGACCTGTGTGTGGCTGCACCCACACTCATGCTCACTCGCTTGCTCTCCTACATAGAAACTGTTACTTGTTTCTTTTTATTATGGGAAATAATCCAGTTCTCTGTTGTTTTTTTTATTTGAGAAGTAATCAGTTCTTTGATTGCATAACTGAAAAAATAAACTTGATTGCCTTGACTTATACTCTAATCAAACAGTTTTAGTAGATCAGAATTGAAATTGAGACTTATCTTTCCGTCATTGTCACTCTGATAAGCAGTAGTTTTATTGGCAGTATTGTGATAGCAGCAGGAAACTTGAAATAACACGCATGGGCCTTGCTCCTGGGACTGCGTCAGAGCCCCCTGTGGACAGGCGCGGGGTGCTGTGGCTCATTTGGGCTGTGGTTGGTTGGTGCCAGACACAGGACTGGACTGTCCCGAGTTCACACCGTGAGACTCGAGGGTGCTAGGGTCCTGGTGATGGTTGTGATCCTGGGGCAGCACAGGGACACCAGTGTTGTCACTCTAGACTCGTTTCCACGGACACCCATAAGTAAGTGAAGGTGGCTCTGCTGTGGCATTTAGTGTCACCCTGGAATGCGTTGGTGCCTGCGGGTGGTTCGCAGCGCAGCCCCAGCATTCCACTTCTTCACACACGCCAGCGTGGTGCTTCCACAGTGGGGACGAGAACGTGGATAACTTGCCCCCCAAGAGATGTCCATCTCGGGTGAGCTTCCCAAACCCCCACAAGGCTTCGGCATCTGCAGAACCTTCACTGTAACTGAGGGGCTGCAGTCGCAGTCTGCCCAGAGCCCAGCCTTGGCTCCACCTGACTCACACGCCGTTATGTGGACCCTTTCCTACACCTCTGGCCTGTTAGGGTAGTCTGTGCACCTGCCTCTTCCAGAAGGCGGTGCTTATCCCTTGAAGTTTCCCAATGTTGATCCTGATTCTTTGGGGCAGGAAATCCGGCTTTGCCCCCTAAGTACTACTTAGTGCTTACACTGGACCTTGCCCACGGCGCTACGCTCCCTCCAGCTGTCAGCTTGTGGCCCATTAGTCACCTGGGAATAACAGGAGAAGGGATGGGAAGAGCTCTCTGGTGACTTCAGAAGTCCTGCTCGACCTTAGAGGGACGAGCCTCACCTTCACGCTTGGCCACAGGTCACATGTGCAGGTCACTGAGTGCTCGTGTGTGCCTCACGGCCCAGAATCGGCTTCCTCTGGCTCGGCAGATCAAGCTGACTTCACTCTGCGAAGACCCTTCCTGGACATTTGGCTGCCCTGGGTTTACGAAGGGGTCCTCACCTGCTTCTGTGAGGCGGCCGAGGGTGATGAGGGGGGAAGCTCTTCAGGCTCGGTCTTCCTCCCGTTCCCCTGGGAGCCCCTTTGTCGTCCTGCCCCCGTGGGTGGAAGAGTTGTGACACCGGGTCTCCTATAATACACGCCCGGTGACTCTTTTCTGTCGCTTTAGATAGCAAACAAGTTTTCTCATCCCTTCTAGTTGCAAGAGGAGTCTAACTTCAGGACTTAGAATGCTCACTTTGAACTTACTTAAAAAGCCCCCCTGGCTTCCACCGCCTGGGTCCGGCTGCTGGGAAGCCACAGGGAGGAGGTGGCCCCACTGCTGCTCCTGTCACAGGAGGACCCCTGGCTCCCAGAGCAGCCCCTCCCGGAGCCACCCTGGCTGCTCTTTGCTGCTGTACCCGTCCTCGTCCCTGACAGTTACAGCTTCCAGGGCATGGGGTTGCCCCTTCCCCGAGCTTCTTTCAGATACGTGTTTGGTACCCGTCTTGACTTCAGGGCAAATGAACGGGAAAGTGCCTCTTAACAAGCTGGCACAGCGAGCAGTGACAGCCTGGGGCAGGCTTCCTCTGTGTGCCACCACTAGGTCCAGCCTCCTCATCACGTTTCCCGTGCACCGTGACCCTGAGGGGCAGGGAGAAAAGAGTGTCCGGAAGCCACGTCAGTAGCCCAGGGCCACCGTCTGTGCTCTAGATGGTGCAGCCTGGGTTTGACCCGGCTCCAACCCAAGTCTGGGCCGCATCTCCATGGAAATTGTTATAAACGAAACTACATCGAGTCTGAGGTTGGCCTCTGCAGTTCCTGGTGGATGGTGGGAAGTGGTGGGTGTGGCTGAAGCACGTTGGTCACAGGTGATCATTGCTGGCCGGCACTGAGGGCTTAGTATTCACGACACTGGCCTGTTTTGTACATGTCGAGAGTTTCCTTTATAAATAACGTTGCTTTGTTTTGTTTCCTGCAAGTCTGGGTTCTTCACCACTTTATGTTTCAAACTTAAATTTATCCCTTGTTGTGTGGAAAACAAAATGTGCGTTTGGGCAGTGGTATGAGAATGTTGGGGTAATAAAAACCTGTAGTTTTCTGTCTGTCCTCTCTGTTGTCCAGGCTGGTGGGAACCTGACTTCCGCAGACACTTGGAGTCTGGCCACTAGCAGCCCAGGTAGGGAAGCCACCCTAGGCGTCTGGCTTGACTTCAGACAGCCAGTAGCCCTCCGGTCAGCCGATCCCCGAGCTCAGTAATAGCCAGCTTCTCAGCAGTGACTGCTTCCTAACCCTTCCACAGCTAGAACTTGACTAGTGTGAAAGAAAGAAGGGGTCAGGGCACCAAGCACAGGGCTTGGGGTTGATCTTCTTTACGAAAAACGGATGGGCAGGAAATTGAGGTCTGGTAAGTTCCTTGCAGGAGCTCCAGATGCTGATGAGGGCGTGACGGGGATTTCTGTTTAATGTTTACACTCTATTTATTCCAGTCAGCTTAGCAAACACTCAAGAAAATGGAACTGTAGAGGGGATAAGATACAACTAGACTAGCAAGGCTGAAGTCGAAGACTGTCTGATATTGATATTCATCTTTATTTAATTTTCATGCATTCCTGGCTTGGAACATTCTGAGGAATTGTTACGCCTTTCAACTTTTCCTCTGTAGACCACCTGTGGCGCTGTCCTCGGTTCACCCAGCAGGCCCCCGCTGGGTTGCCGTACTGAACTGGGTCCTGGACCAGCAGTAGTTCTAATGGGGGGGGGGGCACAGAATCATGCTGCAGGTTTAAAGAATGATTTCTTGTTTTACTTGTAGTAAGAAACTCAGAGGAGAAGTATGGGGAGTGAAAGGGTAAGCCAGGGAACCTGATGGGCTTAAAGCATTGGGACACGTAGCCACCTACAAGGGGACCCTCTGCTTTATCTGACTTCCTCTGGAGTGCGTGTTGCCTGGCTGACGAGCTCATCTGTTAACTGGCTCACCCCACTGTGTGTGGGATGATCACCTACTCAGCAGCCGTTCTGTGCAGGGCGCCCAGGGAAGTTAGAGCAGTAGCAAGGAATTGACCAGGTGGATGGTGTTGGATGCGCGGAGCCTGAGCACTAGCAGTGACACTTGAGATGGCAGTCACTTGCCAATACCTCGCAGACCAGGGGGGTGTCGTAAAGAAAGGATGACTGAGTGGCTCACAGAGGGGGAGGTGGGTTTCCCTGGGGGGCAGGGAGTGCTCTGCAGGGTAAGGGATTGGAATTGGGTTTGGGGAAGCATGGTGCTGGGTCACGGAAGATGCAGGGCAGTGTGGTCATTGTCATGAAGAGCGTGAGGAAGCCCAGAGCAGCACGGTGTTTTTCAACAAAATTTATCTTTTGGAACCAGATGATGGAAAGCCATATGCCTTCCGATCTGAGCCTTTGCCCTGCATCCTCTACATTCGTTGGTAGTCCCTAGTCGTTTAGAATTATGACTGTTTCTTTAATGTTATCACTGAACTCCCAGCTCCCCGGCAGGAAACGGTCCTCGTTCCTGTTCCTTCCTCCTGTTCTAAGTTGGTTTGAGCTTTCTGTTTCCTAATGAATCCCCTATAGCAGTTACTTTTCTACGGCTGGAACAGTCGTGGCATTTCAGTAAATTCAAAATGGGTGAGATAAAGTCACGCAGTGAAGCAGGGCTTCTCTTAGTGTAGCCGACCGTCACACGCAGACAGCCCCAGGGAGGAGCTGCTGCAGGTGGTGGGATGGGGACTGCCACCGGCCACCGGGTCTCGGGGTTCTGTCCTCGGGCAGAGCATGTTCCTTTCAGTCTTGTCCCTTCCTTAGGGTGCAGGTCTGTGTTCTGAATGTCTTCAGTGGCACATTTTTCCCCCTTAGAAGCCACATACCCTCAGTGCGGGTGGGTTTGCCCTTGTCCCAGCGCAGGAGGGTGTTGCATGTGAGCGAGAGGGGAGAGCCAGGTCCTAGTCACCCACAGACCTCCAGGAGGCCTGCCAGTTGGGGACGTCGTCAGCCACAGACGTCCAGGGTGCTCTCCTGGCAGGTTTGGGGCTACATTTATATACATATAATTCTTTTTTTGTTGCACAAATGCACTATAGGCTGCAGCATTTTCTGCATGGCTTATATATAATAAATTACCTTTTAATTTCCACAAATGATTAACGTTATTCGACTACAAAAAAAAATTTCTTAGAATATTTTTAATGTTAGTATTCTTTGAAAATTTCAGTTAAATAGTGTTACCTTCAGGGGTGGTGATGGCACAAAATAAGCTGATTTCTTATGCTTTTATAACGTTTGCATTCTACTTCTGTACTATTTAGGGTAGGTTTTATTTCTGCAGTTTGTGAGCTGAGCAGTGCAGGAATTTTAGGAGGTTAGTTTTTTAAGTCAGGTGGGTTTTGTTGTTGTTGTTGTTGTTGTTGTTTTAATTTGATCTTTTGGTAATGGTGATTCAACCCAGGGGTACTTTACTACTGAGCTATATCCCCAGCCCTTTTTATTTTTTTATTTTGAAACAGGGTCTCTCTACATTGCAGAGGCTGGCCTTTAATTTGTGATCCTCCTGCCTCAGCCTCCTGAGTTGCTGGGATGACAGGCATGCTTCACTGTTCCTGGGTTAAAGTCAGTTTTGAGATCTTTCTTTTTAGGAAATAATTTTCTGCCTACTTTTTAAAGTAAAAAGGTAAAGCCATGAAATTGTATATGTTTAAGACAAATTTGGGGGAATAAAGAAAGAAATCTTTTATTTATTTGACATTAGTGGATCAAAGTTCTGTTGTGTATTAATATTGGGAATTGAGGAATATTTTTTGTGTTATCTGGAGAACATGTAAGAATTAATATACAATCTGGAGTTTCTTTAAGAAATTAATACTGAAAATGTGGCAAGTAACAGACATGTATTTATTCAGCAGACACGAACGGGTCTGTTCTCTGCGAGGCATTATAATAGAATCAGTGAAGAGTTCATAAGGGTGTGCATGTCTTGGTCTCGGCTCATGGAGTCTGTTGTGGAACAGGAATGAAAGGACGAAAGATAAGATACAAAACACTATTATAAGACACAAAGCAGACAGTCGCTTAAGAAAGCACTGTACTTGCCCCCACTAGTCCAAATCCACCTCCGTGGCCCTTGGACTAAGAATTCAGTGGTTAAAAGGGAAAGAGTGTTTGTAACCCATGAAGTTATGTGTGGTTCGTATACTAGCGCCCATGAATAAAGCTTTATTGGAACACAGTCATGCTCGTTCACGTGCGTACTGTCTGTGGCTGCTTTGTGGTTTCACAGCAGGGTTCCAACAAGTACTACCTGGCCTTCAAAGCTAAAGTCCTCCCCTTCCAGCTCTTCACAGAGTAGCCGCCGCCCCGTCTCAAGTGGATGCGCAGGTCAGAGCAGCAGTTTCCGTTGTCCACCCCATCGTGAGCCATGGCTGACCCTGTTGCTCACAGTTAGGAGGCGCATGCTCAGGAGCCCAGCTGAACTGGGGAGGCGCGGCCCAAGTGGGCCTGTGGAGCCAGTTCAGTTTTGTTTTTTTTTCCCTTGGAGGTGGGGGTGTGGTTAAAGAAGCAGAAGTAGTGGTCGTTGGTGTGGACGTCTGATAAAGGAAGAGGCTGTAAATGGCCAATAAGAGCCCTAGCCCAGCTGAGCCTGCGTCAGGGGTGGGCGGCCTACTCTGTGTCTGCTCTGGAGCCTCTGCTCTCACACCCTTGTGGACCTGCCGGTTTCCAGCCGCACAAGGGCTGCACTAGGGCTCTGTTCCTCCAGGCCCAGCGTGCGCCCATGTCTCAGCCCTGGGCAGGACCCGGGATGAGGTCAGGGGACGACGAGGTACCTTCCCGCGTCTCAGGTAGCTCATGCAGGAAAGCCGTGGGAAAGCCCAGGAGGGTGGAGAGGGTGGGCCGTGGAGCTCGGGACCACTCCTCGCTCTGCTCCAGGAGGTGCTGTGTGTGCAGGGAGTGCCAAGAGGAAGCCGACGGCACAGGCTGCTGAGTGAGGTGCCAGTGGCACCTGGCACCTTCCCAGTGTTTGGGAAAGTGGGGGAGTGGTACTGCCACAGGAGGCACTAGGTAGAGAGACGTAACCGGTTCTGTGTCCAGGACGCAGCACCTCTGCCCATCTGTCTGGGGGCCTCGCTGAGAGAAGAGAGGTGGGAAAGATGGCCCTGAGCCCCTAGGCGCTCGCCAAGGAGATGGGGCGTTAGGGGAGGTCCGCCAGCGTGTGTCACCTGTTGATGGACCCGTGGAACCCAGTCCATCTGGCAGCGGCACTTAGCATGGAGGTGAGGCTGGTGGCACGTTGAAGGGAGCAGACACTCCTGTCGGGACCTGAGGTAGCCGGGGACAGGCAGTGTGGCCTGGAGGAGGAAGGACATAGCCCAGCAGGTAGCAGGCTGGAGGCAGGATGGAGTGCCAGGATCCTGGGTCCCATGAGACCTCTGTCCTCGTCCCCCTTGCCACATGTGTGAACACCTGCGTGCTCACTGTCTCATTTTAAGTCCCAGTGAGTTCTGAACAACTGTGTCTCCGTTTGCCCTGTGGGAACAGACTCAGATTAAGTCCAGACAGGCGCCTGCAGGCTCCGGCTACATAGCTGGATTTTAAAGACCGTCTTAGATTGTCAACTTCTGAGCCTTCTACGTACTGTGTAAATGGGGATTTTTTTGCGTGTTCCGCCATGACCTTGGATGCCTCCCTCCTAAATTAGACATGCTACCATTCGGTAATTTTCTTTTTCTTTTTCTTTTTCTTTTTTTTTTTTTTTTTTTTTTTTGGTGCTGAGGATTGAACCACTTAATTGCTGAACCCCATCCCCATCCTATTTTATGTTTTATCTGGAGACAGGGTCTCACTTAGCCTCGCTAAGTTGCTGAGGTTAGCTTTGAACCCGCAGTCCTCCTGCTGCAGCCCCTGAGAAGCTGGGATCACAGGCGTGGGCCACTACGCCTGGCACAAGCACTGCTTTGACAGGTGGCCCAGGAGGAGGCTGGAGTTGGTGTCAGGGCTGTCCTTCCAGACCAGCGGATCCTACAGGGACTGCTACTGCAGAAAAGGCAAAAAGCAGCCTTGGGTTCCGTTTCTTTTATTTTGGTGGGGGTGGGATGGGTACCAGGGATTGAATTCAGACACTTGACTGCTGAGCCACATCCCAGCCCATTTTTAAATTCTATTTAGAGACAGGGTCTCGCTGAGTTGCTTAGGGCCTCATTTTTTGCAGAGGCTACTTTGAACTCGTCATCCTCCTGTCTCGGCCTCCTGAGTATTACATTTCTTATGTGAACTTTCATGATGCAGAGATGTGAGAAAGTCGGATAGCCACGTTCTTTCGGGGGTAAGTATCATAAGGGAAGGAGTCATGGAACTTCTGCTCTGCCTGTGTCACAATGCAGTAACCGATAGCAAGTCCTCAGAGCACAAGTGACATGACCAGCAGTTTGGCCAGGTACATTCGGAGTGAGGCATGTCCTCGGGGGTAGATTGACCCACACTTTATTGAATAAGGTCACACAATTGCAGGACAATGTTCTGGACCAGGGAGGAAGGATGAACTGTCATGTCCCTTCAGCTCAGAAGGTGGCGGATGCTGACCCTGTGTGTATGGCACAGCGGCTGCAGGTCACACGTTCCTGGTTTCCACTCCTGGCTGTGATCTGGGCCAGCTCCTTCAAAGTCTCCACACTCATCGTCCTCTGATGAGACAAGGAAGAAAGTACCCACCTCCCAGGCCTGATGACGTAACGGACGTGAAGTGCCCTCTGCAGGACACTGGGTTGCTTCTGCCTGCTGTCACAGGGACCCCACGGCAGCCTGGGAGAATTGGAACTCTGTTCCCAGAAGTAGTGGCCGATTGAGACCTGGGTGGTAGCTTGGGATTGGTTGAGATTTGTTGATTCTAAGCAAAGGGAGCATCTACACAGGCTGTTTGCTTCATGTTAATTTTGTCTGTGAATATAGGAATAATAAATATAATCTAATAACACGGGAGTACTTTTCAGTTGCTGTAAGACTCAACTAGTCCTTAAAATAGTAGCTCATTGCTTCAAGTATGTGTTTCTTCTTACAACTCAGAAATGTAAAAACTTGAACAGCATCTGAGAAATTTGAGAATTTAAAAATCACACAGATGGAGAAGCTTTTTTTTTCCCTTTCCTTTTTTGGGTACTGGGCCACACCCCTAGCCCTGAGAAGCTTTTTTTTTTTTTTTTTTAATGCTGACTTTATCATGTATATCTGTGTTACTCACTGGGGACTTGATTTTACTCTCTGACCTAATGCAGCCTGATGCTAAAGTGGGCTACCCTGCTTTGATTCTCTTAATTTTAATTAATTTGACACAATGTTTCTAGCTTATGAAAATTAATGTTAAATAGTCCTTAGGATCCGTTTTGGTCATAAGTTCTCATCAGAACCCAGGAGTCCAGCGAGGTGTCTAAGTTACATATGTGAAGATGATGGGGAGGTCGGCCTTCATTCTGAGGTGATTTATAAATAAGGACCACGCTGTGTTTTCCTTGAGGTCTTTAGAATAACCACCTGCCTTTCCTCGGCCTCCTGGGCCTCTCCTCTCGTGCAGTTCCGAGCTGCCAGGGCGGAACGTGGTCCCGGGGCCTGGTGCCGGCTGCCGTGGGTGCCAGCAGTTGCAGAGAGATGTGGAGCTGGTGGCCGGCAGGCCTGTACCTGAGTTGGCTTTCAGCCAGCTGAAACATCCAGTGCCCTGATCTCTTGTGGGGATGGGAGCCATTTCTTAAGTGCCTCCAACCAGGAGCCGGTCTGTCGGGAGGTGACTGCCAAACCTGGTCTGCCGAGAGGGCTTTGGGTAGCCAAAGGATGGCCGTTGACCGCAGCTGCGGCTCGTCTTCATGTTGAGGCATGTGACCCTGCGGTGCCGCGTCTGCCCAGGCAGCAAAGCACGCTGCATTGACCTCACCTTCCTGTGACAGCAGAGCCAGAGGCTGTGTGCACCCCCGTGAACCGCCCCCGGCTTTTAGGGACGCAGTGTCTCCTTGTGTCGTCATTACGTTTCCACGTGTTATTGTTAGGTCCTTTCCCTGAAGTCAGCCATCTGTGCCTCTTGTCACTTACAACACAGGGTGCTAGTGTTAAGTGCCCTCCTAAGGGAGTCCGGGGGAGCCACTCCTGGGAGCTGGAGGCCAGCTGGCTGGGCTGGGGACCTGTAGTGAGAGGACCTGCCATCTCCGCAGATGCCTCCTTTTTTTCTGCCTTGGACCAGGCAGTGACCTGCCTGAAAATGTCACTTTCATGCAGTGCCTTTGAGCAGAAATAACTGTCTTAGATTTGGGCCTTAGCAGTTTCTTATGCTCCCAGGACGTGTGACAAGCTCGTCACTAGATAAAGCCCCCTGGGATCCAGGGACTGGGGCATCCCCGGAGGCTTCTGGCACTGGTCAGGGGACAGCCCCGAAGAGGGCCAGCTCTTCCTTGGCCAATAGCTGCTGGATGAGTGGAGAAGGCCTGGGGACCTGCTGGGGCAGTCAGTGCAGAGGTCAGAACCCCCTCCCCCACCCTCCTCTCCCCACCCCCACAACCGTGGCACACCCTGGCCGTGATGCCGCAGGTCCCTGTGGAGATGGAGTCGGATCACAGAGCAAGGCAAGTGCAGGGCGGGTGGTTTAGAGTCTTGCTCTAGGTTGTCAGCTGCCAGTCGCCTGGTTATCTCTTACCGTGTCTGTTACCAAGATTCTGAGAGCATGGTTCACCAGCTGCTCAGGAGGCAGAGGCAGGAGGGGTGCATGAGCCCAGGAGTTCTGGACCAACCCCTCTCAAAAATACATACATACATACATAAATGAAGTGATTTTAAATGCAGATCAAAGTTTGTAACGATTACTATTATTATCAGTGTTTCAGTGTCGGCTTCGTAGTGGAGCATGTCCTGAGTTTTCCAAACTCTTTCTTGAGGATGATTGCGCAAATAATGGGGAACGTTGAAGGATGGCCAGCTGCCCTCCCCTCGCAGGAGGGAGGGGCAGTGCCCGGCTTTCGAGCTTGCTCAGTGACCCTTGAGGCCGGTGCTGTTGATCCCTATCGTCTGGGCACGTGCACGTTTAGGATTTCTAATGTCTATTTTTCATTTTTGAAGAAATAGGGGTCAGAACATGCACATACAATGCAATTTTTTTACTTTAAAAAACTTTTTAAAAATATTTTCTTCCTTTTTTTTTTTTTTTTTTTTGCTGTGCTGGGGATTGAACCCAGAGGTGCTCTACCACTAGGCCCCATCCCCAGCCTGTTTTTATTTTTTATTTTGAGACAGGGCCTTGCTAAGTTGGTGAGGCTAGCCTTAACTTGGGATCCTCCTGCCTCAGCCTCCCGAGTTGCTGGGATTACAGGAGTGCGCTACCACATCTAGTTTATTTCTTGTTTTTTGTTATTTGATATTTCCCTTTATCTTGACGTTTCTTTTCACTGTTAGTACTTCACTCTTAGGGGGGAGAGTTGAACTTGTGCGAGGCTCTTAGCAGGAGTGAATCTGCTGAGTGCAGGTCTGTAATTCGCTGGGCCGTGGGTCCTATGAATGAGTGACGTTAGCACCACACTGCTCTCCATGAAACTCTCCCTGCGGTAGGGTCTGTCCTCAGTGCCCACGCCCAAGCTGAGGCCTCTCCCCACGCTCTGCCAGCTGCATCGCCCCCCCCCACCCGTTGCGATCAAGGGACAGGGTCAAGGGAGGAGGTTATCATGAAGCTAAGCTTCGCTCTGCACCTCTCCTCCCAAAAGGAGAGAGGGAGGAAGCTGGCCAGAGGGAAAGCAGTGACACGGGCCTGCTGTGCTGGGATCCTCTCTGAGCCGCCCACTGTGTGTCTGAATGGGACAGGGGCAAGAAGGATCACCATGGCCAATGGGGACGCGCCTGGAGGGTGTGGCTGGGTGGCCTGTGACCCCATCCCTCTCATGGCGCTTGATGGCAGGGCCTGGGCCGCTGCAGGCTTCCCTCGGCCCTGGTCAGCGCTTCTTCAGCAGAGTGGCAGCTCTTTCAAGCTGGCTTGCTAGTGTGGATTGTACTAAAGTGCTGTGTCGTCATCTCCTCATGGTTCTTGTGAAATCTAAAAGTCAGATGGAAATGCAGTGGACACAAGGCGAGGGGTTCCCTGAAATCCGCACAGGCATGTTCACGCTTCGGGGCAGGGGGACCTGGGGACGCTGTGAGCTGGAGTCGCTGTTCTGCAGACAGAGGAAGTGGCTCTTACCTCAAGGGTAGTAATTTGCCCTGTGGTTAATAAATTTCAGGGGACGCCATGGAGTTTGGAACACCTAGGGAACTGTGGGGTTGTAAGAGGCTCCCTTTGTACCCGTTGGTTGGATTAAAATAAGGCTCATTTAACAACCTGGAGGAAGTAATTAGGGTGAACAAGACTTTAATAATTGATGGCTCTTTTTCAAGTGATGTTCGTCAGCTCATTTCTCAACTAGTGCTATGATGTTTTAGTTTCAATCTAAGTTTTCTTCAATTTTTTAAGGTGAAAACTTTTAATAGTTCTAGGTAATTCCTTGATGAAAAATGTTGCCATAAGAGTAAAGAAGTTTGAAAGCTGAATTTAATTCTCTGTTATTTTGAAAGCTTGGGTTGAAAAATACTATCTAGTTAAAAGTATGATGCGGAGCTGGGGTTATAGCTCAGCAGTAGAGCACTTGCCTCACACTTGTGAGGCCCTGGGTTCGATCCTCAGCACCACATAAAAATAAGTAAATAAATAGAGATATTCTGTCCATCTTAAAAAAAAAAAAGTATGATGCTCTGGCCAGAGCAAACGCTTATAATCCCAGCGGCTCAAGAAGTTGAGGCAGGAGGATCACAGTTCAAAGCCAGCCTCAGAGCCAATCCCAAAAAAGCAAATGCCGAATGTTTTCTCTGATATAAGGAGGCTGACTCATAGTGGGGTAGGGAGGGGGAGCATGGGAGGAATAGTCAGACTCTAGATAGGGCAGAGGGTGGGAGGGGAAGGGAGGGGACAGGGGGTTATTAATGATGGTGGAATGTGATGGACATTATTATCCAAAGTACAGATATGAAGACATGAATTGGTGTGAATATACTTTGTATACAACCAGAGATATGAAAAACTGTGCTCTATATATGTAATAAGAATTGTAATGCATTCCACTGTCATATATTTTAAAAGAAAAAAAAGCCAGCCTCAGCAGTTTAGAGAGGCCCTAAGCATCTAAAAAAAATTTTTAAAAGGGCTAGGATGTGCCTTAGTGGTTTAGCACCCCTAGTTCAATCCCTGGTACCAAAAATAAATAAATAAATAAATGTGATGCTCTTAAATAGCCATTTAGTTTGGAAAACTCTCCTTTTGTTTAATTGACAGTTATATTCCGTAGAATTTTTATGATTTTTATGATAGCTATGATTAATCAACTGTAACAATAGAGTGTATTCATAATCCTTAAGGAAAGAAAGGGTTTGGACCTAATATGACTGGTATTTTTTCATATACTAAAGGAATATTAAAAATATTGTTTAGAAAAAAATGTTCTTAAGAAATGATTAAAAGTCTAAGTATTATTCCTTGGTGTCTGAATTTCTCAGTTAAAAATATCAGGTGTTTTTTCTTTAGGATGATTTGATTTTCTTCTTTTTGTCTTTCTTCACTTGCCTTCAGGGAAAAGTGCAGTTCTCAAGTGTCTACTGGATATTCACAAAATATTTCAAGAAAATGACCCTGCTTACATTCTGAACGACCTCTACATCTCAGACTACTGTGTGTGGATTCAGAAAGCCAAGTGAGTTCTGTCCACTGGACTTTTAGATGCTCTCATTTAGAGTAAGTTGGAACGAGGGAGAGTCGCAGGTAGCACTTCAGAAGTGGCTGATCAGCAGGGACCTTGGTGCGTGTGCTGGGACAGGAGGGAGTGCCGATGCCCAGGAGTCGGTTTTATCAGAAGAAGCTGGCCCTGGCGTGACCTGGAAGGTGGGGATTAAAATGAGCTGTGGAGCCGTGGCTTCGAACTGCGCTCCTGGCTGCCCAGCAGGATGGCTCCCGACAGCATCCGACCTCCGTCCCTGGTGTAAACAGTGGGTGTGAGCATATGTGTGCTGTGCCCACTCACTGGCGTGTGTAGACAGTGGGGATGCACACCAATCAGATCTGATCTCAGTGGGAAACGCATCACCAACTGACCACCCGACTCCCGCTGGTTTTCAGAGTCCACATTTCAAAGTACAAAAAATATTCAGAGCCTAAGAGCAGGGCTCCTGATGGCCTATACATCCAAGAGTCTGAGCCCGCAGACGGGTTCCAGCGCTTGGGAGGCAGCATTTTCAAAAAGTGTTTACCATTTCTTCAATTGAGGGAGCGTGGTAAATAAAATTAAATTTAAAATGCAGTGAAATTCACTTAGTGGGGCATTCTCAAACATAGCCAAGTATCTTTTTCACACCAAGAGGCTGTTAGCTGAGCTCTTGATTGGAATGGTTCCTGCGTGCCATAGAAATCGATGGCACGACTTCAGTCATGAATTTTTATTATTACTGTGATTGGTCAATGAATACTTTAGTATGGTTTTGGTTTTTTGGTACCAGGGATTGAACCCAGAGGCACTCGACCACCGAGCCACATCCCCAGCCCTGTTTTGCATTTTATTTAGAGACAGGTCTCACTGAGTTGCTTAGCGCCTTGCTGTTGCTGAGGCTGGTTTGGTTTTTAATGTCCGCTTTGACTGTTGGTAAGTGATCATATCACAGAGTGAAAGATGGAAAACCTTGGCACTGTGTCTGTTGTGTGAAAAGTGCTGCGTAGGGATCCTCACACCTGAGCAGGCAGGCGGGAAGTCTAGGTTTCACCAGAGGGAAGGTCAGATCTTCAACCACTGAGGTTATGATGGCCTGTTGTGGACTCTCCTGCTGATGGAACGCATCAGACACCTGCTGCTGCCATTTCCTGTTGCTTCTCTCATTTTCATAATAAAATGAAATTGAAATAGTCTATCTGTGGGGCGCGGGTAGTTCTTTTTAAGGGTAGGTATTTTACAAACTAATTGGTATCAAGTTTGTACCAAGATCCCATTTCTGAGAATGTGCGGTTCTCTATTTGTGACATTCCTTCTTAACTACAGTGACAATCACATTTCATTAAAGTGCAGGAGACAGCACCTCGGGTCAGTGTGGGGATTGTCAGAATTATTTCTCTTAAAATTTTTTTTTTCTCTTGATTTTAAGTTGCAGGGAATGAAGTGAAACTCGTAGGTTCTAGTATTTAGTCTATCAACGGTGATTTTTTTTTTTTTTTTTTGAAAATGGATAATGTATTGGGGAGAGGCGGAGAGGGGGAGACCAGCAGGAGCTCTTCACACCACTTTGTAAAAGTGTTTCTTCCGTTTCACCACTTTGGACAGAGTGTGTCTCTAAATAGACTGTGTTGTTTTTACTTTGCATGTCAAATTCGATGATGATCCAGCTGTTTTTTCTTCTTTTGAAGTAAAATATTTCTGTTTATCTAATTTTTATTAAATTTTCTAATTTCATCCTTGAGTCTGAAGCTCGGGTGTTGCGCTTTGCTGTGAGCCTGCTGGGCTCCGAGGTGGGGGGGTGTGTCTCTGCTCCCCCACCTCCTGCCTCCTGGTTTGCTGCTGCTTCAGGTAGTGCACCCATGAAATCTGGCCTTGTATTTTTCTGTGTGTAAAATAGTTGTGAATTTTCCTTAGTCTATATATTTGATGGTTTTGATTATAATCATGAAAACTGTATAAAATTTTATTTGAATACCAGGCAAGTATGAAATCCTGACTGGCACAAAGAACACAGCATTCTGTTTTTACCTTCAGACCTTTATTTTGGCAAACACTCTTTGGAATGCGGGTGTTGAGGGCCTTCTGTCGTGGGGTGGGGTGGGTGTGGTAGAGAGGGAGGACAGTCCTCTGGGTTCTGCTTCTGTCTGGGTGGCTATCCTGTGTGAGCCTGGAATGAACTCTCCTGATGCTTCTGAATTACAGATTCTGCCAGTTATTTTGCTGGAAAAGAGCGCTTTCCACCACCCTTCGCTAAGTGCCCTCCTGAAGCGTCCTGTGAGCGGCTCCCTACAGCATTCCCTGGGTGGCAGCTGAGGCGGTGACCTGCTTGAGGTCAGGGTTTGTGAGCAGGCCTGCCATGCTGTCACGGTTGGTTCTGGACATTTTCCAGACAGACCTCCTGCACAGCCAGTTGGGTTCATTCAGGGGGTATGGAAGAGAAGCCAAAGAAAGCAGCCCTCCCTGCAGAGGTCTTGTCCTGCAGGAAAAGGAATCCATGACGCATTTGTCTTCCCCGGGGTGGAGAGATCACCGGGCACAGCTCCTGCCAGCCCCTGGTTGCAGAATCAAGTGCATGTTTCTTTCTCCTTCTGGAGCTTTAAGGGCCAAGCAAGAGAGCACCCGTCTTAGTCCCTCACAGTTCCTTGGGAGCACAGTAAATTTTAGTTGAATTAAATAGTACCTTTTAGAGCCAATTCAAAGAGCATTTTTTTTTTAATGTGTAGCACTTTCAAAAATGTGAACCAGCTCTCATTTATTTTTATTGAGATTTTCAACCACATTCAATATCAAATTTCTTCTTCCCTCTTTTGTTTGGGGATGCCATGCTAGGCAGGCCCCGCTTGGCCCCTGAGCCACGTCTCCTAGGCAGGCCTTCTCTTTCACTTTCCATCAGGGTCTCGCTGAGCTGCCCAGGCTGACCTCAGACATGCAGTCCTCTCTCCTGAGCCTCTTAAGCAGCCGGATTACCTGTGTGGCCGCTGTGCCTGGCCTTCCTCTGCTTCTCTCAGGGGGGCTGCCCTGGGAGGAGCAGTGATCGTTCTGACCTAGTGAAGGTTTAGCAGTTTATACCCTCTAAGTCAGCCGGGATGAGAAAGTGAAATGCGATACGTTCAGCTCTACACCCCTTTAGCCATGCGACCTTAGTAAGTGACTTGTCATTTCATCTAATGCAACCGGTATTAGTATTGTGACATTTCCTCCAGTTATCTGCCAGTGCATTCTTAAACAACTGAAAGGAATATCACATGTATCATTTCATGACCTGTTTTTTAATTATGAGAGTATTCAAGTAAGTTCCCCTTACAATGTACAGCCAATACATATGTTTTTTTAAATTCATTGTAAAAGGAACATACGCCCATTAAAGAAAAGTTGGCATTAAGGTAGCTTAGGGATTAAAACATAGTCATAATTCATGGTATATTTTTATTTTATCTTTCTACATAGGAAAGTTTGGTTTTCTTTTCATAACACTGAAATCTAAAATGCCTGCTTTCTTCAGTATAAATCTGAGCTTGTCACCAAAGTGTTAGATCACTGTTTCTCTCTGATCGAGTTTTGTGTTACTGTTTATGTGGTGCTGGGGACTGACCCCATGGTGTGTGCATCCAGGCAGGTGTTCAGCCTGTGAGCTCGACCCCCACCCCATCTAGTGAGGCGCCTTTTAGAGGTCAGCCATTGTGGGGGAGGGGGAGAGTGTATGAAATGCGAGTCTCTTTCCTGTGCGCTTTTTACTTCACTCTAATATTCTTGAGGCACTTAATTCTCCATTGCTTTTTTTTTTAGTTAGATAGACTTTTATTATATTTATTGATATGCGGTGCTGAGAATCAAACCCAGTGCCTCACACGTGCCAGGCAAGTGTGCCACCGCTGAGCCCCGGCCCCAGCCCCTCTCCATGGCTTTTTGACATCTTTCCCCCTAAATGAAGTCTCACTTCATGACCCTTCAGGCACTGGAGTGAAGTCTGTAGAGGGAAATGTTTCCTCAGTTTTAAGGGAAACTCTTGGCATGCTCTCTGCCACCTGGGTTGCTTCCTCTGCCTGAGCTCTGTGGGTCGGATGCCCCTCAGAACCACACAGATGCTTACACCTCTTTCTCTGGGCTCCTGCTGGTTCCTGATGTGTCTGCAGAGGTCCAACATGGTGCTGGGTGTGCAAGCAGAGTGGTGTGTGTTCTCCACACCTGTGAGCCTTGCTGTGGCAGGCACCGATGTCGGTGTAGGGGATGCTCTGAGCATGGGAGACCCATCGCGGGGGACTGCAGGATTCAGCAGGATATCAGGCTGTCCTGACACAGCTGCAGGGGAGTGCAGACACTGGAGCACCCGGCAGCTGGTCCGAATCACAGCAGACCATGCAGACGCCCTGCTGGCCGGGTACTGTTGCCCACAGGAACAAATAGCTGGAGAGGTGGCGGGGTTCTGGTCTGGGAATAGTCCCTGGCGAGTGGGAAGATGTGGAAACCCTGTGTGTCACACAGCTGTATTGTGGCGTGTGTCGTCCTCAGAGTATCCCTGTACAGCAGAAGAGGAGCCCTCGGGGCTTCATATAGAATTGCTGTCTTTCCAGTGTGTGTGCTGCGGAGGGTGCAGAATTCTTAAGTCAGCTGGTCACATAGTAATCTCCTCTGGATTTGGTATCAGCGGGCCTTATTGGAAGGCTGATGCTTCCCTTGGTGCCCATGTGCTGGAGCAGAGCAGGGCCTCAGGAGCTGATGTCTTGCTAGAGTGCGGCCTGCTCCGAACAGGTCTCATGCGCCCTCTTCTGCAGTCTCTGCCATTCTTTCTCCCTACGCGTGGAAGATAGCGGCCACTCACAGTTGCAAGGTGGTCTTACTTTCATTAGAGATGAGCTAGAGCCCCAGGGGAGGGAGACAGTGATTGGCCCATGTGGGTCAGTGCCTTCTCCTGTCCAGCTGCCTGGTTTACAGTGGGTACAAGGGTACCCCCTAAAGCAGTCCTACAGCTCCAGGACCCACTTTTTACAATAATAAGTTGCACTCTTCCTCAGAGAACAGTGCCACCTCATGAGGACCCGTCACCTGAGTCGGCACTGAGAGGATCGGTGGTACCTACCCTCCCTGCAGTACCCAAGGCAGTTGGCGGGATCTTGTGCTCAGGCATGCAGGTGCTCCTCAGCCACCTGAGTGGCTTTGCTTTTGAGTAGCAAGTTACTCCTCTGACAAATAGTGAAGCATTAAGTGTTACATTAGCAGCTAATTATCAGCATGTAGAAATTCCAAGAAACAATTGTGCACAATTTCAAGCAAGTTAAACCTCCCTTGAATTGAAATCATTCCTGGTAAGGTGCCTATTCTGGCATGTTAAGTTGCTCTTTAGTTTTACTGTTTACTTTTAATTAAGCCCACAAATTCATCCTGGATGGAAGTGGGTTTTATCTCCACAAGACAAGATTAGCACACGCCAGTCGCTTGCCTCTGCTCGGCGCGGTTCCGTGTGGAAAGGATTTACTCAGGGGTTCCTTACCTTATCACCAGCGGTTCAGCGGTGCCGCTGGGGACTGTTGCTCTTCATTAGACCTCTCTTACAAGGAATGTGCCAATAAATCAGAGGATTACAAATGTTCCTGCAGACCTAAGACTAAAATAACCCTAGGTAAACACGCGAATGTTCCCTGTAACTAAGTGCATTCAGAAAGCTAACAAGAGAATTATATGTCGGAATGTTGAAGTTTTGTTGGGGTTTTTATGGTTGTTTTTTCCTTGTTTCACTTTTTTCATTTGTAATTTTATCCTACTTGGGCTTTTTCAGATAAACTTTTTTTCAGAGTAGTTTTAGAGTTACATAAAAATTACAGACAGGGCACAGAGAGTTCCCAGATGCCCCCTCCAGATTCCCTTGGAAAATGGACTTGTATTGAAACGTGGTTGATTTAGACTCCTCTAGTTTTGACCTGCTGTCCTTTTTCCAGCTGGGTCGGCCATGTTTGGTAGGATCTAGAGCTCCCGTCAGTCACGCCAGCTTCTTGGTTGTTTTGGCGTCTAACAGGTGAGACACCCTTGGGGGGTAACGTAGTACTCCAGGTGTCCTGTTGCCAGGGAGTTTAACCCCGAGACAATCACGTCTTCATGAATCCAGGCCTTGAAAAAATAGATTTGACATATTTGAGACTTTTTAGGAATTTACAAACAGAATTCATTTTTCATTCTTAATTATATGGATCCTGTGGGCATTATGATTTTGGTTTATTGATAAAGCAGAGATGACTTACAAAAATAATCTGAGCGTTTACATTTTTGTGTTAATTTTTTAAGATGGAGGAGGTTGGGGAGAGGATCTACATGGGAGTTCTTGTAAAATGATCACTGTTTTCAAGTGGGTGGGTGTGGAGCGCCAGTCCCTCACCCCTGGGGTCCTGCGGGACAGGGCCCCTCTGTGTCTGCCTCTGGGCTGCCTGTCCAGCCCCTGTTGCACGGCTCTGGCTTCTCGGGCCCTGGGTCTGGGCTGGCTGGAGCCATGTTTGCAGAGTGAGCAAGGGCACTTTCCCTGCCTCCTCCTCCTCCTGCTCGTAGGTTCCTGCACCTCGAAGCTCAAGCTCGGGGGAAGAGGCCCACAGGATCAAGGGGGTGTGGGCAGTGATTGATTCAGTCAGGTTTTATAACCAGAACCTCCTCCTGTCTTATTTGGAGAAGAGGCTTACGTTGATTAATGTGGCCTGGATGTGGTTATCTCACTTAGAAAGGGCCCTGTGTAGGGGGGGCTTTGTCAAGAGGCCTTTCAATGGAGTCACAAGGAAGCTTTTTTAAAAAACTTGACAACCTCAAGTACAATTTGGTTTTCTTCTGCCTATTATGATTGAAACCCAATCCTTGTTATAGCATCATTATCTCAACTGAAGCCAGCAGGGAGCTGCTGCCCTGATGTAAGGGTGTGAAGTCCCCTAAACAAACAGAGGATTAATTACAGTCACAGTGTGTTGTGAAGGTGACGAGATTGATTGTGATCATTTGACTTGTCCCATTTCCTGCTCTGACTACTTTCTTGAATAAATAGAAGCTGGGAAAATAATAAATGGAGCTCTGGAGCATATTGTGGGCCACCAGAGTTGGAAAGGAACCTCCGTGAGGCGTGTTTCCAGATCTTAGTGACTTATAGGAGCCTTATTTTAGATGATTTTTATCATTGATTATTATTTTATTGATTTCAATTTAAGCAGCTCTCCAAGAAATAATTTCAGAAATATAAATTTTGAGTGTTAGAAGAGTTTGACAGATTGAATTTTAATATCAGCAAATTTCTGGTCCATGTTCAGGTGTTTTTGTTTAATGTGACCTTTTAGATGGTTTAAAGAAAATATTAGCCCTTATATATTCCCGTGTCTTTTTGTAGGAGCTGTGTGCTTTTTATTGAGGTTAAAATGGTAGTTAGTTCTTTCACAAACTGACGTGTTTTCTGTTTTGTGCTTGCTTTACCTCCTTTGCCTGGAGAGTTTCCTAATATCCTGACCTGTGATGTCGAGGTCCACTTTTATCTTCCAGACTTTCTATCATCGTTTTCTGAGGAGGTGCACTTAACCACAGGAGGCACATGTGACAGTCATTTTGGGGTGCCCTGCCAATCAGCTACATTCCTACCGTCTCTTTTATTTTGAGGCAGGATCTCACCAAGTGGCTGAGCCGGCCTTGAACTAGTGACCCTCCTGCCTCAGTCTGTCCAGTCACAGGGATCACAGGTGTGCCCTCCACACCAGCTATAGACCTTCTGTTTAAGTTTATTTTTAGGAATGAAATTAAGCTTCACTGATATTTATATAAGACAAAAAGCTTCTTTAGGAGGTAGGTACCTTATATTTTTTAGTGATGAAATACTTGATCAGGAGAAGCTTCAAGGCCACTGCTTCATGGACCAACCATCCATCTCCAAAGAGAAGCATCTATGTTTTTCTCAAAGCCAGAAATAGGACAAGGGGTGGGGTGGCTTCTCCTAGGACATTAGGGTTGGCTTCCGGGACTCCCAGCGTCTCTGACAGTTGCTTAAAGTTGAAGACAGTCTCAGCTGCTGGAGCATGAGACTCTGTGGCCAGGGACCCAGTTCCTTCGCTGCTCTCTGGTGGAAGTTCCCGTGGCCTGGGATAGAAAGGGTGGCCTGGCTGCTGAAGGCCGGGCTTTGGCCTCCGTGCCAGTGTGCACAGCTGGGCACACACGCCTGGCTTCCCTCATCTTTGCTTTGGGGATTCTTATGTTTTTTCCTTTTTAAGTTAATTTAAAAGATTAAAGAACAAAAGCTATCATTTTGTGGGAAAAAAAAAGAATTGAACTTGAAATGGACAGTCATGTAGGGTAGGGTATGATAGAGGTTTGACCCATAAGAGATGATTTTCTGATTTCATTGTTAATTACTGATGCAAGGAAGAAGGGCCCAAAGAAATCAGGACTCTGGGTGTCCTAGAGGTCAGAGTTCTGCCACCTCGTGCCCAGCACCTGCTCCGAAGCCTGGCTCTTCCTGAGAAGCTTCTTTTCAGCTCAGTTAGAAGGTCCAGAGGGGGCCTTGCCTGGGTTTGTGGCTGGCATAGCTGAAGGAATGGTGAAAACTGGTTTTGGGAAAAGAAACCTCAGCGTGTTGGCTCCTGTCTGCAGAGCTTGGGCCCTTTGGGGCCATTTGTACTTCATTTCATGATTCTAAGTAGTGACTGATTTTCTTTGCCTCTGATTATTTAAAAGAACTTTTGGACTTCGTTTTCTGTTCAAGGTTTGCCTTTGGTAGGCCATTTTTGTATGTTTACAGAGTGTCCCTATTTTCTTATAAACAAGAATAAAATACACCTACTTACGTGTGTGTGTGTGTGTGTGTGTTCGTGCAAATTAAGGAATATTAAACTGAACATGCACATTCCTATCATTGATCCTAAGAAAAAAAATATTATGTTTCCCAGAGGTTCCTGCAAGACCATTTCTCCTCCTCGTACCCTCCCCAACTACAACTGAGCATTGTGCTAGTCAGTACCCTGCTTTTCCTATTATTCAGCCACTCCCAGATTTACCTTCCCATTTCACTTGCTTTTGAATATTGTACAAATGAAATCATATTGTATCTGTTCTATTAACTTGCTTCTTGCCCTTAATTTTTAAACATGTATTCGAGATCATGCACAGAGTTGTCCTTGGTTCTTTTATCTTCCTGCCGTGGGCTGTCCTGTTGTGTGAGGGAGGGCGTTGCAGTGTTCCTTGTTATGAGAGCTGACCTGTTCCTGCTGGTTTACAGTTTGCTCTAGAGCTGGCAGCGGGCTGCTCTGCGCATCTCTGTGCGTGTTCATGGTGCACTGAGACAGCTTTCGGGGGTGAGCCCTGTACCTGTCAATGGAGTTGCTGGGATTTGGAGAGAATTGTGAAGTGGACTCCCTGGGTAACAGCCAGTGGTTTTTTAAAGTGGTTGCACCAATTTATTTCAGCTCAGCTCCCCACAAGCAGTGCAGGAGAACTTCCCTGATTGTGCTTTTATGCCAACACATAGTCATATTTTAAGATCTGATGATCCAAAGGGATATGAAATACTTTCTCTTATTTTAACTTGTATTTTCCTGATTTTAATGATGCTGAATATCTTTTCATGTATTTTTGAGCCATTGACATTTCTTCTGTGAGCTGAACCATATTCCCCATTTTTCAGTAAAGCTGTCTTTCTTCTTGATTTATAGGATTCTTCCAATACTCTGGATATTTGTCCTTTATTGGTTAAATATGTTGCACACATTTTCTCCCAGTTTGAACCTTATCTTTCAGTCTTATTATAGTGTCTTCTAAACAGAAGTTTTTAATTTTAGCGCTATAGGATTTATCGCTGTGTTCTGTTATGGCTCTGCTTTTGTTTCTTGTTAAAATTCTGTATGCTTTGGAAGTCATAAAGATATTCTGCTCTAGTATCTTCTAAAATTTTCGTTCTCTTGCAATTAGCATGTAAGTTCTTAGTCCACCTGGAATGGATTTTTCCTATGTTAGGAGATAGGGGGTCTGGTTTCCTTGTTTCCCCATGTGGATAACGTGTCCCCGCTTCAGGGGTTAAACAGTCTGGCCTTCCCTGGGACACTGTCTTACACCAGGATTACATGGGGGGTCTGCTTCTCGGTGTCTGTGGGTCCCACGCCTTGCTGGTCTGTCATGTGCCAGTCCCGTCTGCCCTCATTCCTGTGGCTTTCTACCTCAGAGTCGGCCTGTCAAGTGCCATGGGAAGCATCTTGGTTAGAATCTGTTCATGAGTTTGGGGACACTACAGTGTTTAGTCTCCTAAACTTCATATTTCTCAATAAAATTTCAAGATTTTTCCACAAAAGGCTTACACGTTTCGTTAGGTTTATTGTCATATTTTGATTGCTCCTGTAAACGGGAACTTCTTTTTTAAAAAACAGTGACTTTCAGAGAGCCCATTTAAGGTGCCTAGAGATGCCTTCCCCTTCCACACTGGATTCCGTGCCCACTGCCGTGCCCCTCTACTTTGATTCTTACCTGTGTTTTCTGGTGGGCAGTAGTGGTCAAGGGAGGGCACTTCCAGCTTCTCCTTGTCCAGCCCTCGTGTCCTTTTGTTTTTCCCTTTCCTTCTTGACCTCACTGCCCTGGCCAGGCCGTCTGGTACGGTTCCGGGTGGGTATGTGGAAATGCATCTCCCACCTGGGTCTTTCAGGAGACACTTGGACAGTTAGTAAGTAGGATGACTACTTCAAGCGTTACAGGATAGTCTTCATCAAGTTAGATTTTAAAAGGTTCTTTTTTTTTTTTTTTTAAGAGAGAGAGAGAGAATTTTAATATTTATTTTCTAGTTCTCGGCAGACACAACATCTTTGTTTGTATGTGGTGCTGAGGATCGAACCCAGGCCGCACGCACGCCAGGCGAGCACGCTACCGCTTGAGCCACATCCCCAGCCCTTAAAAGGTTCTTGTTATTTTTAGTTTGCAGAGTTTTGTTCCCAAATGGTGATTGGATTTTATTGTGTTTTCTCATTTTTGAGCTGATCTTTAGACATTCTCCACTTTAATCTGTTAATGTGATGAACGGCCTGGATAAAGGTCCAGCTGGAGGGGCCTGGCTTTCCTGGGACGCTCCACCTCTTGTACAAATGGTGACTCTGGGCCGGGCTTGCGGTGCGCATGCCCCTTGCGGGAGGGAGGGGGCGGCTGGCCTGGAGCGCTGCCTCCTCCTCCTTTTCCTGGATTGTTATCGAGGCTATACCAGCCTGATACCGGGATCTCAGAGCATTGCTTTTCCTGGATTTGTAAGTAGTTTATGGAAGATGAAAATTATTTGCTCCTTGAGTTTTTGATAGGATCAAAAATGAAAGTACTTTGTGAGAGATTTTTAAAGATTGGTTGATGTTTTCTACTTGTTATAGAAACACTGTTTCCTTCTGTCTCTTGCAGTCCGTTTTGATAGGTTCTCCTTTTCTAAACATGTGTCCATTTCTTCTGAATGTCCCGGCTGTGTGCCAGCAGAGGTCTGTACTAACCCTGACCTGCCTGTCCTCCACAGTGCCTGTGACCGTGTCACCCACACCTCTGCTGTACTGCCCGCTGCCCTCTGACCTGCAGACGCAGTGTGCTGGCTGCCCGTTGGTACTCTGGCTCCCTTCTGCTTGCCGTCCATCACTCCTTTGCTTTTGTCCGTGTCACTAGAGTCTCTCTGTGTCCGGGGCCCGTTGGCCTTTCTCCCCCGACATGGAGAAGCCTGCCCCGTCGGCCTTGATCCTTCCCTCCCCTGAAGACCCTCTGGATCTGTGTGTTGGGTCTCTGGACTGCGCGCTGACTCGCCCTCCCTGTTCCGTTCCAGATGCTTGCTCGCACATGGATGTGATAACTGTGTTTCTTTCTCCTTTCCCAGTAGGTGGATTTTATACTCATGTATTTGTTACTGATTTCTAGCTCATTTCTGTCAAAGAATTGTACTGTTTTAGGATTGAGGTTGGTTTTATTTTTAGCACACAGTCAGTTTTCACAGAGGTTTCATTTCATCTTGAGGAGGGTATCATCTTCAGTCTGTCTGACTGAGGTCAGCATGGCCAGCCCAGCTTCCTCTGGATCAGTATTTGCCTGGGGTGTCGTCGTCTTTGTCCTGGGAAGATTGAGTCTTTGTGAACATTGCTTTAGTAAACTTCTGGTGGCTGGTATCCAGCAAATTCACTTACAATTACGATTGTTTTGTATGTGAAAGATATGTTTGAAGCGTCTAATGTAAATAAATCAGCAGTTTGGAAACCACTGGGACTTGGGCTATTTGGGATTTGGTCTGTTGTGACACAGGTATCATATTGGGTCCCTGGAGTCTTGCCCTCTGTCTGTGGTTAGACCACAGGGGTCGATGGCCGAGTCCTTGCCCATGGCCTGTCTCCTGTAGACATACACCCGGCCTGGGGTCCCCCTGCCCTCCTTTTCCTCAGGCTGTTCCTCTGCTCCGCCCCCAAGGCTGCCCACTCCCCTGCCTAGTTTCCCACACTAGTGCCCATCGACCAGATGCCGTTGGATCATGACGGATTGGTGGAGAAGTTCCCGGGGTTCTCTTGTCCATGGGATGAAGCCTGACCGCCGGGACCCTCTGCATCCTCCTCCCCATCCTGTAAGCTCTGTCCCTCGCCTCGAGTGCTGGCTTCAACCTGGAGGGTACCTTTAAAAGCCCTCAACCACGGCAGGAGTTTGCTGCGTGAGACCAAGATGGGCGAATGGCTGGAAATACTGGGCTGGCCTGGGAGACTCAGGAGGGAGGAGCTCTCGAGGCCTGGCTGAAGTCGGGGGAGCAGTTGCTGTGTTTAGGGGCATTCCTTGGTCTAGGAGCTCGTCTCCTCACCACTGGGCCTGGACATGCTGCTTAAACTCGCCCAGGACCCGACGTCCCTGCCTCAGGCGTCCTTCTGCTCTGTGCCACCCTTTGCGGGCCTTTGCCTCTGCCCATGCTTGGGTCCCCTGTGGGTTGGGGTGCCTGGTCCACTGGTCGTGATCTTTTGGGTGTGGGTTACTCCTGGTCTTTTACCTTTGTGTGGTGCTCTTTGAAAACTTGACCCCAGAACCCCTCAGTAATCGTTTTGAGACACTTGCTGTGAGCCAGGCACCAGGCCAGACACTGGGGAACTGAAGAAATAGACTTGGCGCCTGGCCTCAAGGAATTAGAAGAGGGTTTTGTGTTTCATTAAGAAAGCAACAGAATGTGAGTGAGCCAGGCTGAGAGGGGACCCTTGCACCCTGCCACCGGGCACCTTCCTCAGGTTGAGTTGCATCTCGCCTGCGCCCGGTCAGCTTCGTCATCAGTACCCCTGCACCTTGTGTTTTGCCCATCAGGAGCACAGGAGACTGCCCTGGGCCTTGTTAAAACCCAGACGCAGTCCCGAGAACCACGGCAGCTCCGTGGCGCGCCACTTCACCTCTCTCTGCCCACACCCCAGAGAGTCTTAGTTCAGGACTGCAGGCCCGTCACGTCCCTCTGCCTGTCTGCAAGTGAGCAGGCACGCTCGCTGCTTTCCTCTCTGCTCGGGGTCGGAGGATGGTACATTGATTCCTTACCAGCAGATGCCTTTGCCACCGGAATTACCATGTGCCGGAGATTTGTCTTCCGCACAGTGGCTGTGGTCTTGCGGGACTTCCTGGGTCTGCTGTTCCTTCTTCATCTTAGTTCATTGAATAAACTGAGAGCCCTTGGTCAAAATGACAGAGAAGCAGACTCCGTCCTGGACTTCTGAGAGGCAGCCTGGCCCAAGCCAGCCCCTGGCTGCTCTCCCATCCTCCCCTGAGGTCCGTGAAGCCAGCTCTGCTCTCTGGGGGAAGCCTAAGGTCAGGAAGTTGTGTGCAGCAAGGCCGTAGATGGCCGGGTGTGCTCTGCAGCACTCAGCAGCTTCACCCCTCCCACCTCAGTGTCCCTGGACAAGCCCTTTGAACTCTGGCTTCAGCTCTCCATAAATGTGGTAGAATCCGAGACATGGGGTGACCTAACACACTCAGTCTGTTTAGAACGTGTTCGCGTGTAGCAGTCGTCAGTGATGCTCATTGAGAAAAGGCCCCGAGGACGAGATGCTGAGCCAGGCATTGGTCCACGTCGCAAGAGCTCACTGCACACCGGGCTTCGTGCTGGGACCTGTGTACACTCCCACTCCGTCTTATAGGCTGCATGTGAATTTGGGTTGTGAACCCCGTTTATCACAACCCCAGGTAACCCAGATGGAAACTGAGGCTGAGAGATTGGTTAATCCTGGCCTGTTTGACTTCAGAACCTGAATTCCTAACCACCTGCTGTGTCAGTCCTCTGGCATCTTCTAGAGTCTTCTAGAACACATGGCCCCTGCAGAACACTACATGTTTTGTTGGCAAATAATCCAACATGGTGTCTCCTATTGAGCATTCATCGTGGCGGGGCAGACGACGATGCGTGCAGAAGGCAGTCAGAGGACCTCGAGGAACCCTGCCCCACACCAGTGACTGGGAGGAGGGCCTCAGGCTGGTGTGCGAGGCTTGGTGGATTTGGGGTCTTGAGCGGGCATCTGGAGACAGGCAGGGCCTGAGTGGACATAGGAAGCAGCAATGGACATGGGGTAGGCAAGGACACGGCCTGGGGCAATCCCCGGAGTCCAGACACTCGTGCTGGAAGGCTGGGGCTGGAGCTCGTGGTACCCTGTTCCCGCCCAGCTCCAGGTCGGGGTCAGTCCTCAGTCCTGCAGAGCCAAAGGAAAGGCGGTTGTGCTGGGCTGGGAGCAGGAGCACAGTGCCTGGTCAGGTGCGGGTTGAGTGTGTGTCAGGGAATTAGGAAGATGGGACTGAGTCTGTGAGTGTCACGGTTGCCACGTTTTCTCCTGGTTTCTAAGGACTTTGGACTGGCTGACAACACTTACAGATTGGGGGAGTTTTATTTAAGTGGAATTTACAGCTGCCCTGGTACCAAGGGAGGAGGTTCTGGCAGTTGCCGGCCCCTCCCCACGTGGTGGCACTCGGCAGAGCTGGGGCCAGCCGTCTCCCTTAGGCAGGATGTGTGCTCTCCTTCTGTTCAGACCCACCTGCTCACCAGACTCCATCTGCCTGGCCTACGGGCTGTAGTTGGTGGCCTTGGGCTAATGGCTGGGAGCCTGGTGCCGTACGAGGCCCTGTGCTTTCCTCCCTCCACGCTGCAGCCCCGTGCGAGCGGGAGCTTGTTTCTGTCCTGCACTGCTGGCCGGTGAGGGCTTACAGCGTGCCCAGCAGACGGGGCACTCTGAATGTGGCACCTGTGTGGCCGCAGGCCGCATCCTGTGCCACAGTCTGGCTGGGCACAAATCAGGAGCCATTCAAGCAGGAACAAACTTTATTTCCGAACTCCCACGAACATCACCCACGCTGCTTTCTCTGGGATACAGCACACACCCACCGGAACTCCCTCCACCGGAACTTCACCCACCAACACAGCTCTCCAGGAATCCCCACGAGAGCTTAACCGGAACTCAACGGGAACTCCGAGAGAACTCAAAAGTACTGGCAAAATGCTAGGCACCATCCCAACTAGGCTGTGGCTCTCAACAATCCCGTAGCAGTTCCAGGACACACCACGATGCACAGGGCCGCTGGCGGCCACCCTGAGCCTTTCTCAAGGCCCACTGCAGCTGGTCCCACGGCAGTGAATAGGCGGCCCCCACGCTCCAACTGTGTGTGAGAGGAAGGAACTGCTGCTCCAGGCTTGCCCTGTCCCCACCTCCATGGTGGGCTGGTGGCCGCCCTGGCACGGCTCTTGTCTTCTCTGGACACAGGCTGAACAGTGGAGCAGCAAGTGTGTAAGGAAGGCTGGGTGCATGCCTCTGCACCTCCCGCACCCGGCAGAGACCACCGCCAGCGCTCCGGGCCTGAGTGTCAGCAAGACCCCTGAGTCCACACTGCCTCTACAGGGCATGTGCTCCTCTCATGGAGCCCTGGCAGCGCTCCCCCAGCCTGTGCTCTCGTCTTGTCATTTATCTATCCCCTTTCTTCTGCACTTGGTATCCTCCAGGCTCCATCTGCCTGTGCCTCGCCGTCGGGGGAAGAAAGTCAGGCTGCCCGGCCCGTCCCTTGGGCGTGGTGGGAACACCAGAGCCGAGCTGAGCAGCCCTCCTGGCAGGGCGGCCGCGTGCGTCGCGTTCCCCGCCAGCCCGTCTCTGCTGATCTCTTGTGTTGCGAGCAGGGCAGCGAGGGGCTCTGTGGCTGCTGCTGCTGCTTATTTTCAGCAGTGGGGTCTGCAGCTGTGATCAGAGCCGAGCTCTCTGCCCCTCCTGCAGCATCCTGCACCTGGGGGGCCAGATTTGTCTCTGGACTGAGGAGGCCCCAAGAAAACACACCCAGACTCCCTTCTCAAGGGTTGAAAGAAGCAGAGCACTTCCGTCCCGTCCCGTGCAGAAAACGTTTTCCACCATCGTTTGAGTCACACCGTAGTTGGGCCTTGGCATCCAGTTCCTGCAGGAGCACGAGAGGCTCAGCACCCAACAGGTTTGCTTCTGACGACCATCTGACAGCAGAGCCTCAAGTCTCATGGGTATTCCTATATTTAGCAAAATAATATCTCTGAGCCACTTTTTCCTTCTTATTTTTAGTAGCTGGTAATTTTTGTAGATAGTAATTTGGGTCTGATTGGGACATGATGGCAGCTCTTCAGTTCCAATTATAGAAGAGCTTTTGCCTAAGTCTTGAGGATGGAGTGAATATGGGTTTAAAGAGATGCCCAACCAACTAGTAGAGGCCTGATCCTGAGGGTCACGATCACCATGATAAAATTTGGAAAGGACAAGTCGAAGCTCCCAGCCTGATGAAACTGTCCTGGGGTCTTTGAGTAAAGAGTTTGTCAGAGACTGGGACAGAGTCTCCACGGGCTGTGCTGGCCAGCGTTCATTTGGTCGAGTTTCTTGTGGTGAGTGAGCGTTTTACTCACCCAGGTGGTGTCACTCCTGAGTGTGAGTGGCATGGCATGGGGACTGTGCTCATGCAAGCTGGGACTCGCCAGGCAAGAGTGGGAGCGTCTTGGAATATGGAGAGCTGCTCTTGCTGACGTGAGAGAATCCCACAGGCCCGGGCCTGTGGAAGCACTCGGGAAGACGGACAAGCCCCGACGCAGCTCTCTGCAGGGGACTGTCCTGAGTGCCCCCACGAGCCTGGGTGTGCAGAGTCTTTTCTCCTTGACCTTGTGGTGGCAGGATGTGGGTCCTGCCTGTGGCATCTCTGGAATGACGCAGCGTGAGCCTTCGAGTCGTCTTATAGTTTATGATATAAAATCACGTAAACTTCGGGCAGGGTCTTTCCTATCTTCGGCTAGCCCTCCGGATCTTCCTCTAAGGAGCGAGAGGACCCGTGGCCACTTGCCATGTGTGAGGCAGTGCTGGCTGAAGGTCAGGCTCAGGCACTGGTGGTGGACTTGGGCAGATGGGGCCTGGAGTTGGCCGCAGCACTGGACAGGGTCCACAGTGACCTGGAGACAAGAGGCAGCCAGGTGGGAAGGGCCGAGCAGGGGTGACACGTCTGCTGCACTCAGGCCTGAGGAAGCAGAGCGGCCAGAAGCAGGGCTGGGCTGGGTCCTAGCGTGGAGGCCACCCGGGTGGTGCTCCTGTCACCATTCAACGAGGCCTTCCTGAACGAAGCACCCCTCTCCCGGCACCCCGACCCCTGCTCAGCCCTTTCCTCCGAGGCACTTGCACCGTGTAGCTCGCTCCATCTTACCTGGTGTTTATCGTCAGGTTGACACAAGGGTGTGAGGTCCCTGCACACGGGATCCTTGTCTGGGTTGCCCAACCCCTGAGCAGACAGGTCTGCTGCCCTTTCCCACGGGGTCTGGAGGCCAGCAGTGTAGGGGAGGTGAGGAGGTGATGGGAGACACGCTGCTGGTGGCATCTGAGTGGCCTCTGGATTCTGCCCCAGGAGTGTCTCTGTGGAAGCTGGAGAGTTTGCAGGAGAATGTGCAGAAACCCCAGCTTTGCAGCGTCCGGATGGTGAGATGGTGGCTGAGCCTGGGCCTTGGGATCGGTGTGGTGGGCCCAGGAGCCCAGAGTGGGCGCCTTGTGGTGTAGTTTGCCTGTCAACCTGGAGCCTCAATCAGCGAGAGAGACCTTCGGTAATGACCGCTGTTGCCGAGTGCCAGCACGTGCCCGCCTGTTGCCATTCCTGTCACCCAGTGGAGGGTGCAAGGTGGGAACCTGCTGGCCGCCTCCTCCAGGAGCCAGAGCAGTCCTCCTGGTCTGGCCGTGAAGTGCCTGGGCCGAGGGCATGGGGTTGGAACAGGAGAAGGAGTGCTGACCTCAGGCCACCATCACCAGTGCCCTTCACAAGGAGTCCCTGGCCCCGATGGAATCTGAGATTGCGTTTGTCAGGTTAACCCACAGAAGGGGTGGTATCCTGGCCCAGCAGCCCGGGAGCCCTGTCGTCCACTGTGCCGGTGCCTAGACTGCTCCCTGGAGCGCCGTCCTGCCTGGTCAGCCCCTGGCTGAGTCTCAGGTATCAGCCTGGCCGGCTACTCGGTTAGGGCAGAGGAAGTGAGACCCACAGGAGGCCCGCTCCAACAGGCAGTGGAGAGAAGCCGGTGGTGGTTTAGACAGATTCTGCAGCAGGAGGCACCGCACGCTCCCTCCAGGCCCTGTGGCTGACTGTCTCACAGACGGGGACCTATCCCTGCACTCAGCTGCCAGGCCAGCCCTGCCGGGGCTGTGAGCTCTCCGCTGTCACCACCGCTCCTTCACAGTAGTTCACTTACTGCGACCTGTCAGCCATCTCTGATTTAAAAAGAAACCAACATTAAATAGGGTATCTCACCTCCACGAAATGAATAAAAGTTTTCTTATCATTAATTACAGGGTGGGATTACATTCTAGTAACTTTCTAAGAAAAAAACTGTTTTAGGTATAACTTTTAAAATCTTAACACTGGTGTGGCCTGATTGTCAGATCTCTTTTAAACACATTCTTAACAGGTGAAATGTTCTTAGGTGTAAGGTGCTTACTGTAACTACAACCGCTCCCTCAACCTGAGTCCTTGAGCATGTCAGAAGGTCCCTGCATTGTAAGAACCCGGAGTCTGATGAGGCTGATTGACGAAGCTTTTTAATGTGAATTAGTCGTGTCCCTTTTGAATATGACAGGGAAAAGCACTGACCACCTTCGAGGAGCTGTTTTATGTGAATGTGACCCCTCCTGAGGGGGACTCGTGGGTCAGAGCTCACGGTGGTGCCTGGTTGAAGGAGCAAGGTGGCCGCTCTGTCCCAGCCTAACTTCCCCCACGGGGACAGTTGGCTTTTTTGCTGAGTCACCTGTGTGGGATATTGAGCAGCAACATGTCCAGCTCTGTCCCTCCGCCTCCTGGGCCCCTTCTGCACCAGCGCTGTGTCGAGGTGCCAGCTGCTTCTACCCTGGCATTCTGTAGGGAGAGTTCGGAGCCCTGCGTCTGTGAACCAAGTTCCCATCAGAGCTTCGGGGTCACGCGGAAGCCAGCCAGCCAGAGCTGGTGACGGAGCACAAATGGACGTGCAGTGTTTTTAAGCATTTCTTGGGTAAAGAGGTCACTTTTTAAAAGTCGTATTGTACGGCTAAGTGAGGGCAAGCTTTCCCTGGTGTGAAGTTTCATATGGCTGGCTCCAGGCGAGGCTGTGACGTGGTCCCGTGGCCTGGCCTCGCCCTTTCCTACCTGCTGCATTCCCACTTGAACCCCAGTATCTGTGGGGTGTGCCCCGTGAAGAGAGCCGGGCTGCAGGCGAGGAGCTTTGACAGTGTTTATACCCTGCAGCCTCTGGGTGTTCGAGGATGAGAAAGCTGAACCGGTTCCCACTGGAGAGCTGGTGAAGCTAGTGTGTCCAGTGGTATTCATGAGAAAGTCTTTTGGTGGTGTTTGGCTTTTCCTTTTTTCTTGCTGGTGCCGGGATCTGAGTCCTCACAGTGCTTTACTACGCAGGCTCTTCCGCCGACTGCGCCCAGGTGCTCAGAGCAGTTCAGTTCCCTGCTCTCCTAAGTCTGAGTAGTTAAAGCTGGAGGGGACCCAGCCGGTGGTGCTGAGCTGAGGCTGGAGCCGCACCTTCTCCAGACAGCGAGGGCCTGGGGAGGTCACAGCCTGCCTCTCGACAGCATGAGGGGAGCCCAGCTGGGAAGAAGCCAGGAAACAGCTCCCCGAGCCAGAAGCCAGGGGGAGAGCTGGCCTTTCCTCTGGCTGGGAGCTGTGGGCCCTGGGCCCCCAGCTGTCCCCGGGGTCTGGGGAATGATGCAGTGGTGCAGCAGGTGACCAGGAGCCAGCGTGGTGACACTTGTGGAACACTGTCAGCCAGCTCTCCGTCACAGTGACAGAGAACCTGACGCGGTCAGCTTAGCAGGAGGAAGGGGCATTTCTGCTCATGGTCCAGGGCTGCTCTGTTGTGCTATCACCCCAGGGCGCACGGTACCTCATGGAGGAAGTGTGTCCGAGGAGGCACAGTGTCCTTGTGGCCACAGGGAAGCAGAGGCCTGTACCTGAGGTCCAGACCTGGTCAAGGGCTCATACATTTTCAATTCTGGAAGCAGTGGCCACGTTCTCCTTCAAGGGGTAACGGTCTTCATCTCCCTGCGTGGAGCCTTTACCCCAGCCTCGTAACGGTGTCATCGCATGTCTGCCCGTTGGCTAGTCTGATGAATGACACAGCTCACATGACTTTAAACTGTGTTTCTTTATTTAACGGAAGTTGAACATCGTACATGTGAGTCGTCATGTTTCCTTTTCTGATGATCACCTGCTGGTGTTCTTGGCTGTTTCTGTTGGCCCGTCACATCCCTGTTCAGGAACTCGCAGCAGATTAGGCCTTGGCCTGGGGTGTGCATTGTAAACGGTCTCTATTTCTCTATTAGCCTTTCGACTGGCTCATGACGATTTTTCTTGCCCGTGCAGACAGAGCTGTCGGGTTTTATCTAGTTGGGTTTATCGTTCTTGTGTAGATTCCGTATTTTGAGACGTAGCTGGGCCTCCTCGTTCTGAGGTCATAAGGAAGGTCTGTTTCCTCCTGATGCTTTAATAGCTTCCTGTTTTACACTGATGGCTTTGAGGCGTTTTCCTGCGGTGTCATGTAGAAGTATGGGATCAAGTGTTGTTTTATTTACTTATTTATTTACTGAAGCCCTATCGCCCGGTTGTCCTCAGCCAATTAACGATTCTCCTAACTAATCTTTCCTCTTAATGAATTTTCAAGGTCCAAGAAGTTGTCTGCTCTTGCGGAAGCCCTGAGAGAAGTCCCCCTCACCAAGGGGCAGCTGGGGCTGGAGCTGGAGGAGCTGGAAGCTGCGGCCCTTCTCGTCCAGGAGGAAGAAGCTGCCAGAAGCGCAGCCGGCTCGCCCAGCAATTCAGGGGGGTCGGGATCTTCCGACTCTGAAGACTCGGCCTCAGAGCAGGAGGAGCAGGCAGAGCAGCAGCGTGCGCCTGGGGCTTCTCTGCGGGGCCCCTTTCTGGAGAGCGGTGCCCCGCTTCCTGCTGGTGGCGAGGCCGGCCTGGGGTCCGCCATGGGTCAGGGGGCGCTGCTGGCCGCTCCCCAGGAGCCTGCAGGGCGCAGGCCTCTGATAGAGGAGCTCGGCGACCATCTGAGGACGACCCTGCAGATTTCCCCGTCTCAGGGAGCTGATGCAAGGAGCCACCGCAGGACGCAGGATGGAGACGGGCAGGTGACGCCGGGGACTGACTCGGGCCGGGCGTTGTTTGCAGGGAGTTAGGTCGGGGTGGGCGCCTCTCCTGAGCTAGAACTCTCCGTGGGCTGCGTGGGCTTGGCACTTTTTCTTTGTACATACAACATTGTTCTTAAGTGAGCTGATTTTTATACATATTGGTCTCTTTGTTGCTTCTTGAAAATTAAAGTTCTGAAGTGTTGTAACTGAAGTTCAGCTGATGCCTAAGGGGGAACAGGGGTCCTGCCGCTGCCTCTCGGGAACATCAGTGCCCTCCGCTCCGTCGAGGACCTCGTGTTCCTGTTGCGCAGCGTGCTGAGTACCAGCAGAAGCCGTCACCACAGACGGGGCTTCCCGTCACCTCTCGTGTCCTCCAGCCTGTGTTGTCCTGGCCTCCCCCGCGGCCAGCACCAACACCCGCGTCCCCCAGCGACCACTAATGTGCCCCTCCCGCAGCACTGTGTTCCCTGGGCTGTTCTCGTGCAGCACGGCTGGCTCTCGGCCAGGCCTCCCCTCGTAGCTGCCTTGACGCTGACCCCCGTGGCAGCAGGGCCAGGAGCTTCCGGGGGCTTTTCCTCCATTGCTGACGACTGTGTCGGTGAACAGCTTGCTCTTCTCACCTCCTGGTGAGTGTCCGAGTCGTTCCCAGTTTGGGGCTGTTAGAAACACAGCTGCTGTGACGGTTGTGCTCAGGCGAGGTGTGGACAGAGCTCTCGTTTCTCAGGTAATCATCTGGAAGTGCAGCGGCTGAGCCGTCAGGAGGTTGTGCCCCATGACATTTCCAGGGCCCGTGAGCAGCTTTGCTCACAGCTGGCCATCTGCTGTCCTGGCAGCAGGACCGGAGTCCAGCTCCTCCCCGGGCTTGCCCTCACTGGGTGCGGTCCACTTGAACCACATCCCATTTCTTTTTCTTTTTTCTTTTGAGACGTCTTGCAGACTTTCCAAGGCCAGCCTTGAACCTGCGGCCCTCCTGCCTTGGCCTCTGATTGCTGGGACCACAGGCTGCACCCCCACACCCTGCTCCTGTGGCATCGGCTCTTCTCCTGACACCTAGGAGGTGGCATCGTTTTGAAGTGTCCGTGGATCTTCCGCCGGTTTTCTTTTGAAGACGGGTAGTTTTCTCGTCTCTCTGTCTTGGGGGTCTCCGTTAGTGGGTCGAGCGTACTGCCACTTCGGGTGCCTGGGTTTGGTCCTATCTTGTGGGTGCTGGGCCTGGACTCCTGCAGCTGTTCCTCACCTTGTTTTGGATGCCCCTGGGCGGCTTGCTGTGGTGTCCCCCGGGGACCTGTCCTTGGTGGTTTGCTGTGGTGTCCCAGGGGACCTGTCCTTGGTGGTTTGCTGTGGTGTCCCCCGGGGGACCTGTCCTTGGTGGCTTGCTGTGGTGTCCCCGGGGGACCTGTCCTTGGTGGCTTGCTGTGGTGTCCCCGGGGACCTGTCCTTGGTGGCTTGCTGTGGTGTCCCCGGGGGATCTGTCCTTGGTGGTTTGCTGTGGTGTCCCCCAGGGGACCTGTCCTTGGTGGCTTGCTGTGGTGTCCCCGGGGGACCTGTCCTTGGTGGCTTGCTGTGGTGTCCCCCGGGGGACCTGTCCTTGGTGGCTTGCTGTGGTGTCCCCCGGGGACCTGTCCTTGGTGGCTTGCTGTGGTGTCCCCGGGGGACCTGTCCTTGGTGGTTTGCTGTGGTGTCCCCCGGGGACCTGTCCTTGGTGGTTTGCTGTGGTGTCCCCGGGGGACCTGTCCTTGGTGGTTTGCTGTGGTGTCCCCCGGGGACCTGTCCTTGGTGGTTTGCTGTGGTGTCCCCGGGGGACCTGTCCTTGGTGGCTTGCTGTGGTGTCCCGGGGGACCTGTCCTTTGTGGCTTGCTGTGGTGTCCCCGGGGGACCTGTCCTTGGTGGCTTGCTGTGGTGTCCCCCGGGGGACCTGTCCTTGGTGGCTTGCTGTGGTGTCCCCCGGGGACCTGTCCTTGGTGGCTTGCTGTGGTGTCCCCGGGGGACCTGTCCTTGGTGGTTTGCTGTGGTGTCCCCCGGGGACCTGTCCTTGGTGGTTTGCTGTGGTGTCCCCCGGGGACCTGTCCTTGGTGGTTTGCTGTGGTGTCCCCCGGGGACCTGTCCTTGGTGGTTTGCTGTGGTGTCCCCGGGGGACCTGTCCTTGGTGGTTTGCTGTGGTGTCCCCGGGGACCTGTCCTTGGTAGTTTGCTGTGGTGTCCCCCGGGGACCTGTCCTTGGTGGTTTGCTGTGGTGTCCCCGGGGGACCTGTCCTTGGTGGCTTGCTGGGTGGGTCTAAGGCGTGGTGCCAAGGGTGTTTTTCCTGGAGGCTGCCTCTCCTGAGTGTCCTCCCTGGGCCCTTCCCCTCTGCCTGTTGTCTCAGGTGCTCTCGCCCCGCCTGGTCTCTCACTGCGCTCTTGAGGGCTGCGGGGCCCTCCTGTCCCCTGCCCAGCCCTGCCTCCTCTCCCTCCAGCTACCCGTGGTTGTCCAGGCCGCCCTCTCCTCCCTGGGCCCTGTTCTGGTCCCTGCGGGCCCTCAGCTGTGTCATGAACTCCAGGGTCCACCGGGTTCTGCCTGGACTGTCCCTCCTGCCTAGGCTGGGGTCCTTCAGCGCAGTGCGTGGGGCCTTCCCAGGGGCCCTCGGTTCCCTCCCCTGTCCCTCGTGTCAGTCCTGCGGATCTTCAGTGTGGTGCCCACCACTGTCCCGTGCGTTCCCTGTTTCTTTTTTGGCTGTGCCTGTCCAGGGAGCCGATCTGGCCTCCGTCACTCCACCTGGACTGGGAGCAGCGTCTGCAGCCGTGTCACACCTGTGTGTTCTCCTCCAACCTCTGGCTCTTGGGGAAGAAAGGACCTGAAATCTGATACGCGTTGATCTCAGCTGCATTTTTATTCCAAGAAAGGGTTGGATTTAGGGGGACTGCAAGGGTCTGTGTTTCTGGTATAATCCCAGCTGGCGTTAACCTGGTAGTGGGCGACGGTGCCACTTGACGTGGGTGTTAGCACCTGGACCCACCAACAGCATAGCAGGATGTGTTCCAGACGCGGCCTCCCTGGAGAGCGGCAGGTTGCTGTGGCCATCGAGATGGCGTCTCTCCTCTGTAGCACCCTCCCTGGGGACAGTCTGGAAGGCGCCATCTGTCACTGCAGTCATTTGCTCCTACTAAAGCCCCGCAGGTTGGGCCGATCCCGCCTTGCCTCAGAGTTTCAAGCGGTGGAAATTGTCTTCCTTCCTCAGTTTCTGTCCTTAGGAACCTCGACAGGACCTGGTTCAGTGAGGGTCGTCCTCAAATTCCTTCCCAAACCATGAGCAGGTGTGATCCCTGCCTGGCTTCCCACAGCCACGGGCTCCGCAGGCCACTTGTGGTGATTGGGACAACGCCCGAGCTCCCAAACTGGGCCTCCGTGTCCATGGCAGTCCCGTTTGCTGCCTCCCACTCCCCGTCTGTCTGAGCCTCTGCGCTCACTGCGGCTTCATTCCGTGACCCAGAGCACGCTAACAGCTAAAGTAGGCAACCCGCCAGGCAGCCCTGGGCACCTCCTATACCCACCTGAGTCTCCCAGGTCCCTGCTGACGGGGGCGAGCAGGGGACGTTAGCTGAAGAGCAGGGAGGCGAGCTGTGACACCTGTGTGCAGCTGGGCAGGGAGAACCAAGGCTTGAGGTGGGCAGGACAGCACTGAGTCCAGGTATGACGGCCAGGAGGGCGGGTGGACACCAGGCCCCAGGCCTTGCCCTCCGTCTGGAAAATGGGAGTGGGCCTACAGTCATGGGTCACCGACGAGGGGGCTCCACTCTGAGAAGTGCGCCCACGGGTGATGTGTCATGGCCTTTGGGACCACGGTGGTGCATATAGTCCACTGTCAGCCAAGACGCCGTAGGACAGGGCATGAGTGAATTTTGCTGCTTCTCTTGCTGGCCCGTGAGACTGTGTTCAAATGCACGTGGTGAAGCAGCAGCATGGGGGGGGGGGGGGCATCGGTGTCCACAGCCCCAGAGCAGAACAGGGCACTGCTGCTCCCTCACAGAGGCACCAGCCGCAGGCAGGCAGGCCGGTGGTAGAAGTCCACGGGGCTCAGCAATTAGCTAGAAATGTGAACCCTCGTCACGGTTTGCTCATCGCCCACCTCTTCCAGGTCCTCTCGAGTCTCCCGGGGTCCCTGAAGACGAATGGGCCACGCTGTGGGCGTTGCAGGAGCCCTAACTCAGCCGGTGTCATCTGTCACTGGCACAAGAAGATTTACGAGTCAGACAGGCTGCTCCTTCCACATGGCTGACAGCTGGGGGCGGTTTGCACACCTGCTGGTGAGAAATCCACTGTGGTCATGTGGATCAAATTCTGTTACCAAGAACTGAGGGAGAGAGAGAAAGTCAGCTTTCTTAGGCCTGAGACTATGGAGTCAGTACTTTATAACAGGGACTTCCACAGAGTTGTCCTGCAGAGAGGGATTTTTAATTTTAGATATTACCACTAGACATGGTCTTGCATAGTCACGGTGACAAAACAGACACCTCTAAAGGACATAGAAATGAGATGATGACTTAATACAGGAGTAAAAGTCCACCTAAAAATACACCGGTCCTCGGAATATATTATAAAATGTTGAAAGACACAGGAATCTCCCCGAATAACCATCTGCCACAGAAGTCCCCGCACGCCAGGTAAACGGAAGGTGCGCTTCATAAACACAGATCTCTGATCGTTTGGCCAGGGTCCCAGTGAAAGCCCATCAGAGATGGCAGGTGTTGCCCAGGTGGAAGTTTGCCGTGGGATCCCCTCCGCCCCACCCGCCTTCCCGTGGGTGATCTACGGCCCCAGCCTACAGCGAGAGGAGGAGGCGTCGATGAGGCTTGATTTAAGGCAGCCAGTGATAAACACAGCGGGGAGGCTGATGGACGTCTCCAGTGACAGGGGGGCACGGCGGTGGACGCCGACAGCTCGTCTCCAGGCTGGAGAACACAACAGGGAAACACGTGTCGGCCAGATAAATGGCTTTGCCATTTCCGACTCTCGCGGAGGCCATTCGTTTCTGAGATAAGGAAGGCTGCTCTCCAAAGTCACGGGAAGATAAGCTGCAGAGGGATGGCTGTGGCGGGCACCAGGCACGGGGGACGCAGCAGGAAGGATCCGCTCCTGGGAAGGGGCCCGCGGGGGCCACACTGCTGCCACCTGGTACTGAAAGTGTCCTCAGTGGCGGCTCTTGTCTTGGAAACTATTTCTAGGGCGACCATTAGGACTGGTTCTGTGGGAGTGACATCAGGGATGGCTGGGGACTGCCACCTGGCTTCCCGTCTCCTGGGCTGGGTGGCTAGCTGGAGCCTGTGCCCCCTGAACTGGTCCCAGTTGTTGCTGATCTTCGAGGTTTGCTACTCCAAGCAGCGAGGAGAAGTTACTAGATCAAGCGCTCAGCGCCGGGCAGCAGGTGGCTCTCAGGAGGGGCTTGCCTGCCACTCAACGGTGTGCCCACAGCCGCTGCTTCCTGGGCTCTGCCTGTGCTGCCGTGATCCACGTCGACTTCGTCCTGCTGGACGGACATCATTCCACCCTGCAGCCGCTTACTCTCTCACACACCCAGGCTCACTCGGGGCCAGTGGAGGGGCTTGCCGGTCGTCCATGCTGGACCGCTGTGGCCTGGTGTGCTGGCTGGCTGTCGCAGTCACTGACCACCCCTGGAGTGGGGTCAGAGTCGGGAGACTTGGGAGATGAGGCTGGAGGACTAACTCAGGGAGGTGGCCGCTCCCCTGTCCCCAGCCCCAGCGCAGCCTGAGACTAAGAAGCATCCTCAGAGTGAGTCCATCTGCCGCAGCACCCCACCTGGACTTGCAGATGCAGACTCTGGGCCCTGTCCCGGAGTTGCTGGATCAGGGGCTCCAGGGGCACCTGTCTTCTGCCTGGAAACAGCAGGGGTGTGCTGCCTCCTAGGAGCTCACAGTCCACAGGAGACCACCTCCAGTGTGGGTGTGTCCCTGTCCCTCCCCGAAGCCCCAGCCTCCTCCGTGCACAGTGGGCTCTCTGAAGAGAACCTCGGGGGCTGGGCGTGCGGCTCAGTGGCACAGTGGCTCAGTGGCACAGTAGCTCAGTGGTGCTGCCCACCTGCACCAAGCCCCAGGTTCCTAGAACAGCAGTGAAGCCCGCAGCTCGGCTTCCTGGCTGCAGGCCCTGCTCCCTCCCACAGAGGCCCCTCCTGGGCAGGGTGACAGCTGGGCCGCTACTACAGGCGCGTGCCCCAGCCTGGCAGGGGCCACCAGGACACCCTTGTCCCCCGGCCCATTGATGCCTGCTCAGGCCCAATCTTCCCTCCTCCCGCCGCTTCCTGGCCCGTCACCTCCATCCTTGGGGACGCTGCACGGGCAGCCGCGTCTCCTGCTTCCCGAGGACTAAGCTGACCTCTGGTTCCTGAGCTGCCTGGAGAGATCCCTGGGTTTCCACGAGGCGCTTTGCCCAGTGCCCGGGTGGAGACCGTCACCTCGCAGGAGCAGAAAGCTGGGCTGGGGTTTGGGTGAGGTGACTTGCCCTCCGTCACTCTGGGCCTGAAGCTCCACCTCTGCAGCTGCGCTTCGTGGACACTAGGTGCTGCTCCTTGTCACTCACAGCCACACCTGGCTCATGCTGGGAGAGGCCGGATCACAGCTCTCACCTGGGGCAGGGCAGGGTGGTAGGCAGGCTGCCATGCCACCACCTGTCCTCTGTGCAGACAAGAGGCCTTGCCACGTGGTACCTGGGGACTTGACAGATGACAGGCCAACATGAGTGGCTTAATTCGTACATAACTCATTCTGGCAATGCTTAAAGGCAAAGCCAGGCACCTCTTGGGAGGGTCAGGAAACCCACACTGCACTGGCAGGCGCTGGCCCAGCCTCTGGCCCTGGGAAGAGGGGCCTAAGCCGTGGTCCCCACATACTCAAGGTGACAGTGCCCATCCTGCGCAGTGAGGCCACCCCCTAACCTGCGCCATAGGCCACTGACTGACTAGTGTCTCGCGCCCCTCCCCCAGGAGGGGCCTCTGGCCAAAGGCGGCAGTGATCACCCATCTACTCTTGGTGCTGCGGGGCCGGGGTGGGGCGCCGAGCAGGTGTGGCAGGAAGGGGACGTGGCCGGGGCAGGGGTGGGGGGCTGTGGTGTGTAAGAGTCAGAGGTTGTGAGCGGAGCTGGAGTCAGGCGGCCTGGGTTTTCCAAGATGGGAGACTGGTCTTGGGGTGTGTCGGGGGCTTGGGGAGAAGCTCGGGGCCTGGCCCACCCCACCCCAGCTGCGCGAGGTGTCACCCGGCTTGGAGCAGAATGCTCACTGCAGGTGCCCCTCACCCCTCTGTGACAGTCCTCTGTCTGTGTGGAAACCGGGCTCAGCCAAGTTCCCCCTGAAGAGGGTGGCATGGACAGGGCGAGTGACACTGGGCCCTTCTTGGAACCACATGCCAGGTGCCTGGCCCTCCTCTCCTGCCTGACTTCGTTTTCAACAGGCTGGAAGGGGGTCTGTGGGTTTGGGCGGGGGCGGAGATGGAAGCCCCCTGCAATGTCATTTAGAGAGGACCCACGGGTCGGCAGGAGCTGGCAGCGTTTGGGTCCTGGCGGGAGCCATGGAGGTCCTCCCACAGGCAGGAGAGGACAGGAAGACAGTCCAGAGGAAGGGGAGGGCGAGTGGCTGGGCAGAGGGGACTGCACCCTGCAGGTGAGGGACACAGACTGTCGGGTGGCTGGGACAGAAGGGGCAGCAGCAGGGCTGGTAGACAGGCAACCCCAGAAAGGCGCAGGGTCAGCGTGTTGCAGAGAGAACAGGAAGGTTGATGTGCCCAGCGTCCAACCTGTGGAGAAGCAGTGGCCGTTTACTGTGGTCCCCGTGTGTGTCACGTGTAAGGCCAGGCAGCACAGTGGAATCTTCCCGTCTGTGTCTTTGAGTCACTCCCTCTGTGCTGCCTGTCACACTCTGACCACTGCTGGCCCCAAAGACGCGCCCTTCCCCTGCGGACTTGGGATCTGCTAGGTGTCACTCACCGTTGCCCACCCAAGGTTGCTGCTAACGACACCCCGCATTGATAGAGCAGTCACTTAGCACCGGCCTCGAATCCCCACCAGGGACGCGGAGACTGTCCCTTTTTACAGATGGGAAAGCTGTGCGGGAAGCTCTTCAGTGTTGGTTTCAGCAGCTGAGTTTGCTTTTACTTGAAAGGGGGACGAGTGGTGTGGGCCAGGAACATGGGAGGCTGGTCAGGGACGCACGCCGCCTGCTTGGAAGGTGGACTGGGATCTGCTGCCGGCGGGCTCCGTGACCTTGGCATTTTACCAAACTTTCTTCCTCTGTGACGCGGGAAGTGGGCCCTCCTTGGGGGCTCTGGGAGGCCCAGCACTGGGCCCAGAGCACAGCTCCGTTCTGCTCTGTTGGTCCCCAGCGATTCCACAAAAGGGAACGCACCGCTGAGACCTGGGGCTCGCCTTCCTACCTTGACCCTGTGTCTCCTGGTGACGTCGGGAGGAAGAGATGAGGCTGGAGGTGGGAGGGGACCCTGGGCGACTTCCTGGACAGCCGAGACAGACAGCACCTGCAGATACGTGCTGAGAACTTAGAAGAAGGCTACTCTTAAGTCAGGACCTGCCTGAGTGGGGTCCAGCCTCGCCAGAGACGGCAGGTGCCTGATGGGCCTTCTGGTTGGACTGCATGATCACCTGGTGGCGCTGAGTGCCCTCTGCAGGACTGGGTGGCGCTGACTTCTGTGAACCTCTGGATCTGTGAACCCTAGACCAGGGCCCTCCGGCTGTCCCTCTCTGGGGACCTTCTTTGGGAGCTCTGCTTTCTTCTCTGTAACTTGGCTCTCGGCCTGTGTCCAGTGGACTTTTCCCTTTAAATTCACAAGACAAAGAAGCCAGCCCCTCACTCCTGGGGACACTGGCAGGCACTCTGTGTACCTTTCCTGAATGGAGCCCTGATTTCTGAGCCGGTGGCTGCGTGGGATCTGCCTCTCAGTGGCTCTTAGAGGAGGGTGCATACCCTAGTAAAGAGTTCATCAAGAACTAACAGTGGTGACTCCCTCCCTGCACAGGGGTGTTTTAACACCTCCGTGGACCCGGCCACCTGACTGTAGAAGCCTCATCTTATGTTGTATCCAACATGATAATGCACCGTATCTGACGGATGCTCCTGTACACATTTGAAAAGAACTTTTAAATCTTTGCTTTTGAACTTCCCTGGCTATGAATAGTAACTCATTTAATTGACGGTTGGCTCTGCTTTCTCAGCAACCATCCTGCCGACGCGGGAGTTCTTAGAAAGTGCGGCCCTAGACTGTTTTTAGATCAGTAACAACTTCGTGAGCTTTAGATATAGTAACAAGGCAGTGAATAAAGCGGACCCTCCACTCGGGTCTCTTTCTCCCAACAATTGGAGTTAACAGCTTCTCTTTTCCTGGGCTTCAGTGAGCTTGCGAGGCCTGACCTCGAGGCCGGGCCTCCTGGGGGAGACAGGCTGGCCGGGCCTCTCTGGGGGCCTGGAGGCAGCGTGCAGGGCCTCAGGCCCCCAGACTCTTCTCACAGGTCGCCTGGACGCTTCCCTGGGTTGACTCCTGAGCCTGGCAGGGTCTGTTCCAAGGTCAGGAGGCTTGGGAGTCACCTTCGGATCCGCACAACAGGGACCCCGAGAATCAGTGACGGCCATGCCTGTTACCCTGGGGACCCTGAGTCCAGACGCCAGCAGAGAAGGGCCCTGCCCCTGACCTGGGAGTCTGTGGTCCTCCATGCACCAGTTTACCCAGCACAGAGTGGTCAGGGAGCCAAGGAAGGGGAACAGGGACCTGTGCTTCCTCAGGGTCCCCTGAGCTGCCTCTTCACATTAGCATGTGATTTCCTGTCACTTTACAGTAGCCCAGGGGCTGGCCTGGCTGGGAGCAGCAGGAGCCTCCAGCCCTGGGCCCCGTAGGTCAGGCCATGCAGGGGCCACCCATCAGGGGCCTGGGAAGAGCACCTGAGGTCCCCAGGGCCACCCCCTTCCTGCCCAGGCAGCTCTGCTCCAGGGAGCCAAGACAGTCACCAAGGCTGCGCAGAGGAAGGGGCAGGGAGCATGGGAAGAGAGCTGTCCCCACACCCTGCCGCACCCTCACCCTGCTCCCTCCTGGGATGCCCAGGAAGGTCCGGACCCTCCAGAGGCTTCGCTGGAGTTTCTAGATGCCCCCAGTGGTCATGCCTCCCCCCACAGTGATGGTGCCTTCCCCGAATCTGTGACAGGAGAGGGGTGGTGGCCTCAGGGCCCCTGTGTAAGGCACAGATGCTCACTAGAGGAGCCAGATGGGGCCAAAGTCCAGTGGGTGGGTCCTGTGCCCGCCCTCCTGGCTGCCAGGCTTGTCAGGCTGGGCTGTGGCTTGCTCCCCGGGACCCAGGAGTCCCCTCTGTGTGGCTGTCTAAGGAGCTGCCCGAGGCTGGGTGCTCTACGTAGAAAGCCGGGAGGTCAGGTGGTCTGCTGCTGGCCTCTGCTGGGCTCTGGTGATGCCTCTGGCCATACCATGACGTGGTGGGGGGCACCGTGGTGGAGCCTGAGCGAGGTGACACGGGAAGCTGCCAGGCGCCCTGACAGCGCCTGCTCACAGGACTTCCTGCCAGAGACAAGAGGAGGCTCTCAGCATCGCCATGCCGGGGACCCAGGTCCAGCACACAAAGTAGGTCCCCAAGGTGTGGCTCTCAAGGGACTGCACCTGGCACTGCCTTGGCTGGGGCTCCCTGGATGCAGAGCCCAGGTGGCCTGGGTACAGTCACATCTGGGAGGTCCTGGGAAGCCCTGCCCGAGGGGCAGCAGGACGGGAGGGAGCCAGCACAGGAGCCCTGGTGAGCCCCCCCACCCTGCCCCAGCGGCCATGGCGAGGGCTGCCCTGGGGCCTCCGAGGGCGGGAGGGTGCCCTCCCGCCAGGCCCAGGGTGTCCCGGATGGGCTGCCTGAGATCCTGGGAGGGGGTCCACAGCACCCAGCCTGAGTACCCTCGGGGCCCTCCTGATGCCATAGCAGGACTCTGTCGCCTGTGTCCTCGTCCCCTTCAGTGACCGGCTGTGAGTGCACAGCATCCCTGACTGTGGGGAGCCATTCTGACACGTGATTGGGTGACTCCCGTTAAGGGCCTGAGGCGCTCTGGCTGTGTGGGAGCTTTCCCGACCCTTTCCTGATGAGAGAGCCCATCGTGTGGGGGTGTGCGTGACCACTGACCCCGGAGACCCAATCACTGACCCTGACCTTGGAGTGCAGCCCCCCCTCAACCTTCATTGGATGGAATTCTCCCCTGAATCTCTTGTTCCCCAATAAAAGGCTACTCCCAGGCGTGTTCGCTCTCTCTCTCTCCTGCCAGCCCAGAGTAATCCTCGCTGCCCTGCTGGGCGGCTGGAGGCGGGAACCAGGGAGGCGAGCCGTCTCGGACCTAGCAATATAAATAAGGTACTGGTTTGTGTGTTTTATTTCGATCTCTTCTAACTAACTTTATGCCTAGAACCTCATTAATGAAACCACTGCACAGGCCGCGTGGTAGACCTGACGCTGTCCCAGGGCAGGCTCGGGGCTGCTGCTCTCACCACCCGGTGCCCAGGGCCCCATGGTCAAGCCAGGCCTGTCCCCAGCTCTGAGGTCCTCTCCTCCCCTCTTTGGAAGCCAGGGAGGAAGTTCTGCTCTTGGCGGGGCCTCTCCTGGTCTCCTCCTGGGGACTCTGCAGGAGCCCCTGGCCGTGTCTTGTTTACTGACCAGAGCCTGAAGCCACCCTTGGCGTAGCGCCCAGCCAGGCCGCGTCCCCAGGATTGCTGGGTGTCCAGCCTGCAGCACAGCCCTCCTCCGCCCCTTCCTGGGCTGCCTGGCCCTGTGCTTCCCCTGGCGCACTGTGGCCACCGCCACCAGGAGGAGCCCAACAGGGTGCGGAGTTCTCCCCGCTGCCACTCCCTGAGGCTGGGACCCACTTTCGGGTACCTGCAGTGGACAGCCCTGTGAGCAGGGGACACTGCAGAACGGGCTGCTTCATTAGGCACCAATGTGTCCTGCAGGGGATGGACCCCACAGTTCCTCCTTTGTTATCCCCAGTGTGAAGTGAGTGGCTCTGGTCCCCACCATGACATTCTGGCCCCCCACAAGCCCCAGAGCCACAAGGCCAACCAGCCATGAACCTCCAGAGCTCTGAGCCACATGAACCTTTTTTTTCTCTATAGCTTGACTTATCTCAGTGTTTGTTACAGTAGTGGAAACCTGGCTCACGAGCACAGAGGCAACCCCGCAGATCTAAACCAGGGGGACCCTGGGTACGTCAGGGATCACTGATGCATCCTCTCCCTCCCTGCAGCCTTCCAAGGGTGCCGCTGTCATCCTGCCTCTCGTGGGAAACGAGGCTCTGGAGGGGGAGATTGCTGCCAGAGGTCATGTGGCCAGTGCGAGGCTGAGAGGGTTTTGAGCCCAGGTGTTTGGGATGCAGCATGCCAGGGCGGCTCCGGGGGACTTGCAGACACTCCCCCCTGTCACGTTCACGCTCCAGTGAGCTGTTCATACCCCTGTCGCAGAAGGAGAGCCCCTGCAGAGCTCACCCCAGCTCCAGGCACCAAGCGACTGCCCTCCTACCCCCTGCCGGCCTCCCCTCTCTGTCCCTGTGGAGAGCGCCTCCAGTCTTCCCTGGATGTCACCCATCAGCAGACCGCCCAGCACCTGCAGGAGCCCCAAGCCCTCCCCCTGGCCCCGCTGCTCTACCCGCGTTTCCTAATGCGCTTGTCATCTAGCGGGCCATGGAGTCTGCTTGCTAGCTGTCTGTGCCATTCATTATGGTCCCCTGACAGCACAGTCACCCGCAGCCAACATCTGCGTCTCTCGCGTGCCTGGAGCTGCACCTGGCACACAGCGCGGGCTTGGGACCATCCCAGAGAGTGAGCCACCCCTATGGCAAGGCCTGATCTTTTAATGAAAAGCAACAGGAAATGGGAGGCAGACCCACATCACACGCACAGCCCCCCTGGGGCCTTGGTGACACAGCCGCCGCATGTCATCTTGCAGAGGCCCAGGAGGGTAGAACGGCTCTCCCAAGGTGGCACAGCTCCCTAGCTTCTGTGGAGGCATGAACTTCACACAGGAAGACACACCGTGTTCCCTGCACAGCTTTGGCCCCTGAGCACACCCCTGGGACTGTCACTGGCTCAACAGGGTAGCCGCTCCATCACCCACAGCGCCCTCCCCTCCCACCCAGGGCTGTCCGTCCCAACAGCCCCTGACAGCCCCCCGACTGTCCGCCTCTCCTGGACTGTCGGGGGAGGAACCAGGGGCTGGGTCCGGGGCTCAGGGGTGGAGCGGGTGGCTGGCATGCACGAGGCCTGGTCCAGCTCCCAGCACCGAAAAGGGAAAGGAACGCGGAGTCCTAACAGCACGTCCACCTGGTGCCCGGTCTCCTGCTCAGCGTGGTTGTTGGTAATCCATTGTGTGTAGCACATTCATCTAGGGAGACGGGTCACGGCCCGCGGAGGGTCACACCAGCAGAGCCAGCAGGACGGGGAGAGTCTCTGGGGTCCGCTCTTTGCACTGGTTCTAATACCTCTCATGAAGGTCACCCCAACGTAGCCTCAGACCTGTTGCACTCTTGGGCACTCATCCAAGAGAACTCAAAACACACGTCCACCTGGGGGACACTCAGCAGCCGAGGACAGGGAACAGCGAATGTCCACCAGTGGGTCACTGGATAGCCAGGCTGAAGTCCAGCTTGTAACAGAGTGTCGTCAGCCAGGAAAGTGGGTTCAGCTCCCGGGGCACGTGCTCAGCTCCTGAGTGAGCCTCAGGGTGCAGTCCAGCCCCACCTCCGAGAGAGAGAGAGAGAGAGAGAGAGAGAGAGAGAGAGAGAGAGCTCTCCCTCCCTGTGCAGGCTGAGAGAGAGAGAGAGAGAGAGCGCTCTCCCTCCCTGTGCAGGCTGGGTCAGGCCCACATGGCCACAGGCTGGGTCCTCCTCCTGCTGCTGTGTCCTCCTCCTCCCTCCCTCCTCCTCCCTCCCTCCTCCCCCTCCCTCCTCCTCCCTCCTCCTCCCTCTTCCTCCTCCCTCCCCCCTCCTCCTCTGCCCTCCTCCTCCCTCCCCCTCCTCCCTCCCTTCTCTCTCCCTCCTCCCTCCCTCCTCCTCCCTCCTCCTCACTCCCTCCTCCTCCTCCCTCCCTCCTCCCTCCTCCTCCCTCCCTCCTCCTCCCTCCTCCTCACTCCCTCCTCCTCCTCCCTCCCTCCTCACTCCCTCCTCCTCACTCCCTCCCTCCTCCCTCCCTTCTCTCTCCCTCCTCCTCCCTCCTCCTCACTCCCTCCTCCTCCCTCCCTCCTCACTCCCTCCTCCTCCTCCCTCCCTCCTCCCTCCCTTCTCTCTCCCTCCTCCTCCCTCCCTCCTCCCTCCCTTCTCTCTCCCTCCTCCTCACTCCCTCCTCCTCCTCCCTCCCTCCTCACTCCCTCCTCCTCCCTCCCTCCTCCCTCCCTTCTCTCTCCCTCCTCCTCCCTCCCTCCTCCCTCCCTTCTCTCTCCCTCCTCCTCCCTCCCTCCTCCCTCCTCCTCCCTCCTCCCTCCCTTCTCTCTCCCTCCTCCTCCCTCTCTCCTCCCTCCCTTCTCTCTCCCTCCTCCTCCCTCCCTCCTCCCTCCCTCCTCCTCCCTCCCTCCTCCCTCCTCCTCCCTCCTCCCTCCCTTCTCTCTCCCTCCTCCTCCCTCTCTCCTCCCTCCCCTCCTCCTCCCTCCCTCCTCCCTCCTCCTCCCTCCTCCCTCCCTCCTCCTCCCTCCCTCCTCCTCCCTGGGCTGCACTGCTGAGCTGCAGTGGCCTCCCCGCCTCCTTGGCAAGCACAGCGCTCTCTGGCCCCCTTGTCTCTTGGCAGCGGCTCCGGCCACATCTGCGCTGGGCCAGGGTTCCAGCATGTGCAGCTGGGGGGACGCACTTCTGCTCAGCGAGTGGAGCGTGCTCCTGCTTTGCCGCCGGGGACCAGGCGGGGTGCTTCTGTGGGGTCTGGAGTGTGGTCGGGCTCAGGGCGAGGTGGGGAGGAGCCAGAGCAGGAGCACAAGTTGCTCAAGGGGAGACGAGAGAGTGCCCTCAGCTCACCCCCTGCTGTGGCCAGGGCCCGGGGCTTGGGAGCAGGTCACCCTGAGTGGGCAGCAAGCTCAGGAAGCCCAGTCAACACCTTGGACCCCAGAGTCAGGTTTTCTGAGCTCAGGTCTCAGCACACCATATACTAGCTGTGTGATGTGAAGCAAGTTAGGGACCCTCTCTGTGCATCCATGTTTCAAAAAAAGGAGAACGAATGCTAGGGTCTGCCTGCAGTGTCACTAGGGAGGTGCAGCGAAGTCCCCTACGTAGCTGCACACACACACTTACGCTTGGAACAGAGGTGGTTCTTGGTGCGCCTGGCACTTGGTAGGTGACAATTCCCGTGCATGCAGTTCACCCACAGGGTGCTCAAGCCGAGGGACCCTAGGGCGTCCAGAGTTGTGGACTGCCGTCCAGCTCCATCGGTCTGGGGACCTCATCCCCTGAAGAGGGTCCTTCCCTCATCCGTCCTCCCCTCCATCCTCCCCTCTGGCCCCGCGGCCACTCCTCTGCGTCTGTCTCTAGGTCGTCTCCTACAGAGTGGCATCGTCTGGTGTGTTTGGTGCTGGCTTCTGTCCCTCTGCCCGGTGTTTCCCGGTCCCCAACCTTCAGCAGCAAAACCAGAGAAGCTCCCAGGACCAGCTTTGGTCTGGAGCATGTGCCCAGCTGCACGTGCCCTTCGTCTGCCGCGGGGAAGCCACGCTGCTCTGTGTCCACGCACAGGCCGCCACTCGGTAGCATGAAGGAACAAGGGACTGCCCCCTGCAGCAACCCCGCGGATGAACTTTCCGCCAGCCAGGTGCTCAGAGCGCACGGTGGCTGCTGTGGCACCGGCTGCAGGCACCGGCTGCAGGGGCAGCCCCTGCAGCTGGGGGAGCTCTGCTGCTGGTCCTGGCCTGGCCTCTGCAGATCTGCATCAGGCTCATTCACTGTGCTGGGCCCCGGGTGGTCACTTGCCAGCTGGACAGTGCGTGGTCACCAGGGGCCATCCAGGGGCCGTCCAGGAGGATGGAGGCTGCTGGGCTGTGGGTTCTTCTACCGAGCCTCACCACTGTCCTCCTCTTCCCTGTCCTCCTCTCCGTGTGCCCGGATCTGTGCAGACACGTGGCCTGTTCTTGCCTTGACCCACCGGCCTCCGCCCAAAGGGAGATGAGCCCCCTTCTTGCAGCCACCTGCAGGAACGTGGCCTGGCGGGTGGACGCAGCGAGTTCCTTCTGGGTCTCTTCCTGGGATCCACATTTAGCGGGGTCCTCGTCCTTCCACCGCAGGGTGGGAGTTAAAAAGAAACCTGCTGGGCCTGGCTCACCCTAGGAGCGGACCTTCTGGGGCTCGCTGCCACCGGGAGCAGACTGGGGAAGTGGACAACAGAGGCCGTGACCCTGACATGGTCAGGCCCGGCCTCCCTGGGGAGGGAGGTTCTCTCCAGGCGCTGTGGAACCTGGAAGGCCTTCAGAGAAGTGTTCAAGGTCAGCCCTCCCCGGGAGAGACGGCCACGGGCATCGGGGCGCTGGGAGGCACTGGGTGGTGGATCCTGGGAGTCAGGCCCGGGAGGCCCTGCAGGCCCGCACAGATCCCAGAGGCCGCGCCAGCCCACGGGGAGTGGTGGGACATCCCAGGAAATGCCACTTGCTGACGTCCACTCTGTCCCTGAACTCATGGGACACTCACAGCCCCTTCTCGCATGAGGCAAAGTGACCAGCTGCAGCTGCCACCGTGGGCGGGTGGCAGAGCTGGGATTTTAACCCAGGCCGATGCAGCTCCGGGTCCCTGTCACGAGATTCGCTGACACCGTGGAGCAGAAACGTGCAGCGAGGGGCACACACGGGACGTGGCGGGCTTGCCCTCTGACCCCATGGCGGAGATGCTCTGTTTGACCTGAACGGCCTCCAAAAATGCTTGAATTGACTGTCAGCTTCTAAAAATAGGATTTTTTTTTTTTTTCACAGAATGCAGACTTCTGGCTTCTCTTAGGAAACCGGAGGGTCTGGGGAGAGCGAGCTAGAGCCAAGAGCGGCAGCCCCCTTAGCAGAGACATGAGACCCCCGAGGGCCACAGTTCAGGCATCCAGGACGAATGTCCAGCAGAGGCCCATCCGAGGCCAGCAGGGGGCTTCCTCAGGGGCTTGCTGCCGGCTGCTCCCTGTGTCCTGTTTCCTGTCCCTCTGTGTCTTGTATCCGATTCTCTTCTTACAAGGACAGCACTCAGATTGGATTAGGGCCCACCCTAATGACCTCATTTTCCCCTAATGACCTCCGCAAGGGCTCTCTTCCGATGACCTCATCTAACCGTCTAATTACCCTTTAAAGACCCGTCTCCAGATGCCGTCACGCTCTAGGTGCTGAGTAGGGACTTCAGTGTGCTCTGGAGGGCCACACGGGGCAGCCCGTGACAATCCGCAGGCCGGGTTTTGTGGGGCCAGAGGAAGTTTCTGCGGCCTTCTTTACAGAAAGGAATATGGCTGTACATCAGGCACAGGGCGTGCACTTCTGGGCCCGGCCATTCCACACGGGGGCCCTGGGCCCAGAGGCTTGGTGCCGGCATCTGAGCTGTCCCCTGCTCCAGCCTTCTGCTCCCCCCAGGTGCCAGGACAGACCCCCGCCACCCCGGAAGCCCTCAGCCAGTGACCGCCTGCCCCTGGGCTGGTACCGGTGGGTGGGTGTGCTGGCCGGTCTCTTGCCGTCTGTATTTCTGATGCCCCTCGTCCAGCCTGGTTGGCACTGCAGGTGACCCCGCCAGGGTTGCCTCTTTCTCTGTGGTCGGGGTGGGGGACACGTTTAGATGCAGACGCCCCATCCAGAACCCCCTCCTGCAGGCTGTCTGAGCTCTGACCCCCAGGGTCACTCTCCACCTGCCCTGTAGTCCCCAGGGCCGGGTATCAGACAGTAGGGACAGCCGGATGTCCCAGAGGCCACGAGCTATCCCACCTGACCAGCCTGCCCTGCCTGCCCCTGCACACCTGCTCCTTCCCGCAGAACCCGGGCAGCTCCATCCGGGCTGTCCTCTGACCCACCGGGCATCCCCCACCTGGCCCTGCGTGACGTGGCGCCCCCTCCTCTTGGGGCTGAGTCAGCTCTGCTGGCCCTGACGTCCCCAGGTCATAATGAAGCTGCCTTTGACAACACCTCGTCCCCCCAGGGCCCCTGGGCTTCAGCCCCAGTGGCCACCGGCTGTGACATGACTCTGGCCTGCCTGCCCTCCACGCCTTTGTGTCCCCTGCAGCCCCACACAAGCCAGCGCTGGTCCCATCCCTGTCCCAGGGGTGGCTCTTCCAAGGGAACAAGATTCAGTAGGCACAAAGCTGAGCCTTTACTTCACGCAGGAGAGGGAGTGACCGTGGAGACGGTGGCTGGCTGACGCTGTTGGGCTGTCTTCCCCTGGCATGGGGGACGCAGCCGCGTGACCAGGGAGCCCTCGGCTAGGCCCTGAGGCCCAGCGACTCCGCCTCGTCTCCCTGACCGGGGCACTGGTCTCACAGTGCAGGACCGTGCCTGGCCTCATGCTGGACACACAGTAGGTGCTGCCTGAATGAGCCGAGCAGACCCCGCTTAGGTGGCCGCCCCCCCCAAGTTCCTTTTCCGGGCTTTGTCTGATAGCTGTGCCCTCCGCAGAGGGACGCAGGGACTTTCTTTCAATGTGTCTTCCTTCTTATGGCCACTGAGCCTGGTGTCTCTTCAGAACCACCAGCAACTTGCTGCCCCGAACCACTGTCCCCTAGCTGTACGGTCACTCTCAGAGCCCTCTGCTGTCCCTTTAATGCCACCTTCTTTGCTGGGCAGTCAGCTGGTGGCATGTCACGGTGCCCACAGAAGGAGCAGCCTGCTGTACTGCTGACGTAGGATGTGGACCTCCCCAGACCTGGCTGGCGGCTTCTCACCCCCTGCAGGGGACCCCTTGGGCCTCAGTTTCCTCGTCTGTAATATGGGGACCAAATGCCAGATTCCTGGGAACAGGGGAGGAGAGGATTGGGCAAGCCCTGAGCCCAGTGTCCGGTCCACAGTGGTGTTCACTCCTGGGGCTGTCCCATGGGAAAGGCAACATGTCCCCGAAGACGGCTCCCCTCCCGGGGCCGTTTCCCAGTACTGCCCGCGGGCCTGGCCAGGGTGGCGCTGACTCTCAGTGACATTTTGCCAGTTTCTGGAATTTTGTGAGGTTCAGACAGGAGAGGCCTCAACATGAATAAGGATTGTTCTCAAGGGGTGGCTCCCTGGTCACCCAGTGAGCCGGGCCCCCTGGTGACCAGCAGACCCCACCAGCTGTTGGAGGAGGCCCATGCAGGGCTCAAGGCCGACGGGCTCCCCAGAACCAGGCTCTCACCCTCCTTTGCCTGCAGCAAAGGAAACTAACAGAAATGTCTGGAATTCTGAGACTGAACCAGGAGGGGTGAAGTAATCAAGTTAGCGGAGATTTCAGGAGCCCCAATCAAACTCACATTCTGGTGCATGTGTGTGAGGTTCTTGTAGGAAATGGGGGGGGGGGGAATGAGGGAATTGAAAGGTCTTGGGAAGATCCCTTTTTATAATTAAGCCTTCCAAGCCTGCTTTCTGAACCCCACCAGGGGCAGCCCCAGTACTGGGTCAGCGCCTGAAGCATCGTGGTCCCCACAAAGCGCCCTGCTCGGTCCTCTGGTTTCCAGCCTGCGAGCGGGTCGTCGAAGCTGCCCCCTGCTCTGGGGAGCCACCGGGATGGACGTGTGTGTTCCTGAAGGACATCTGTGGGCAGATGGGGACCCCCTGCACCAAGGCAGCGGAGCCCGGAACTGCTACTGCCCGTTTGAACCAACCAGCGCTGCCCCCCGGAGAAGAGGCGTCTCCAGCACCCTGCTCAGGGAGCCCTGTCTGGAAGCTGGGATCTCTGTAAGCCATGGAGCAGGGCTGCAGGTGGGAGCTGGGAGGTCAGGGCTCAGGGACCCAGAAGGAAGCAGACGCACAGCCCAAGTCCTGGATGACCCTTGCTCACCACTGACCTTGAACAGACAGCTTCAGTTCTCTAAGTCTCTGCTCCTCCCTCTGTGAAATAGGACAGGCGCCTCCTCCCCCTCCCTCCCTTTCTTTTAGGAGTAAATGAGACGGGAGCTGTCACTGTGGGACGTGCCTGGCACAGTGGCCGGTACGCCTTCATAGTGCCGAGGGTGCACAGTTGGCGAGCCCCCCTGAGTCTGGCTGTGCCCACCGCCCCCCACAAAGCCCAAGGTGGCCTCCTCTTGCCCTCTGGGAACCCACACGCATTGGCAAGACCCAGACCCTGCAGGCCACAGGGCCAGCTGAGCCTCTGCCCGCCCTGCCAAGGCAGTGGACACAAGAGAGGCCATGCCGGACCCTTAGTGACCCCAGTCAATGCTGCGTGGAGCTGACCCCTTCCCTGGCGGCCGTCCTGAGCCACTGAGTCTTGAGGGCGTTGCTGGCTCAGCTGGATCTGCAGGGCCCAGTCCTGCCCTCACCTCTTGCTAACCTGCTGTTTGGTCTTCTGATAGTTTCCCAGGATCTTCCCCAGGCTTCAGTTCCCTCACTGCTAAGTGGGCGAGGACGATCCCTGCCCGGGAGGATATTGGTGAAGATCAAAGGAGAAGACGCAGCGCAGTGCTGGGGCAGGGCCTGGCACACAGGAAGCACTGGGAGGTGGCCCTGCTGGCCTTGCTCCTCCCCTAGCCTGGCCGGCACTGTCATGAAGCAGGGGCGGGGAGCTGGGGGCACGGCTCAGTGGTAGAGCGCTTGCCTCCCACGCACAGGCCCTGGGTTCCATCCCAGCCCACCAACACAGGGGGTGAGGGTTGGGGAAATTCCGCCCAGGCACGCTGGAGGGCCGGGAGCCCGGCAGCGCTCTGAGTATCCCCAGGAGGAGGGCCATCTCCACCGTGCTCAGGCCTGTCCTCAAGAGGGCATTTGAAGATCAGAACAGTCATCTGTTCGGCTTCCTCTGAAACGTCATCCAGCGAACTCGGTGGTTGGCCAGGGATCAAGAGTCTTGGAGTCTCAGCAGCTGCCTTCTGAGGGAGCTCAGGCACGTGTGGGCTTGTGCCCACAGTCACCTTGTGTTCCCTTTCTCCTCTTGCTCCAGGGACTTTACCCCAACCCGTGCTGGGGCAGCCATGCCTGCAACAAGAGGCACATTTGCTGCGGAGCTGCTGGCTGCAGGTGACGCTGGTGCAGAATTTGCCTTGGCCACAGCCTAGGACCCCAGCCCCCACATTGGTGCCTGATTTGCACAGGGCATGGGTCCTCAATCAGCTCGTGGCTGGCCGTGGCTTCCTTTTTACCATTGATTATCAATCTTAAGAGACCAAAGGAATTTCATCAGCCTGTTTTGCTGTGTGGCTTTGAGAGGGGGAAGCTGGGACTTGGGCTGGGGTGGGGTCTGGGACTGAGGAGGAGGAGGCCTCCTGAGCTGTGGGGTCACTGATTAATACTTCAACAAAGAGCCCTTAAGCACCCACTGAGTCCTGAGCTACAATCAGTAGCAGGTTGGGTACTGAGCTAGAATCATGTGGGTCTGATGCCCAGTTCTCCCACCTAAAAGTTATCCAGCATCCACCCAAGAGAATGGCCAGAATAATAAAAAGAGTCCTGTTTTAAGGAAATGCTTCCTCCAAGAGCTCATGTGTGAGATAATCTAAGAATGATGAGAGGTGAAGTCGATTCGATCGTAGAGCTGTAACCTAATAAGTGGATTAATCCACCTGAATGGATTAACTGGGTAGTACCTGGAGGCAGGTAGGGGATGGCTGGAGGAGGTGGGTCACTGGGAGTTTGCTCTAGAGAGCAGAGTTCTCTCTCTCTCTGCTTCCTGAGCTGCTGGTCCCAGCCAGGCCCTTCCGCCATGATGTTCTCCTTCACCTGGGGCCCAGAGATACGGAGTCAGCTGTCTAGAGGCTCAGACCTCTGAAACCCTACGCCAAAATATCCTCCAAGGACGGTTCTTGTCAAGTCTTCTGGTCCCGGCGATGAAAAGCTCACCAGAGCAGAAGGTAATGATGATAGCAAGAGGAACTCTCACCCTGCGGGCAGGACTGTGAGATGGCTCAACCCCTTTGGAAAACAGAGTCCCCTAAAGCTGAAGATTTCCCTCCTAAATGCTCCAGAAGAAATGCCCAGGGATGTTTGTGGCTGTACCATTGGCAGGAGTCACCAACTGGCACCAGCCCAAATGCCCATCAGCTACAGAGTGGATATCCACACCATCACCCCGCCACACTCCCCTGGCTGTGCCATGGTGAGGTTGAACAGACTACTGCTCCACGTGGAGACGTGGGGGACCCACGGTGTGGTGCCAGGCACGAGAGCCAGGCTGTGCTATGAGTTGGACCTGGTTTGAGGATACCCTCCCCAAATTTTCTGTGCTGGAAACCTGGCCTCCCGTGCGGTGACACTGGGAGGAAATGGAACCCGTCAGAGAGGGGGCCTCGTGGAGGATGGTCAGGTCACTGGGGGTGCTGCCCTCAAAAGGGACAGGTAGCCAGCGCAATTCGACAAGAGAAGGAAAGGACAGGGGTAAAAATAGGAAAGGAAGACGTCACGTTGTCACTGTTTGCAGATGCCGTGACCCTATACCTAGAAGACCCCCAAAACACTCCAGACTGCTGGAGCCGATAGACACAGAGTGGGTTATAAATCAACATACAAAAGCGATCGGATTTCCTAGGCGCTCACAATGAATCCGCTGAGAGAGAAATCAGAAAAACAACTCCATTCAAGATACCCCCCCCCAGAAACAAAAACAAACAAAAAATAAATCTAACCAAGGAGGTGAAAGAGCCCTAAACTAAGCGCTATAGAACATGAAGAAGACCTCGGACGATGGAGAGGATGTCCATGTTCGTGGACAGGCAGGATGAACATTGTCAAGATGGCCGTACCGCCAAAAGCCATGTACAGACTCAAGGCAATGCTCATCAAAATACACTCTTCACAGAACCAGGAAAAGCCGTCCTAAAATTCAGTGGGAAGAGTAAAAGACTCAGAATAGACAAAGCAATACTACGCCAAAAAAGCCAGGCTGTGGGCATCACCAGGCTGGGTCCAACTGATCCTGCAGAGTGACCGGACCGGCCTGGCCGAGGCTCGGTGGTGACTGTCACTCAGCAGTGTGTTGGTGGCTTAAAAACAGACCCCCAGACCACAGTGGAATGTAAAACAACAAACCCACATAGACACAGGCACCTTGTCTTTGACAAAGATGCCCACCACATACATTGGAGAGAAGATGGCCTTTTTAGTAATCGGTGCTAGGAAAACGGGTGATGCACGTAGAACAATTAGACTCCTCTCTCACACCCTGCACAACAATCCACTCAACACGGACCAGAGAGCTCAGAACTGGACCAGAAACGGTACAACTCCTAGAAGAAATTTAAATGGCCAACGAATAAATGAGAAAATGTCCAACATCATTGGCAGTTAGGGAAACTCAGATTAACACCACACTGAGATTTCATCTCACCCCTCTCTGAATGACGGCCATCAAGCCAAAACTTTGGGCAGAGAGTGTTACACCCTCTGGGAAAAAAAAAAAAAAAAAGGCCCCGTCCTTTCTCTACGGTTAGAAAACGTGACCGAGGACGGACTTTCCAATTCCTCGGATTGTCAACCCTGGATACGGTTTCCCCCTCTTGGCCACGAGTCCCCTCCTTTCCCAGGGCCCCTCCCCACGTGTGGTGAAAGGGCTTGGCTGGTCAGACGGTGCCCTGCGTCGGCCTGAGTGCCATCTGGGGTCCCAGCTGGCTGCAAGGCCCAAGCGTTCACACTGTGGGTATCACATTACGGCAATTTAGGAAGTGTAATCCTGGATTTGGCCACCGGTGGCTGGAAACCAGACACAGCCAGGCACAGCTGGAGAGGAGGAGGGACCCCAGTCTCCTGGGAAGGGCCTGTGAGGCGTGCTTCGACGCCCCTGGACAGGCCCGCAGCAGACGGGCAGGGGTTCTGCTGGTCCAAGCTGCAGATGCAGACTATTACATGGACACGGGTGGGCAGACGTGACACCAGTGTCCAGGCAGGGTCACCTGCTGCAGCCCCGGGGCACAGGAGGGTGGATGCTCCTCTGCCCACAGATGCCACGCGTCACTCTTCCCTTGGAGGGACCTGGCGCAAGCTCACCTCACCTGGATGACTTCAAGCCAGAGCTGTGCTGGCCCCAGGCCTTCCTCCCGTCAAACGGAGGGACCAAGCAGTCCAGAGAGCCCTGCTGTGCTGCAGAGGGAAACCTGGCATTCTGATAATCTGTGGGTGGCATGGTGTTTCTGGGGGACAGTTTGATACTGTGACAGCAAATCTCTTAGGAGCTGTTGCTCCTCTGACGTTAGCCGTTGGTCCCAAGGCGTCTTGGCTGAACTGTGAACCCACCTCTGGCATTGTAGCTTCCTGAGCCCCTGCTACCTACAGTGTGAGAGACCAAGGCATGTAGGCACTGGCATCGTGCGGAGACATCAGGTGACAGGCTGCTTAGGGTGGCCCCACGAGATGCCACCCTCACCAGCCCCGTCTTACAGAGAGGAAACTGAAGGCCCAGAGAGGTTAAGTAGCTGCCCAAAGCCAAAGAGCGGACTGGAGGTGGAACGGGGTGTGCCCACTGCCTGGAATCTCACCTCAGGGCGGCAACTCCTGCCAGCTCCTGGGCAGCCCGGGAGGGAACTGGAGCCCTCGCATCTCCCCACGCTCTAGGGCAACCCGCACAGAGCCAAGTGCACACAAGTCACTGTCACTGAGAGAGGCACACAGGGCATCCCCAGAAGCTTCGATCATCAGCCCCTCAAGAAAGAAAGCGCCCATGTCTGTACGAGCCTTTGGTTCAATAAATCACATTACGGCCACACTGTGATTAAAAACAGTTCTTTTTTCCTGTTTGTGCGTGTGTGTGTGCACAGAAACAACACATTTACTAGCTGTTTTTTCTACTTTGGGGTTATTTATAGTTATTCCTTCTTTCCACCTCTCTGACCTTTCTAATTTGGGGGATAATTGGCATGTATTCCACGTCTAATTGGAAAAACAAGCTACTTCCATTTGGAAAAATAGCTGCTGCCGTCTCAGGTCCAGATGGCCCTGTGGTACAGAAGGGCCCTGCTCCTGGCCCCTTGTAAATGGGACGGGGGGTCGTCGCACGCATTTTCTGCATGGAATCCCTCAGGCTGCTTGTTAAAGGGTGACTTCTGCCTCCCCGGGTGTGACAGATGACTCCCTGCTGGCCACTGTCCCAGAGTGTCCTGCTCACTAACTCAAGCCGTCCTCACAACCCTGAGGGCGGGAACGCACGCCCATTCCACTGGTGAGAAGTAGAGGCACAGAGAGGGGAGGGGCGCTCTGCTGGGTGGGGAGGGGACTCGGCTCCAGGCCTGCACCCACAGCCCTGCACACGGAGCATGGGACTCGGCAGCCTGGACTTTTAACATAACATTCCCAGGTGACCGAGGCGCTAAGGCGAAGCACCGCTGCCTTAGACAGTCTTTTATCTCAGAACCACTTGCATGATTCTGTATTAGGAAACAGCAGATCTATCTGCTCCACTTGAGCCGTGAAAGGACTTGGACTCTTCAAACTCAGCAGAGCAAAGATGCAGCTGAGATTTTTGGCTGGTAACAAGTCATCAAATGTAACCCTGGATGAGCTTGACAACCCAGCCGCCCAGGTGGCTCTCCCCCTCCTCCCTCCGGAAACCTGCTCTCAAGAAAATTCTCAAACGTTAAGGAAGGAGCTGGGCTTCTCTATCTTAAGTGAGGACACCAGGAAGGCCCCTTCTCTCCTTTGGGTCTGCGGGGGAGGCGGGGCCTGTGGGAGGCGGGGCCTGTGGGAGGCGGGGCCTGTGGGAGGCGGGGTCTGATGGGAGTCAGGCCTAGTGGGAGGTGGGGCCTGGTGATAGGCGGAGCCTGGAGGGGCGGGGCCTGATAGGAGGCGGGGCCTGGTGATAGGTGGGGTCTGTGGGAGGCGGGGTCTGTGGGAGTCAGGCCTAGTGGGAGGCGGGGCCTGGTGGGAGACGGGGGCCTTGTGATAGCTGGGCCGGGTGATAGGTGGGGTCTGGTGGGAGACGGGCCTAGTGGGAGGTGGGGCCTGGTGATAGGCGGGGCCTGGTGGAGTTGGGGACTGGTGATAGGCGGGGCCTGGTGGGAGGCGGGGCCTGGTGATAGTGGGGCCTGGTGATAGTGGGGCCTGGTGATAGGTGGGGTCTGGTGGGAGGCGGGCCTAGTGGGAGGTGGGGCCTGGTGGTAGGCGGGGCCTGGAGGGGGCGGGGCCTGATAGGAGGCGGGGCCTGGTGGAGGTGTTTGGATTGTGGGGCAGGGCCCTGTTGAATGGCTCAATGCCTTTCTTCTGCGAATTGGTTTCAGGTTGCAGGAGTCCAGCTCCCTTGCCGGGTTTTGCACACACCTGCTGACTTTTCCTCTTTCCCGCCGCGCAGCGCACGTAGCAGCACAAGGCCTCGCCAGAAGCCCACAGAAGCAGGTGTCATAAATCTCTGTCTTTATCAATTACCCAGTCGCTCGTACTCTATTGTAGTAGCAGAAAATGAGCTGAGACAGGCCCCAAAGGGGCGGATTAGTCAGCCTGGAGCAGGGAAGCGATCCCTGAGCATAAGGGCGGAGGGTGGTGAATCACAGCAGTGACCCTCGGCCGCACACTGGCCGTGCCTTCCGGTGATACCTGCTGCCCAACCTCTGTGGGGGACACCAGCTTGAGAGGAGGGCGGTTCCGATGGCAAAGGAAGAGAACTCAGCCATCGGGGCCTCTGCTTGGGGCGGGAGGGCAGGGCCGGTGTGCACCGCGGATCACAGAGGGCGGACCGCTGCTGCTCATCATCGTGCACAGGAGGCACATAAGTGTCAGGCTTCGTTATTTCCGTTTCTCAGATTAGGAAACCGAGGCTTAGACACTTGCCAGAGACCACGTAGCTAGGGGCAGGGGCAGGCACTGGGACCTCTGCACAGCATTCCTCCCTGCGAGTCAGTGAACAGGGCATGAGAAGAACCGTGCCCAGAGGAGGCAGGTGCAGGGCTCCTGCAGACTCCTCAGCGCACACCCTTCTCTGCACACCCTTCTCTGCTGCCGCACGCCCGTTCTTTACACCCCTGTCCTACCTCAAGACCCGATTGCACTTCTCCAGTTTGCACAGGGAGGAAAAGAATTAGGAAAACAGTCCTGAACAGAGAAGAAATCAGTCTGTCTCCAGAGCTGAGGCTTTTGCAGCAGGAAAACCTGATCAGCCTTGGCAGCTTTTGAACAAGGAGGACAGAGGCAAGATGGAGGTCAGCCTGGGAGAGAAGGCAGCCTGCAGGAGGGGGAGGCCTGGACTCCAGCCAGCCCCCAGCAAGGCTGCCTCCCTGTTTCCCCTGGGAAGGTCAGAAGCCTGGGGACTCCTCCCAAGCTCCCCTCGATCCACACCTCCACTAGGGAGCCTGCAAGTGCCCGGCCCTTGACCCAGATCACCCTTGTAATTCCTGGTCTGGGACCTGCCTCCCCATTCCACTGTGAACTCAGAGGCTGAGTCGGCCTTATTACCACTTGTATTACTCATGAGTCTTTTAATTGTGGGCAGCAGAAAGGCCTAGCCAAGCTGGTTAAATTAAAACCTGGATTTTTTTTTTTTTTTTTTTTTTGCCAAGTTTGGAGTTGGCTTCAGACAAGGCTAAATTCAGGGGTTCTGAATAAGTCATCCAGATTTGATATCTCTCTCTCTCGATCCCTCTCTCTCCCTCTCTCTCTCTCTCTCCACTTCATTTTTGCTGCCTTCTCTGGCTCCTCAAGGTGTGAGGATGGCTGCCACAGCTCCTGTTTCTGGTAAGCCCCTCCTCTCAGAAAGCAAAGTTGAATTCTTAGGATTAACTTTGATTGGCTGAGCTTGAGTCATGTGCCCATCCCCGAACCAATCACTGTGAATCAGAGAGCATGGCGGGTGCTGATTGGCCAGTGTAGTAGATGTGGATGCTGTGTAGCTAAAAGCCTTGTCTTCCTTCTTCCTTGCTAACAAGAACCCATTAGGGATCAAATGGTTGGGGAGGATCATTCCTATCCTATTTTCTTTGGGTGGTGATTGCTTTAAAAATATACACTGCACACTTCTGACAAAGAGGACATTAAGCAAAGTACCCGGGAGGAGTCTGGGAGGAATGTTCTTGGCTGAGGAACAGCCAAGGGGAAGGGGGAGGCGCTAGCCCCTGCTCATTCCTTCTTGCCCTGGAATATTGTGGAAGGAGCTGTAGCAGCCATCTTGCAACCATGAGGTGAGAATGTACCAAAGTATCAGGGATGGCAGTGGAAAATTTCCTGCCTCTGGCTTCTAGTGGCTTGCACCCATGGCTTCCTTTGACGTGCTCTCCACGGGTTCCTGGAGTCACTTTGCCTGAAGTCCGCCCCCCTGCCCGGTCCGGCGCTCCAGCCGCATACTGAAGTGCCTCCTTAACCCATGGTGGCACACAGATTGGCCCCTTCTGGGGAACGTGTGGCCCCACCAGCTCCTGCACACCTGGCTGCCCTGTGGGTATTGGAGCCTGGGTGAGTGCATACACGAGTGGACAGGCCAGCTGGGGACGCGGGCAGGTGAGATCCGAGCAGGTCACTGCCATCATCCGGGGCCCCAGTGAGACAGGTTGTCCTGGGGAATGTCCCCAGGCGGTGGAGCTGGGCAGGGCGTCTTCCAGTTGCTTCTTCTCTGGGCAGGCATGAAGGGTGAGGTCATCTCCCCAGGGCAGGAGGGAGGCCTTGCCACTGGGCTCTGGAATGGGACAAAACTGCCCGGACATCTGCCATCCTGCTGTCACTGACTGGCCGAGGGCGTGACCACGGGGGAGTGAATCAGCTGACCTTTGGCCTCGACTCATTTAATTCATGCTTCTCCCTCCATTAGCTTGTGGGGTGGGGGCTGAAGGGAGAGGAGGACATATTTAATTTTCATGGCATTTTTATTCCAACTGACCCGCTGGGTCAAGCCCACTCTCCTCTCGTGAATTATGCATGAGAGGAGCCTTTTGGCTTTCGTAATGGCTTTAGTCGAGTTCATCTCCTAGAAAGACTGAAAAGGAAAAAAAGAAAAAATGAAGCATTTCAATTAAGAAGCTCACCTCCTGCCACCGCGGTCGACGTGATTCTGATTGGGCGACTCGGTCCATAAACAGCCCTGGCAGCGTGCTCGGGATGCTCGGGGTCACCAACCCATCGCCACTTCCCCTTGCTCAAAAGCCCATACGTGGGAACGCGACATGTCCAAGTTCGCAGGGCTGGCGCGAGCTGGTGGCTTTTGGGGGACAGTCGCAAGGGGACTGCATTGTGCTTGCTGGCTCTCTGCTGCAGGGAGACCCCGTGGGAAGGGTTGCCATGGCTGCAGAGCAGATTGCTCCCCAATGTAGAGGCAGAACCTCACCCGCCAGGTGCCGTCTGCGATTCCTGTGGGCTGGGAGCTGGGCACAGTGGGGTGGCTTCTCTCTGCTCCGAGGAAGCCGAGGGCATGGGGCTGGCCTTCTCCGGGGGCTTCTCTGTTCCCAGGAGCAGGTGGGCTGAGGGCTGGAGCACCTGGTGCCGGCCTCCCTGTGCGCACAGGGCTCCCTCTGCACATGGTGGCTGCGGGCCTAAGGGGTTCCTGAGGGGAGGGAGATGGACGGAGGGGAAGAAGGTGGAAGGAAATGTCTCTACTCAAGGACCGCTCCCTGACCCTTCCCAGACAGGCTGCTTGGAGAGGCCTGGAGATGGAGAGAGGGGCAGGAGAGCCAGAGCCCAGCCAGGAGGTGGGCAGCATTTCCCTAAGGGTGGCCCCCGGGGTGCTGCAGCACGGTGACCCTGGGGTGGGGGCCCTGGCTGCTGTGAGAACAGAGAACTCTCAGGAGGCAACAGGAGCCTGGGCCCACTCAGGGCCAGCGCCAGGGCGTGTGGTCACACACGCTGAGTACCATGCCTCGTGAGAGCTGCCGTGGGAGCCCCTGTTGCTGTTTCTCTGTCCGGGAGTGAGGTCAAGGGATGGTGGGAGGGGCCTGGTGTCCCCACTCACACAGCCCCCGGCCGCCTCCCTGAACGGGTTTGCAGCTGCATGGTCCCCTCCCACTGGCGCCCCTGGCCCCCCTGTCTCCCCCAACCAGAGCCAGACCACCAGGGCATCCAGCCCACGGTGCCCAGGACAGGGACAGGTTCTCGCTGGCAAGAGGTGGCTCCGCTGTGCTGTCCTCCTCTGCCTCCCCTGGGCCTGTGTGCTGGGGAGGAGAGAATGGACGTGGAGTGCCCCTCCGGTGGTGTCTCAGGGCAGGGCCCGGTGACCGTATCCCAAGGCCAGGCTGGCAGTGCCAGGACGTGATTGGCAGGCAGCCCAGCAGGGGCCTGTCACCCGCCTCCGACCCAGGTACCGAGAAGTACAACCCCTCGGGGTCCTTGTCGGCCATGGGCTGGAGCGCCCGTGGGAGGAGGCGGGCCATACGTCTCCTCCTCCCCACCAGCCAGGGCTGGCAGCTCCACTTTTAATGGGTGCCACAAATCAAGTGGCCCACCGGCCTGCAGGACTGGCCAGGTCCTTTAACGTGGAAGGCAAGGTCCGGACTGGGCTGTCTTTGGCCAATTCCCTGAGCTTCCTGTGCCTCCTCCTCAGCTCTAAGATAGCCGCCTGCAGCTCTCGTCCCCACAGGTTGGGGTGGCCCTGCAGTGACGCGGTGCCCGGGAACGCAGGCCCAAGTCCGTCACTGAGGCCGCTGTTCCTCAGGAGATGTCACTGTCCCGGGCCTGGGAGGTGCTCTGCCCGCTCCCTGCTGCGGTCCTGGTCCCTGTGCCAGGTGTGGAGGAGACGGGCTCAGTGAGCACCCGTGTGACAGTGACTCTCCAGAGCCGCTTCCTCCTGGTCCTGCTCGCTTCCCACAGAACCCCACAGACGGGGCAGGGGAAGCCAGGGGCAGGTGGCAGGTTACGAGCGGCCTCAGTGTCCTCTGGGACAGGAGCCTCACCCTGCGGTGAGCGGCTCCTCCAGACCCCCACGGCTGAGCCGGGCCATACGTCCCCCTCCCCAGCGCCCCCGGCCTTAATTGGGCCAATCTGTCCACTTGACACCCGGCGCCTAGGCTCCGTTCTTCACAAAGCCTCTCCTGGCACTTGACGGATGCTCAGCCACCGAGGGCACATTTTTCAACCTGGGCTCCTCCGGGGACTTCTCGGCCAGGTTTCTGCTCCTCTCAACCCGCTGCGTTTCATAATTCCCCAATGATCGTCCCCACGGCCCTCATTTCTCTCCACACCCGCCCCCGCCCCTCCCAAGGGCTCCCAGTCTGCCACGAGCCACGTGCGTTTTCAGCCCACGTTAGGAAACCTAAGGCAGGCGGTGCATGGGGACCGGGGGGGTGGCTGCAGGTCCCCAGCCAGAGCTGTATTTGGGAGGGGATCCAGGCCACGGGTGTGCAGGAAGGGGAAGGTGAGGCGGAGAAGCCTAACATGGCCTGCACTGCCCACAGGTGACCAGAGGCCCAGCCTGGGGGAGCAGGCTGGAGCTTCTTCCCCATGTTGGAGGGCTGGCCCCAGGAAGCGGCTTCCCCCACGTCCAGCCCAGTCTGCACAGCCCCCTGAGTCCCCACAAGCTGCCCTCCTAGAGGGCTCCCCTTTTCCAGAAGGCTCAGCCCAGCTCCATTCCCATGTCTCCTCCTGAAGGTTGGAGAGAAGGAAGGAAGGGTCTTGGTCAGCTTTCCATGACTGTAACAAATACCAGAGGCAAATCAATTTACAGAGAAAAAAAGGCTTGTTTTGGCTTGCAGTTTTGGAGGTTTCCGTCCACGGCTGGGTAGACCCATTTCTTTGGGGCCTGAGCTAAGGCAGCACAACATGGCAACGCTGTTCCCCTCGTGGCTGGAAGGACAGAGAGGGAAAAACCAGGGTCCCACGTCCCCTCAAGAGCACACTTTAATGACCTACCACCCCCCAGGAGGCCCTGCCTCTTAAAGGTCTCCCCACTTGGTAAAGGTCCCCCTACCTCCTAATAGTGCCATGGCTGGGGACCACCCTTTAACACACAGGCCACTTGCAATCCAGGTCCCCACCATGCCAGCCGGCCTCTGTGGGTCCTTTTAGCCCACCTGGACACACATGGCCTCTTAGTGGGTCCCCTTTGGAAAGGGGTTCACCTGCCTATCCTTGCACAGGAGGGTTGTTTTCTTAAGGTACTGGGGGTGGGGCTGGAGGGCGCCCCGCCACACGGTGGCCTCGGCCACCTCCGGTCATCTTGCGCAGGGTGCCCCAGGTCCCGCTTTCCAGAGAAGAACTCGGAGCCAGAGATGCAGGGTGGACATCCACGCTCCTCCTCGCCAGCTAGCTAGCTCTCCCTTCTCCCCCCCCCACCACGTTCCTGCCTTTCTCTGTGAGACAGGGTGTGAGGTGTCCCCCAAAAGTTCACGTGGGAGACAGTCAAGAAAGTTCACGGGGCCGTGAGAGCTGCAGCCTAATCAGTGCCACTCACAGGGACCAACTGGGTGGTGACCATGGACAGCTGGGGTGTGGCAAGAGGGTCCTGGGGGCGGGCCTTTGGGGCATGTATTTTGTCTCTGATGAGGGACACTTGCTCTGCCATGTCAACAGGTGATTCAAACAGTTACAAGGGCTGGCCTCAAACTGGTGGGCTCCAGGGACCCTCCTGCTCAGCTCCCTGAGTGTCCAGGACTATATATATATATTTTTTGGTAGTCCTAGATATTGAATCCGCAGTGCTCTGCCTCTGAGCTGCATCTCAGCACCCCGGCCTTTTAAAAAAAAAAAAAAAATTATATCGGGGCAGGGCCTTGCTAAGCTCCTGAGGCTGGCCAGTAACTTGCGATCCTCCTGCCTCAGCCTCCCGAGCAGCTGGGGATTACAGGGGTGTCCCGCCACGCCTGACCGTCTGGGTTCTTTTTTTTTTTTTTTTTTTTTTTTAAGAGAGAGAGAGAGAGAATTTTTAATATTTATTTTTTAGTTCTCGGCGGACACAACATCTTTGTTGGTATGTGGTGCTGAGGATCGAACCCGGGCCGCACGCATGCCAGGCGAGCGCACTACCGCTTGAGCCACATCCCCAGCCGCGTCTGGGTTCTTTAATTGGGGTTAAGGCCTTGGTCCTGACCTATCAGAGCACCACACAGGTTTGTCCCCTCAGAGACCCCAAGGGCCTTGGCCAGGATCTGAAGGCAGCCCACGTGACGGCAGAGGCCACGGTCTTTCCACCGCGATCCAATCTCCCTACACCAGTGGCTTCCCCAGAGACGGTGACGGCCACCTGCCAGGTCGCTGAGAAGGTAAACAAACGTGATGGGTGGGCCGCCTGTCCTGGTGTGAGCGCCTTATTGTCGTCATTCCTCACGCGGTGACAGCCTCCGCGCTCGCCTCTCAGTGCGGACTCACGGAGGTCGGAGCTCGCAGCCTTCACCAGAGCCACATGGGGACCTGCGCCAACCCAGGGGCTCGGCTGCGCCTTCACCTGGGCCCCCCGCCACGGCCCCAGAAGCACCCACCTGAGGGTGCCCCGCCACGCTGTGACCACGGAGCGCCGTGGGAAAGACGAACGAGAGAGAATTATTTAATCAAACCCAAGGGCTGCCGTTTTACCAACAGAATGTCTGCGGAGCTGCTTTGGAAATAACTGAGATGGTGATTCTAGAAAAACAGGAGGAAAGAGATGACCGTTCCCCGCGGGCCGCCCGGGAGTGTCCTTGGATACACTGGACTTCAGGAACGCGGTCCTGGTGCGGCCCGGCGAGCTCCTGCAGCCTGCGTTGGGCTGGGGGTCGTTGGTGAGGGACATATGGGGGGTGTGGCCGAGTCCCCGTCCCTCCACTGAGAGTCCGGTCACTCACAGCCTGCTGGACCGACAGGGGGAGCAAGCAGCCACGTCTGGACCACGGGCCCCGCACCCCACCCCACACTGAGTGGAGTCCAAGGCAACCTCCTGCCCAGGAGCCACCAGGGGAACTAGGGTCGTGTGACTCCAGCCAGCTGCCACTTGGAATGGAAAGGTCACACAGAGCCAGGCGTGCTCCCCGGGAAGGCAGAGGGGGCTGCCAGACCCTGAGGGACAGGGATGAGCTGACCCTCCGGCAGAGGGGGCCTGGCAGGCTGGGCTGTGTCGCTGGGTGCCCATGGGCTGGTCTGTCCTGGGGTGCTCCAGGCCCCGACTCCGCGGGGACTTCAAACAGCCTCCACCTTGGTCACGAAGGAGACCTGATTTTTATGTCGCTCTTTGCTCTCGGTGGGTCCTGTGGGGAGAGGACCCCCCTGTCCTGGGGAAGGTTGGCCCTGGCCACGGGATGGAGAGGGGCGTCAGCCACGGGACACATCACCGCAATCGGAGCGGTTGCCGGTCGACGGGGTGCGATGGCCCTCCCCAGATGGGAGGGTGCTCTGATGCTGGCCAGGTGACCTCCCAGCTCCTGGGGGCACCGCAGTGGCGGGCAGGGCTCCATTCTCCCCCTGCGCTGCCCCGACTGGACGTGGTCCGGCTTTGTTCCCCTGCGGAGGACCTGACCTGATGGGGCTGAGCCGTTGAGGTGGAGGGTCCTCGGTCACGGCAGAGAGGTGACCGCGTTCGGGGGGCTGGCAAGCCTGTCGCTCCCGGTGCACACGGTACCCCAGCCCGGGAGCAGCGCAGGCTTCCGTCGCAGAGAACAATGTGGCACAAGAGGCTCCCCTGCCGCCACCCTCCCGTCCTGGGTCCCGACAGGAAGTAGCCCCCAGCCTGGCTTGCTGGGACAGGGTGGGCAGATTCTCTGAACCGCAAACCCCTGGTGCCCCCCAGGTTCAGGGCTCTTCAGGGAAGCAGCCAACTGGCATTCCCGATCATGAGCTCTCTTGGGAGGGGCTGGCCCACCCCGAGACCTCTCCGCCTAACCCCTTCCTCCTCTTCAGTCCCCTCTGGTTGGGCCACCTCTGCCTGCCCAGCGCGTCCCTCAGTTAATGGCACCTCGGCAGCCATTGCACCAGCTGATCCACAGTGAGCTGCTGCGGCAGAGTCTCAGCCCCTCAGGGCAGGTGGGGAACTGAGAGGTGAAGGCGTCCGCCTGCGCCACTGCCCCAGATGGTCACCACGGCGCTCTAGCGGGCGGCCCCGGGTGTGCCCCTCCACTTTCAGACTGAGGAGCGCAGGCCCAGGTGTCCCCGGGACTTGGCCTTCTCTTCCCTCCTTCCCATCAGCTGCCAACCCAAGCGCAGGTCTTTCCAAGAAGGCCCAGGAGCGGAGCCAAACGTGGGCTCCCCGCCAGGCGGGGCGCGGTGGCCACGCTGCCCGGGGCTGGGCAGGAGGGTCCCGGGCTGGCCTGTGGGGGCCGCAAGGCGCGAGGGGGCCAGGCCTCCTTTCCCGAGGCTCCTGGTTCCAGAGGGTCCCCTCCCCTCCGCCCACCCTCCAGCCCTGGAAGTTTCTGGAAGACACTCTTCACCTCCCACCCCGCCCCTGGGCCTTCACCCTCTGTGATTCCTGGGTCCGTAGGTATAGTGGATTTCACTCCCGGGCCAGGCTGATGTCACACGGCACGGTTGTCCCCAGGGAGCTTGTCCAAGCGGGCCTCAGCCCCCCCAGTCCTCTGGAGGCCGCCATCTCTACCTATCCCATGCCTCGGGTCAGGGTTGAAGATGGGGGAAGCCTTGGGACAAGAAATGTGGAACTTCCAAAGCTAGGAGTGGCCCCCAGCTGGCAGCCAGCACGGGGACAGCCAGCCCAGGCCTATGGCCACAGGGAACAGAGTCTTCCAGTGGAGAGAGGGGCTGCCAACTGCCTCCCGCGTGGGCCCCGAGCATCCCCAGCAGAGGGGGCTGCGTGGCCTGGCCTGGTGACACAGCAGGCTGCACTTCTGGGTGGTTGCTGTGTAAGCTGCTTGCTCCACGTGCAGAAATTCGTCAAGGGGCCACGGAAGATGGACACACACTGGTGATTTAATAGCGTGTCACTGTGCCCCAGCCTGCTCCTGTCCCCCTACGTGGTCAATGGGAGCACCGTCTTCTTAGCCCCCAATCCTGCATGGTCTCTTTCAAAGACCCTTCATCGAAGCCACCGGAAGGTTCTTTCAATTCTCCTTCATGAAGTCACCAGGGGTCGGGCCCCTGTGACAACCTGTCACCACCCTGGGGACCTGTCCCCTTCTCCTTCCTTCCCGGGCAGCTCATCGTAGCAACGCCTGGTTCCTCCTGGGCAGGAGGAGAGGGTGCCCCTGGGCAGTGATGGGTGGCCCTCCTTTCTAGCTTAAATACAGACACAGAGGGGTGCAGAAGAGGGGACGCCCAAGTCCTGGCCACCTGGGGCTGCCTCTCACGTTTCCAGACACCGCGTCTGTGCCCCAAGCCCGCTTCAGCATCCGCCGTGCCCACAGTCATGCCACTGAACACTTTGTGGGAATCTGGGTTTTATTACGTTAGAGTTTTGAGCCAAGAGTGGAAGATGCTGTTGGTGGTTGATGCCTGGGACTCGCAGGGCCCTTGCAGGACTCCCAGGAGGCGGCCCTGGGTGGGCAGGGTGCACTCTCAGGAGGGCCTGAGTGCCAGCCCCCTGTCCTTCCTCGACAGCCTTCCCGGGGCCTTGGCCTCCCCCCTGAGGAGAACATAACTTGTCCTTTTTGGTTATAGGTTTGGCATGGCACCCGCCATTCCAGGTGTCAGGCTGATGCGTAGTGTGTGACTTACTTCTTGTCCAAAGCATGTGTGTGTGCATGTGTGTGTGCGTGTGCGTGTGTGTGCACGTGGGAGCCGTTGGCCAACATCCAAAAGGTCCCAGCCCCACACTCCCGAGGAAGTGGCCACAGGGCTTCAGTTACCTGCCGCAGCTCTGTGACCCTCCCGGTGTGCCGACAGCCCCTGGATCTCTGCGGTGATTCTGAGGGGCAGCCCACTCGGGGAACCGGGCTGTGGCTCCGGCTTCTCTCCTGCCTCCTCCCCCCACCCAAGGTCCCTTGGCTGTGCCTTTGAGTGTCGGGCACCTGTGTGTGGGTGGTGCTGCCTGAGCCACTCCATGCCAGGGTGCCGGGGGCAGGGGAGTGGCCCCACCTGTGGCCTGTGTGACAGGGGCTGCTCCTAGGTCACCATCAGGGACGTCAAGACCTGGCTGGGCATCGAAGGGACAGGCTGTAACCTGCATGACCTCCCTGGAGGGAGGCCCTGCCTGGCAGCTCAGTGAGACCCTGTCTCAAGATAAAACAGAACAAGGGCTGGGATGTGGCTCAGTGGCAGGGCGTCCGGGTTTGCTCTCGAGGACTGGGGAAATAAAAAATAAATAGATTAAACCTAGTTTCTTCCCTAAAAAAAAAACCTCGAATGACTCTTTAAAATTCATAAAACGTATTTAATTGTTAAAAAGCCCCTGGTTTTTATGACTATTTTTGCAAGGATGAATGGCGTCTCTTCTTTATAAAACATCCAAGACGGTGAGGAAGAAGAAAGCCCATCTCTCCCACCCAGAATGCCCCAGGAGCCCGCTCAGGGACAGCGTGGAGGTCGAGGCCAGCTCTGGAGGCCTCAGTGCACTCTCAGCCCCCGGACACCTGGACTCTCCTGCTGGGCACCTTCGGGAGGGGCTCCAGAGCATCACCCAGAGGGCTTTCCTGCCACTGTCCCTGCCTGGTGCTGGGCTGTCACCTTCCACAGCCCCCAGAAGGCCCAGGGGAGACTCATGGGCAGTCCAGCAGAGCAGAGTCCAGCACCGTGCCTGGTCCAGAGTATTTCTGGGCAAACATTTTTTACAAACAAAACAGAAGATCCCTCCCGACGTGATGTGCCGGCACCTAGATCGACGGAAGGTGGCGGAAGGAAACCCTTTGCAGACCACACAGCTAATACTGCATTTAGCTGGGGAAGGGACCCGTTGTCCCTGGGTCAACAATGGCGGGAGGCTGATGTCAATGACCAGCCTTGGAATGGGGGAAAACCCTCTTCAGACCGGGGCTGTGCTGCTGCCCGCTCAAAGCCCTCTGCCGAGCCACCAGGAGACACTGCGGAGAGGAGCCCAGCCCTGCCACCCGGTCCTTCCCGCGCTGCCCAGCTCCCTATGGGGGCTGCAGGCTGAGCCTGGGCCCAGAGCACCTGCAGGTGGACACGCCCCGCCTCCGTGCCAGCCGCCCTGGAGGCCGGTCTGCACGGGGAGCAGGAGGAGCCCCATTGTCACCGTCTCCATGGTTATAGCTCACGTGACTGTCTTTTTGGAGTTCTTGGCAAAGCAGGCGATGGGTTTGGCTATTACACTGCAGTCCGTGAAGGAAGGGGACAGTCCCCGTCTGCCCAGAGCCACAGGCTGGCTCCTGCAATAAGTCAGGAGGCCCCCGTTCTTCTCCCCCGTGGTTTTGGGCCCCCACCCTGATGTGTTACGCGACGCGGACCACTGAAATCGGAGCCCGCCTGGCTTTCAGCCACACCACGGCATTAAGGAATGGTCGTCAGGTTTCTAAAAAGTTAAGGCGATGGTTCCTGAGGGTTCCTGCGTCTGCAGAGAGCCTCCTTCTCTTTAGATACACACCCTGACCTTCCAGGTGAGATGTGTCTGGAAAGAGACGGGCAGGGATGGACAGAGGGAGCCGAGGGTCCTGCCCTGGGGACTCCCACACACGGGTCAAGCTTTCCCTAATGCAAATTTTTTGTTGTTGTTGTTGCTGTGGTCGTGAGGGAGAAAGAGAGGTGGTGTTGGAGAATGGAATCGGCTTTGTTTTCAAGGGTCCTGATAGGGGCTGCAGCCTAAACCACGCGGTCAGAGATAGGTGACTGAAAAATTCTCACTTGCGGACAGAACGTGTGAAGTGTGGGTGTGGGGAAGGGTGGGGAGGGGGTGGCAGGGCCCAGGGCCTCCCACAGTGCTGCCCGCCTGGTACCCGGGCGGGGTGGCATTGTGAGAGGTGGACCGTATCCCTCTCCTGAATTCCACTTGGTGAAGCTGGACCAGCTTCTGGAGAAAGAAAGGGCACTAGAGAATCCATCGGGGGGTGGGGGGACAGGGCAGAAGATGTGACCATTGGAAACTTGAGAGAGCTGCTGTCCAGGCATTAGGAAGGTGCCCGGCTGGTGAGAGTCACTCCTGCGCTCGGCTCCTGCCTGTCCCCAAACAGTGACATCAAGCCCTGATCACATTCCAAGCCTGGGGAGGGCCATTCCCCGTCTCCAGGGTCTGGTGCTTCTACAGACCCAGAGATGGGACTCCGCCTGGGGACCCATCCAGGTGGGGAAGCTCTTCAGTGACATAAGTGACATTTCGGGGTGGGTACGCGGTAAACTCAGGGCCTCGCGGCGTCTGCCACGTGGGGACGCGGCTTCCTGACCGAGTCGGGGTGCTGGTTAGGATATGTGATTTCCACGTCACGTTGGTTGGAACCCTGACTCCTTCGCTGGGTGGCCATGTGGCCTTGAAGTGGCCTTAATGTCTTGCCAGCGAAACATGGATGACAATACTGAGGGTTCCTCGTGGCTGGGGTAAGGGTGATGGTCAGGGACACCTCCCAGCGGGATCAAAGGAACGGGTGGGTTGTTTTGCGTCACTAGCGAAGGGACGTCTCCCCCAGAAGCAGCCTGGTGGTCAGCCGGAGTCTGTAACTGAACCCGTGCGGCTGGTCAGCTCCACCTGGGGTCATTTAACCTGCGCCTCCTGTTGGGTCCAATGCCTCTTCCCGCTCTTGCCCGGGGACAGCCATCTCTGGGATTCTGGGTGCCACGCTAGTGGCGGTACCTGAGGATGTCCTCTCTACCCTGTCCCAGCCCTTTCTCGTCTCCCCCTGGCGGGCCCTGCCCAGTCTCTCAGGGGACACTCGTGGCAGGGCTCGGGGCACCTCTCTGGTTGTCCAGACCTGGTGCTACCCCAGGGCTGGGTGGCCTCGGAGGGTGGTCTCGACCTCTCCTGGGCACTGCTGGTCCCTGGACCTCGCTCCACCCACTGCTCTGCGTGAGCAGGTGGGCCCTTGCGTGTCTGTCCCCAGGCCCAGCTCTGGGTCCCCTGGCGTGTGTCAAATCGGTGCAGACTCCAGGGCAGCAGGAGTTGGTTCACTGAATTCTCCCTGGTACCGTCTGGGTCCAGCCCAGTCCCTGCCTGAAAGCCACTCAGTGGAGACCTGGCCTCTGTTCCGCTGCCCGCCCCTTGGTGCACTTCCCACGGAGCAGCCAGAGCAGCTTTAAGGCACTGGGGTCATCAACGCATTGGACACCCTTGGCTGGAAGTCCCGACGGCTGCCCGGCTCGCAGGCCCCTGGTCCGGCCCTCGCCGACCTGCCTGCTTCCTGGGCTCCCACCTGCAGGAGGAGGTAGATCCTGTGGGCTGCCCAGGCCGTCTGCGGCCACAGTGCTCATGTGCTGGGTCTGGCAGGATTTCTGCAGGAGCTAGTGTCCCCGGTCACCTGGGGGCTGGCCAGGCGTCCCTCCCTTCATCCGGTCTCAGCAGCAGAGCCACCGGGGCCTGTCCACTGGGGCTTAGGCCGAGGGGCGTAGGGACGGCCACGTGCCCCGAGGCTTAGGCCCAGAACAAAAGCCACCAGCATCTCGTCCTGAGGGGAGGCCTGGGTCAGGGGGAGGGACGCAGATGGAGCAGCCGTGGCCCTCTTCCTCCATGTGACCGGCTCATTGCCTCTTGGCCCCTGCACCTGCCACCTGGGGATCAGCGGTGCCCCATCTCAATGTCCCTGTCACCCCTTGTCATTCAAACTCGGCTCACAAGCCCTTCCTTAAGAGGGGACCGTCCGCTGAAGAAGCCCCCGTTCCTCACACCACCTTTTATCCTCTGACGTTAGTTTAATGGTTATTTTCACTGGTGTCTTCACGGGAATGAAAATGGCAGAAGGGCGGGTCACAGCTGTTCCTCCCTCCCTCTCTCTCTCTCTCTCTCTCTCTCTCTCTCTCTCTCTCCAGGGATTGAACCCAGGGGTGCTTAACCACTGAGCCACGTCCCCAGTCCTTATTTTATATTTTATTAGAGACAGTGTCTTGCTGAGTTGCTCAGGGCCTCCCTAAATTGCTGAGGCTGGGTGGAGATCCTCCTGCCTCAGCCTCCCGAGTCCCTGGGATGTGCACCACCATATCCGCCAGTTCCTTCTGCAGCTCCTGGGACACCTGATGCAAAGGAGGAAGAGACCCCTCCCAACTCAGTCCCCATGTGTTGGGGAGGTGTCTTCAGGACGCCATGCACCTGTGCAGGTAGAGGGCCTGGGAACGCTGGGGTCTGGGGTCCCTCCCTTCTTCCTGTGTGGCCCCAGGGGAAGTTACCTCCCTTCTCTGTGCTTCAAACTGTAAAACCAGGTGAGGATTAAGAGCCAGGGGAAGTTACCTCCCTTCTCTGTGCTTCAAACTGTAAAACCAGGTGAGGATTAAGAGCAGCAGGGTTAAGAACATTGAGATCTAAGTCATCAAACGGCCGCCCCCGGGGTCTTGCTCGGCCTTTGTTATTCTGATGAATTCCTTAATTTCAAGGTGGACTCTCACTTGGTGTCCACCCTCTCCTGAGTGCCAGAACCCGGAGAGACAAATTGCAGGAAACGGGAAGGCAGGGATCATATTTCACTGCCATTCCTAAAATGGTTTCAGGTGGCTGCCTGCCAGCTCCAGCCACCAGCGTCCCCACCTCACTCCGGGAGGTGGAGGGCAGAGGTCTGGACCCCAATCTGTTTATCACCAGAACAGGCTGCCAATGCCTTACGGCCTCCAGACCCCGGAGCAGCGCGTCTCCATGCAGATCCACCCCAGGCCGCGCCCGACTGGGTTCCCTGCCCCCACTCTGCCGCCGTCTGGTTCTTGCCAACTGACCTTGGGAAGCCACCAACCCCGAGTCACCTCCGAATCCCATGGGCCCACTTGCTCAGTGAGGTCCCCACGGTGATTCTGGCCATCTGTACCAGACCGCAGACTCTCCCACTTGTGATTTTCCTTTCAGTGTTTTATGACCTTGGGTTCTCCACCACGAAGTCCCAGGGAACTCGATTGATTGGAAACGCGCCCTGCCCTGAAGCGGGGACATGTCACATTGACTCGGATTGATCCAGGCAGTTTAAATAAAGCTTAGGCCACAAACGCCACCGTAGCACCTGGTGGACATTTTCCTAACATGCCTGACGTGGGCGACTCAATTATGTCCCCGTGGTGGTGACGGTGGTGGCACACTCAATTATTGGGATTTTCTTTCTTCCTTTTTTTTGCATTTATCACAGACTGAAAACATAGGACAGTTCAAAGGAGGAGAAAAAAAGCCTTAGGAAAAGTCAGACACGGGTAAAATATTCTATTTATAATTCTTCCTTCTGGAGGGCCGCAGAGATGTCACGTGGGTTTCAAATCCACACTTTAGGTCCTGGTGAGAGTAGCCCTGTGTGGCCCCGGGGAAAGATACCTCCCTCTCTGTGCTTTAGTCTGTAGAAAGGCAGGCCTCATTTGGAGGAGACAGCATTTCATTTTTCCTTTCTTTCTTCGCAGGCGATGGAGACCCGCGCGTATCCGAAGAGCACCTTCTCTGAGTGCACGGACTCGCCGGGGGGTCACTGTCCTCGATGACAGGTGGGTTCAGTTCTCATCGGCCCTGACACAGCTGAGGAATCCCTCCCGACTTTGAAAAATATCCCACGTCATTTCCCAGCGGATCCCTCCAGGCCAAAGGAACTGCGTGCCAGGTGCAGAGATGAGCCGGGCTCCAGGAAGGAAGCCGTCCCCGGGGCTCCGAGCCCGAGGTCCCCGTGGACCTCACAGCGAATTGGGCTGTCATCGATGTCTCCAAACACCTTCCCTCCTGCGCAGCTCCCAGGGCTGCCCATGGCCCGCGTGTTAGGAGGCCTGTTTCTTGCAGGAGTCTCTGGTTTTGGAGTTGACCACCTGCCTGCCGCTGCCCCCGGGTCCTCCTGCCTCAGGGCCCCACGGGGACAGCCTCCCTGGCTGCTCCCGAACCCCGTGCCCAGGACCGAGCACAGCGTCGGACCCGAGCGCACACAGTAAGTGCTTTTTCTGAACGTCGTCTGAAGGGGGCCAAGGTGTACAGACCCCAGGGACTCCTGAAAGATCTGGGCACAGGGGGTCACCTCCCAGCACCCAGGAGGCGTCGGGCCCCCCTCGGGAGAGCCCTCGCCCGCCCACTGTGCAGCAGTCGCGTCCCAATTTCATCACCCCACGGCCTGGCTCTGCCTGTGCCCTCATGACCCCACCTGCCCTTGTTGGAGTGGCCGGCGGGGACTGGCCGGCGGGGACTGGCTGGCGGGGACCGGCTGTCGGTTCTGCTGGGCTGTAGAGTCTGTCGCTGGGTCTGCTGCAGGGCACGCTGCAGGCCAGCACAGGCCCCTTCCTGGGAGGTGGGACTGCAGGCCGGGCCTTTCCACCCCGCTTCCTGCCCCGTCTCCTTCACAGGGACCAGAACCACCTCGCTCCTGTCCTCTCGGAGGACGCCATCGCCCTCAGACAGTGTAGGTTAGAAGGGGAAGGCGCTGCATCCTGCCCCAGAAAGCCTGGGTTCCAATCCTCGCTCTGGTCGGAGGTCCTCCCTGGCCCTCAGTTTCTTCATCTGTAAAATGAGGCGAATCATAGCAACCCCCCCACCCCCCGCCCAGGTTTGTAGGGAGGTCGGAATGAACTGATCCCAGAAGCCTCGTCACCTAACGAGCCTCAGTCCACACTGCAACCTGTTCCCTCCGAGTTTTCCTCCACCATGGCCCCCACACCCCCACGCCGCTGTCCTCTAAACTCAGGAGTGGAGGCCTCATCCAGCCCCGGCCACAGCCAGCGATGGTCACGCTCCCGGGAGAGCGCGGGGTCAGGGGAAGGGGCTCAAGCCAGCGCCCAGCAGCCGCGTGTGTCTCACCCAGGTTCCTTCTGCCTGCTGTGTAGACGAGAACGCTGAGCCACATAGTCTCCAGCGAGGGCTTAAACGCACTGTGTGGGTCCAAGCCCGGCTGCCAGTCATCGCACCGAGCGGCTTCTCTGCTGTGGGGTGACTGTGCAGCCCCAGGAAGGCGCCCGGTGTCTAGAGACTGGAGGTGGCAGAGTCCTGGCTGATCTGAGTTCCCAAGCATCTTCAGGGAGGGCTGAGCAGCTCAGTGGTAGGCGCGTGTCTAACACACAGGGGACCCCGGCTGGCCGATCCCGGGGGACAGAAAAGGAGGCTCTGTGGACCCAGGAAACCTGGCTCAGAGGGTGGCAGAGGTTTTTACTAAGTGATGGGAGGAAAGTAGGAATATCACACACAAAAAAAAAACTTTTTAGGTGAGTGCCACAAATTCCAAAAGCAGAGGTATTTTGAAGGACATAGCAGAAGTTCAGGCTTTTGCATTGGCAAACACTTTGGGGCAAGTCCCAGGTTTCCCAACTCTTGGCTGTGTGACCTTGGTTGATTTTCTTAACCCCTCTGTTCCTCAGTCACCTTGTTTGTAAAATGAGCAGAAGAGCAGCTCCCCTTGAGGTGGAGGATGGAATCTGTGGTGCTGGGGTCTCCTACAGCGTGACGCTCATTAAACACTGTGTACCCTCAGGACACAGAGCAGGCGGGTGGCTGGTGCGGTCACCTGCTCCTGGGAGACTAGGGACAAGAATAAAGACCTTTCGGGTTTCCCTTGGCTGTAGGTGACGAAGCCGAAAGGCCTGGTCCTCCTGGGTCCTGCCCGGGCCATGCTTGGTGCAGGACAGAGAGTCTACCTCTGGGCCCGTCTGCATCGGCAGAACAAGACCATTCAAAAAGAGAAAAATCAAGACACTCACCTCAGAACCTGCTTACAGACACTCGGCTCCCACAGATATCCCTGGCCTGTCCTGGGGGAGAGATTTGGAGGCCGCTCTCCGGGGTCAACCACACAAGCTTAGTGTCCATCCACTACCCTTTCCTGGCCGTGAACAAGACCCCGGAGCCTGGTCCAGAGGGGAGGAGGGAAAGTCAGAGTGCTGGATTGTGGCCCACCCTGCCTCGGGGACCTCACTCCCCGTCCCCGGTCCCCCGCCGGCTGTTCCCGCGGCTCTCCGCCCCTCTAGGAGACCAGGGAGGATGCCGCATGTGGTTCTGATTCCCTCACTCATCAAAATGCACTTTTCCAAGATGTTATGTGGGTGTCTCTCTGTGTTTTGCTTTTTCCCTTCGAAAAGAAAAGCTGGTGTTTTGCCAAAAGAATATGAACTGCCAAGCCTCGGGGTCTGAGCTGCATTCAGGCGGCCGATCCCTGGGGACAGGGGAAGTGGTGTGTCGGGGATGGAGCACTCTCACTGGAGGCCAGGGGAACCCAGGCAGGGCAGGATGCTGCTTCTGTTGTCCTTTCCTCCGACACCTCCTGAGCACTGGTCCCGGGCCACATCTGCAGGCCCAGGGGGCCCAGACAGGCTCCGTCCCTGCCGGTGGCAGCTGCAGCCCCAGCTTGGGCCTCCTGAGCCCATCGAGACACGCTCCCTGCCCGGGTCAGCAGAAGAGCAGCTGCAGGCCCTGGAGTCCCGCGCTGCCTGGCCGGAGGTCAGGGCGGCCTGGCTGAGCCCCCTCCAGAGGTCACCAGGAAGAGCTGTGAGGCCCCGGGAGGGCAGGGGACGTCCTGGCGCTCCGGCAGCTCTGGGAGCAGGTAGAGACCAGCAGGGGGAGCCGAGGGGCCGAGAACGGACAGTACAGCCCACGTGGCACGGGGGACTCTGGATCCAGCCAGGCCTGTGGCAGGAGAAGCCTGTGGCTGGGTGGCCACCAGGGCGGTGGGGCTGGCCGAGAGGAAGTGGAGGAGCCTCACCCAGAGAAGGAGGTGGGCGATCCTGGACCCTGGAAGCGGCTGCCTGGTCCCATCCGCGGCTCACCAAGGGACGCCCAGGAGGAGGATGCGGAGGTGGGGGTCGTGGGTCTCTGCCCTTAGGGCTGTTGCTGTTGCCCACAAGGACATCGAGGCTCTGGGCTGGGCACCTTGCCCAAGTCTGCGTGGAGGGAAGACGGGGCTGGCCCTTGGGACGTTCTTCATCTCCATTTACTGATGACAGTTTGTCTAAGGGGAACGGTAGGAGCCGAGGCAGGTGGCCCTGTGCCACCGAGCTCAGATGTCCCCACTGCTGTCCCCGGGGCCTGCTGGACAGTCCTGAGGTCCCAGGCGAGTCAACTCTGGAAGGGGGCCAAGGCCACTGCACGAGGTCCTGGCTGGAGCGCCCGGTGAGGCAGCCCACACCAGGGCCCAGGGCCAGTGGTCTGTCCAGGAGGCGAGCCTACTGGACACGAGGCAGGCCAGGGTGCTGGCGACGAGTCAAGCCACCAGCATCCCCTGGAGGACTCGGCAGGTTCCGGGCTGTGGACACCTTGCCCGAGACGCCCAAAAACAGGGATCCCACCAATGAACGGCAGGAAAGCAGCCCCGGCCAACAGAAAGGAGAGCTGGCCAAGAGGCTGGGCAGCTGACCGGGCAGCAATCATGGACGAGCCATTTCTCACCTCAGCGAAACCTCGGCCTATCTGTTCTTCCTCAGGCTTTTCCCACGGTGGATACTGACTCTATTTAATAAAACTGGTCAACAACAAGGACAAACGGGCAGGGGACGCAGGTGCGGTCAGACGTCACAGAGAAGGGGCCCGTGAGGGCTCTCAGGACAACCTGGAAACCAAGCTCCCACCAGGAAGGGCCCCAGGATCCCCTATCCCCCAGGGGTGGTGTCTGCATGGGGACAGTTGGCTCATGGCCAGACGCACCCCCCCTCCCAGGCCCTGAGGACGCTGGCTGGGCCAACGAGCGTCTGGTCCGAGATGTCCTCCTGGCCCTCTTCTGCCATCCTCAGATGACGCACCACTCCTCAGGGTGCCCCAGCCTGTGCCTAGCAACAGGAAGTTCCGTCTGGGGTCACCACGGCCTGTTGTGCCCATCAGGCAGGGCCCAGGGCCACCCTGGCCAGCTTGAGCCCTGTGCTGAAGCTACCCAGACCCCCCCAAGCAGGTTGGAAACAGTCTTTCCTCCCACTGGCCAAAAGGGTCTTGTCTTCTGTCCAGGGGCCAATGTCCCTGCTCCTACCTGTCCCCGTCCCCACCCCTGTCCCTACCATGGCCAACCTATGGAAAACCACTCCCTGTTGTCGATTGCAGAAATGGCCAGTGTGCGCGGCGGCTTCTCCTTCAGGGGGTGACACCTGCCTCCACTGTAAGAATCCATGCTGTCCTGGAGACACGCTCTGACCACTGGAATGCACCAGAAGTGACCTCAGGCCAGTTCTGAGTCCAGAAACCGTGCCCTTTCCTGGGGGCGCTTGGGGCCCTTCAGCACGTGAGCCACCAGATTGGCCTGCTGGATGACAGGAGCCCACGTGGCCTCGGTCATCTGAACTGAGACCATCGGAGGCCAACTGGACAGCTGACCCTGGGCATCTGAGACCAGACCACCCAGCCCAGAGCGGGACTGCCCAGCTAAGGCCAGCCCCAGCTGCTGGCCTGCAGAATTGGGGCCGAGGTTGATGGTAGTGTTTTAAGGTAGTAAGTTGCAGAGCTGTTTGTTACAGAGCAACAGCTGACTGATACCGTTCCTCAAGAATCTCAAAGTGCTGTCCCCTTGGGTCTCAAATCATGGGACACAGCACAGCAGGGAGTCCCTGCCCCAGCCCTCATGACTCGGCCCCAGGAGGGTCCCACCTCCATCTAGAGGATTTCTCTGTGCAGAGGAAGGACCACCCTGATCCCTGCAGGTGGCTCCAGGATCATGGTGTCCTGGAGCCCAGGGAGGAAGGAGGAGCCCAGAAAGGAGGGAGCCGCAGGTGAGTCCCCAGGGCTGAGGGAGGAAGGTGTCAGAAGAGGTGCTGGAATCGAGTCTCGGGGGCCACGCGTGTTGTTCTTCCAAGACAGTCATGGACTCTGGGATGGCAGCAGGTGCCTCTTGCCACCTGTCACAGCGATGGCTGTGACAGCTGCTCAGCTGGTGTCCTCTCCGCCCCAGGGAAGTTACTGGGTTTGCTGTACAGACTGCTGGCCAGACCCGAGTCTGTCCCTGGCTGACTCTCTGGGGGTGTTTTTGTACTGGGGATGAGATCCAGGGCACGGAACCCCTGAGTCCCACACCCCCAGCCATTTTTATATTTTACTTAGAGCCAGAGTCTTGCTATGCTGCTGAGGCTGGCCTTGAATTGAGATCCTCCTGCCTCAGCCTCCTGAGCTGTGGGGATTTCAGGGTGCACCACCGTGCCTGGCCTGGCTCGCTCTAATGCACTTCTTTTTTTTTTTTCTTAAGAGAGAGAGAGAGAGAGAGAGAGAGAGAGAGAGAGAGAATTTTTAATATTTTCATTTTTTAGTTCTCGGCGGACACAACATCTTTGTTGGTATGTGGTGCTGAGGATCGAACCCGGGCCGCACGCATGCCAGGCGAGCGCGCTACGGCTTGAGCCACATCCCCAGCCCTCTAATGCACTTCTGCTGAGTCCCTGCGACACGTGAGGTGTGGAGCTGGCTCTGGGACACACAACCGTGCCCAAGACTGCGCTCAAGCTGACAGCCCCCAGGGAGAGACACAGGCGGCAAGTCATAGCCTCCCTGTGCAGAGGGTGCCCTCTGGAAGCCCGCGGCGAGGCAGTTCTGAACATAAGCGTGTGGTGACATTTGGGGAGGACGGCGTGTCGGGCCGTGGTCTTGGAACCAGAGCAGTGTGTTCTCTCTTCTGTAAGGAAGTATCCTTCTAAACCCACCTGGTCATGGTCTGCAGGTGAGGTGTCCCCAGGAGCTCGCGTGAGACAGGGCAAGAAGCTCCAGGGGATAAGTGGCCGGGCTGTGTGACAGCCTTAACCAGGCAGGGACCTTGTCCCCGATCGGACTCGCTGAGTGGCACTGAAGGTGGGATGGGGGGGGTGGGAGTTGGGGACCTGGCTTGGGGTCTCTATTTGTCTCTAGAGAGTGGGGTCCCTGCTCCCTGATCCCCGTGGGAGCTGCTTCCTCCCCACACTCTTCCTCCAGGATGTCCTGCCTCCCCTCGGCCCCGGGGAACAAGGCAGCCTTCTGTAGACGGAGGCCTCTAACGCCCTGAGCCCCCCCCCCCCCAACACCTTCCCTCCTCTGCAGATGTTCTGGTCAGGACCTTTAGTCACAGTAGTGAAATAGCTGACCCAACCCGCCACCAGACCCGGGATGAGGCCTCTGAGCCTCCGTCAGGCATTTTGTTATAGCAACCAGAACGGCCTGGACAGCCTCCTCATTCTATTGCAAAGCAGGAACCATGGCACCCACCTGACCAGCAACTTGAGAGATTGAGTGAGGAGCTGAGTCACGTGAGCCGCGAGGAACCCACCCGCAGGGCACGCTCAGCCAGAGAGGGCCCTTGTTCCTGTCCCAGGCCTGCCCTCGGGGTGGCAGACACAGGGTACGTGAACCATCTGTGGCCAGCCTCACTCGCCCCAGTGTGCAGGCCTCACACGCGCCGGCAGCCACGAGTGTTAATGAATAGCTGACCTCTCCTGAGCTCCCACCAGGCTGCACAGTGTTCCCTTTAATCGTCCTGAAAACCCTGCAGACTGGGAACTTTTTACACCCAAGCCAAACGGAGGAGGAGGAGGAGGACGGTCATCGTCCAAGGCTGAGAACCCAGGCGGGGCAGGGCCCAGACAGTAGGAACCCCTGAGATAACGCCCCGATGCTGACTTCCTTTACATATTGAGGGGAAATACAATAAAATAGTAAATAAGCCATCATGCATCCAGGCTGGGTGACATTCTTTCCACCCACGCAGTCGTGGAATGGAATTCACGCTCTTCTCCTGCTTGGGAGTCCTGACGGAGCCTTGGGTGAGGTTCCCCCGGTGCCCAGCGTCCGGGGCCGGGTGGAGGTGGACAGCCATTCGCCTGTGCCTCCCCACGGGGACGCAGAGCAGTGGGCAGCACAGCACCCAGGCCATCCTTCATGACCCCGTCTCCCCTGCACCAAAGACCTCGCCGTGACTGGACGAGAGGACACCCTTGACCTAGGACAGCCCATGGGAGCTGCCACACAGGACGCTTCTGTCCAAGAAGTACCATGGTAGGCAGTGGTCACTCCAAAGGGGTTTGAGGCTGAGATATAAAGAATGGGTCACTTTTCCACCCCCACCAAGGACTGGTACTGGGCTGTTTCCAGGCGTCCTCCTTGGGCCACAGGGACGTGGGGAGCTCAGCCACCAGCCCATGGCTGTCAGAGGGTGAAGAGCGAGGTCAGGTTTTTGGTGGACGTTATTATAGCGTAGCGTGCATTCAGAAAAGTCTACGGGTCCTAAGTCTTCCGTCCCACGCATTTCCACGAAATGGACTCTCCCATGTGGCCAGCGCAGGATCAAGGGACGGAACATTCCCAGGATTCCCCTGGCGCCTCTCCTGGTATGAGAGTGACCCCCTTCCCACCCAGGCAGCCGCCATCCCACTCCAACCGGAGACGGTGCTGCCTGCCTCTGGGCCTGATGGAAAATGGGGTGATGTCGACGTTTCGCCGTCCCCCGTTTCTCTTGCTGAACGTCATTATCTGTGACATAGATTAATGAGTCTAGTGGCAGTTTTCATTGCCGTATGCTGTTGTGTGAATATGCACGATTAGGTCACCCATTCCCCCGCAGATAGACATCGGGCTGACTCCAGTTGGGGATACTATGAGTGGGTGCCCTGTGAGCAGTGTGACTCTGGGGGAACCCAGGGGTGAATTTCTGTTGAGGTTTTATATTTAACATTGGACGGTCATAGGCCAAAGTAATTCAGCTTCAGCGGATACTGCTACGCAGGTTTCCAAAGTGATGGAGCCGATTCACACTCCGATTGGTGACATAAGAATCCGGATAACATTTTTCATAGTGTTTGGGATTTTTTGTTCGTTCGTTTTTATTCAGGAGTTCTGAAAAACCTAGTCCTCAGACCGAGCTGACCCTCTCTAGCCGTCTTAGAGTTCACGGTCACAAAACCTAGTCCTCAGACTGAGCTGACCCTCTCCAGCCGTCTTAGAGTTCATGGTTGCAAGCAACAGAAACCGTCTGACTAACCTGTGGATGTCGCTCACGCAATGACGGAAGGCAATTTCCAACAGGAAATCTGGACACGGTTGGTTGGGAAATGGGTTCTGGGCCAAAGGAGGAGACTCGGACTTGGGCAGGAGCCCAGGCCACTGTGGGGGCCGTGGCGTGGACCACAGCAGCCTCTGCAAGCAAGAGTCTGTCTGTCCACAGCCCACCCTGCTCTGGTCAGACCCCCCTCAGTGGTCCAGGAAAGAAAATCCAGCCCACTGAGCTTAGAGGTGACCCATTCTCTGGCCACACTGTGGCAGGGAGAGGCAGGACCTGTCCCCGGGAGGTGGTCATCCAGTCACCCAGGAAGAAATAATTCCCTCAAGATAAATCTAATGGCTCCTAGAACGGGCAGTGGACTCTGGGAGGCCAAAAAAGGATGGCCACCTGCCAATCTGAGAGGGAGACGTGGGCGGAGGACGGCAGCCCCGAGGACAGAGTCACCCTTTGCTGGTGGCTGGGTACCGAGCCCCGGGCTACCACCCAGACATGCCGGACAGCTCCGGGGACCTCGTGAATGCCCTCTGTTTTCAAAATCGGTCTATGCATTTCCCAGGCTGCTGTGACCAATGACCACAAACAGGGCGGCTTAAGGTGGGAGCCCTGTCCCCTGGCAGTCCTGGAGATAGGATCCGAGATCCAGGGGTTGCGGGCTGCGCCCTCCGAGGCTTTGAGGGAGGACCCCTCCTGTGGCCAGCTGAGGCTCAGGGCTGCCACGCTCCGCTTTCCGCCAGCTTCACGCCGCCTCTCCTCGGTCCTCCCCTTCTGAGGATACCGGTCAGATCTGGGGTCCTCCCAGTGTGCACTGATCCCATGAGCAGACGCCATTTCCAAGGTTCAGATGGACACAGATTTGGGGGGAAGGCCTCCTGCCCACTCCAGCGGAGGAGACCCTGGCCTCTGCTGGGCACTAGCCAGGTGGGCATGGCTCAGTGGCAGAGACCAGAGGCTGTGTTTGGACAGCCAGGGTTCAGAACCCTCACCCGGTGCCTCGCACAGCTTGAGCACCTACTGAATTCAGCTCAGCCATCTGCTAAGCAGGCCTGGGAACAGGCCTTGGCCCATCTCCCCCTGGCCCCCACCCTCCCTCCCTGCCCCTTCAGTGGGAAGCCAGGGTGGGGTGTAAATGCCCAGGAAGTCCTCAAGGCCAGGCCCCTCCCTCACAGCCAAGGCCCAGGCTCAGGACTGGCCTTTTCCCCTAGGGCGGGTCCTCTCCCTGAGGCCCTGAGCCCACGGGCACATAGAGCTCCCAAGGCCCCTCCTGCCCACTTACCAGTCACCCCCTCCTCGGGCTGAGGGCGGCTGGCAGGGGCACCTGAGGTCGGCCGTCCTAAACCAGGTCACGCTGGGATCACCCAGAAGAGGATTTGGACGTCCTTCTGTCGGGAGGCCCTGGCAGGGCCCTGCCTTCATCTGGGGACAGCAATAAGACTGGCCTCCGCGGAGTGACCGGAAGCTGGCCAGGGGCCAAGTCTCCATGGACCCTTCTGGCCAGGGCCTGAGGCCCGGGGAAGAAGCTCCTTTTGCTTTGGCTCTCGGGCCAACTCAGGAGAGCCCATCAGCGGGTGCAGGAGGCTGAGCCCCTGGATGAAGGGGGGGGGGCGCAGCTGTCGTTTGTCCCCTGCGGTGGAAGCTGACTCTGGAGAGGTGGCCCCGTCACGCCCCAGCAAGGGATCCAGAGGCAACTTTGGTTGTGAGAGTTTGTAAAAATATCCTGTAACGTGTGCCTGCAGCAGCAAAGGGCCACCCCAACTGCCGTCCCTCCTCCCGCCAGGGGACTGGGACCCAGCGGGGCTTAGGCTGGGCACTGGGGTTGCCATAGCACAGAGAGGCCCAGGGGCTGTGCCCAGGTGTCTGCAAACTGTCAATCTCGCTAACCACTTGTTCTGGGCAGGAGGCCCCGCCCCCTGCCTGGCCTGGGCGGGGTCTTCCCGGGAGCCCTGCAGCACAGGACGGGCTCAGATTCCCACACCAGAGCAGCCCCGCCCGCCTGCCCGGCCTGCTCCCGCTGTCTGGCTGGGTTCTCTGGCTCGCCCCTGCGCCCATGCTCCACCCCCAGGCCCTGCACATGGCTGCCCTAGGCCACACTGGCCGGCCAGTTTGGTCTTCCACATGCGTCCTGGGCCACTCAGGGAGGTGTCCAGGTGGAGTCCAGAAGTGAGGTGCTTGGAGCTCTGATGGGTGCACTCCCAAGTCCAGTGGACTCCCAGGACTCCAGCCCTCCTGGGGAGGCCGCACCAGAGGAGGACCAGAGAGGCTCTGGAGGAGGGAGGCCAGGCAGGAGGCCAGGTCAGGAGGCCAGGGCCGGAGGCTGCCCCTCCCCCTGCCCAGTTTCAGCCCAAGCTTTTAGAGTCAGGGAGTGCGATTTCTGACCCTGGGGGGAGACGAGCCTTCGACTTCTCTTCCTGCCAAGGAAAAGCTTCCCCAGGATGGGGGAAATCAGAGGACGGCTGCGGCGCCCCATGAGGTCCCAGGCCTCCACTCTGAGGTCCCTCCACCAGGCTGGCTCTGGCCACCCGGCCACGTGCTCTCTGTTGTCCTCACCTCTGCGAGGCAGGTCCCCCCGGGGCTGCGTCCACGTTCTCTGCTGGGCACCTCCTACTTGCCCAAGTCGGCCGCAGCCATCCTGCGCCACGAAGCTGCTTCCACGGAAAGACACAGGTGTTCCTTTCCCCGAGGAGCCCACGGCCTCGCCCCCTCTGGCCAGCCTCTGCCCTTTTCTTCGGCTCCTGTTCCGTTTTTTCCAGCAGCTTAGGTGTCCCCCACTTTTCTTTTTCCTTTTGCCGTGAAGAAGTTGGCTCTTATGTAACAGCCTCCCGGTCCTGCCTCCCAGAAGCAGCGGAGTCTGTTGCTATGGTGACGGGGCTCAGGAAAGCAGCCTCCCTTCAGATCGCCCGTTTCCCCAACTCCCCTGCCCAGGACGAGAGGGCTCCGGCAGCTGCACCTGGAGTCCATGTCCAGACCCCGAGTCTGTGCCCCGATGTGGACATGTGGATAAGGGGCCGGGTGACCTTCCATTTCTGCAGTCTAAAGCACAGGTTTGATTTCTGCATCGGGAACCAGACGTTCCACACTCCCCAGGGAGGAGAGCCCCCTGCACCCAGCACCCGGTCCTGCCACAAGTGACGTCCATAGGCGGGAAGGACAGGGAATCTGTGGTTTAGAACTGGCCAGAGGACTTCCTGTCCAGGTCTCTGGGAACCAGATTGTGTAGGAGAGCGGGGGAGGGGACTCCACCCATTGGTCAGAAGTGACTGTCACTGAGTGAAAGGAGGCCAGTTCTAAAAGAAATAAGGCTGTTGCTACTTCAGGAACTGGAGCCCCGTCACTGTCCGCCATTTCTGCTGATACCCACACTACAGGACACCACTTGCCCCCTCCCAAAGACCTCAGCGGCTTCTGTGGGACACCTGGGACTGTCCCAGCAGCTCCTCTGTTACCGAGAACCACAGTGCATGGTGCACGGCTGGATCTCCCTTCCCAGGCCCATCCAAGCCGGTGTGTATTTGTCAGTTACTGCTGCATAACAAATCCCCACAGGTTGCCTGTTGAGGCCATTATTATCTCCCAGCCCTGCAGTCGGGGGCCTGGGCATAGTGCAGCCACCACCTCTACTTCAAGGTCTTTGGTCAGGTTGTCCATGAGGGATCAGCTGCAGCTAGGGTCTCCATGGACGGTTCCAGAAGGGCAGGGTCTGCCTCCAAGCTCCTGTGGTTGCTGTAGACTTCAGTCTTGGAGGCTGCTCAGTTGAGGCTATTGCTGGCTATTGTCTGGATGTCCCCCCTGGGTTCCTGGGAATGCCCACCGGGGACTTCCCAGCATGGTGGCTCTGTCAAAGTGTGCCTGTGAGCTGGCACTGAGGGGAAACTGCTGGCACAGCAGAGGTGGCACCTGACGGTGGACGTGGGGGCCCACCTCTGCGACCTTCTGCAGGTTGTTTCTCACTGCCCACCTTGTCCCCCGGCGGGCACCCTGGGCCCCGCACGCTTGAGGTCCCTGCACGGTCCTGTCCTGAGAGACGATGGCCATCTCCCCTTTGCAGCCGAAGCCCACGTGAGCCGAGTTCTCAGGAAACCAGGAGGGAGTATTCTGGGATGGGAGCTCCGTGAATACGTGAAGAGTGATTTAAAGGAAGAGCTGAGGCTGCCATGAGCAGCTCTAGGACTCCACGGGCTCCAGAGCCCAGAAATAGCACCCGCGGGCTCTCGGGCGCTCTGCGCAGCCGGCGAGTAAATATTTGAGTCTCTGCAGACCACACAGTCACTGCTGCCACTCATCAGCTCTGCCGGGTGATGGCAAGGCCGCGTGGAGGGCACGCGCTGCGGGCCTGTGTCCCAGCCTGTCCCAGGGCCCAATCCCAGGGGACGCACTGAGCGTGGTGGCTGGAGGTGGCAGTGCTGGGCCTCGCGGCTGGGAGACCCAGGGACTTCTCAGATGAGGGCCACTTCACCTTGAGGCCACTCAGGACTCTGCCACCTTCCCACAGCTCCAGGCCAGCCGCGGGGACTCCCCCAGGTGGGGCACAAGGTCCACCTGTCCCGTGTGATCTTCTCGAGTGACTTCCTTGGGGAACGACTTGGCGAGCACTGACCGCTGGCCTGGCACAGCCTTTGGTGTCTTTCAGAGCCAGCTGTGGCCAGCAGGGACCACGGGAGGCCAGGCTCCTGGGGTCTGTTCAGGCTCCTGGGACAGCTGCGTCTGCACCAGGGCAGGGCTGAGGGACCTGGAAGGTGGTGGCCCCGCCTGCTCCCTTGGCCTGAGCCCCCTGGAGCCTCCGGCCTCCCCTGCAGGACGGAGCCACAGCCACCCTCTGTCTCCGTCCCCAGTTCCCTCTCCCTCCTCCCGTTTCCTAATGAGTCACTTCTACGTGAATCCTCACTCTGCCTCCGGAGCCTCGGCTAAGACGGCGAGGGCTGGGGATTTTCCACTCTTCACGGGTGGAAGTGGCGGGGAACGTGGGGGACGAGAACAGAAATCAGGCATGTGACAGGGGTGGGTGGGGGTCAGGTGTGACGCTCCCTGCTCCGGACTGAACAAATGAGGACCAGGGAGAGAGCGGTGTATGCGAGGGCTCAGGACGTTGCCAGGGTGGACTCCTGTGGGCTCCGGCCCATCACACTACCCCGCAGGTATTTCTAGAATGAATGAGCCGAGGGGGTGGGCAGCAAGGCTGCACCCCCCGCCCCCGCCCCGAGTGGAATGGCACAAATGCAGCTTCAGACGCCATTTTTCCCTGTCGCATCCCACTTGCAGGTGGTCTCTGCTCCCCAGGCACCTGGAGCCTCTGGGTCTGGGATGCCCCACCAAGGTCAGGAGAACTCTCTCCTGCCCACCCTCCTTTGCTATTGTGGAGCTTATCAGAGATCCTCTGCCTTGAGCCCCTCACGGTGGATCTACCTCCATCTTGTCAGTTGCTCCAAGGCAGGTGCTGAGTCAGAGGGTCTGAGTGGGCCTGAGGATCTGTACCCTCAGCAAGCTTCCTGGAGATGCCCTGCCACATGTCCCTGAGCCACACTGTGCACAGCAACTCTCTAAGAACGTGCCTCTTAGAGGCATCCTCTCCTCCCACGAGGGCTGTGTGTCCCTACTCATTCTCGATGGCTCATGCCAATGTCACTCCCAGTCCCCGAGGCTGCCTGCCGTGCCAGCTCTTCCGTGCTCTTCCACGCTGTGGTCACTCAGGTCCTGAACGGTGAGCTCCTCACGGGGCTCTGACTGCATTTTGAGCCCTGGGGTCACTACCTTTAGTCCCCAGCACGTGGAACAAGCACTTGTGGGTACTTGCCAGGCCCTGAGCTCTGTGCCTTCTGGGCAGTATCTCAACAATCCTCAAATAGCCCTAAGAGGTAGGTGTTTGCACCCAGAGGCTCAGAGAGGGGAGGCGGGTCCCCTGAGGTCCCTAGCTAGTAGTAAGTGGCCCACCCGCTGAATCCACCTGGAGGCTGCTCCAGCCCCAGCCTCAGCATCTGTATAAGTAGGTGGGTGGACGGGTGGGTGGACAGGTGGGCGGGCGGGCGTGCATCTCAGGTGAAAGGAGAGATTCTGTGCAATGTGCTCAGCGGAAGCTCGGGGACCGGCCTGCTAGATCTATGACAGCCCGCCCCACCCCCTCCGAGCCCAAGATCTCCACGAAATCCTTATTCACAGCTGAGGCCCCGCCCACCGAGCGCAGGAAAAGCGACAGAGCCTGCGGCTGCACCTTTCAACGCCCTCGGATTTCGTCCCCAATGTCTCATCTGTCACGAAATAGGATCTCCCTCCCCCGGGGGCGGGGCCAGCCGCAGGGCTCAGACGCACCCGCTGACGTGGATCCTGGCAGCTGCTGGGCTGGATTTCACCGGAGCAGCCGGGACCAAGCCATCTCCTCAATCACAGGCCCTCCAACAGCTCTGACCACCAATTCCCATCCCTGCTGCCGCAGGAGGGAAGGGCTACCGGGTAGCCCTTGGGTAGCCACCTGGGTAGCAGCAGCAGCCTCCCCCAGATGAGCCAACCTGCGCTGACCCCGCAGGAGGTCAGCACACAAACCCTGTGAGTCCCTCCAGGGTCTCCTGTCCTTGGCTGCTCCGTCCAGCCCCCTCTGGCCTTTCTGCAGCTGACATGCACGCTGCTCCTGCCTCAGGGCTTCCGTGCATGCCTTTCCCGTAGGCTGAGAAGCTCTTCCAGGTCTTTGTGTGGCAGGCTGCGTCTCCCTGGCTGGGTGACAGATGCCAGGGTGCTCCAAGCTCCTGGTCACCAGCAGGCCCCTCTCTCCACCTCCTCGCCCTGTTTTGACTTCTCCCAGGGCTGATCGCTGTGTGGAAGGATGTGTGTGTGTATCTGACCGTATTTCTCCACTAGATATAAACTCTCCGGGTGCCAGGGCCTGTCTCGTTTCTGACCTCAGCGGTCGGTCAGTGCCCCAGGTGACTTGGGGAATGAGTGAATGCAAGGCCCCAAGGTTGAGAGAATCACATGACCTGCCTCAGGTGACACAGCAGACAGGCCAGCCCCAGGTGGCTGCCTGCAGGAGCAAGGAGGTCCGCAGCCAGACTCCCCTCCCTGTCTGGGCAGCAAGAGACCGCGCCAGGGTGGTCAGTAGGACACTTTGTCCTGCTGCTGCTCCCGTCGCCTCTCCTGGTGGGACAGAGAAGGCGGCACAGTGGTCCTCGATGCCCATGTGCCTCTGCTAACGGCTTTCCAGTATCATCGTACTCCTACGGAGGCCAGAAGGCTGTCACCTGCCTGCCCTGGTCACATAGCCAGTGGGCAGCTGGGAGCATGGCCTGCATCCCCTTCCCTGTTTGCCACTCCCAGATGTTCCCCACCACCTGGAGGGACCCTGGAGGTGTGGGTTCCCAGGTGGGTATCAGGAAACCGCTCTGTTCAGAGCTCTTGGGGTGGGGGCACCCATGGGTGTCATTCAAGGTTCCCTGCAAACATCTGTACATCCAGGGCTCCTTCTCTGATACCAGCACCCCCTGCTGCAGGGATCCCAGGAGCAGAGGCACTGACCCTGCAGGCAACCTGCTGGGAACAGAAACAACATGGCACAACATAGGGCCAAGGTAGTGACAGGTGTAAGCCCCCAGGTCCAGCCATGCCTGAAGCCCACATGGACTTTTTAAGTTTCCTGTGTCAATAAATTTGGATTTTCTTCCTCCCTGAAGCCTGTTTGTGTCGGATCTTCTATCGCTTACCAATCAGATGGTTCTTCCCTGAGAATTAGGAATTGAGACACAGAGGACAAAGCCTGTTTGTGTTGGCGCATACTAAGTGGCCACATCATGTGATGAGACAGAAGGACAGACAGAGGGAAAGAAGTTCAGAAAGGCCTCTTCCTGCCCTGGAGTCTCCGCGGTCTCTGGTGCCCAGCCTGCGGGAGCCGGGCTGGGTTTCCTCCTTCCGCTCCTCCCCAGCCTTTGTCCTGCTGGACTTGAGTTAGTTTGAGTGGGTTTCTGCTGTTTGACCCCAAATAATTCAGCAGCAGCCCAGCTGTGCAGCAGATGGGACGAAAAAGTGGACCAAGGAGGACATCGTGGAGAGGGGGCATGAGGCCGGGCGGGGACGACGCAGAACTGAGATGAGCTGTTAGGCTCTGCACACCCCTCCTGCACCTGGCCTCCCACGAATACTCAGGTTCCTCCGTCCAGTACCCAGGAGTCCAGGCAGCCCGGCCAGCAGCACCCACGAACCTGCCCCACGGCTGTGACTCTATGTTGGTGCTCGTCTTAGGCTAAAGGTTGCACTTTCAGTCCCCTGGTCAGCATCCGTGATGCGCTGCCCTCCTTTGTGTGGGTCTCGCTCCCTCCTAACCCCCCCTGCACCTGTCACCTTCCCATTCACAGGTCTCTTCGGGATGAGTGGCCTCGGTCCTTCACCTCCTAGTAGCTGGAATGGAGCTGGGCACAGGCTCCGGGGGCCATGTCCCCTCAGACGCTGCAGGGGGCAGGCTGAGCTGCTGGGGTCTCTAGGCCAGGCTGCAGGGAAGGTGTCACCCTCCCAGGAGCAGCCTTGGGGGACAAACACCCCTGCTCCATTACTCCTTAGGTGGGTCAGCTCGCGGCCTTGGGGTCCTCAGTGAGGCCGTCACCTCTCTCTGGGACTCCCCTCTGTCGCACTGGATCCACGGACAGCTGAAGGGGCTTTCTAAAGCGCCATGTCAATCATGTCCCTCCTCCGCTGATCCTCTGTTGCTCTTAGGCAAAGTTCAGAGCCTGGTGTCGGGGACAAAAGACCCTGCTGAGACACCTACAGGTTACCCTTCCAAGTAGTCAGTGTCCAGGGGGGGTCGTTCCCTCCTCCTGCTCTCAGCTCCAGCGATACTGAATTATGGGGATGTCCAGGTTGCTGTCCGTCTGGATTGTCCCAGTTTCCCCTCTCTCCCCTCCCAAGACCTTGGCCGGGCTCCGGTGACGTCGTGTGCACAGGAAGCCTGCCGAACTCAGCCGGGAGCTGGATCCCGCGCCTCCTGGCATCCACCCTGGGCAGAGCTAGGTCCTTTCCAAACCCGCAGGAGCCTTTCCAAAGGCCCCGCACACCTGGGCCTGCCGCCGGCCAATCCCAGCAGAGCGTCGGGGTGGGCGGAGCCTCGGCGCTCCCCGGGTGGCACCGCGCCCCGAGGGCTGGCTCTGGTGAGGGCGGGGCTGGGTTCCAGGGCCTTCCCGCCCCTGCAGGAGGCCCCGGGTTCGTGCAGCCTGGGAGCCAGAACAGCCGCGCTGACTTGCCGCCCGCGCCAGGTGCCCGTCTAAGGAGACGGAGAATAAGTCAGTGCCTGGACCCGCCAGGACCTGGAGGACGCGGGGAGGCCACCCACGCGCATCTGGGCCCGGAGGCCGCAGGGAAGCGCTGCAGAAGTGTTGGTCTGCTGGCGGGGAACAGCTCCTGCCAAAGCCCCAGCAGACACCCAGATAGAGTGGTCCTCCAGCCCGGGCCTCCGCCGTGTGTGGCCAGGTGGCGGCCAGGGCTGCAAACCTGGGGCGCTGGGGCGGGGCCTGGGGGGCCTTTAAGACTCTGTGGTTCCGGGGTTTTCCTGCAGAGTTGGGCCCAGCCCCCGGAGAGAGGAGGGGGCCTGGGGGTGGAGATCAGGCCTCAGCCCCGGGAATGCCGGGAGAGTTCTACAGGGAGCCTGGCAAGAATGAAAATATATGGTTTAATAAAAATGGCTGATTCAATTTCAAACAAGTCCTCATACCCGGCTCTAGTCACTGCAAGGAACTCCGGGCTGTTCTGGGCGGGGCGGGGTGCTGGGCGGTGGGGGTGGGGAGGCTGTGAGTCTTTGGTGAAGCCAGCCCCAGCGGAGGCCTTTGAGTCTGGGCAGAGTCTGGATTTCTGCCCCTTGCACCAGCCACCTGTGCTGGAAGGTCTTGGGTGGGCTCGTCTGGGAGGAAGCCCCCCTGTGCCGGGGAGGATTAGGGGCAGGGTCTGCAGCCGCAGCTCCTCTGCCCTGGGCCTCTGCCTCCCCTGCTCCCCTCTAGCCCAGCCCGGCCCAGGCCAGAGGCTGCCACTCACAGCAGCCTCAGCCCCAGCTGCCAGTTCCCTGGTGATCTGAATTGAGGAGGTGAGAGGTTAAGTGAGAGATCAGAGTCCCCGGGTCAGGGAAAGAAAAACAAATCCCCCGGGGTTTTCAGCTGCGCCCTTGGAGCGTGTAGGCCGCCACAGGCTGTGCCCTGCCAGGCACAGGGGGATTCCATTTGGCTGTCCCTTCGCCTTACCATGTAAATTGATTGATGTCCCCCGCCCCCCAATTGAGTTAGGGGGATTTCCTGGACAAGAAACAGGCCTGCAAGGGCATCTGCATGCTCACCCGAGGCCCCTGCTGCACCTCCAGGTCCAGCCTGCACTCTGTTCCTGAGGGGGTGAGCAGGGACCTGCAGAGCCAGGAATGGGCTGGGAAGCGGGATCAGGCTGCCCTGGAGAAGGAGGGGGACAGACAAAGGAGCTCGTAATCCTTTGCTTCTAACAAGCTAAAGCCGCAAGTGTTCCAGGGAGGTGTGTAGAGAGGGCACCTCTCAGCCTGCCTGTGTGGCTTGGGGGCTGGGACACCCCTTCCTCTTGGCCCAGGTGTCTTGCACCTGTGACCCTGGGCGGATGCTTCCAGGCCAGCTTTCTGTATCTGCTGAGTGGGAGTCCTGGGACTCTGGCCTCTCCAGTGCCCCCTCGAAACAGCATGCCCTTGTGTGTGACTTTCTCTGCTTGCGGTCCCCCACCATGCCAGCCCTTGCAGGCACCCGTGCCACCCCCCACACCCGTAGCCAGTGTTGGGCCGAATTGGTGAGTACGTTCCCTGCCTCCCTCACCCCTTGGGGACGGTGACACCCAGATGTGTGCTTTACACCATTTGCTGGAGTTACCCCCAACAAAATTAGGCTTCCATTCCCTGGGGGGGGGGGGTACTGGGAATCAAACCCAGAGACATTTAACCACTGAGAGCCACATCCCCAGCCTTTCTACTTTTTTGTCCCCGACCGGCAGGACACATCAACATGGGCGGCGAACCTAGATGGGGAGGAATGGAGGGACAAGAGACACGAAGGGTGACAGCAAGACAGGAGTCTGGTCAAGCTGCAAACTTTGATTGTTCACACAGGGGTATTTATATGCTGGGGATGGGGAAGCTCTCTTATCGGCAGTTGCTGGGGGTAGGTTGTGAAACTGCAGGCCCTGCTTTGCTCAAGGATCAGAAAGACAAAGTCCAGCCCTTCTGTCAGGGGCTCCCTCCAGAGCAAGGAGAGCACGTGTCCACCCCAGGACGTCCAGGGCCACTGCACGTGGAAAAGCCCCAAACTGGAGCAAAGTCCATAGTCAGTAAATACATAAAACGTGCCGCATCTGCCCAAGGGAGCAGATTCTAGGTAGTGCAAACTGGTCTATCCTGACCGGAGGCAGATCGGAGGTCACCTGAAGGGGGGGGGGGGTAGGAGGGCAGGAGGGAGCATGGGAAGGGACACCTTCAGGTGAAGGTTGTCCAGTACTGGACAGTGCTTATAGTTACACACTGCGTGGATATTTAAACACACAAGACTGCATGTGTTAGAAGTGAGCAGTGTGTGTCCCGAGTACACCTTAAAAACTTTTTTTTTTTTTGTACCAGGATTGAACTCAGGGGCACTAGACCCCTGAGCCCCATCCCCAGCCCTATTTTGTATTTTATTTAGAGACAGGGTCTCACTGAGTTGCTTAGCGCCTTGCTTTTGCTGAGGCTGGCTTTGAACTCTCGATCATCCTGCCTCAGCCTCCCGAGAGGCTAGGATGACAGGCGTGTGTCACTGTGCCCAGCCTGTGGGTGGTTTTGAAGAGAAGAGTATGTGGCCCTGCTGGTCCGAGGCCTGCAGTTTGCTGTAGGGCCAGCGCTGCAGTGGGCTCGTCCACTCCTTTCCCAAGACACATGTCAGGATGCTGTCATTGGACGAGCTGTGTTCCTCCTGGCTGTCCCACGTTGGCTTGGGGTTGTTTGGCTTAGGGCTAGGTCGTGGCTGAGCTTACCGTCACACACCCCAGCAGACCATTGGGAGGAGCCGTGGCCAGAGGCAGCCCGGTCAGGCTGTCGGTGGGTTGGCCTGTCGAATGCGGTGATGGTGAAAGGTCTAGTTACGATGTTGACACAGAGGAAGTGTTTGTTCACCAAGGGGAAATTTTGTCTGGAATGATGTTCCAGGTTTTTTTTTTTTTTTTTCTTTTCTAAATTCATCTTTCAGCACGATCATCTCTGTTTTGTCTAATTTTGTTTTAGCTTCCCCCCGACTTCTCAGGGTCTCCAAGTTTCCAATCACTCATGACCCGTGTGAGACTGAGAAGGAAGCCACCCGGCGGCCACTGCCTAAAGATGGAGACCACCTTGGTGTCACCGTCCCACATCCTGTGCAGAGCGCTGGGGATCCATGATACGGGCGCTGGTGACGGGAAGGATGAATCTTCATCCAGTTGGCTAAATCCAAACTTCCAGGAGAGGATGGTTCAACCCAGGGAAGGAAAGTCTCTTTTTTCCCCTTCTGGGTGGTGCTGGGAATGCGGCGGGGCCCTGTGCCCTTCGGGGGAGCCCTCTGTCCACCCTACAGCCTGGGGCAGAGCGGCTTCTTTTACAGGGTAAGTTTCCACTCTTACCCTCTTGGGCTGCCTCTGCCATCAGGAGCCGACCCCAGGGCAAACTGTGCCCCCACTGGACAGACGGGACCTCCCAGGACACCAACATCGTCACAAGAGCCACTTTGTCCCAGGAAAACTGAACCCCAAACAAGGCCACCGAGTCCCCTGACAGTGTAGTGTCCCCCTCTCGGCTTCCGTGGTGGCTGCTATTTGTCTGCCCCTCAGCCCTGTCCTCACGGAGTCTGCCTTCCGCGTAGATCAGGTTTACTTAGGTTCCACGGCCCAACAGCACCCAACCTGGAGCAGGTCCACTTCCTGCACCTCCCCACCCCCACCCCCCGGCTGCCCACCAACACCCAGATCCAGCTCTGGCTTCTTCCTGATCCTGGGGGGCTCCCTGGCTCTCCCCAGCACCCCTGCTCTCTCCCGCAACAGGTCACACCCCCGGCTGGAGAGGTGGCCTCGCTCCCTGGGGTGTGCCAGGCCCTGGGTTCAATCCCCAGCATCACAGGAACGTACAACAAGAGAACAGAAAGTTCCAAAGAAACCCAACCTGGACTGCAGATTGGTGCAACCCATCTGGAAAGCAGCACAGAGATTCCTCAGAAAACTGGGAATGGAACCACCATTTGACCCAGCTGTCCCACTCCTCGGTCTATACCCAAAGGACTTAAAGTCAACACCCTACAGGGACACAGCCACATCAATGTTTATAGCAGCTCAATTCACAACAGCTAAACTGTGGAGCCAACCTAGATGTCCTTCAGTAGATGAATAGATAAAGAAACTGTGGTATATCTACACAATGGAATATTACACAGCAATAAAAGAGAGTAAAATCATGGCACTTGCAGGTAAATGGAAGGAGCTGGAGAATATCATGCTAAGTGAAGTTACCCAACCCCAAAAACCCAAAGGCCGAATGTTCTCTCTGAGAAGTGGATGGTGACCCATAGTGGGGTGGGGGGCGTGGGAAAAGTGGAGGAACTTTGGATTGAGCAGAGGGGAGGAGGGGAAGGGAGGGGGCTGGGGGTGGGAAAGGCGGTGGAATGAGATGGACACCGTTACCCCAGGTACATGTATGACTGCACCAATGGTGTGAAAAATTGTGCTCCGTTTGTGTGTAATGAATCGAAATGCATTCTGCTGTCATGTACAACTAATTAGAACAAATAAATTTTAAAAAAAATCCCCACCCGTCGAGCAGCGGATATCTTCCTGGGTGACCTTGGTCGAAGGGCATTGACAGTTCTTCCTTTATTGTTCTTGGTATTTATGAGTCTTCTTTTAAGGAGCAGACGCTATTCTTCGGCGAAATAGAAAATCTGGAAAATCAGGAGGAAACCAACCGTTATCAGAGCCTTCCTGACAACCATCACTAATAGGATGGGGTGCCTCTTTCCTCGTTTCTTTTCTGTTCATCTTTAAAAAGAGGACCCAATTATTCTGTTTTGCACCTTGATTTTTTTTCCCACCTAAGTCATCATAGTTGAATTTTATGTGTCAATTTGCCTGGGCTCCAGGGCACTCTTTGAGCAAATACAGATCTACTTGTACCCTTGAAGGGGTATTTGGTAGCTGTGATTGACATCTACAACCAGTTGACTGTAAATTAAGGGATCATGTGGGTAGATCATGTGGGTGGGTCTTATCCAATCAGTTGAAGACCTCAGAGCAAGAACTGAGGCTTTCAGGAGAAGCAGGAATTCTGCCTCAAAACAGGAATGTACAAGTCTTGCCTCAATCTCTGCCTGGCTGCCCTACAGAGTTCAGACTGTTACACTGACTCCTGTCGGAGCTTCCAGGCTGCCCTACAAAATTTAGACTTCGTCGTTCCTACACATCATGTGAGCCAATTCTTTTAGGAATCTATTTTTGTGTCTTTGCGGAGCCCTGCCTGATAGAATGATAGCAGTACCAAGGATTGAACCCAGGGGCGCTCTACCACTGAGCCACACCCCCAGCCCTTTTTATTTTGAGACACCATCTCACCAAGTTGCTGAGGCTGGCATCGAACTTGTGATCCTCCTGCCTTAGCCTCCCACGTTGCTGGGAAAACAGGCATGCCCCACCGCTCCTGGCTAATGACCAACTTTTGACGTAAACCAAGGCACATGTCTCTACCATATTGCATATAGATAGACATAACTACTACTACTACTCCTCCTCCTCCCAGAGCATGCCAACCTGGCCCAAAGGGAATTACAAATTTTAAAACTCCGAACACACAAAATCCCACAATTTCTGAAAGTAGTCAAATTTGTGTCTAAATATACACAAAAGTAATAAAACTGCTCCACTGTGGACCAAAACCGCCTGTCCCTGTGATTGGCAGGAGTCTTGCCAACCAAGCTGTGGAAGCCAGACCTCTCTCACCACCACCGTGTTCCCCACCAAGCCCACCGGGCCTGCAGCGAGCGCAGCGGTGGTAGGACATTCTTGTAATTAAATATTTTTTGTACTCTCCTGGAAACGTTTCCTTGAACCAAATTCCCAGGTGTGGAACTGCTGAGCCGTGCAAACTGCACTTTTAAAGCTTGAATCTGTGCTCATCCCCCGGGGGATTTGTTCCGGTTCACCTGTTTATTAGATAAGGTCTCTGAGGACCTGCTCTGTGCCAGAAGGTGCTGCGCCTGGGACCGAGGCAGGAGGCGGCGTCCTTGGCCTGGGACCCTGTCACTGGCCTCCCTCCTGGCCCAGGAGTCAACCGAGGCCTCCGTACAGTCACAAGTGAACAAATTGTCCAAGGACGGCATTACAAAAACCGAGTGTGAAGGCCTTCATCGGCTTTGGTTTTGATTCTAGAACAGGCGAAGCAATAAGGGCCTGGTGCGGTGCCACTCACCTGGGATCCCTGCCGCTCGGGAGGCTGAGACAGGAGGACCGCAAGTTCAAAGCCAGCCTCGGAACTTGGTGAGATCCTGTCTCAAAATACAATAGAAAAACAGGCTGGGGATGTGACTCAGTGGTCGAGTGTCCCTGGGGTCAATCCTCAGTACCATAAAAAGAAAAAGAAAAGTTTAATACAATAAGGGCTCCAGGGATCCAGCCAAGGCGTCGGCTTTAGAGACAGAAAAGGGCCAAAGAAACCAGAAACACCAAGAGCCATCGGTCATTTCAAAGTCACCCATTAGGCGGGGACAGGGAGACAGAGAAACAACTCATGGGTTGCTATCAGGTGACTTTGGGTGACCTTTGATGTAAGGATTGAGGCAGAGAGGCTGGTGGCCGTGCCAGTTGACGCTGGCATGTTTGGGACATAGGTCGTCACCTCCCTAATCCTGATTTCACAAGCAGCTTAGCTTCGGGTGCCTGGAACTGTAGCCTGATGACTCCATCTTGGTTTCTCGGGGTCCACGGGGTGCGTGTAAGAGACTCGCCTGCAGCCGTGCCTTCTGGGACCCCTGCTTAGCGGGAGGAGGGGTGCAGAAGACCCTCGATGGCGGACTTCAACAGTGACGGGTTTCACGACGCTGTGGCTGGCGGGTGGCTCCTGCCTTGGCCATGGGCTGATCTGGGGTGATCCAAAGGCTCAGCGGGGGCGGCCTGCCCTGGGCACCGGCAGGCGGGGTGGCCTCCAGCCCTGTTCCTCGTGGGCTCTGGTCCCCCAGGAGGCCATCACTTGCTCACAGGGTGGACTCAGGGTTCAAGCCCCAGGACACAGATGGCCTTCAAACCTCTGCCTGGGCCCCACTCCCCACTGTCTGGCATATACCAGCGACTGGTATGAGCTCTGCTCTCCCACAGACGAGGTTCAGCTGTTCCCCTGGGTCCCCTGGTCCCCACCACACAGCCTGGTGGCCCCTCTTGCTTGAATTAAACACGGTCCCAGGGCAGCCCCAGAGAGAGACCCCCGGGAGAAGAGGGGCCGCCTCTCTCTCTCATTCAGAAAACTGGGTGCAGATTTCCAAGGACAGTTTCCAGGTGACCCCTACTGCACCCCCTCCAGCCTGGGAGGCTCGCCCTCCTGTCAGAAGCATGTGACATGCTCGGAAACAAGAACAGGGCGGGTGGAAACCTCTCGCATGCCTCCCTGGAGAGGCCACGGAGGTTCATGTGGGAAATGGTTTCTCTGATGGAAGCCAGATCTGAGGACCGTGGCGGGGGGGGGGGGGGGGGGACATTTAAAAACCCCGTCTCTGGGGTGGCAGAGAGGGACACAGTTGGATGGTGCCGTCCCCGCTCCCCGGGGCTGTCTGAGTCAGTGGGGTGAATAGGGCCATCGCCATAGCTGCGACTCAGGACCCGGAAGAGGGCCCTGGTGACTGTTGACTCTCCCCCCCACTCACACACACGCACACACGGATGCACACACGTGCGTACCCCACTGCACTTCTGGGTGTACAAGAAGAATGATCCGGGCTACAGAGCCCGGCTTTTGAGATCTCACGTCCACTGCAGACGAGACCCTTCCATAAAATACAATAAAGATTAAGGTAGAAAACACCAGGAGAAAGGGATCGGAAGACAACTAACTCCACATGTTTCATGGTCCGACTCAGCGGCCATAAAAGTCCTCAGATGGCTGTTGGAATTCCCACGCGCTCCTGCTTTCTCCGCGTCACGTCTCCTGAACTGGTAACAACCCATCCCCGAGCGACGGCGGTGGGTGGACCCTGTCCATCCATCTGTCCATTCGTCGGTCCATCGGGCAGGACTGATGGAGACCCCCGCCACTCTGCAGTCCCAGGGTGCCCCGCAGAGCCATTGATCCGTTTGTCCTTCCCACGTCCACCAAGCCCACCCTCCACCCCAGGAGTTCTGAGACACGTAGCTGGTTACAGAGGACATCCCCAGACACTGCGATGGAGGTGCTGTCACCCAGGGCCAGGGCTCGGGAGGTGACTTATCTAGAAGGGAGGTAGGCTGTGTCTTGGTGGAGAGGGGCAGGTGGCCTGGGAGAGCGGCTGAGGCAGGGCCTGGGGCCTGGGGCCCACCAGGCTCCACCATGAGGGGCGCACAGGCCCTGCTGCTGGGCTGCACATCGGCCTGCTCCGGAGGCTGCCATATGGAGAGACTGGGGGAGGCCCCAGACTGGAGGCTGTTAAAGTCTGGGAAGATGGGGCCTGGGCCAGCTTCCTGGGGGTGGGCGGTCCTGAGGGATACCAGGGACAGCAAAGGAGAGGGTCAGGTGGGGACTGCCAGGGCTGGCCACGGTGGGCAGGGCAGAGCCGACCCACAGGACAGGCTGGGTCTGTCCCTGGCACCATGCAGGGATCACCCCGCAGCTCATAGAATCTGCACGACACTCCTCTGTGTCAAAGAGAGGGTCCACGGCTGTTCCCGAGGCCACCAGCAGGCAAGGGCCAGCGGGTGGAGCTCAGGGTGGAGACCGATTGCTGAGTCCACTGTGCCCTGCCTCCCCTCGCACTCGCGGCAACCCTGAGTGTCCACCCTTGTGCTCCTTGGCTGGGTGCTGGGTGCAGGGTCCTGTAGCTATCTGAAGCGTGCGGATGGCTGTCACCCACAGGCACGGTCCACATCGACCCTGCACAGCCCCGACTACAGACCAACAGGAGAGACCAGGAGGGGACTCTCAGTCCCTGGGCTACGGCCAAAGCAGCCAGGCCCTCACTCAGCGCCACACCCAGCTCAGCGCTCGGCCTGACTCAGCAGCACCTGCCACCCTGCCTGGTGGGGCCGGGGGACACCAACGCTTTCCAAAACCAGGCAGGTGCAGACATTTTTGCTTAGCTCCCCAAGCCCCAGGTTAGGACAGGAGGGTTATCTTCTCCTCTTTCACTGTCTTCCCAAGACTCGGCGGAACGACAGGGCTGTGTTGATGCGGTGAGCATTTGGAAGTCACCTGAAAGTCCAATCAGGGGACTGGTTCAGCATCACCTAGTACCTCCCTGTGAGGAATGCACAGCAGCTCTAACAAGATCCTTGCTCCAGCCTCTGGAGGGCGTCCCCTGCGCCAGGCCCCATGGTGAGCACGGACTCCGTTCTGAAGATGATTGTCCCTGCAAGTCCCTGTCCTGCAGCAAGACTGCCCTGGGTGACAGTGCGTGTACACGTGATGGGTGATTTTCAGGCTGGGTGACTTCCCCCCTCCGGGGAATCTGGCAATCTCTGGAACCGTGTTCATCACCTCGAATGATGGTGGGTGCTTCTGCCATCTTATAGGCTGGGACCAGAGATGCTGCTCCACATCCTACAAGTACAGCAGAGACCCACAGTCAACTCCTCTTCCATCAAAATGTCCAGTGGCCAGGGCCAAAAAGCCCTAAGTTCACACATGTGCAAATATGTGAAATGTGGGTGTTGAGACATTGAACGGTTTCCTGACGCTGAGGCTCAGGTAGAAGAAGCCCAGTCCCCCACAAGCCCCTGGGGAAATGTGCCAAGGCAGGGTGCAGGCCGAGTCCCCTGCAGGGAGGTCAGGTCTCAGCAGGCCCAGCACGTGCAAGGGGCCTGGGGCCTGGCTTGTGGCTAGTAACAGATGGTGGCCTCCAATGCCCCTCACCGGCTCCTCCAGCGGTCTTGCTGGCCCTCTGTTTGCTCTTTGCCTTTTTCTGGACTAGGACGCTGTACACTGGGTGTAACCACCTGGGTCACAGCTCTTTATGGGCAATAAAGAGGACAATTGTGTCCCGGCTTCAAGCAGAAGGGCTCCCGGCAGCTGCTTAGCAACTCTTGGGAGGGCTCCGCCCGGGGCCAGGGAGCAGATGTAAACCATCATGAGACGGGGAGGGAGCGCCCAGGCCCCCGGCAAGTGTCCACCTCCTGGGCCACCCTGATCCCCACGGGAGGGGGGGATGGGCCTCTGTGCTGGGCCTGTCACAGCTGAACCACACCAGAGGCTCCTGGCCACGTGCCCTCCCCGCACGGGGACCCTGCCCGGAGTGGGAAATGGTTGCAGAGGCTGAGGTCCACTGGACGTGGCTGGACGTGGCTGGACGTGGCTGGACGTGGCTGGACGTGGCTGGACATGCCCATCCGCTCCAAACCTACGCCTTCCTGCCTCCGCCCCTGAGCAGACTGTGCCTTGAACCAAACCACTGTCCCCCGTCCCACGGAATTTCCACCGTGGCCAACTCCAGCGCCAGTGTGGGTGCTGACCACCGGCGTCAGAATGACTTCAGGGGCCTGCCAACCTGCAGATTTCTGGGCCCCCGTGACCTGCGCTCCAACACCCCGAGGGACTTCCTGAGCGAGCAGGGTGTGACGGTGCCTGTGACATCCAGGACTGGGCCAGGAAGGGGGTGGTGGCCCCAACCTTGTGCTCTCTCTTAGGTCACCTGCTCTGGGGGAAGCCGGCTGCCATGTTTGAGGACCCTTGAGTGGTTCCACGGAGAAGTCCAAGTGGGGGAAACTGAGGTCTCATTCCAACAGCCACGTGGTGTGTCGTGAAGTCTCGGAAGTTCGTCTGTCCCCCAGGGAACCAGTCCCAGCTGGCATTGACTGCAACCCCATGAAAGACTCCGAGCCATCAGCCCCCAGCTAAGTAGCTCCAAATTCCCCACCACAGTGAGGGGACAAAGGCGTGGGGCTCCAACTCGACATTTGGGGATGATTTGTTACGCGGCGACAGGTGACTAATACATGAGTGAAGAATCTGTGGCTGTTCTGTTCACCTCCCGTGCTGTTCCTGGGCCTCCACAGGAACTTGGCTGCAGCCCCCATTCCCTCTAGCCAGTCTGGGGACAGAGGTCTGGCAACAGAGGTCTGGGGACAGAGGTCTGGGAACAGAGGTCTGGGCACGGTGCAGGCAGGACATGGCCATGCCGGCTGAGCCCCAGCCAGGCTCGTTCCCTCCAGGAGGCCCGGGCTGTGTGTGCCCAGGGAGCTTTGTTTGAAGTCCCACCTGTGGGTATGTGCCCTTTGCCCTGTATGTCCCCAAGCCCTGGACAAAGCTCACCAGGCTCGGGGTACTCCCAGCCCCCTCTCCCCACGACCCTCGGTGCCTCCTGCCCTGCACGTATTCGTCTGCTCTCTGCCCAGGAAGCCCTGCTGGGCCCTGATCACCTCCCGAGGCCACCTCCAGCGTCCTGTGTCCCTTCCTGGCCTAGGGCTCCCTTCCGCTGAGCCCTCAGAACTCGGCACACGCCAGGCATGAGGCCAACCTTCCATCGCTGTGCAGTTTGGGTTTGGACGAGGAGGCTCCTCTGTCGTGACTTCTCGAGAAGGGAGGTCGGCTGGTGCGCAGAACCTTCCGGGTCATGCAGGCCTGCGGCTCCAGAGCTCCACAGTCACACCTGCTCCCTTTGACTTGGCCCGTCCTGCCTCCCTGGGACGAGGAGCCTGGTGATTCGTCTGGGTCTGCCCGAGAATCCAGATGGGTTTAAGAAACACGTTCAATCACACCTTCAAAGCCCCCTTTACCACGTGAGGTGACATATTTGCAGGTTCTGGGGATCAGGCTGGGGAGACCTTTGAGGGTCAATGGTTGCACATTATTCTGTTTACTGCAAGATAATGTAATCAGTGTAAATGCTCCTAGTTCAGCACCAAGTACACAGTAAGCACTCCATAAACGCCATCACATTCATTTAGCACCACCTACAAGTCCCCAGATCTGCGCTCGACCTGAGTCTGATTGAAACGGATGCCACATCTGCCTTCCTGTGGCTTCTCAGTCTCCTCAACGTGACATCCAAGCTCTCAAACCTCCCACACAGTGGTGTGCTTGCTGCAGTCTCCTTCTGATAGGCTCGAGGCTGTATCAGTCAGCAGGTACAACCAGCTGCGTAACAAATTACCCCAAAGACTAAGCACTCAAAAGCAGTAGTTACTACCTATTTTGTTTTCCATTTTTAAAATCATGGGTTTGGGTTCTTCTGAGCTGGGCTTCCCCAGCGTGCCCTGGTTTTAATGGTCTGGGCTGGGCTGACCAGGGCCTCTCCCCTGTGGTGCTTCCACTGCCAACAGGTCAGCCCAAGCTTGATTGCTTGTTGGTGGGAGGATTAACAGGAAGAGCAGACTCCCAAGTCCTGGGCTCAGACTGGCATATTGTGACATCTGCCACCTCCTCCTCCTCTTCCTCATACTGGGGACTGAGCCCAGGGATGCTCCACCACTGAGCTACACCCCAAGCCCTTTTAATTTTTTTTATTCGGAGACAGGGTCTTGCTAAGTTGCTGAGGCTAGCCTCAAACTCACCATCCTCCTGCCTCAGCCTCCCCAAGTCCCTGAAACTACAAGGTGTGTGCCACCACACCCAATGACATCTGCTATTAATCAGCAGAAATCACAAGGTCGACCAGGATTTCCTTAAACTCCCTGTCTTGATGGGAGAAGCCGAATTGAGCACAGAGAGACCTTTCAGAGAAGAGAGAGGAAAAATGGAGGCTGCCTCCCAGTGGAAGAGTTACCAGAGGCGAAGAGTCCCCCGCAAAGTCCCCCAGGCTGCAACCTGCTAGGAGGGGCCCGGGGGACTAATTATATTCTAGAGCTCACAGGAGGGACAGCACAGGAGCATATTCTTTTCTCGAGCATTCACATGGGGGGCCCTAATGACACAGTCGAGGCCTTGGCTAGAGTCCTGAGGGTACAGTGGTAATCCCAGCTAATCAGGAGCCTGAGAGGGAGGACTGCAAGTTCAAGGCCGGCCTCAGCCATGTGGTGAGACAAGAAAAAAAGAAAGAAAAAAATATAAAGACTGGGGATGTCGCTCCGTGGTGACCTGACCCTGCAGACCCCACAAGCCACAGCCGACGTGAGCTTTGACGCCAGCAAGACGTTCGTGACGCCGTATTAAAGGCAGCTGAACATCTCGCCTGAAATCACAGTTCATTGACTTCTTATTTATTTGGTTCCTATTTCTCTGAGATGTCCCCGTTTTCTATAATAAATCTGAATGACTTTAATCAACAGGAGAAAAAAAAAAAAGGTGATAAACCCCCCACAGTGGATTCTAATTGCTCGGCTCTTTAGAGCCGGAGCTCTGAGCTATCGGATGATGCAGCTGATGGTCTCTGATGGAACTGGGGCTTCCAGACCTTCTCCTTTCACATCATCCTGGAGGCGCGGATTTGCACACCAAGGTCTTGAACTCCTGTTTCCGAGTGGATCAGAGGCGTTCATCAGCGCGACGTCCCCCTGGTTGGGTCCAGTCTCTCCGGTCTCTGGATGATGCTGGGAGGGCAAGGTCTTTGGCAAGTGGGAGACCAGGGGCCACGACGGCAGCTTCTTAGCACAAACAGCTCCGCGGGGCTGGGGGGGGGGGGGTCCCGTCTTGCTCTTGGCTCGGCCCAGGAGTGAAATTCGGAGTGGACGTGCAAAGAACGTTCTCGGAATCTTTCGCTGCCAAACTTGGCGTCCGTGACGTGGTCCACGGTCCCCTCTCTGTAGAACCCCTCTGCATGCCTCACGACAGAGTCTGGGTTCCCTGATGCCCCCACCCCACCCCGGGGGAAGCTTCCTGCCCCGGGGGACCGTGGGATGAGGTCATTCGTCTTGTTTTCCTCTTGGCTTTGCTGCGGAGAAACTTAGAATCGAATTTCGTGCTCAATACAGCGGACTCGGGTCAGCCCAGGTTCTCCATCTGGTTAAAGAGGGCCCTTGAACCAGGGCGCCACCCATGGAGACCCAGGCTTTCTCTGAGGTCCCGTGAGCTACCTAAATGGGGATCCTCAAAATGGGACTCAGCGGTCAGGAATCCCTGCCCAGGGAATTTCATCAACCGCCCAGAGGCGCTAACTCCATTCCCAGGGGAGACGACGGGAGGCCAGCACTGTGCGCGGACATTGCCCCAGCTGGCACCTGTTCTTCTGAGAGCCTGCCCCATTTTTCCTGAAAATCGTGTACTCTCCCTTGAGGTTCTCCTCCCCTTCCCCTCCCTGTGAAGAGGGAACATCAACCCCCGGATCTCACCGGGAGGCTTGGTGTCCATTTTCCTTCCGAGGCCTGGGCCCGTGCACGCGGTACAGTTGCTTACGTTTTCTCCTGTTGGTCTGCCGGTTGCCTCCGTCGCGGGACCCTCTGACAAGGACGAGACCGTCCTCCCTCCCCTGCTTCGACTGGAGCCTTATCCTTCTGAGTCTCTCCAGGCTGTCCCCCTCCCCCTGGCCCTGTGGTCACTCTGCAGTTCAGCCATCGTCCTGTGCCTGGAATGCTCACGGAGCCTCCCGGCTGGACTTCAGAGTCTCTACCCTGTAGCTTCTCTTAGGTGACACTCCCTGGGCCTCTCTCAAGCCGCGTCATCCAGCTGTTCACGCCTGTCACGCCCCATCATCAAGTCACCCTGTGTCTTGTCCCCGGGACTCTGCCCACACTCTCCCTTACCTTGAGCAATGTCCCCACAGGTCTAGGGTCAGTCACTGATGCCATGACTGGTTCCTTCTCCTACCCCAGACGAGTTGGGTGTCCCTCTTGTGAGTCCCAGCGGTGCCAGAGTTCCCCTAATAGGTCACTTATTGGCAAATCAAAGGATGGACTTCCCCATTTCCACCTGCGAGCCCCAAAGGGCAGTCCCAAGTCCGGCCACTGCCGCGTCCTGAGTGCCAGCCCAGCGCGGGCCAGCAGTACCATATGGACGACTTCCCAGAGTTGGAAATCTCCTCCTTCCCCGCCATCTGCCCCGTACCCTAACTCTCATGTTTGTCCCCTGCTGGGCCCTGTCCTCTGTGTTGTCTATTTCTGTGGCCACGAGACCCCGTGGATCGTGTTTTCCAAAGCAGCCACAGGGTCCCTTTCCTCGTTGCACGTCCCCTGGGGAGCTGGGACTCCTGGCCCCTTGGGTCTGAGCTGGGAGGTGTGGCTATGAAGAATTCCCCGCTGGTCGGCTCCAGCCGGCCTGTGGGATGCCAGGGACACCAGGCTCCGAGCCCGTGTCCCCAGCCGACATCCTCGGGCTGCCAGCCACAGAAGTGAGGTGGCTTGGGCTAGACAGCCCCAGGCGACCCGGCCCTGAGCCGGCCCAGTGGAGGGCAGCCAAGGCCATCTCAGAGTGCTGGCACGTCCCCTTTGACAGCCCGGACCATGGTGACAGAGAGGCCTACTGTCTCCAGCCTGCGGGTCGAGGTGGTTTCCTACCGTCCACCTGCTGTCGTTGCCGGAGGCCGGCCTCAGGTGGCACTCAGGTTGATACTGCAAAGGCCCAGCAGATTTAGGGTCAGCTGGGCCTCTTTTCTCCAGCATCTCGGGGTGCACACTCCAATGCATGGTTAAAGGCAGAGTTAGGATGTGTACCCCCATTTCCAGGGGGCCACAGCTGTCTTACATCCCTCCCAGCTCCACCTCCCTTTCTCTGGCCTTCACTGAGTTTCTCAGAGGCTTCATTTTTGTTGAGGCTGGCTTTGAACTTGCAATCCTCCTGCCTCAGCCTCCGGAGCCGCTGGGATGACAGGTGTGAGCCTCCGAGCCCGGCTTCATTCATTCATTTACTCATGATTTACCAAGGACTTCCTAGGGACCGGGCATTGTTAAGGCCTTGGAGAAATATCAGTGAGCAACAGGAATTAAAAAGATGATGCTTATCAGGGCTTGGAGGAGGTGTCGGGGTATGTCGGGAGGGTGGGGGACAGCCAGGAGGAAGCCCCTGAGAGAGGATGTGGGGCTGTGAAGGGCTTGCAGGTGGAGGAGCAGCAGGAGAGGAGGCTGGAAGGACCGGTCTCCAGGCCCTGAGATCTCCTCCAGAGGCATGGCAGGCCATGGGGAGGCTGCAGGGCAGAAAAGTAAGGCCCGCGGTTTGACCAACCTGCTGCCTGGTGTGAGGCCAGCACTAACACCAGTCAGTGTCGGGGCGGGAGGCGACTCAGTCACTGGCCGTGTGTCTGTCCAGGAGACGAGGCCCCTGCAGAGCGTGAGACGTGGCCTGTTGTCCTGCCCGAGGGCGCACCAGGGCCTGGGTCAGGCTGCGGGGGACACAGCTCCGAGTCAAGGGCAGCTGCTCTGCAGGAGGGCCCAGGGTATCAGGGACACCCAGAGAACCAGCCGAGTCACCCCAGAGGCTCAGCAATAGTCATCCCACTGTGGACGGCCACCGTGTCACCTGAGGTCAGCCACCAGGACAGATCCAGGGACCGCCACAGGACACTTGCCTTGGGGCGAGAGGAGGCCCCAGATGCTCCAAGTTTGAAGCTAAACTCTATCAGTGCAGAACCCCAGGTCACCTTGAAGGGTGACAGTGAGGGAGCTGTGACCGTCTTCTCAAAAGCCAGGGGTCTGCTGTGGCCGGATGGATCACCCAGGGCACTGTCCAGGCACAGCCAGAGATGTCACACGTTGGGAGGGACCAAGGTCCAGGTCAACCCCATGAGACATCAGCCCCGACTGGTTCCTTTCTCAGCCCCCTCTGGCCTGCGGCCTGGACACAGGCTTGGTCCCTTTCCAGTGATGGGGACCGGGCACTGTTGGTACAAAGGGCAGGAACAGGGAGAGGTCAGGCTGCTCACTAGACAGGCAGATCTGGAGCCCAGATAGGGAATCAGCTTCTCTGCCCCGAAGCTACTGGACAGGGTCTGGCTCGCCAGGTCCCCACCCACCTCCTTCAGGATGTGACAGTCGGCCTTGTTGTCATCGCCCTCCCCCAGGCCCCCACATCCTGGTGCCTCTCCTGCCCCAGGAATAGAGCCCAGGGCGCCATCTTGGAAGGACAAACTAGCCCCCAGTCCAAACAGCATCTGGACGTTGGACTTTCTGGCTTCCAGGACCGTCCGAAATAAATCTCTACTGTTTGTCAATTTCCCAGTCTGGCATTTTGTCATAGCTTCACAAGGAGACTAAGACCCTAGCTCTGTAGTGGGTCCTGGGCTTCCTCCCCTGTCTGACCAAGCCCCCGGGCAGTGCGGACGCTGCCCAGTGACCAGAGCCCTCGGTGGCGTGGCCACGGTCTGCCTGCACACTAGAATCACCTGAGCAAGCTAGACCAGGTGCCATGCCAGGTCCCTTCCCGGCAGACACTCTGATGTCATTGGTTTAGGGTGGGGTTGGAGCCCTGGAGGTTTAGAACTCTCTCCCGGTGAGTTCAGATTGGCCACCAGGATAGAAAACCCCAGGTTTGTCCCCGTTCCTCGTTGTCTAGGGCTTCGGGGCGAGGAGCCGGGTCATGTGTGGTCCAGGCAGGAACACGCTCGGGAGAAGTGGTTGCAGGTTATAATCGCACAGGGTCAGCTGGGGTCCACCAGAGTTGCCCAGGGCAGAGCTGGGTATGTGGGGGGGGGCTTCACTGCAGCCTGGTGGGGCCCCGCCTGCCCCTGGTCAGAGCTGAGGGTTTCAGAGCCGGGACGTGAACCCCAGGGGGTGATCCTCAGCCCTGACCTAGGGGGACGCGGGGGACAGACTGAGGTGGTGTGATCCACATCAGCACGCTGTCTGGAGTTGAGCCCCTGTGGAACCGGAAGGCGTTTTTAGTATGGTGAGTCTGTGGTTCCCTGGGACCGTCTGGGGTCCACCTATCTCAAGTTAGAGTGACCACACGGCTATTTGAATCATAAATAAAACCTAGAGCTAATTAGCTAAAATAACCTTGACAAAGTCAAAGTCGGGGCGGGGGGGGGGGGGAGATGGGAGTCAGGAAGGCATTTAACGGAGAGGAGCGCCTTTCTCTGGGCCCAGGCTGAACACAGGTGGGCTCTTCTGGCAAGGGAAGATAAGAAAATCAGAGTGGACCACAAGCTACATGGAGGTCACTAAAGTTGTCTCTAAAAATAACCAAGTGACCAGCACGGGCAGATAGAATCCTGGGCCTCTGAGATCTGAGGCTGAGGTCAGCGTTAAGATCAGAGGTAACTAGGAATTAAGACTGTTCCGAAAGGGGGAGAGCTCTGGACACCATCCCTTCCAAACCCCCTCCCAATTTACAGATAGAAACACCAAGGACCAGCAATGTGCTTAGAGAGTGAGCCGGCTCTTCCCTGCTTGAGCTCAGACCGAGCACAAGGTCTTGGAGTGGTTGTTCCAAAATCTGCCCCTTGTGACGATGTCAAAGAAAACTGGTTAGAACTTCATTTATCATAAGGATGTGCCGTCACTATATCCCCCCCACCCCACAACTCACAGCCTTTTGTCATCTCATCCTCGGTCCTGTTCAATATTCTTCCAATCATGTCAAAAACATATCTTGGTGGTCAGTATGATCAACCCTAACCCTCAATGTCCCTCCCTCCCCCTTACCCTGCATTCAACTGAGAGGTCTCTTGAGTCTTCTCGAACCTAAAATAGTTATCCTTCCGTCTGTGAGCATGCCGCGCTGCTATAACAAAAATAGCAGGGGAATCGGAAAGACCAGGGACGTCATCAAGAACAGAAATCTTTCTCACAGTCTGCGTGAGGCGAAGTCCAAGGTCGAGGCCCCGGCAGACATGGTGTCCAGTACTTTTAAGATGGATCCTCAAACACTGAATGCCAGGATTGCATCCTCCAGAGGGGGCTGGCATGTGGCAGAGGTCAGAGGAACAACAAAGGTCAAACTCCCTCCATTAAGTCCTCCCAGCGGGTGCAGAGCCAGGCACCCCAAGGCCCTGCCTCTCATTATCCTTACCGTGCCCAGAGAGAGCTTCCAGAGAGGATGAAAACATCCGACCTACAGCTTCTTCCCTTTCTCCCCGCATCCTCTCTCCTGGAGAGGGGCCGCATCGCAGATTCCGCCGTGTCCTTGTGGTGACCTTGAACGTGGCCCTCCAACCCCGGTGTAAGCTGGCGACCAGATCCTGGGGCTCCCTAAGGCTCAGGTGCCGTACTTGTGGCATGAGCTGGCGTGGGGTGCCTGGTGCTTTTCAGGGTGTCCCACCCGCACCTGGGGGTCTGTAACGGAGAGGTTGGGGTGTACCTGGCGCAGGTGCACACCGGGATATTTGAAAGTGAAGGGTTCCCTATCAGTACGGACTTGTCCAAAGGCAGGGGATGCACACCAAGAGGGAACCCGAATATCAGTCACGGGCTCGGGGGGTCATGAAGTCGGTGCAAGGTCATCAGCAAAGGTCCCGCTCTCGTGGGCTGCCGTGGGGGGAGGCTGGGCCTTGGGGGAGCGCAGGGTATGGGGGGACCCTCTTTGCTTTCCACGCAGTTTTGCTGTCAAAGTTAAACTGCTCTAAAAACTGAAGACTAATTTTTAAAGTTAAGCGATTGCTTTTAATGATTCAAGGAGGGAGGGAAAAGGGTGGTGGGGAGAGAGAGAGAGAGAGAGAGAGAGAGAGAAATGGGAACAGAGGGTCGTCGGAGCTGTTATACGTTCGAAATTTCTGTAATAAAAGTTAAAATACGAGCAGGGGCTGGGGCTCACTGGTGGAGCGTGTGCCTTGCTTGACTGAGGCACTGGGTCCAATCCTCATCACCACATAAAAATAAATCCAGGTATCGTGTGCATCTACAACTAAAAAAATATTAAAAGAAAAAAGTTAAAGCAGACGCTAACAAGCAATACCCCTAGGAGACGTGGCATAGCCTGGCGGTTGCTTCTAACGCAGTATTCACCCCCTGACACCCCATTCTTTCTCTTTCATCACAGAATCTCAGTTTGTTAGCCAGGCTGGCGGCGCACACCTGCGATCCCCACCACTCGGAGGCTGAGGCAGGAGGATCACAAGTTCAAGGCCAGCCTCAGCAACTTCAGGGGGACCCTGTCCCAAAATAAAGACATAGAAAGGGCTGGGGGTGTGGCTCAGTGGTAGAGCACTCCTGGGTTCAACCCCCAGGACTGTAAAAACGAATCTGCATTTGTGGGCCTGCAGGAGAGGAGGCTCGGTTAATGTCTGTTTCGTCACAAGGAACCCAGGAGGATATTGTCTCCACCTTACTCCTGAGCGTGGGGCTCCTGGGGGATTGCAGCTCGGTCTCCCTCTCCCGCAGCAGCTGGTTCAGGTCTCAGGGTGCATAGCCCAGGGCTTCACCCCCTGCACCCCGCAGGCCGCTGCTGAGCGTTTTCAGGGGTCCTCCCTCTAGATAGGCGCTTGTCATCTGGACAGACTTTGGGAAAACAATCCGGCAGCATTTGACATTACAATAACCCTGTCCCCCGTTTTTTTCTGATGACCAGAACCATGTCAAAGGGCAGAACCTGGGGAAGGGACCCCAGATTTTTAACAAAACATTTCCTCTCTCTTGTGACTCTCGGTCAAGTTAGACAACCCCCTGCCTCTAGCCACTGAACACAGGCCCCCAAGGAGCCGACTGATCCAAATCAAGCGCAGGTTGGGGTCTTAAAGCCCCGTCATTACCCTATGACCCCTGGCCTCTGGGCAGCACGTCCTGTGTCACAACCAGTTGATCCGTTCAGATTGGGTCCAGCCAGGGTGCCCCGACCCCTTCAGGGGTCAGGCCACCCTGCCTGCCCCTCAGCCCACTGCTGAATGGACACCTGACCAGAATGAACCAAGCGTATGTTCTGGAGAGAACTTGAGAGTTAGGGCTCTAGATGACCCAGCCGTGGCCGGGCAGAGGGCTGAACGTCTGTGGGGCCGTGTCCAGTGCAGGGTCAGTTATGGGCAGCTGTGGACAGAGGTGTCATAGAAGAAGTCAGCTGAGGGGGAGATGAGGGGTCAGTGGGGAGGTGGGGTGAGGTGAAGGAAAGACGGACAGCGGACAGAGAAACACTGGGTGGACCAGGCAGGAGGGGTGGAGGAGAGAGCCGAGCAGGTCACCCCCACCACGTGTCACCCAGGGTCTCCGCAGTGACCCCAGCTCGGGAAAGGCTCTCTGCCGATGTGTCTGGGTTCAGGATCTGGAGACGAGGTGAGCGTGGTTTAGGGTGGGCCCCACGACCCTTGACTTGGGTCCTGTTAAGTGAGGGATTTGACTCACGGAGGGGAGGGCGACGTGAGGAGGGGCAGAGGGTGGCCTGAGACCCCAGCAGGCCCCACGGAGCCCCGGGGACTGCCCACAGCCCCCGAAGCCGGCGGGAGACATGAGTGCAGCGTTCTGTTTTGGAGTCTCAGAAAGCACCAAGCTTGGTCCCAGCCCCCAGAACCAGGGGAAAGCCCATCTGTGTAGTTCAAGTGTCTGGGTCTGTGGGGACGGCAGCCCGGGGACCTGGTCCTTCCCAGGAAAGGGCAAAGGCAGGGGTGGGGGCCCAGGGGGAGAAGCGTGGCAGGAACATCCAGCCCTGCTGGCCCTTCCCCACGACAGGCCCCTGGGTAGCTGGGTTCCTGCTGGGACTTAGCTTTAAGGCCCCTGAGGTGTCCCTGCATGGTGACCTTGCCACCTGTCCACACGCTCCTGGAATGTGCCCACCCCTCCCACAGGACCCTAGCAGTCGCCCGTGAAGGCTGCAGCTGACAGCTGAGCCCTGTCACCTGCCCGGCACGTGGCTTGGGCTGGGAACAGGGTCAGGGAGGCCGGCCGTGCCCGGGGCCCTCCAGCAGGGTCACTGTGGGGTGCATGTGGGGTGACAGGCCCCTGCCTCCTGCTCTGCACCCCATCAAGGGCTTGGTGGCCCCCCTGCAGCTGGTACCGCGGGGTGGGGGGGGGTCAGGCTTGCTGGAATGTTCTGGAACACTCGGGGATTGCACGTCAGGGCCCCTCCGCCCTCACACTGGGCTATTTATTATGAATAACGGTAGCTGACGCTTTGGAAACCCCCCTGCGCTAGGCGCGGCAAGCTGTGTCACCCCCGCGTCCCCCACAGCCCCAGGAGAAACCGAGGCAGGTCCGAGTGGGGAAGCCCTGCCCAGGGCCACCAAAGGAGAGGGTAAAGCCAAACCACTGTGCTGCCGTGGCACCTCTTGAAGGAGGCTGGACCTCGTCCCTGAGGACCTGCACACTCAGGTGTGGGTGGAGTAGTGACAGGGACTTAGCTGGGGTAACGAGGGATGGGCGGGTCCCCAGGAGCCTCCCACCTGTTCTCTGTCCCCTCAGCCAGCTGTGTCCCCACAGCTGAGGAGGGGCAAGAGACAGGGAGAAGAGGGGCGGAGAGCCAGAGGCCACTGGGCTCCCCCCTGTGAACGGTCCCCTCTTCTGTGGCTCTTCCAGGACCCCCTGGGGTCTGTGCTGAAGCTCACCGGGCCACCTGCCATGACTTCACCCGCCATGGCAGCCCAGGCCTGTCACTGCATGGCGTCCAGGAACTGGGTGGAAGCCCTGGGGCCTCATCTGCTCTCCCCCTGGACCTGGAGAGTCCCCTGCACTCTGGGCCTCCCCGTCCTCCCTCAGGAGAGCACCGTCTAACTCAAAACCACACCGACGGCACGGTCTCCAGAGCACAGAGTCCTGTTGTTCAGGGGGCTGCTGAGCAGAGGCAGCCCGTGGTGGACAGGGCAGCCCGGGAGGCCCTGGGGTCCTCGCCTGGCCCCGGGGAGGGTGAGCAGAGGACTGGCTGGGACGTCGTCAGATCCTCTGTGTGTGCAGCCAGCGTTGGCACAAGTGTAGGCAGAGTCCCCCCAGCAGGAAAATTCACCCGTCAGGGTTGTGGCACCTCCTCCAGGACCCTCCACGCCCTTATCAGGCGGCGTTCCTTGGACAGGAGTGGTTCCCCGTCACCGGTCAGCCAAGACGGGGCCCAGCCAGAGCCCTGGGAGACCCATACGGGAGGAGAGGGAGTGGGGGTCTCCAGAAGGAGGAGGGGTGAAGAGACAGGCTCTTCCCTGATTCACGGGGAGGCAAGGAATGTGTTGAGCGAGCGTTGTCTCCAAGTTATCTCCAGGACAAAGTGGCGGGAAGGAGCGGTTCCGGTGGACTTTAGGGCCCCTCCGCCTCACATTTTAGAGCACCTCTCATGGGTTAGGCCCCCTACCATCTGAGGGATGCCGGCCAGTGAGACGGAGCCCCTCCCCGCAGACCCGCAGGGAGGCGGCTGCTAATGGGGCGTCCACCCCCACGGCCAGAACCACGCCAGCGGAATGCAGAAGGCAGCCTGAGACCCCGGCAGGGCCACCTCGCCTCACTGGGGTGTTTGCTCGCTGCAGTGGGGCAGGGGTTCTCCGAGGTTGTGCTGAAGCATGTCCACACAGACTGGGCCCCCGTGTTAGCCCCGTCTAGCCTTCTCCAGGCCGGGGGACATAGGTGCAGAGACTCAGAGGTGAGAAAGGGGGTGGTGGCTTTGAGGAACCGTGAACCTATCCAAGTGGCCAGAGTACAGGGCGAGGAACAGAAAGGGAAGAGGGGCCAGAGGTCAGATCATAAAGGGCCTTCCATGCCCTGTTAAGGAGTCCAGGTGCCATAAGAGCAAGGCAGAGCCCTGGGGGGACGCTGGGCAGGGAGGGTGTGACCTCCTTCCAGGTTTGTTCTTTAGAAGGACGGTGGCTGCTGTGTGCGTTGGAGATGACCACTCTGGGTGAGCAGTGCCGGCTCTGCTTCTGGAAATGTCCACCTCCTACGAGAACTGCCTTTATCCTCCGCCTAAGACTCCCTGTGTTGTCAAAGGGCCAAGGAAGCCCCTTCCCGTCTTACTGTAACAAAATGCCCCAGACTAGGTAGTTTATAAAGAAAGGAAATGTATTTCATGTACTTCTGGAGGCCCCGGCGCTGCTGGCTCGGGGTCTGGTGAGGGCCCCTCTCTGTTTCCAAGATGGCGCAGTGCTGCTCCCCCCCCCTCCCCCCCCCCCCCCGTGGGCACGAAGCTGTGTCCTTGGGTGGCAGCTAGCTGTGCCCTTCTATTCCTTCCACGCCCTCCCATCTAGGAAGTGCTGGCTCCCTGCAGCCCTTTTATGAGGGTGTGGCCCAGTCAGGTGGCTCTCCTCAAGGACCCACCTGTCCACACTGGCAATGACAATGACGTTTCAGCGTAGGAAACTCGGGGACACGTTCCGACCACATTACTGCTGAGTGCTGGAAAGTCCTGATTTCCAGGAGACAGCGGCTGGTAAGCGCCAGATGGGCGGTCAGCCGTGTGACCCGGGGATCCCCTGCAGGGCCTGGCCCACGCCTTGCTCATAGCAGGAACTGGAACAAAGCTTGTTGACAAGCGATGGAGGCCACCTCCCGCCTAGCTTCGGTTGTCCTTAATTTCTAGGACTGGGAGGGACTTGTGTTTGCGGGAGGCTCCGTGGTGCTGCTGAAACCTGAAACTCTCAAGTGTCTATTTGATTTGTGGCCAGCACTCAACTCTCTGGCTGAGGAAGGCTGTTTTCTCAGAGGGGAAAGTCAGTCCCTCCTGATCCACGAAGGTTTGGCTCCAGGATGAGCCATGGACAGTAAAATCCATGGGTGCTCACGTCCCTATAAAAATAAAATTGGATAGGTTTTGCATATAAGCTATGCCCACTGGCCTGTAGATTCCTGTTTATCTTAAGTCATCTCCAGGTTACCTGTAATAACCAAAGCAATGTAAATGCTATTTAAATATATGCTATACTATGTAACTGTGTAAGGAATGATGATAAAGGTCAATTCTGTACTTACTCAGTACAGACACAATTTTTTTCCCCCCGAGTCTTTTCCATCTAAGTCAGTTTGAATCCACAGACATGGAACCCATGGGTCTGAAGGGTTGGCTGTAGCTTATTTCTTTGCTTGGGTGATATTCATAGAATGAGGTTCATGTGAGGATAAAATGCAGACTCACAGGGCCCGCCTTCTTCATAGAAATGTGGATTCAGTAAGCATATCAATCAGCTTCTGCTTGGTTATGCTGCGATAACAAAAGCTCCCCAGATGGCAGGAGCTTATGATGGAAGGAATTTACACAAATTGCATGTTTGCTGTGTGTTCTTTGTGTCACCCTTGAATCATCTAAGGATCTAAAGAGTCGGACTGTCCATGGGGACAGGCAACCCTTGTGTCAAAGATACATGGTCATCCTACAGGAAAGGAAGTGCCCGTGATTGGAACAGTCACACCGTCTGCCACAGGAAGCCCAGGTGGGGCCCAGGGCTATGCATTTTTCACAGAGTCTGCAGGTGACGCTGTTGTGGGAAGGCTGATGGCCCCGCTCAGAGCACCTCCGGGCTCCCCTGTGTCAGACAGACAAGATGCTGGTCTGCGTTGATCGCTCCGTGGGCAAAGTCGTGCAGTTTCCCACCTGTCCTCCTGACGCCCCATCTTCTTTCGGGAGAGTGTCCAGGCCTCAGTGCTCACGTTTGACCCTTGGGTCTGAGCCCTTCTTGCCACACCTTCAAGGTTGTTTTATGCTTCGCAGCACAAATAATCTGGTTTCAAAACGGGTAATGCACGGGAACGGGCATGCACGTGCCCATGTGTCCACCCTGCCTGAGTGGGCATTTTTTATTTTATCCAGACAGTTTTCCTGACCCAGTAGCCATTGCCTGATGAGAATCCCAGGCCCCCTGACCAGTGGCAATGGCTGGGCGTCTAGAGCGTGCGTCCGGCGGCCACCTCCCAGGCTGACGGCTCACTCTCCTCCCTCTCGCTCAGCTCTGGCCTGGATCTGCCGCCTGATGTTGTAATGACCGGCTCACACCTGTCTCCCTTGCTGGACGGCGAGATTCCTGAGGGCTTCTGTCTGCCTGCAAAGACGCGGATGAATGAATCCGTGTTTGTTATTTGGAATTAATGCAACCACTCTCGGGGCATTTTAAAGTTGACACTTTGTTTTCTTAGGTCCCGGCACCTCTTCCTAATTTCTCAGGTTTGCACAGGCCCATGTGATAGCCAGAGCCATATGTGCCCCTCAAGACTCAGAGTAAGATCAGCTCCACCAACCAGACCCCAAGGAACCTTTGAGACGGGTCTGGCACTGACGGGAAGGAGGCTTTGGCTCAAGGAGACCGGATCTGCTGGTTGATACCATCCCTCCTCACTTCTAGAGAAGCTAGAATGAAAAACCAGTTGGAGGGCCACGTGGCTACCCGGATTGACAGGTTAGGTCAGAAGCTGGGATGCACGAGGTTAGCATTGCAGAACGGGAAATAGCTCGTTTATTTACGATATCTCCTTAACACTTCCCTCACTGGTTTGTATTGATCACAGACGAACATGATGGTATTTTAGAGACACTAAATAAAATATGATGATTAAATTATTATTAATCTTTAATATTTTTATGGTTAAAAGGACTAAGGCCTGTTTAAATGCGGCCATCCCAGAACATTTCAAATTGCATGATGTGGCTTGCGTTGTATTCCTCTCTGGGCTGTCTGGGAGAATTCTGAGTCCTAAGTCACACCGGCAAGTTTCTGCACAGGCCAGTTTCTGCACCGGCCTGGGGTCGTGCACTGGGGCGTGGAACAGGGCCCGTGTCATGGGGCCAAGGAGCGCCTGATGGTGGTTTGGTCTGTCTCTGCCTTCAATTCCTCCAAATGGTATTTTTTTCCCCTTCCGATTTCTAGGGTGGTGGAATGCCATTGACCAGCCGATCCCAGCGATTCAGTCCTGCTTGAGCCAAAAAGCACCGTATCCATCAGTGCCTGCCTGTCTCAAAGGCCCTTTTTGGTGCTGGCTGGTTGAGCATGTCTTTTTTTTTTTTTTTTTCCTTGTTATTTTTAGTTGTCGATGGACCTTTATTTTATTTATTTCTATGTGGTGCAGAGGATCAGACCCAGGGCCTCACACACATGCTGGGGACACATTCTACCCCTGAGCCACAACCCTGGCCCCCAAATAGGGCTTGTCCTAAGTCCTTGGTCTTATTTCTGGGACAATTTCACGTGTGGGATTGACAGTCCTGGGGAAGTCGGAAGAAAAGGGTGAGCATCCTCGCTGGGGTCCCCAGGGGCGGGGCACAGAGTGGCCCCCAGGAAGCATGGCAGGGTGTTCTGGGGGCTGAAGGCGGGCGGATCCAGCCTGGGTGCGGATCGTGTGGGTGCGTCACTTCATGAGAGTCACCAACGGGACATTTATGACTTGTACCTGACGCTTCCTTAAAAATCTTACCGGGTGAGGCAGACGGAGCGAGAATCACAGACAGTAACACAGGGAAAAGCAAAGACCCGGCCCGCGCCTCCGAGACGGGACGGAGAAGACCTTCCTCCTCCTGTTTCCAGGGCGTCAAACACGCTAAACAGGTTCAAGTGTGGCCTGTGGCAGAAGCTTGGCATGGACCAGGGACTGGCCTGTGGCCTGCCCTGAGTGACGCCCTCCCTCTGCTGACTGGGGGACTCGTGTGGGGATGTGTGCCCAGTTACATGATGTCCCTTGCTGACTTTGAGGAACGGAGCATCGTGCTGGGGATCCCCATGTGGCAAGGACACCCGTGTGGTGGCCTTTGGGAGCTGAGTAGCCTTGGTGGCAGAGTATGGGCAACTGAGACCCTTGGCCCTTAGCCCCAGGACCTGCGTCCACAACTTGAGGCTCTTCTGAGACCGCAGCCCTGGCTGACACCTGGGTGCACTCAGCTCACACCCAAAGCAGAGGCCACCAGGAGGGACTCTCAGAGGAGCCTGTGTCATGTGGACAGTGAGAAGACAGACATACGGCAGCCTGAGTTGCTGGGGACGTTGTTACATAGCAATTAAAACCATGGCAGCCAGGTGCGGTGGCACACACCTGTCCTCCCAGTGGCTGGGGAGGCTGAGGCAGGAGGATGGTGAGTTCAAAGCCAGCCTCAGCCAAAGCGAGGCCCTAAGCACCTCAGTGAGACCCTGTCTCTAAATAAAACACAAAATAGGGCTGGGGAGGTGGCTCCGTGGTCAAGTGCCCCTGAGTTCAATCCGTGGTACCAAAAAAAACAAAAACAAAAAAACCTTGCAGCACTAAACAGCACCCTGAGCTCCTTCCACACAGCAGGCCCCAAGCTCAGGGAGGGGAAGGACCCCCAGAAAAGGCTCCCCGGGCCTCAGCGTGTCTGTCTGTCTCTCTCCCCCACGGAGGGCCTCCTGCATCCCTAAGAATGATCCAGTATGTAAGGAGAGAATCTTTCCCAAGATCACTCATAAGAATGAAATTAACACAGGCTTATGGTAGACATCCGAGGAAATACGATGACCTGAGTGCTACTCGTGGGTGACCACTACTGACCTACAGGAAGAGGGACGTTTGTGAGATTATAGAAGTGAACCTTGGTCGTTGTACAGAATTCGTCAACCAGAGAAGTCTGAGGAAGGGACCTGTGACCCCACTTCTGAAAAATGATCTCTGTGCTTGTGTAGGTCACGTGCGCGCGCGTGTATGTGTGTGTGCGTGTGCAGGTGTGTGCGTGCATGCGTGTGCAGGTGTGTGTGCGTGTGTGTGTGCGCATGTGTGTGCATGTGTGTGTATGCATGTGTGCGTGTGTGCGCGCGTGCAGGTGTGTGCGTGCATGCGTGTGCATGTGTGTGTGCATGTGCGTGTGTGTGCGTGTGTGTATGCATGTGTGCGTGTGTGTGCGTGCATGCGTGTGCATGTGTGTGTGCATGTGTGCGTGTGTGCATGTGTGTGTATGCATGTGTGCGTGTGTGCATGTGTGTGTGTATGCACGTGTGCGTGTGTGCATGCGTGTGCATGTGTGTGTGCATGTGCGTGTGTGTGTGTGTGTGTGTACACATACTGAGAACCTGGGGCCTGAGGGATGGAAATGTCTTGCTCACCGTCCTGGGGGCGGGCAGTCTGTCCTCTTGGTGCCCCGTGGCAGGTTCTGGGGAGGGCCCCTTCCCGGCTTGCAGAGAGGGAAAGTGAGCTCCTCTCCCCAGGACACTGATCCTGTGTATCTGGGACCTACCCCCACCACCTGGGACCTTAGTGACTTCCTGCAGGGCCTGAATCCAAATACAGCGCCATTGGCGGGTGGAGCTGCAGCACATGGATTTGGGGGAGAACACTTCAGTCTGCAGCCGTTGCATACCTTTTCCTTTTTTTTCTTAAGTAGAATTTTGGTCTGTCTCCACTCAGCAGTACAGCCCATCTTCTCCATTCAATAGGCTACTTTTTGAGGGGAGGGGTGCTGGGGGTTGAACCCAAGACCCCTTTCTTTACCCCTGAGCTACACCCCCCGGCACTTTTTATATTTTATTTTGCGACAGGGTCTCACTGAGTGGCTTAGGGCCCTGCCAACTTGCCCAGGCTGGCCTTGAGCTTGGGATCCTCCTGCCCAGCTCCGGAGCTGCTGGGACGACAGGTGTGGCCACCACACCCAGCTTTCTTGCTCTCTGTGCTCAGCCACGGGGAAGGAGGGGACGGGGAGAGACTGGAGGGCTGCGCACAGACCGGAACGCCATGTGCCCTCTGCCCGTCAGGTGGACGGTGGCCATCCGAGTCTTGGAATTGGACCTGCACCTCCCTCTTCCCCGTGGGGCTGTGCAAAAGGAAGTCATAAGCTCTGCTCAGCCAAAAGCAGCTCTGGGCGCGAGGCCAGCGGAGAATATGGGTCAGATTACGGCCGCAGTTCCTGTGGCCTGGCCCTAGTGCCACCCTTCAGAAGGAGCTGCCTACACCACTCCGTCCGGCTGGTGGCTCGGCTGGGCCCCCTCCGGCTCTCTCTCTGTCTTGCCCTCTACCACCGAGGCTTTGTCGCCTCTTCCTCCGTGTCCCCCAAAGAGTAAGCTGCACCCTGGACAGGGGGGCACTCCCAGCCTCTCTGCCGGCCAGAGCTCCCGTGCCTGTCCTCACGGCTGGACCCTGTGCCTAACCGCAGCCGCTTGGGGCCAGTCCTGCTGACCAGGCTGTGGTCAGCGTGGTGGTGATGACGGGTGGCCACGTGACCCGGCTCAGGACGACTCAAAGGAAACAGTGTCTGGCTCTTTCCCTCGGAGCAGAAAATTCTGAGACGGTTCCAGAACCCTTTGTCTGGGTCCCTTTGTCACAGCTGGGGCTGGGAGAGTGCGCGATGGCGATTGTGTTTGTGCATGTCTGCGCTCCCCGATTCTCTCCTCTCGGGTTTCATTTCCTCTCTCCCTCCCCACCCTCTTTTTCAAGTGGTCTCTGGCTCCGTTGCCTAGGTTACAGGTGCTCCCTGGGGGCTCAGCCACCCGCCTGTCAGTCACCACGGGTGGGGCCCGGGCACTCTCCGCACTGTGTCACACCCCTGCACGCCCTGAGCAGCCTGGCCACTCACCCCGTGTGCAGGAGGAGCCCCCTTCACCTGCAGGAGGGAGGGGATCTGCCTTTTAGGGTCACCTGGTCCGGCTCTGGTGTGTACAGAGCTGTTTCTCAGGGTGTGACCCTGTCTTAGCCCCAGCCCAGACCTCGTGGCTGAGCATCCCCTGGGCTGAGCCCGGTGATCTGTTCAGCCAGCGTCCAGGCACTGTGGAACTACCCCCCGCAGCTGGGCAGCTGTCAACCAAGGCTGACCCTGTCCTAGACTCTGGGCCTCTCTCTGAGCTTAGGGCCCTTAGCACGTCGTCCATCTAGTTCCTGACTTGACGGCACTCTGGAGTCACCGAGGACCTTTTGGAAATCCCAGGTGGCCTGGTTGGGGATTCAGGACATCAGTACCTTAGAAAACCTACCCCAGGTGACTCTGATTCACAGACAGGGCTGACAGGCACCTGGCTCTGTCACCTCCCGGCTCTGGGATGGCAGCCCAGTCCCAACACCCCAGCCTTGATTTCTGCCTCCGTGAAAGATGACGCCCACCCTCTGGCCTCCCCAGGTCAGTGTGTGAGAGGAAGGAAACGTAACAACACGTGACGTCCTACAGCAACCACTCTGAGGTCACGAGGCAGCGCAGGCTCGAAGCCCCAGCAGATGTACAAACCGGGGGGACGAACCCAAGTTCCAGGAGGCTGTGGTTCTAGAATCTTCCTGCCCAGACCAGGCTGAAAACCAAAACCGAGTTGCGCACTGCTGAGGTCCACCAAGCTGAAGCTAAGCTGTTTATCTGATCTGGCAAAAAAAAAAAAAAAAAAAAAAAAATCAGGATCCAGGCGATGACAGCTGAATTCCCCCAACAGGCCAGGTGAACTGATAGTGTGGTCCCTCGTGCCCTCGGGCTCTTCGGAAGGACTCAGTTCTTCTCTGTCTTCTGAGCTCCCAGCCCCCATCTGACACAGAAAGAAGGTTCAGGTGAACCAGTTGCTTTCTTTTTTTATAGCACCAAGGATTAACCCTAGGTTCAATGACCCCCTGTCCACTTGACGCTCTGACTACATCCTTCTCACTTTTAAATCTACCATTTTTTTTCTTTCTCCCAACCTTCTCCTCCCTGATCTTCTCCTCCCTGACCTTTCCCCTGATCTCCTTTCTGATCTCTCCTCCCTAATCTCCTTGTCCCTGAATCACCTCTGCAAAACCTCCCTGTTCCTGCCGAGGGGCGGAACCACAGCCTTTGGGAGTCCCCAGTGTGTTTCTCGTTTGCTAGAAAAACAATAAACCTTTTTCCTTTTTCTCAAAAACCTTGTCCTCGTTATCGGATTGGCACCGGGGACAGGGACCGAGCTTTCGTTGACACTAGGGGTGCTTGAGTACTGACCCACATCCCTCGCCCCCCCTTTTTTTTCTATTTTATTTAGAAACAGGGTCTCGCTCAGTTGCTTAGGGCCTCACTAATTTGTGGAGGCTGGCTTTGAACTCCCGATCCTCCTGCCTCAGCCTCCGGAGCCCCTGGGATTGTAGGCGTGGGCCTCCACTGACCTGGGTTTCTGCTTTCCCCAGCTCCTTTCTCTCTATAAAACCGGATCCTTCGGCTCTGCTCAAACTGTCACTACCTAAAGCGTTGTCCTTTGCTAGAATTCGGGTCTTGAAGAGGTCGTGAAGGTCTTTGGTATCCCACATTCTGCTTAGCTCGCAGCGAGGCCGTGTGGAAGGAGGGACTCCTGGCCCTGGTGGCCTGCGTGCTGGGTTCTGTGCAGGTTCATTTCTCCTTCCCCTACCCTCGCTGTACTTAGGGCTCTAAAGTCCAGTCTGTCCCCTCCCCAAACTACACCCCCCTCCCCCTACCCCGCTCAGGACCCCTGTGCAGCCCCTTCTGCTGAGGGATCTAGATTCCATCTTGCTCCTCTTCCTTTCCCTCCTCCATTTCCAGTCCCCGGGTCATGGGCTCATTTCTCCTAGAACTCTCTGTGCCTCCTTTCCACCCGCCTCGAGGGGAAGGAGAGCTTCCCACAATCTACATGTCTCCCCGAGGGGTTTTGCTAAACAAAAGTACTGGCCTCCTAGAGAAGGAATTCTGTCCCATTTTCCTTCTCCCCATTCCATAGGGATTGCGAGCCCTGGCTTTGGGAGCAAGCGCGCGGCATCCCTACCTTGGATGATATTACCCTATGGGTGCCCTTGGCTGCATCAGCTGCCTTTGCTGTATGCCAAGGGCGGTCCGTGGACCAGCAGCAGCCACCGAGAGCCCATTGCAAGACGCAGGCCAGCCCCAGGCCTCCAGAAGAAGCCTTGGCTCTTCAACAGGTTGCCCCGGGGGATCCCAAAGCACAGAGGTCCAGTGCTAAGCCTTCTCCACCTCAGCCTCCTCCTTGGTACAAGGGAGACGAGGCCCCAGCAGAGGCCGTGAAGTCACATGAGATGGTACGCGCGGACTGAACTCCTATCTTCAAGGGCAGCCTGCCCCAGACCTAACATCATCCTCAGCTGGGGGGGATTTTTAAATTTCAGCTCAAATGGAAGGTTGCGGAGCCCTTGGGGCTTGGCCATGCTGGGGCCGGGAGAGTGGGGGATGAGCCACCCTGAGAGGGGGGGGGGTGTCTTGGGGTGGCGGGGAGAGTCCTGCGGCGGCCAAGGTTTCCCAGATTCCGACTTGACCACTGCAGGTCTGCGAGCTGTGGAGCCCTGCAAGATGCAGGCCGTGGTGAAGACAGCGTGTCTTCTTGATGTGACACGTTTCCTGCTCGAAAATCATGGGGAACACCATGATTTGTTCTGGAAAGGACAGAACTGAAGTGGGTGGCAGAGGTCAGAACAGTGCGTGCCTGTAGCAGGGCGGGGGGATTCACCAGGAGACACGGGCACCTTTTAAAGGCAACAGGAATAAATATATATATATTTTCACACACACTCATACATACACCATATTATATATTTAATATACATAATTTTCTTGTACTAGGGGTTGAGCCCAGAGATGCTTCACCACTGATCAATGTCCCCAGCCCCTTTTAATCTCATTTTGAGACAGGGTAACCCCCCATCTCAGTTGCCCAGAACGGCCTCAACCCTATGATCCTCCTGCCTCAGCCTCCAAGTTGCTGGGATCACAGGCGTGCACCACCTTGCTTTTGGCAGGAGTATTCTTGAGGAGGGTGGTGGTGGCATGGGTCAAGTGGTGGCCGTGGGTCCACTATAATGAATTCGTGCAGCTGCATTCATTTAGAAGAAGATGGCAGCAGGCGGGAGAGACCCTCACCTCCACGTTTAGGTTCAGGACACTGTGGTGTCCCTCTGTGCTCTAAGCCTTGCCCTTAGCCAGTCCCCTCTGACCTGGGGCCAGGACACACAATGCCCAGGGCCAGTGTGGACTGAAGCTTGGTGGAATTCCTGGGCCAGACTTCCCCAGAGGCCAGGGGCAGGTGGCCCAGCCACGTGTGGCCCGTGTGTGGCACGGTCTCCTTCCGCAGGGCACGGCTGTGGCCCCGCCCACACCCTGCTCATGATGGCTCTGTGCCCTCCTCAGTTTCCCTGCAGACGGGGACATGGCTCAAGGATGACCACCCTGGGCACAGTCCCTTCTGCGTGTCCTCTGGGGCTGCTGCTGGCCCTGCCCATCACCCTACTGACCCGGCCAGCCGGGCTGTCTTCCCAGCCTTGCCTTCAGAGCTGGGGGTGAGGGCACGTCCCCGGGCTGCCTCTCCTGTGCCCAGGGCTGTTCCCACCTCCGTACACACTCGGGGGGCTTCAGGCTGACCCAGACCCACAGCTGTCCTCGCACAACGTGTCCATCCAAAAGCCACCGTCAAGGCCTTTCTTCTCGCTGCAGTCTTGACCCCATAAGGAGGCTCCTCTTGATACCTTAATGGCCCCTCGGAAGCTTCTCTTCCCGGGGGACCAGCAGCGAGAGTCTTCTTTCAGAGAAACCCCAGTTCCACCCTCCTGGGAAAACCCGGAGGGAAGGCGGAGCCCTCAGACGGCACGGCCACAGGCCACCCACAGCTACTGCCCCGAAAGAGGAAATGACCTCCCCCCCGTGATTGACAGCTGAGCTGCCCCCAGAGCATGGGACTCTCTCCAGCTGAGACGTCTCTGAGCGGCAGAGACGTCCTGGCAAGCCACTTAACGTCTGTCTCTCGGCAGCTCGGCTTCCTGACAGTAATTGGGGACAACAGTTACGTCCTTCACAGGGATATTCAGCAGCTCAATTAGCAAGAGCCTCTCAAGCACTGAGTCCCATTATTAGTCGTCATGGAAGAGTTCTGCCTGGGCGGGCCGGTCCGTGGGCGCTCGGTGCGTCCTGAGGAAGAATCGTCCAGCAAGCCCTGGGGACCTGCAAGGACAGGAACACATTCCCAGGCCCTTCCCTTGTGCGGCAAGACCCTCTTGTCATTAGGCTTGCGAGAAAAGATGGACAGAAGGCTCAGCTGGGAGATTTCTGTCCCCAAAGCTGTCCTAGAGTTTATGGTCCTGGACACATCACCAAAGGGATTCCTTGCGTGGATTTACAGACCCCTGAACTGGGACGAGAGGGTGCTAAGGGGCTACCCCAGATATGTGGAAGTAAAATACTACGTTCAGTGTTGCCCACGTGAAATTCCTCCCCAGGGGCTCTCGCCAGCCATCTGTGTTAGGGTTAGCTGCTATAACAAGGAGCTCCGGAGCAAAAAGAGGCTTCTGGAAAGTACAAATTATTTCTTGTGTCACCGTCTAAGAGGTTGCAGTTTGGGTCTGGGAGATGGCTCTGTTCTCAACACCCGGCTCCTGCTCATGAGTCTATTTTCTCACCATGGGTCTCCTAACCAGAGGGACAGGGACCAGGAATACGCATCCATTTCTTAGAACTAGGTGCAGAAATGGTACCAGCATTATCTCTTCAGCCCATCTGCTGGAACTTGGCCTAACGGCTGGGAAACGCCATCTCCACATGGGCAGTCCATGCTGAGATGGGTGGGAGGCAGGAGGTGGGCAGAGGCTGGCCAGGGTCCTTGACAGATATCAGCACACGGTGTGCATCGCAGACAGCAGCTGGCTCCTTGGATTCCCTGAGGAGGAACGGAAGTGGGGGGCTTCCTGGGAGAAAGAGTAGAGAGAGACCTGTAACCTCTCAGGAAGCCCCGTGCATAAGACAGTGCCCAGCATGGACCCCTGGCCCGCTCCACCCAAGATGCTGCCGCATCTGGATCTGGGCTCTGCCTTCCCCTGGGGAAGGAGCAGGGAGGAGGCCAGCAGAGCTGACCCAGAAGGGGGCTTCCTTCAGGAAGGAGACAGGAGAGGAAGAGGAGGAAGTGGGGGAGGAGACTCCCTGCACTTCAAATCCCTCGGGGGCCAGGGCCGGCCTTGGAGTTTCTAGAACAGGGTAATCTGCATATTACTGGAGGAGGGATAATCTGGTTAGGGGATTGGGGCACCCAGGAAGGGAGTCAAACTGGCCCTAAAGGAAGGCTTTGTAATCCAGCTGCCGAGGGGTGGGGGGGAGCCTGCTGCTGAGATCTCTAATTAAACAACCCTCCCTTGAGCCTCCCTCGACTTGTCAAAATGAGACGGGAAAAATGCCACTCTGGAGACTTTATCTTTAAAAAAAAAAATGCATCCAATTGATCCGGACAAGGTACTGTGTCGGAATCACAGAGATGCACTTTTAATTATGAACAATTTAGCACGTGCACAATAAGCCCAGCTCTACGGACTCACAGCCAATCTTCCTGCCCTCCCCCTGGATGAGAAAATCATCCAGTATCCTATCAGGTCATCTCTCTATATTTCAGTACGTGCCTCTAAGAGATAAGAATTCGTTGATAAACAGGGCACGATGGTGCACGTCCGTAATCCCAGGGGCTCGGGAGGCTGAGGCAGGAGGATTGCAAGTTCAAAGCCAGCCTCAGCAACGTAGTGAGGCCCTGTCTCTAAATAAAATATAAAAAAGGGCTGGGGATGTGGCTCAGTGGTTAAGGGCCTCTGGGCTCAATCCCCAGTACCCCCCCAAAAATATTATTTTATAAAGATGTAACCACAACACATAATCAATTATAATTTCTTAATATAACCAAATACCCAGTCAGCGTGTGGATTTCTCTCATTTTCTTCCCCTCCTCCTTCTTTTTAAAATGGCTTTGTCTATTCCAGGGTCTAAACAAGTTCTGCTTGCTGCCTTGCCTGCTGTCCCCTAAATTTCTTTCAATCTGTGGATTCCTCTAATTCCTCTAATTCCCCCCCCACCCCATAAATCATCCCGAGGCTTGGGTCTGCTCCCTGGGTCCCTGCGGTGTCTTTGAACACATTCTCCCACCCGCTGCGTTTCCTGAAGATAGGTCGCTGGCTCCTCAGGTGTCTCCTCCGGATGTCTTCATGGACACTCTCCCGTCGCTGGAGACCTGCTGGGATCCTTCTAGAGATGCAAATGTCCCCTCCTCAGTTGCCATTCACAGAGGAAAGACAGGTAAACGCTTCACTATTCTCTTTTACTTACTAGTTTTAGAAGAAAAATGGGTGGTTTTTCTATCAGCTTAAAAAGGAGTGGAGGGTGTGTTTCTGTTCCTGGGAATCTTTATGTGACTCAAGATTTTTCATTGCTTCTGTGTGTGTGTGTGTGTGTGTGTGGTACTAGGGATAAAATTGAGGGGTGCTTACCAGTGGGCTGCACCCCCAGCCCTGTCTAGTTTTTATTTTGAGAAAGGGTCTTGGGTCTTGGTAATTTGCTGAGGCTGGCCTCAAACTTGCCATCCTCCTGCCTCAGCCTCCTGTGTCATTGAGATCACAGGTGCGGGTCCTGCAGCGTCAGTAATTCTTACTGATACTGAAATATCCCACTGTTGGCCCATGGGAGTCTCTGTACATTGACTTCTAGTCCTTTGGACAGGACCCTGCCGTGCTTGATAGTTTGCTTGCGATCTGCTCTGATGGGGTAGGTACACAGGCTTACCTTCCACAGTCCTTGCTGTAGACTCAAAGAAGCCATTTCTCTAAAGGCCTGTAGTTTTCTTTTAGCAGAAAGTAGCATTTACAGACTGTAATCTGGGCCGCTCGGTTTTAAAGAAAACCATTTCTTTTTAATTCAAAAATGAGGCGTAAGCACTGCAAAGATCGTTTTAATTCAAGGTCACGCTTTTCATTGAAAAAGCTGTTCAGGACTCGGGGCCGGGGCTCAGCGGTAGAGCGCGTGCCTCAGCATCACGTAAAATAAGTAAAATAAAGGTATTGTGTCCAACTACAACTAAGAACCAAAAATATATTTTTTAAAAAAGGAGGAAAAGAAAAACCTGAGAAGGCATCATCACTGAGCCACAGAACCTTCTGCCCCGACCAATGTGTCCCTCTGCGGCTCTGCCACGGGCCACCTGTGGCTAAAGGGAGTTGGACCATGGGCAGCACAAGTCGGGAAGTGCCTTCTTCGTGCAGTTAGGGGTGTTCGCGGCTGGCTGCTGGATAGCTTCCCGCCCAGTGCAGGAATCTAGAAGGTGGTGATTCATTCAGTGGCTGTGATTTTAGGCGCCTCGTGCCCTGCACAGGGAGGGTCATGGCAGGACAGGGCACAGCGTGGCGTGCCCTCGCTCCTGCAAACGCCTGGCAAGGTCTTATGGTGACTCTTCTACCAACCTCTAGAAGTCCCAGGTCCCACAGAAACTTACAAAGTGTGTGTCAAGGTCTCTTCCTTGGACTCCTCCCAAGGGCTCAGTTTTTTCTTTTTGGTGCTGAGGATTGAACCCAGGGGCACTTGATCCCTGAGCCCCATCCCCAGCCCTATTTTGTATTTTATGAGAGACAGGGTCTCGCTGAGTGGCTTAGAGCCTTGCTAAGTTGCTGAGGCCGGCTTTGAACTCGCCATCCTCCTGCCTCAGCCTCCGGAGCCACTGGGATGACAGGGTGGGCCACCGTGCCTGGCCGAGGGCTCTCCTTTGGCCTCTCTGGCAACCTACTTCCCAGGAGGCTGGCTCGGAGGCCACCTTTCCTCCACGGTGGCTCAGACACACAGGCTGATGCTAAAGAGGCCGGGGAGGACGGTGACACCTGGTGTGGCCCCGGGAGAGGCTGAGCATTGTTTTTCTCTTTGGCCTGGGATTTCAAGAAAGTCCTTTAGTGGCCTCAGATTACACTGCTGGGCCCCACCCTTTACCATCACTCATCTGTTCTGTGTCTCTGGGGACAAATCACTGGAACGTCCTGAGCCCGTGTCCCTGTGTGTGAAGTGGGGGATCGGACGCCACTGGTCTCTGGATCTCTGACGAGCTTAAATGGCACGATGGTGGTAGAGGTCAGCGGGCGTGTGGCGTGCGACAGTCATTGGTGATAATTAAACAAATAGTGATTCCTTTTTTTAAAGGTTTATTTATTTCTACTACTAAAGAACAGAATTATGAGAGCATAATTGAACAATCCTAATTGGCTTCATTTTTAATTTTAAAATCAGGGAACACTCCATTCCATAAAACAGAATCAGTTTTCCTATGAGCCCAGCACTTGTCAAAAATGATTTGATGAGTTAACATCAGATTATTTATTTTTCTTACACAGAATAGGGACAAGGGAACCTCACTATTCCGCCAGTTGGGAATGGCTCTTCCCCCCCCAATCCAGAGTTCTCTTGGAGGATCAGATGTGTCAGCTGGTTTGATTCACTCCATGATGTTGTCCCCCCCCTCCCCTGGAATATTGTCCCTGTTGAAAAACTGGCTTCACAAAGAAGGTGGCAGCAGGAAAATTTCAGAATCCAAAGCTTAGAAATAAGTCCTGGGCAGTGTGGGGTTATTTTCTGTCTCTGAGGGGATCATCCGGTGTCCGAGGCCTGGGGACAGAGGCCAAGTCCCCAGCTGCCCATCCAGGAGATGTCACTCTCAGTAGCATCTGGTGTCCTGACCTGTGCTCGCCCAGGATGACGGTGGGTAAGGAGCAGCAGGTCACAGGGGCCCCCTGACCCTCTGGGAGACAGAGCTCTCCCTGGGCAGACCCCGGGGCTGAGGGTCAGTGGCCAGGGGAGGATCAACGACTGTCCCCGCCTGTGGTCCCTGAGGTCCTGGGGCAGGGATGCAGGAGGCAGTCAGTGTCACAAGACGTCCTCGTCCCCAGCCAGGCTGGGCGCCTGACTAAGCGAGGAGAAAGACAGGTGTCCCTCCTCAGGGCCTGGCCCCTGCGCCTGGTCTCACTTCCTCCCCGGCACCGCCTGGAAGGGGAGGAAGTGACACCCAGGGGAAGGCCGGGAAGTGAGGCCACCGTCACATTCAAGTTCAGGGTGCGACAGTTCAATCTGCCCCCAACAGGCCCCATGCTCCGCTCCTCTTCATGGGCCACGTCCCTTCTGAGAGTCACGCCCTGTCCTTTATAGGCACAAGGACACAGAAGTTCCAGGGACGCGTCCATGTTTAGGCCCCCGGATCCGGAAGTGCCTCAGACATCAATATTTAGACCTCTGGATCCGGAAGTGCCTCAGGTGCACGTCCCTGTTTAGGCCCCCGAATCCCACAAATAGTGATTCTTAGCGTGGGGGTGGGGGGGACAAATGACCTTCCGGGGGCGTCACGCGCTCTTGGCTGGAGTGGTAAGAGTGGCCCAGTCCAGCCCTTCCTTTATGGGATGGAGCCTGGGGGCCGCTGGCTGGCCTGAGCACACCAGCCGTGTCTGGGCCTCCTGCTGCAGAGCCCAGCCAGGTCCCGCCCACCGCCATTCAGGTCCCTGCTCCGATGCCACCTCCTCAGAGGGCTTGCGCTTATCATGACGTCACACTTACCACACAGGATGCTGTCTCTCAGCCCCTCCCAAGTTCAAGGACACAGGGACTTGAAGTCCTCAATTCTGGGGTCCCAGCTCCCAAAGTGGCATCTGGGCTCAGCAGACTGCGTCGTCGGCAATGCTGAGAGAAAGAGGGGTGGGACGGACCTTGCCAAGGCCTGCAGGGCCGGGGGACGCGCTGTCCGTGGGTGCGGCTGGGGCCGGGTGCCTGGGAGACCACCAGAGACCTGGACGGTGCGTGCAGCGAGGCTCAGCTGCTGGGAGCAGCATCTCTGCCCTCTGCTTAGCCTGTGTCCTGGGTGGCCTGGAACCTGCCGGCCGCAGAGGGAGAGAGGTGGATGTCCACAGAGGGAGAGAGGGCTGTGTGCGTCCCCTCCCTCCCCGGGGACGGTCCTGCCCCTGCACCCTTCCAGAAGGCACCTCCAGAGGAAGGGCTGTGGAAATGCCCGGGGTGGATCCCACCCACAGCCATGCCCCCCACCACCACGCGTGTTGGCGGTCAGTTTATCTGGTCATTAACTGCCCTTTGTGAGCCGCTGTTCCAACCGGACACTTAGTTACCCCAAGAATCCTGCCAACCTAGTTTCCTGTCCCCCCCCACCCCCACTTCACCAGGGCAGAAGCTGAGGTCTCTGGGCTTTGGAACTGACTCTCTGCAGACCACAGAGACCACCCTTGGCCGTGACCCAGAGCGGGGCCTTCTGGAAGCCCACCCGCGGGCAGGGGCCAGGGAGGCTGGGGAAGGGGCTGAAGCGGCCACACGGGCCTGCGTGCCGGCTGCTCCTCGTCACGGGGAAGGACGTGTTTCCCGGGGGCCACTGGCAAATAATGTCAAGGGTTTGGCCAGCCTGAAATAACCCATCTATTTAGAGGTCTCAAGACCGAGCGTCGGGGGCTAAATAAGGTCAAGTGTGCATCTGGAGCGGAGGCCCAGGGAGAGAAGAGAGTATGGAAAGCTCAGGGCTGGTGTCGGGGTTTCCTTTACCCAAGGAAATGGTGGCTGTCTGTACCTTAGCCCAGGGAAGTCCTGAGGCCAGGCCAGAGAGAGTACACGCACACGCACACGCACACGCACACGCACGCACGCACATGCTCACACACACGCGCACACACACATGCACACGCACACATGCACATACATGCACACACACAAGCATTTGTGCTACTGACTACATCTGTATCTATTTGGTTTATGATACATAATTATTGGGAGAAGTTTTTTCTTCTGATGGCATTGGGGACTGAACCCGAGGGGGGGCTGTACCACTGAACTCCGTCTGCAACTCTTTTTATTTTGCTTATTAATATTATTAGCATTATTATTATTTTTGGTACTGAGCCACATCCCCAGCCCTTTTATATATTTTATTTAGAGACAGGGTCACACTGAGTTGCTTAGCGCCTCGCCAAGTTGCGGAGGCTGGCTTTGAACTCGTGATCCTCCTGCCTCAGCCTCCCGAGCTGCTGGGGTTACAGGTAGGCACCACCGCGCCCTGCTTTATTTTTATTTTTTTTTATTTTTTAATTTGAGACAGGGTCTCACTCCGTTGCTGAGGCTGGCTTTGAACTTGGGATCTTACTTCACTCTCCCCAGTCACTGGGATTACAGGCGTGTGTCCCCTGCACCCAGCACAAAATGTTGGCTCATCGAGATGGACATCATCAGCCTGGGTACACCAGTGCCTGCAGACGGGGTGCGACTCTGCACCGTGTACAACCAGAGAAAAGGAAGGTGTGCTCCATTTGTGCACAGTGAATCAAAATGCCTTCCGCTGTCACGTATGACTGATTAGAGCTAATAAAAAATAAATTTAAAAAAAAGTTGGTTTTCTCAGATACAATTTTGGAGAACATAAAGTTCTTAGCTAAAACTTTCCTTGACAGACTGTGGGCAGGGGGACTGAGGAATTGTACTCAGGAAATATTAAATTTCCAGTGAATCGGGAGCTGTGATTACGCAGCCAGGTGCCTGGGTTAGGCTGGCCCCTGCCCATCTTTTTACACTTCCTTTCACATCAACTCTGTCTCCTGTTGGTTGTTTCTGATGGGTGAAGATGCAGAGGCTCCGAGAGATAAAGTGACCTCTCCAAGGCCACTCCGGCTTTCAGCAGCCACATTTTGAGCTCAGCCTAAAGACTCTAAATCTACGAGAGGAGGGACAGGTCAGCTGTGTTTGCACCCAGCCTGGACCAGCCACCGTGGCGCTCCGTCAAAACTGGCACAGACCACTGCACGAATGGCTGAGTGCGTGTACACCGGGGACCCCTGGCTGGCACAATCCCAGTTTCCTAGCAGAGTCTCCTCTGGCTCTGCTCCACATCCTGTTCTTGGGATCCAAAGGACACAGGGCCTGGGGACTGGGCCCTCCTCACATGGACGGCACACTGCCTCAGACCCAGGAGCTCACTGATTTGTGGCGAGATACGGAGGGCAGTGGATCGAGGGCTGGCCACGGGACATTTGCACATCTGCCTGAAGCTGTCTGGGAGGAAAGTGTGGCCACACGGGCCCCGCCCACACTGGGTGTGTCCACAGCGACTTCACAGACACAGGCCGCCAGCCCCGCAGTATCCAGGGAGGAAAAGAGGAAGTGTCCGGGGGCCAGCACCCAACAGAAATTCAGCCCAGAAACACCGGAGAGGAAAGCAGAAATTCAGCCTGAAGCCAGTTCCCTCGGAGCCTCCTTTAGTTCCTCAAACCTAAACCGAAAGTCAGGGGGTGGCGTAAGAATCTCCCTGATGGAGAAACCAGGAGACTGGCTGATCCCTGCTTGGCCACAGCTTGGATGGGTTCTGCTTTGGGCTTCAGTTTTCTTATCTAGGAAATAAATATTCCAGGCTCCACCCCTGCCTCGGGCATTGATGACGGTGTCACCTCATGACCTTACATTTGTGCACATCTCTATCAATGTGCACGGAAGCACTTCTCCTGTGCTTGTCCCCATGGCCCCCCGCCCCACGGGAGGTCAGCAGGGAGCCCCTGGGCCCTGGGAGACCCAGCCGTCATCATCCACGCGGCACAGACTGGCGTGGGTGCAGGTTGGCGGGGTAGGAGAGGCTGATGGGGCCCTGGGGGTTTCCAAGCTGCAGGTGGAACCAGAGGACAGAGGTCTGGAGCTGACCTCAGAGGCTCAGGACAGGAGGTCCATCCGGCGGCCAAGGATCCGGAGCTTCTGAGAGACCAGGACGTGGAGGTACCAGGCAAAGCTGTGTCCGTTCAGAGGGAGAGGTCCCACGGAGGCCAGCGAGGTCCCACCCCTGAGCAGTCCCCACGATGAAGTGCAGGACCCAGGGAGCCGCCACTCAGAGAAGCAGGCAGCCTGGGCCAGGCTAGCCCCCGTCACGCCCCTGCCAAAGGCAGCCACTCCTGACGTGGCCACCGTGGCCTGCGACCCGGCCGCGTGTGGCTCTGTCCCCACTCTCCGCTGTGCCCCTGAGACCCACCACGCCGGGTCCTGCCATTGATGCTGGGGGTTCCCCCCCGAAAGAGACCATTCTGAAGCCAAAAGAAGTCGTGGGGGGGCCTCAGCTGTCAACTCCCCGTGTTCCCCTCCATAGACGGGAGCCGGGGCTCCAGAGGCACAGGACGCACTGAGTCTGCACACGGTGCCTGCTCAGGAAGGAGACGGGCGGGAGGGGACCCTGGAGGGGACTCTGGGAGGGAGGGACGCCCCAGACGGAGGAGATCTGGGAGTAGTAGTCAGAAGAGGTGGGTCTCCGAGTGGCAGCCTGCAGGGGGCTGGGACGAGCCACCCCCATCCAGAGAGGTGCCCAGAGAGTCCCCACGGGGGCTCCGCGCTGCTCTGACTTGAGCTTGTTTATCTGAAGGGAACGGGAGGCAGCCACAGAGGTCTCTGACCATCTCAGTGGCTTAGGTGACAGGGAGTCAGGGCCATGTCTGCTCCAAGGAAAGGCTCTGGGCGCTGGGGTCCAGGGGGTGGCCGGCAGCCTTTCCCTGGCACCTTGAGGTGCTCAGTGAGGATGGACGGCGGGGACAGGTCCACCCTCGGCTCTGGCCTCTGCACCACGCACGGGATTCCAGCAGCACTCAGCTGTGGCTTTCCCTCGGGGAGCACAGTGGGACTGCGGTCCCCTGCCCACGTGAAGATGAGCCCAGAAGTGGCACTGGCTTTTGGCCAGTGACCCATGAGCAGAAGTGACTGTCCAGGTGAACGCGGGAAAGCCCCCGGGACTCCTCTGCAGGGGTGTGCGTGGGCGCCGGGGTGTCAGAGGGGCTGCTCCAGGGGAGGCAAGACCTGTGCCGGCCATCAATACAGGACACAGGTGACCGCTAAACGGCCGTTGGTGCAGCCGCAGAGATTCCAGGATGCTTGTTACCGCAGCACAACCTAGCTCATCCGGGAGACTGAGGAAGCTGCCCGCCAGGGTTTCTAAGAAGGGTCACTCGACGTGCTCTTTGACCTCGGCCCCCTCTTCTCCACCCCAGGCCTGGTGATGGACACTCTGACCAAAGGCCAGCTGAGAGCTTGAACTCTAAGTAGAGAGGTGACCTGCCCTCCGTGGCCGAAGCTCCCAGTAGGAGATCCTGCAGCGGGGGGGGGGGGGGGGGGGCGGGGGGGGGACTGTGGGCCACTATCCAGAGTGGGCTGCGCAGGGACGTTCTGAGCATCTGTGAGTCCTGTGGACTGGGCTTTCGCTGGGGGACATGTAGGGAGCCCATGAGAATCACCAGGCCCCAGGTGACCCCTGTGCACACAGCCACAGTCTGAGGCCCATGCTGTTGGCATCCTCAGCCTTATGGTAAGGAAACTGAGGCCCAGAGAGGGCAAGAGCCCATGCAGGTGGCTCAGGACAGCCAAGGGAGGCTACAGACCTCAGGGGCAGGTGGTCTGCTGTTCAACAGGATCTCAAGCCATGGGAATGTAGCATTGCTGGTGAGCTCGTGATGCTTCTGGGCTGTTTTAAAGGAAAATTGTTATTTCTTGTAGGTGTGATACTGATATTTTAAGTATCATCTTTGAGAAACGCCCACTAAAATATTTATGGATAATCCGATCAGTGGATGTGATCGATATGGGTAAGCTCAACAGGACTATGGATGGAGGGAATCACGTGGATAAGCGTTTACAGACACATACGGAGCCTGGATAAAGGTGCTGACTCGGGAGGGGTGGGGGACACCGCTGTCACCACCCAGGTGTCGTTGGTGAGGCTGGGGGACAGGGACACCGAGGAGGTACTTCCTCTGCCTTTGCACGTGTCTGGATTTTCCCATCAACGGCAGCAGCACCCAGGTGAACCCCAGCACAGGCCTGCGAGGGCGCACGTCCGTGGGTGCTGACAGGGGATCTTTCCTCTCACCTTTGCATCTTAGCGATTTAGAGCAGAGGTGGACGAACGCTGACCGGCCGGCGGCTCCATCCGAGCTGCTGATGCTCGTGTAGCTACGTCCCAGTGGTGAGTGGCTTTGCACTGCTGGCCAAACTGTCACCGTCCATCGTCTTTATGATTCCTTGGAGCAGCTCCAGGTCCACTGCTGCCCCTGGCTGCTTTTGCCCCCCAAACCACATGGCCTGCCAGCCCACAGTACAGACGGACCATCTGGCCCTCCCTAGAAGTCTGCTGACCGCTCCTCTAGATGGACGTGTGTTCATTTGAGACTTTGTTTTTTAAAATGAATTGGAAGAAAGGCCACACTGTCTTCCGACTTTCATCAGGAAGGTGCCACAAGGCTGTTGGAGATAAGGCGGACCTCTGGGGGGGGGGGTCGGAGGAGGATGTCCTGGTGACTGATGTGACAGGAGCCGTGAGCAGCCTGCGTGGGCTGAGGGGGGAGCTCCCGGGGCCAAACCTGCCCGGGACCCTTGGCGTGGCACCTCCAGAGCCCTGAGTGGCAGGTCCTCGTGGTTACGCGGTAGTGACCAAGGTCTGTAGAAGCCAGAACAGACGCTCACGGTGTGAGTCCTGTTGATGATAAGTTCCTGGAGGAAAAATAACAGCCTTAAACCTAACGGACCCTGTATGGTGGCAGCGTTATTCACCGTCACTGAAGGCTGAAAGGACACAAGTGTCCATGGATCGTCATGTATTTATTTATATTTTATATATTTTGATGTTGGGATTGAACCCAGAGGTGCTTTACCACTGAGCCACACCCCCAGCCCTTCTTTATTTTGAGATGGGGACTTGCTAAGTTGCTTAGGGCCTCCCTAAGTTGCTGAGGCCTCAAACTTGCAATCCTCCTGCGCCAGCCTCCCAGTTCACGGAGACGACAGGTGTGTACCACCATGCCTGACCCAAGTGTCCATGCACATGTTAATGGATAAGCAAAATGTGGTGCATACATCATTGTTTTGTGTTTCTGTAACAAAATACTTAAGGCTGGGTCCTTTATGAAGTAAAGAGGTCTGTTTAGCTCCCATTGGGAGGTAGAAAGTCTAAGACATCTGGTGGGCTTTGCTGAGGATGTCCTGCATGGAGCATGCAGGGGACAGGTCCATGGTGACAGGAAGCCAGAGATCAGGGAGGGACCAGGTTGCTGTCCTGTAACAGCCTCTCCGGAGCAACCCAGGTCTTGGAGTACCACCCGATGACATCTCAGGGCCTGCGCATGTTCTGACGATCTCAAAATCCCCCACCATCTCAAGACTGCTCCTGGCACACGGACCCGTGGGGAGAAATCCCATCCAAACCACAGCAGGCACAATGAATACCGTCCAGCCTTCCTGAGGAAGGGAACCCTGACGCACGGTAGCCCAGGAGGACCTCGAGGACATCCATATGCCGCGTGAAATCACCCTGGCTCAAGAGCAAATACCGCATCCCTCCACTCATGTAAGTACCTACCAGAGCCGGGCATGGTGGCCACACCTACAATCCCAGCCGCTCGGGAGGCTGAGGCAGGAGGATCACAAGTTTGAAGCCAGCCTCAGCAACTTAGTGAAGCCCTAAGCAGATCAGCAAGACACTGACACAAAATGAAAAAATAAAAAGGGCCGGGGATGTGGCTCAGTAGGAAAGCATCCCTGGGTTCAATCCCCGCTATCAAAAAAAAAAAAAAGTTCCTGCAAGAGTCACACCTGGGGGATGCAGTGGGATGGCGGTGGGCGGGATGCGCAGGGCGTTCCTGTCTGATGGTCTGGCGTTGCCACCTGGGAATGCAAAGAATCCTGGAGGTGGCTGTTGCGGTGGCCACCATGTGACTGTCCCTAGCCTCTGCACTGTCCACTCAGGCATCCACTCCATGCTATGAATTCTACCTTAAGCCTGATTTACCAGAATTTCTAAAAACAGACTTGAACTTCAAGTAGATGAAATCTAGAAACTTGGTGATGACGGGGTCTATGATAGCGAAAGGCTAAGAGGGACTGAAATCCCAGAGGACACAGTCCAGTTAACTGGGAAGCCTTCAGGCTGAGCGATCCCTGCGTCAGGGTCATCCGTGGGGAGGGGGTGGTTCAGAGGCCGCTCTGGGATCGCGAGCTCGCTGTATGTTTGAAGGTTCAAGACTGGGTCCACCTGGGAGCCGGGGGCCAGCTCCCGACTTGAGTTTGTAACACCCAGAAAACAGTCTGAAGGGAGGATTGGGGCTGCCTTCACTGGGGTTGCTGGTGATCTGGATTCCACTGTCTGCATCCCTGATCTCAGGAAGATGCACCCGCTCCCTGTTGGGGCTGGGGCCGATGCCCTCCCCCGTGGAGAGGTGAGGCTGGTCCTTGCTGCCGGGCTATGCTCCAGGGCTGCAGGTCACTGGGAGTGTGCACCCCGCCCTGAGCTGCTCGGCTGTGTGGCCCGGTCAGCTGAGCAGGCAGGGGCAAAGGTCAGAGTCCGCAGCCTCACGCCGCCGGAAAGTCCAGGAGCTTCCCTGGGTTAGGATTAGGGTCACTCGGGGGCCTCCCAGACCCCAAGTTATACCTGGATCATAAAGTGGGTGGACAGGGTCATGCCGGGCAGAGGGCAGGCTTAGCCACTCATCACGCCTGAGGTGATGCTCTGGGACCCGGAGCTGGTGGCGGGCTCAGCCAAGGGAGACCTCCATCTGCTGCACCCCAGGACACTGGTGGCCGATGGACCCCAGGGTGACGTCACACTGGGGAAGATCAAATGAATCTTGGGACCAAATTTCCTGGCTGATTTACTCTTCAAAAACTGGAGGGGCGGGCCGGCTGGGGCTGGGGCTCAGCGGTCAGGCTCAGCCGGGTACACGCGAGGCGCTGGGTTCGATCCTCAGCACCACATAAAAATAAATAGATAAAATAAAGGTATTGTGTCCAACTACGATTAAAAACACAACGGAGTGGCTCTCCAACCAACACCGAATTCCTTTATATTTGGGGACTGGGAAGTGGGCCTTGTAGTGGACTTCATTTAAAACACTAAAGTGATATGACCACTAGAACGGGAAAGTGGATCATCAGCACCCACCCCCAAAATAAATAAAAGCAACTAGTTACTGAACATCCACAGTTTACTGGCCACTTAGTGTAAATTATTTGTAACCATCATACCAAGAGTTAAGACTTCAGCTGGGCACGGTGGTGCCCGCCTGTCATCCCAGCGGCTCGGGAGGCTGAGGCAGGAGGATGGAGAGTTCAAAGCCAGCCTCAGCAACAGCGAGGCCCTAAGCAACTCAGTGAGACCCTGTCTCTAAATAAAATACAGAATAGGGCTGGGGATGGGGCTCAGGGGTTGAGAGCAGGGGTCATGTGACCCAAGCCCCACCAGTCAGCGCCTGGTATTTCCAAGGCCACAGAAGCTCACTCTCCATCATTCAACAGCTGTTGACTGGACAGAGCTAGGACACACAGGAGGGGTCAAGGCAGACCAGGCCTTCACGTCCCCACCTCCTCGACTCTGTTCCAGTGGGCACCAGGCGACCAGCATGGGACCCTCTGGGAGACATTTACATCCAAACCAGAGCCCATGCAAAGGGGTCTTCGTCCACTTTAACCAAGAGGGACGTTCTGGTCATTGGGAACCAAGAGAGAGGGGAGGGGCACCCAGAGGGTCCTGATGAGGTCGAGCCTCCGGATCATCGTGGGTGACATTAAACCAGCCCTGAAACTTTCATGGAAGGGAAGCCTTCCGTTGTGCCCCTTGGCTGCAGCTGGACGGAGCCCCGTCCTGCGTTGCCCACCCATCTCCACGGCTGCGGGCTCTGTCTGGCCTCGCCTGGCCTCCGCGCCTCTTCGCCCTGGCTGGACTGCACGTCCAGAAGGTCAGGCAGAGGAGTGGACAGATAGATGCCGACCAGAGGGCTTGAGGGGCAGGTGGACACAGAACAGACCAACGTCAGGGTTTGTTCCTGCCAGGCACTGCCCTGCCCCAGGGAAAGGGAGTGTCTGAATCACCTGGAATGTTCGCAGTTAAAGTCACCTTCCTTAAAGCCAGCCTCCCTGAGGAGGCTGCAGGCATCCCACGGCCCACCCTGGGCACTGCGCCCATGTTAAAGTCCAGAGGTTCCCAAACACCACCAGGGTCAGCTTTTTAACATTGTCATCACATAGAAAAGCAGCTCCGTGGCCACCTGTCAACCCCATCGCTTTACCCCCACCCAGTGGTCCTCTCCCCGAACCCCAGCCCCAGGTGGTCACCTGCCTACTTTCTGTCTCCCTCTATGTGACTCTTCTGGCCACACATTTAAGAAACATTCCTCCTGGCCAGCGTGTCTAGTGGCGCACACCTGAAATCCCAGCAACCGGGGAGGCTAAGGCAAGAGGATTGCAAACTGGAGGCTGGCCTCACCAAATCAGCAAGGCCAGCTGCTCAGCTTAGTGAGAGCCTGTCTCAAAAATAAATAAAGTAGGAAGAGCTGAGGATTTGCTCAAGAGTAAATCCACCCTAGGTTCAATGCCCAGTGCTTGCCCCCCCAAAAAAACCTTCCTCCTATCTAACTGTAATTATGTAGCCTTTGACCAACATCGACCCACCCCCTTTTCTCCCTAGCACACCCCCCCCCCCCCGGTCCCCATCCTTCACATTATACCTCTGTGAGATCCAGGTTTGAAGATTCCACATGACGGACACCAGGCATGAATCACTTTTAGAATATTTAAAAAAAAAAAGAATGTGGTGGGGACGTGGATGTTCAGGAGGGACACTCCCTGCAGTGCAGTGCGCACAGTAGGGCAGCAGAGGCCTCTTAGGCAGCATTGCAGCTGCCCAGGAAGGGGTACCAGGTTCAGAGGGGATACCTTCACTGTGGTGGGTCAGCTGGAAGGTGATGACCCCGTGTGGCTCTCTGGGGTAAGGAAGGACAATGGCCCTGGGCCCTCTGCTCCCCCGAGAGCCTGCCCATTGTCATCTCCGGGGCTGAGGGACCCATGTTCTACTCACTAAGCGAGAGCAGGCCCAGGCTGCAGCCCCAGGGACTCCCACCTGGAGAGCCTGGTCACTGCGTCTGATCCTGCTCCCCCCCCACCCCACGCCAAAGGGGCCATGCTCCCCCCAGAGCTGAAACCTGACCTCGTCACCACTCGCTCTTCCCTGGAAGGACTCCTCATTGTCCTTCCTGTGGCGGATCGGGCTGGCGCTCCTGATTGAGAAGATTCTCCGTCTTCGAGGATGACTTTGGCAGAGTCATCTTGGGGACCTCCTTTGTCTGGGGTGATTCAGGATTGTTCCTGCATCCAGATCCCAGTCGGAGGATGCTGCTTCTCGGGGTCAGAAGGCCTCGTGCCTTCCAGACCTGCGGCTGTTTAAAAACGGAGGACAAGACTTTCTGGTGATCTTGCCGGGAAGCTCTTGGAGATCCCGTGATGGACTCCGTCTGCTTCTCTGCTCCCGTCAACTGAGCGGGGAAATCACTGGGTAGAAGACTCCACTTGGACCCAGCTGGTGATAGGCCGAGACCTTATAAAGCCGTGGCTACTGCAATGTGACTTTGTTATTTAATCACTTTGCCCAGAGAAGACAGAAGCACGCTTTATCCCACCATGCGGAGTAATCACAGATTCCAGTTTTAAGGAATCTGAATGGATGACTTTAAGGGATTTTTTCCAGCCATGAAGGAAATACCCACCCCGACAGAAGGTGTGATACCAGTAATGTCACTCAGAGCCACACAAGGCCAATCTCGTCTGCCCAAACCCCCTGCCGCTGAAAGCAAGCGCGCACTACAGTGGCAATGCCAGCTGCTGCCCTGTCCCCACACCTGGTGGACAGGCCAGACCCCCTGGATCCCCACCTGTGCATGCCCAGCTCCAGGCTCTGGCCAAACCTCCGAGGGCTTCAGAGTCCTGACCCGATGGAGCAGAGGAGTGGAGGTGCACCCCAGGGAGAAGGGTCACCAGGTACCTGACCCTTGCACGAAGCTGAAGGTCAGTGGGTCAGTTTGCAGCCCGAGTCCTGAGCACCCCAGGGACCTGCCTTCCTCCCTCCCTCCCCGTGGGAGCTGCTGTGGTGTGAAGGCACCCCTCCAAAACCCAGGCGCTGTCCTCGGGCAGCACCCACAGGTGGGGTCTCCAGGAGGTAGCTGGGCAGCGAGGGCTCCTCCCCTGTGGACACCATCAGGTGCCCTGTACCAGGGCTGGACGAGGGCGTGGGGTCCCCTTTCTGCCCGTCTGTCCCAGGAGGAAGAAGCTAGGAGGACCCGGTGCCTGAACTTAGGCTTGGCCTGTAGATTAGGGTTCCTTATAAACTACCCGGCCTCAGGGGCTCCGAGGGGTATGTCTACGATCCCAGCCGCTCTGAGGCAGAGACAAGAGCGTCTCAAGTTCAAGGCCAGCCCGGGCAACTTAATGAGACCCTATCTCAGAATAAAAAATAAAAAGGGCTGGGGGGCGGCTCAGTGGTGGGACACCCTGGGTTCCATCCCCAGCACCCTGCTCCTCTCTCCTCCCCACCTTTGGTATCTTTTCTTTTAGTATTTTTTAGTTGTAGATGGACACAGTACCTTTATTTTATTTATTTATTTTCACGTGGTGCTGAGGATGGAACCCAGGGCCTCGCAGGTGCTAGGTGGGCGCCCTACCCAGAGCCACGACCCCAGTCCCCTTCGCACCTGTTCAAAGGACTCGCTCCAGTGGTATTTCTGGGGTTTGAGACAGAGCCCAGAGGAGTCTGTCTCTGGGGACAGACAATGGATAACGGCTCCCAGCATGTCCCGCAGGCCTTGAGCCCCCTGCTCTGCCCCTCCTGGAGAAATGGGTGGGCGAGGGAGGCTCAAACAGAACACGTTAGACAGGCTTGACCCAGAAAATCCCAGCAGGACACAAGAGGTGGCCAAGAGCCCCCACCTGTGGGTCAGATAACAATCATGCCAACACGTGGCGGAGTGTTCCTGTTCCCTTCCTATTAAGGCTGCCTTTCCAGCTCTGCCACCAGTCACGTGACGTCACTTCCCCCCACAGAGCTCTGTTTCTTCACCTGTTGGACAGGTTTCAGGGTGACTCTCCTAAGTGCCCAGTGTGGGGTAGATCTTGCTATTCCCATCTGTGCAGGGACAGGTGGAACGTCTATTTTCCGTTGCTGTATCAAATATCCAAGGCTGAGAGCTTTATGAAGAAAAAAGGTTTATTTGGCTCAGCTCTGGAAGTTCGAGAACATGCGCTGGCTTCTGCTAGGTTCTGGTGGCTTTTGTGGTGGGTGACATCATACTGGGGTAGCATGTTGGAGGTAGAGCTCACGGGGTGACACAGGAAGCCAGAGACGGTGAGGGACTGGTCTTGCTCTCGCTGTACCAACAAGAACTCATTCCTAGAGACCAGCACTGACCCCTCCCCATGTCTTAACCGCGCGGCCCCTCCCACCCGGCCACCCTGGGGACCGAGCTTTCGTCCCAGCGCCCAGCACGGAGGTCCCACTCAAACCACATCCACGCCATGGCCACAGCTTTCTTCTTCGTACCTTGGATCTTGGAGAGGAAGCCAGATGGGGTGGGGCGGGGGTGGGAGCTTTACAAAGTGCCATTCTGACTCTGGGAACGCCTGGGTGACCTGCACTTCTCGGATCTACCTACTGGGCACTGGAGGATGCTTCTCGGAGGCAGCAATCTGTAGCCAGATAAATGGGGGACTCTCTCCGCTAAGCAAGGGTAAGCGTGGTTCCTCATGGTTGCCGTGCGGGAGCCCAGATGTACAGGGTGGTAGAAATAACTAAGACAGGGACCCACCCAGGCGGCCGGCCGTTCCCAAGGGTGTTGATGAACTGACTCTTTGCATCTGTGGTGACTAGCTTCCCGCCCAGGTGCCTGGAGGGAAACAGAGGTGTCAGATGGCAGATCCGGCTACTGTAGGTAGTGAGCTCCCCGTCACAAGGCACAGGCAAGCTGGGAAGAGGGGGGATGTGGGCGGGGCCTGTGGGGACCACCTGGAACTGAGGGAGGCTGGTCTTGTGTCAAAAGACTCTGAGGGTTGGGCTGGTTTTCTGTGGGGAGTCCAGGAGTTTGGGGTTTGACTTAGAAGGACCACCCGCTCCTGGGATCCGCTCAGAAGATCCAGGACAAGGGGCACGTGGTCTGCCTTGTCCTCGGAGGGACTGTGGCTCGGTGGTAGAGCCCTTGTCTGTCACGTGTGCAGCCCTGGGGGTCCATGCCCAGCAGGCCAGCAAAAAAATTAAAAAAAAAAATAAAAAGCAGCGTCCTCTCTGAGGTCCATCCTGAGCGGCACATGTCCCCCCTTGGAGGTAGACAGCCCAGTCCCGGCTGGGAGGTCCTGCACATCTGGCCCCAGGGATCTCGAGTGATCTCAAGATCCAAGTGACCTGGAGGAGGGGAACTTCTCTGGCTTGGACCTCGGACCTTGGTCCATCCTCGGAGGGCTGCGGTGAGGGTCCCGGCCTGGGCAGCAGCCGGGGCCAGCCCAGGGACAGTGCCAGGACCTCGGGAAGCTTTGAGCCCTGGGCCACATCTGGAGGTGCCTGCTCCTCTCCTGCAGGGCCACGGGACTCCCTCCCCCACTGCCCAGCAGCGACCTTGACTTTGACCTTGACGGCTCACCTCAGCTGCACACATTCCGGCCCCTGCCCCGGCCCCTGCTCCTGCGCCTAAGCCCACCCCTGAACATGCAGCCAGCCCCCAGCCCTCCTCGGGACCCCTCCTAAGGCAGGATTAGATGAGCCCCGGCTCTGATCTGGGCTTCATCCTCAGTGGCTCTAATTACTGTGGGAGTCCAGGAGTGGCGCTGGCCTCCTGCACCCTGCACCTCGGGCGCACACCCAAGCGGCCCCTGAGCCTGGAGCGCACACGTATCCGGGCCGCCATCCCGTCACCGTAACGAAGGCCTGACATAATCAACCTGTGAAGAAAAAAAGGGCCCCTGGGCTCACGGCTCTAGAGGTTCCACTCCGTGGCCAGCAGCCCCTCGCTTTGGGCCTGTGGCAGCACGTCCAGGCAAGAGCACGGGATCGAGCAGAGCCCTGCAAGTCGTGGCCAGTAAAGAAAAACAGAAGAGGAGCCTGGGGTCCTACAGTGCCCTTCCAGGTCCCCCCCCCCACTGGCCTGAAACCCCCCACTAGGCACCATCTCTTAAAGATCCTGCCCTCCGCCCCTCCAAGAGGCCCAGGCTGGGGCCGAGCCTTGGTGGGGACATTCCAGATCTGAACTTCTGAACTCCATACCCGAGCGATCCTGAGCCCCAGGCGTGGCCCCTGGAGTGGCCCAATCACCAGCGTCCACTCCAAGTGTCAGAGATAGATCCTAGGGTCCGGCTGCCCCAGGGCCAGCTCCCTCCTCTGCGGCTGGCCTTGTGAACCAGGCAGGAGGCCCCCTGAGGCTGGGGCAGTGGGCGTGGGCAGCGCCTGGGGCAGTGGGCATGGGCAGGGCCAGGCTTGAGGCCTCAGCTGTGGGGGTGGAGAGGAGTTTAGCGCCCACAGAGGCGTCTGGGTGGTGGCTCCATGAGCGGCTGGTGCAGGAGCCACAGGATCTTTGCTGTGACGCCATCCAGATGGGGACCAGTCCCTCCGTCCCTCCCCAGGCTGCCACCTCCCCTCCCCTCTCCGGTTTGTGGGGCTCTGTGGAAACCCATCACTCGTGTCACATCCAACCTCCCCTGGCCGTGGGGCACTTGAGGGAGACCCAAGACCTTGCTGGCTGTGCGGGGGACTTTCCTTCTGCCCTGGACAGCTCTTGGGGCTGCTGGGACACCTGCTCCCACCCCCACCCGTCTGCGCCCCCCTGTGCCTCGCTGGGCCCATTAATTAGGACTGATGGCATTACCAGGGACAGAAGTCCTCCTCCAAACGGAGAACGGTCCTCCGCTGACCTGGTTCAGAACGTCATTGTCACGGTGGCAGCCTCAGCACGTTAAGGTAAAGCCCGGGGGCAGTTTTGTGGTTCCAGCCGTGAACCCGGCCACCCTGGGGGGAAGGAAGCCTGGGCCCCGGACATAGGAAGACCCGGGATGGAACCCTGCCACAGCCACTGGCTGTGTGTCCTAGGAAAATTGCTCACCTTCTCTGGGTCGCCGTTTCTTTATTACCGTAGGTGGGGCAAATGTTACTAGTGAGAGCGTGGCCTGATTCCCCCGTGGGTTTGATGGAGGAGCCAATCATGTACCTTAGTTGTGTCCTAGGCCTGGCCAATGAGGCCGGGCCTGTGAGCCGGGCAGGGTCCTTGGTCCAGTCGGTGTACACGGCGCTGGCCTGGAGGAGAGACCCTCCCTCTACCCTTGGCTGGACCACGGTGGTGGCCTTGTAGAGCCGGGCAGCAGTGCCTCTGGCCCTCTTCGGTTCCCTCAGCTCCCTCCCCAGCCCCTTTCTCCCACCCCAGCCCAGCCACAGAGCGCTGGCCCAGCAGGTGCGAGCCCAGGTCCCACCCCCGGGGGACGGGCCTCCTCTGCCCTGCCCGGCCCGAAGCAGCAGGCCCGACTGACCACCACCGGAGCCTCCCAGACTGGGAGTTAAAACGAACCTTCCCTCATTTTAACTCGATTTCTCAGGCGTTTCTCGCCATGGAGGAAATCTGACCGTCCCCTGACCTCTGCTGGGTCACCCGGGCTGCCCGGGGCGTGGCAGGTTGCAGCCACTCACACAGCTGTCCCGCCCACAGCGGGGCCTCTGGGCTGTGACATTTGACAGCCCTGTCTGTCCCTTTTGAGTCTTTCCCTTTTAGCCGCCGGCCACCCATCTGGCTCTTGTGTTTCTGATTAATCCTCCTTCCTCTTCCAGAGCCTGGGCAGCCGTACTGGGCCCTGAGCCGTCTTGGGCTGGCCTGGACACACTGTATGGTCCAGGTGGGTTTGAGGCTGAGGGGCTTCCCTCATCTTGGGTGAGCCCGAGGATCATGCTGCGGGAGACCTCAGGAGTGCATTACAGCGACGAGCCACTCTTACAGGCTAATCATTGGATTGAATGTAGAGGAAAACCCCACCTCGATGAGGAAGAAAATAAATCGAAGCCGGTCGTGGTGGCCCACGCCTGTCATCCCAGCCCTCGGGAGGCTGAGGCAGGAGGATCGAAAGCTCAAAGCCAGCCTCAGCAACAGCGAGGCCCTAAGCAACTTAGTGAGACCCTGACTCTAAATAAAATACAAATAGGGCTGGGGATGGGGCTCACGGGTCGAGTGCCCCTGAGTTCAATCCCTGGTACCAAAAAAAAAAAAAAAAAAAAGAAGTGAAATTGAAGATGGCAACAAAATCTGACCGATTCTGGAAACTTCTGTTTGAGTCTGGAGAGGCTACTTGGCTCCCTGTGGGAAACAGGCAGCTTGGCTCAGCAGGAGAGGGCAGAGATCTTACGTCCTGGGGGCCCCGGATGTGTCCACGCGGCCCCGTATCAGGCCACCGGTCCGGACCTCCAGTGCCTCACCCACAACATGGTGCGCACGTCGCCTTCCCCGTGAGGTTGTTGTAGGATGAAAGAGATAAAAGGCAAGTTCAGAGCCGGGCTGCAAACCCTCGATCCCCACTTAACGCACGTCTCTATCATTATCCTTATTAATCTCATTAAGGCGCCTGCGCCCCAACCATCCCATCAGCCGATGGCCTGTGGCTGCCCTGCCTCCTTCCCATGCCCAGACCTCCTCCCCCCGAGCTGGGCATCAGTCAGCGGCCGTCGGGGGCCATTATTCTCCCATAGCCCTAGTGAGATGCACAGGTGTCTGGCCTGCGCACGTCTGGGTTGTTCAGCGAGATGGCCACTGGGATCGAGTCCAGCTCCGCAAGGCTGAGGGCCTGCAGAAGGGACAGGTGACATTCCTGATGGAATGTATGCTCAAGGTTCCTGGTGCACAGAGTCACCGGGTAGATGGTAGGAGAAGCCAAGCTGACCAGACCCCTCCAGGGACGTCGGTGGACGCAGCCTTCAGTGCCTCTGGTCAAAACACTCGTAGGACTTTAGGGCTCAGTGGTCACAGCCAAGCTCCCATTTGGCAGAAGAGGAGACAAAGGCTCAGAACGACATGTCCGGGGCCTCCCAGCCCGTTGGTGGCAAGGCCAGGACGAGAATCCAGGTCCTGTTCCGGAGCTGAGCAGCCGTGTGACGTCTGCAGTGTGCGGGTATAAAAAGATGCCTGGGTCTGTGTCCAGGAATGTGACACAACCCCCCACGTGGCTCCCTGCCCAAGGCAGAGGGTCATTTCCCTTTACTCCAACACGGGCTCCTCTGAGTGACTCACCGCTACCAACAATACTGGGACTTCAGAGGTTGGGTCATAAAAAGAGTAGGACCCTCACCTGGTCTTCTTTCTCTCCTTCACCTTCTCTCTCTGAATCTGGCCGCCATGTTTTAAGCATGCTCAGGAGGCCCTGGTGGGAGGACGGTGTGGGGAATTTCCAACCATACAGGCGCCATATTTATTTATATATAATTTTTCTTTTTTTATTTATTTGTTGTTGATTCATTCGTTCATTCATTCATTCATTCATTCATTCATATTTGGTGCCAAGGATTGAACCCAGTGCCTCACACATGCTAGGCAAGAGCTGTACCACTGAGCCCCAGCCCCAGCTCACGAGCGCCATCTTGGAAGCTCATCTTCTAGCTCCAGTCAAGGCCACAGATAATTGCAGTCCCCAGTGATGTCCTGACCACAACCTGATGACAGCGTGTGGCCCAGAAATGCCCCACCAAGTTGCTCTCAAATTCCTCACCCACAGAAACTGTGGGACATGATGTATGTTTACTGTTGTTGTTTGAAGCTACTAAGTTTGGGGGTAATGACGAAGCAGAGATAGGTAACTAATACGGGATTAGTTCATATCTGGTAGATAACCAAGACCTGATTTAACCAGGACTCTTTAATTTGGAAGCAATAAAAATTCAGTTCGACTAGTGGTGGAAAGCCAATTCAATCTGTTCCTGTATTAGCAGAGATGGAGACGGCTTCGGGAATTCTAGGTGTTGGAGTGATACCATCCAGATCCCTCCCTTTTATTTTGTTTTTGTTTATTTTGGAACTGGGGATTGCACCTAAGGATGCTTTACCACTGAGCCCCATCCCCAGCCCTTTTTATATTTCATTTTATTTAGAGACAGGGTCTTGCTGAGTAGTTTCGGGCCTCGCTAAGTTGTTGAGGCTGGCTTTGAACCCATGATCCTCCTGCCTCAGCCTCCTGAGCTGCTGGGATGACAGGCATGAGCCACTGCGCTCTGCTGTATAGACATTTTTAATAGATCAGATTAGATCATTTGATGATATGGTAGATATTTTTTGGTCTTAATCATGTTAGTTTTTGTTTGGCTTCTGTTTTTATTACTTTTGGATATGGTTCTGTGTGGCTTTTCTGTGTCTTTTATATGAGCCTATGTTTCTTCGGATAAGTCTTAAGGTTTGTACCTTTCTTATCATTAGAACACTTTTTCATAATTCCCTGTATCCCTCGTTTCTTTTGGCATGGCCCGTTAGTTTTCTACCATGAATCAAAATAAAACGTCCTAAAATTTCTCCTACTTCCCCCTCCTTCCCTCTCTCTGACGACCTAGTTTGATTTATCTTGTTTTTGGAGGAATTGGGGATTGAACCCAGAGCATTACAGAGACTACCCACTTTCGGATAAGCATCTTATTTTTTTTATGACTATCTTTGTAACAAAAATTAAGCTTCTGCTAGTTGTGGTAGCAAAAGCCTGTCATCCCAGCAGCTTGGGAGGCTGAGGCCGGAGGATCACAAGTTCAAAGCCAGCCTCAGCAATTTAGCAAGGTGCTAAGCAACTCAGTGAGGCCCTGTCTCTAAATAAAATACAGCATAGGGCTGGGGAGGTGGCTCAGGGGTCAAGTGCCCCTGAGTTCGACCCCCAGTCAACCCCCCCGCCCAAAACCAAGTAAGGTTCCATTTCTTTCCCACGACATGTGGACATGTCAGCTTTGCCTGGCTTTCTCTGGTCTCCGTCTAGTCAAAGGAGAGAATCAGTCTATTTAAATGTTTCTATCCTACCTTCTACAAACTTCCGCTAGTCACATTTCCAATTTCCCAGGTTTCTCTCGGTAGAGTCCCTTCCGTAACCTCATCGTGTACTTGCTTTAATCTCGAGTAGACTCCGGGTTCACCAACGGTCTTGCCACAATTCACTCCAGTTATTTCTTAATTGGAGTATGGGTCACTCAGCTTTGGGTTGCTGGGACCCAAATACCTCACGAGAACGACTCGGAGGAAGAAAGGTCTATTTGGGGTACACTGTTTTCAGAGGTCCCAGGCCAAGGCCCAGGGGCTCCACTGCTCTGGGCTGAGGTGACGCAGAACAACATGGCGGCAGGCGGGCAGAGCAGAGCTGCTCAGCACAGGGCCACCAGAAGCTCTGCTACAGCACATGGCACAGGGGACTCCCTCGGCCTCTCTCTACATGTATGTGAGAGGTCGAAGCTCTGGCTCCTGAAGCAGGTGGAGGGAGGTCCCCCACTCCGGTCCTGTGGCATACAGTCCGCTCAGGTGGCCCGTGCCTGGCCTCTGCTCCCGTGGAATGGCACAAGCCACGCGGTCTTGAAGAATCTAAACCTGGTCCCCGGGAACGCGGACCCCATGTCGGATCTGACTTTCCAAATGAAGCCAGAGCTCCGGACTTGGATGTGAAAGGCTTTGCCTTTTTGATTTTGACAGATTCTTTCTGTATTTTTAAGAAGTGTAGGGGCTGCACCCATGGATGGGACCTGGGGACAGTGGCCATGTCCCGGATCCCTTCCTAAGCTGTGGAGGGAAGCCTGGAGGGTCCTCTGGTCTTTGCACGTCGGTTAGCTGGAATAGTCCAAAAATAATTAGGAAGGGAGGGAGCTGGACCTCTGGACTCCCAGCACTGACCACGGTGGAGACACGGCCTTCGACGGGGGAGGGGAAGAAGGGGTCCTCGGTGGCTAATTGTCCCAGGGGCCTCAGCCACCCCTGGGGAGTCCCTTGAGCCTCCCAATTCCGCCGAGGGCCAACCCTGCTAATCAACTTTTTATTTCATTTTTCCAAATCACCTTGGAGGCCCGCTCGGCCTTTGTGCAGCTGTAATCTTTCTTAATTAGATAATTGAAATAATCATCCAATTAAGCCCTTCCCTGCCCCTTCCCCGAGTGCGGCTGGATGCAGCTGGCCTCTCGTTTCCGCTGACTCTGGTCTCGGCCTCCCGCAGGCCTGGGCAGGTTCCACGCTGCTTTCTTCCCTCTTCCTGAGCTCAGAGCGGCGGGAGCTCCACTTCAGGTCTGCTAATGCCCAGACGGACTCCACAGGCCACGGACAGCCCGAGTCGCAGCCGGCGCCACGTCCTGGTGGAGGAAAGAGTCTCAGATGCCGAGGACCTGAATCCCAGACCTACCCGTTAGGAACCCCATGACCTTGGATGTACCACAGTGGCTTGGAACATGGGCCCTCGGACGTACCATGACCACCTGGGTTGTGGGTCCTTGGCCGTGACATGACCATCTTGGACATGGGCCCTTGGGCGTACCATGATCACCTTGAACAGGGATCCTTGGGCTCCCACTATGACCTTGAACAGGGGTCCTTGGGGTCCCACTATGACCTTGAACATAAGGCCTGACTCTTGTTTTTTTTTTTTTTTTTTAATATTTTTTCTTTTCTTTTTACTTGTTGATAGACCTTCATTTTATGCATTTATATGTGATGCCGAGGATCGAATCCAGGGCCTCACACATGCCAGGCAAGTGGGCTCCTGCTGAGCCCCAGCCCAAGACCTGACTCTTTGGAGCTGCGGTTTCCTCATCTGTTAAGGGTGTCAAAGGAGGAGCTACCTCCAATTAAGTAGTTGCCATGAACTTAATTGAGATAATTAAGTGAGGCTGTTGGCCCGGTGCCAGGCACCAAGGGCGCCCTCCCTGTGCCAGTCTGTGGAACATGGAGACAATGGATCCTTGAGCGGTCACACTTGGCATTATTCACTTGTTACAGCGACAGGAAGAGGAAAGAGCTTGTGGAGATGGATGAGTGGCCAGTGGCTCCGGGCCCCCATTGGCTGTCGGGTGCCATGACGCTGTGTTTCACCCCACCTGGTGTCTTGACGATCCAGTCCTCCTCCTAGATCACTCTAAAACTGCGCCCCTCCCTGGCGCTGGGGATGGAGCCCAGGGTGCTCTACCCCTGAGCTGCGGCCCCTCGTCCTTTCTACTTTTTAGTTTGAGACCGGGTCTTGTTAAGTTGTCCAAGTTGGTCTGAAACTTGAGATCCTCCTGCCTCAGCCTCCTGAGTAGATGGGATGACGGGCGTGGGCACTGCACTCCCCTGACCTAAAACCACTTCAGAGAATGCGCCCTCAGGTGCGTTTTCCATAAGTGATATTTCAAGTCAGCTCCACCTGCACCAGGCATCGAAGAAGCATCCCCAGGGATTTACCAAGAAATAAGCTGTTAAATAAACAAGCATCCCACATGGGGGGAGTATATATATATATATATATATTTTTTTTTTTTTTTAAATTTAATTTTGGTATTAGGGACTGAGCCCAGGAGTGCTCTACCATGGAGTTGCATCCCCAGCCCTTTTTAATTTTTTATTTTGAGACAGGGTTTCACTAAGTTGCTGGGAGCCTTGCTAAATTGCTGAGGCATCCTCCAACTGGCAATCCTCCTGCCTCAGCCCCTCAGGTCGCTGGGATGACAGGTTCTAAAAGGAAATCCAAACCAGTTTCAAGTAATCACACACACACACACACACACACACACACACACACACACACAATAAATAAATAAATAAAATAAAACCATTTTAAACAGGAATACAAGGTGTCCTTGATACGCTAACTAAGGATGGACAAGAATCCAAAAAAGCCTACTATTCCCAGGATTGCAGAGGAGAACAAAGGTCGGCTGTAGTTCCAGAATCCAAATCCCCAATCCCTACCCTATCTGCTTAAAATTCCAACAGGCTCTGGCGGGGACCCCTCCTGACTCAGCCTGGGCCACTGTCCTTCCTCCACGGTCCTACCCCACCCCCAGAATTTCAGCTCCATCCTCTTATTTCCAGAAGCGTCCGGGATTGAATGTCAGCGGTAGCGGACTCTGCGGAGAGGATATTTTCTGTGTGCTTTTTAATCTTTTAAGAATTATGCAAGTCATACATCACTTTTTTTAATGCCTACCAAAAGGAAAGAAAAATGATGCCTAAAAATATATATATATTTTTTTTTTAAATCGTTTCTCAGTGGTGTTTTCCTTTCTGGAATGTGCTTTTGAAAAGCGGGAACCTTCACCCCCTGGGTGGGGAAACAAAGTGCTTCCTAAGCAGTGCCTTTCTCAGGGTGGAAAAACAAAGTATTGTGAGGCGCGGTGGCAGGAGGATGGCAGCTGAGGTCGGCCTGGGCAACTCGGCAAAACCCTGCCTCAAAATAAAAAGTAAATGGGGCTCAGGGTGTAGCTCAGTGGTAGAGCATCCTGGGGTTCAATCCCCAGTTCAAAATAATAATAATAATAATAATATGGAGGCTGGGGATGCGGCTCAGTTGGCAGAGTGCTTGCCTCGCATTCACAAGGCCCTGGGTTCAATCCCCAGCACCACCAAAAAAGAAAAAAACATGAAATGCACAGAGGCTCCCAGCTCCCCAGCCCTGCGGGGTTGGACTTTCCTAGAGAGGCCTGTTCTCTGGTGCAGAAGGAAGTCAGCGCTCCGGACAGGTCTCAGCCCCGGTTTCCAGCACCTGCTGAGCCATCTGGGCCTCTGCTTTAGTGCACGCTAGTGGCCCCGAGATGCCACCCCTCCCAGTGCACACACTTGTCTAGGGCAGACTTGGGACACTGGTGGGGGAACTCAGAGAGAGGGAGTGGGGCTTCAAAGCTGTCACTATGTCCTTGCTGACTCTATCCTGCTGTCCCATGGGCTGGTCTGGGCTCTGGGGAGGCCACAGCCCTGGCGAGGTCCACCTGGGAGCAGCTCCTGTCCCCAGCCACGCCAGTGCGCCCTCCTGCACACGGATGGAACCACCAGCTCCGGGAAAGACCCCCTGCCAGTCACCTTCCAATTCCTGACCCACAGAAACTGGGAGGTCGTGTTGACTTTCATTTTAAGCAGCTAAATTTTGCAGCGGTTTGTTATGCAGAAATAGACCATTCCCAGACCCGCCTTCCCATCTACAAGGCCCAGACTCCTCCGGCTTGGCTTCGCAGCCCAGAGGGGTCTCTCCCGCCCGCCCCGCCCCATTCCTCTCGGGCATCCACTGGAGCTAGAGGGAAGGACAGCTCCCCAGAGCTGGCCTGTGCTGTGACCGTGTCCTTCATCATCCACACCGATCCCTCCCCAAGAGGGAAGCAGGTGCTGTCCACAGAGATCCTGGGGATGAGTGAATCCAGGACAGTTCCAGGTCCAACTGCCACCCCGTCGTCACCCGTCTAGGAGCCGTGCCAACCCCGCCCCAGAGCCGCCAGAGGCAGCAGGCTGCTCCAGGCGTCCAGCTTCGCCTGCCTGGCGCGGCCGCCGGGGAAGATGTGGCTTCTTGCTTTTCTTATCATAGATCTCTCTCCAGGCACGTCTGCACCCAGCTGGGGAGGAAAAGGCAGAAAGGATATTTTTGCCAGTCTGGTAATTTCAACCGTCTTCCGTTACGATGTGGCTGAGGAGGGGGAGGGGCTCCCAGCTCTAAGCCCACCTCCCACCCTCCCCCAACCCACCCCCAGCCCCTAGGATGGTCCCTGGGTGGATGGGGACACACACACACACACACACACACACACACACACTCAGTGGGGACACCAGGAAGTGGACTGGGAACCCCTGAGGCGCTCCTGCTGCACACAGCTTGGTGCCTCGTGTTCTAGAACTACCGCCATCTCTCATCACCTGGGGCTTAGGCTCGGGACAGGTGCGGCCACTGAGGGGCTGCAGCGCCAGCCTGGCTGTGAGCCCGTGGACTGTGAGCGTGAGTCACCAAGTGATCCTTTCTCTAATTTGTGCCAAGGCGTCCCTGGGCTGGCACGGGCCCTAGCAGCAGCCGGGTGCCAGGTTATCTGCCCCTGCGTTGTATCCCTCACCTGCCGCAGCCCGTGGGTCCTGACCACAGGCCGCAGCTCTTTTGGCTTCTCCCTGGTCCTGTGCCCGGCCCAGGGTCCATTCTGGGTACCTCATGGCTCTGCAGAGGCCATAGAGGGCCGGGCATCCTCCTACCTGCCCCCCACCACCACCCGTGCGACCAGGGAGACATGTGCCAGCCAGCCACTAGGTCCCCTTCGGGGGCAAGAGACTCCCTCAGATTTCCTGGGGGAGGGATCCTCTTCCCTGGTGGCCTCCCCCCTCCCCACCACTTCCAGCTTGATTCTGAATTCCCTCCCCTCCAGAGAGACCCCCCCCCCGTGGGTGGGGTGGCCTGGAGGAATTTCAGAATTCCACACCCCTCCCCCAGCGTGCGGCCTTCCTGCCGAGGAGGACACTGACCATCTAGACGGTCACTTTCCCGCCTGTTTCGTGGGGTGGCACCTACAGAAAAAGCCATGTTTACGATAGCTGTCTGTCCTGGAGGGGTCTGGTACCCCAGAGGCGGCCGCCCACTCTGAGAGTAGAGGGGACAAATCTCTTGGTGTCGACCGGGAAGACCTCCCTAGAGTGGACCTGTCGTGGTGAGCTGGGAATGGGTCACTCGAAACACCTCTTCTGCCTCATGAAGCCTGCTTTCAAGGCCCGTGTCCCTCTGCGGAGGTCAAGAGCGGCCGCTTGGCTGATCAATGGCCCCTTTCTTCTCTGCTATTTCTCCTTCCAGGGACAGTAAGCTCCTAGCTCAGCCCTGGGGCTGAAGGAGAGCAGGGCAGTTTGAAGTAGGAAGGGGAAGCCCACAGGCGTGATTTGGGTGAAAGGGGACCCTCCTGCAGTTGTAATGATGAGACTCCCTCGGGGGTGGGCTTGCTGGCCAGTCCCCCCAGAAGCCACACACTCTAAGACCTGCAGCAGCGGCGCTTGGTGGCTAAACAGCCCTCCACAAAGGCAGGATCCGGTTACCTCCAGAGCTTTTCTTTTGCTGAGTGGCTTATGCAAATGTGGGGCCAGCCTGGTGACTCTGGGCAGGAAGGGGAGAGGGCACCGCCCGCTTTTCCAGCCACCCCTGAAGGCTCCTAGCTAATCTCCAGGGATTAACTGGGCTTGTTCTTGAACTTGATGTAAATACAATAATGCAGGATGCCCCCCACCAGCGTCAGGTCCCTGGGGTCACCCGTGGTGTTGCAGACAGCAGCCACACACCTGTAATGGATGAAGGCGTTTGTCTTGGGTCCTGGGGGTTGAACCCAAGGCCTTGTGCGTGCAAGGGTCAGCGCTCTGAGCCACCCGGCCGCATCCACAGTCCTTTCTTTTTGGGGGGGATTGAACCCAGGAGCGCTCTATCACTGAGTTAAACCCCAGCCCTTTGTATTTTTTATTTTGAGGCCGGATCTCCCTAACTTGCCCAGGCTGGGTTTAAACCTGTGATGCTCCCACCTGGGCATCCGCCAAGTGGTGGGGGTTGTGGGTGTGCTCCACCCCACCCCACCCCCCTGCCCCCCTCCAGCTTACCTGAAATTTACTTGGCCCTCCCAGGCTCCACCTGGACCATGTCCATTTTGGCTGTTGCTCACGAGGAAGCTGCTAGAACCTTCTATCCAAGCCTTTTCGTGGACATCCTTCCTGTCTCCTGCTACGTGGGGATTTTTTTCTTTTATACTCTCGTTAAAGTATTCTTTGCTTCTCGTGAAAGTAGTGTAGGTTCGTTTTGTGGAGGGCTGTTTAGCCACCAAACAGTTTCTAAAACCCCATCATCCGTGGACACCCGGTTTGGCCTCCCTCCTTGTCTGGGCTTGCGGTTGGGAGGTTTTACCCAGGAGGGACGTGGAGGCCACTGGCCCCCGCCCTCTCCTTCAGCCTACAAGATGCAGCCTGATGAAGAAGTGCTGGACGGTTGGTCGCAGGGCAGTGGGTCCCCCCCATGGCTGGCCGACCGACCGTCACCAGCCACAGATTGAGTGTGTGGGGAGTGGGAAATTGGAAATCAGATGTGGTGAGGGTAAGGAAGAGGTGGGCAGGAAGCGGCCTCAGGACAGCCTCAGGATGCACAGGCCGCTGTCCAGGAGGGACTAAGCAAGGCCCTCTAAGTAAAATATAAAAAGGGCTGAGGATGTGGCTCAGTAGGTGAGCACCCCTGGGTTCAATGGCAGGTACCCCCCAAAAAAGATCACTGCTGTGGAGAGAGACACTGTGGGTATCACGTGAGATGACACATGGAAGGAGCTCGATAAACCTCTGCCATCGCTATCTCTGAGGAGGTCCCTGCTGAAGGAAACGGAAACTTACAAAACCCTCAGAGAAAAAGGGAGCTCAGGACTCTGCTGCAGTCTCCCTCATCTGCCCCAATCCCCCTGCCTGCCCCAAAGTAATGGCCAAATGGCCCCATGACCTGGCCCTGCTAAACCTGTAGAGCTCAGACCTGTGTCACCCACCACCATTTCCCTCTCCTGCTTGATAAAGCATCTCTGATCCGATGAGGTCCGTCTGTTTCTGTTTCTTTTTGTATTCTCCTTCATTGCCTTCTACCTGAATGGCATGGACTTGTGGACAGGGTCCTTCATACACTCATTTTCTTTCTTTCTTTCTTTCTTTTTAACAACGAAAAAAGGAGGTGCCCTTCTCTGTAGGTACAAGTATCAGAAATACAGCTCAGAAGTCCTGGCATTCACAAGTGCCTTTTGAAAGCGGAGAATGTCAAAGACATGTAAATCATACTCTGTGACACAAGAGCCAGTCTTTCTGAAAGCTTTTGCAACCGGTAACTCATTGGCTGCTGACCAAGAGTCCCAGCAGTTCCCAGACCCAGTCGTGAGCCCAGTGTTTGCAGAAGGTCTGGATGGTGAGACCACACAGTTGGAATGCTCGGGGGTTGTGGTTTGGGTACTTGGTGTCCCCCAAAAGTTCGTGTGTGGGACCACGCAAGGACATTCAGAGGCGAAATGATTGGGCTAGGAGAGTTGACCTTGAGCCAGTGGATGAATCCACTGATGTGGATTAATGGGGTGGTAACTGCAGTCAGGTGGGGTGTGGCTGGAGGGTGTGGGTCACTGGAGTTTCCACCGGTGAGTGGTGAGTGGAGAGCGGTGAGTGGTGAGTGGAGAGCGCTCTCTGCTTCCTGGTGGCCATGTCCTGGACTGCTTTTCTCTGCCACGCCCTTTGCCATGATGGTCTGCCTCACCTTGGGTCCAGACCTACACAACTGGCTGACCGGGGTCCAAACCTCTGAAACCAGGAGCAAAAATGAACTTTTCTTCCTCTTCGTTGTTCTTGTCGCGTCTTTTGATCAGGAGACCATTCTGTGAACAGGAAACCCGGGGAAGGGCCCCTGAGCAGGGGGCGCCTGCTGGGGGAAGGACCTTCCTGTTGCAAGAGGGCCCAGCTGCAGAGCCAGGGGGGCCCAGGGGCAGTCCTCACACCCCACTCCTGCCCTCCACTACAGACAGGCAGCTGGCTGCCCCCGCCCAGGTCCCCCCCAGACAGAGGTGGTTCCAGGTCGCCCTCATGCTAGAGCCCTGGCCACCAGCAGCCACAGAAAACACCACTGTGTGTGACCGGGACCTGTTCTCTGACTTCTTCCCAGGCTGCTCAGGGCTCTGGGCCCAGGTAGATGCTCTCGCTGTCTTTGGCTCAGTTTTTGCCCTGAGTCTACCTGAAGTCCTAGCCGTGCTGGGGAACAGGGACTTCAGATCTTTGGGTCCTGCTAAGTATCACTGCGATGAAACCAGTCAGTAGCTCATCCAGGGGTTAGCACTGCAGAGGTGAGGCTGGCAACCACGCCCACGGGCCACAGCCACGCCCACATGCCTGACTAAAGCCCTCCCATGGTCCAAAGCCACGCCCACACTCCTGACTACAGCCACGCCCACATGCCTGACTAAAGCCCTCCCATGGTCCAAAGCCACGCCCACACTCCTGACTACAGCCACGCCCACATGCCTGACTAAAGCCATCCTATGGCCCACAGCCACGCCCACCTGCCTGCCCACAGCCACGCCCATGGCCCACAGCCACGCCCACACGCTAAGTGCAGTCTTCTCAAGGTCCAAAGCCACGCCCACAGATCTAGCCGCAGCCACGCCCCGTCACCCAGCCAAGGCCACAGTCTCTGGCTGCTCTGAGGCCGGCGCGGCCACACCCTCTGCCGCTGCCACCCCGCACGGACATTCCTTCTCACAGCTGCCCTCCGCCGAGTGGCTGTCACCACGTTCCAGAGAAATGACTCACCGAGACTGTAGCTTTTGGGGAAATCTGCTGCTAGTCTGTTTGGATGTCCCAAAGGCCGGTGTGGCCAGAGGCCAACAGATTGGCACCTGGACTCCAGCGCTCTCAAAACTCCACATTCAAGCCGGGCAGGGTGGCCACGCCCTGTACCCCCAGCCACTTGGGGAGCAGGGCTGGGGAAGGAGGATCACAAGTCCCAGAGGCCAGCCTCAGCAACTTAAGACCCTGTCTCAAAATAAAAAAGGGCCCAGTGGTCAAGCACCCCTGGGTTCCATCCCAGGTACAGCCAAAGGGACAAAGAAAAGGAAACTCTACATTCAACTCAAAACCGTACCCTCAGGGACTCGGAGCCATGCTGGGTGACCTCTGGGCCTGGAGCCCTGCACCACCCCCAGCTGCCCGGCACTGCAGTCGGTCCATCTCAGCAGGACATTGGAATGGCCCTCCACGTTTTCCTGTGCAGCCTAATAAAGCCTCATTTTCTCTCCTGTCCCTCTGCCACTAGGGTTCTTCATTCAGGGAAGCCATGCGGGGCCCGCGGAGGCCTGAGAGCTGCCCCATGCCCCTCAGCCGCTTTCCGTGTCCCTCTGGACTGGCTGTCTGGCTCCTCCCTCTAGAACGTGGGCTCACCAAGGTCACAGCCTGCGTCTGCCCCTTCCTTGTTTACAGGACAAAAATCATTCGTCTGGCAATGTCCTCATTTCTTCTCTCTCACCCCACCACATTCAGCCTCGTGATTGACAGCTGTCCCCTCCCCCTGGCTGCCGAGGAGGGGTGGATCCGGACCATGAAGGGACGGAGGAGGGGGAGCGAGGGGAGTGAATCAGAGTGAGTCTTCAACTTCAAGTGCGCAGAGCCACCTGGGATCCCTTTGAAATGCAGATGGATTGGAGGGTCTGAGCTGTAGCCCGAGGTCCTGCATTTCTAACCAGTTCTTCTGGGATGCCAACACCCCTGGTCCTCAGGCCACGCTTGGCTCCGCAGGAGCTGTGAAGGACGTGAGCCTGGAGCTGGGTTCTGTGGAGCAGCTTCAGCCCTGAGAGAAACAGAAGAGGAAGAGGGACGTTTCTTTCTCTTTTTTTTTTTTTTTTTTTTAAGAGAGAGGGAGAGAGAGAGAGAGAATTTTTTAATATTTATTTTTTTAGTTATCGGCGGACACAACATCTCTGTTTGTATGTGGTGCTGAGGATTGAACCCGGGCCGCACGCGTGCCAGGCGAGCGCGCTACCGCTTGAGCCACATCCCCAGCCCCAAGAGGGACGTTTCTGATGGGTGTTGTCACAGTCTCAGGGCTTGGTTGTCCTCCTTCAGGACCGTGAGCCTGTTGGCTGTCTGTCAGCGCCCAGCCGCCAGCCTGGCTTCTGCTACCCACTTTCCGCTCCCGTTTGGTCCAGTGGGAGCGGCCGAGTCCCCCTCCCCTGCATGTGACATTGCAAGGCCAGAGGGAGCTCCCTCCCTGAAGCTGAGTCAGGCACTCGGTCCAAAACGGAGCTGCTGGAGGAGCGGCAGAGGGAGACTGTCCAAGAACCTTCTAGAGCTTCTGGGTGCTTGGTGGCTTCCAGCCCGACTCTCTGCCTTCCCTTTGCTGGGCTGAGCTCACCCACAGCCTTCCAGGAATCCGGTTCTTGCCTAGATGGGCCCGAGTCAATTTCTGTTGCTTGTAATCAAATCAACCAGCGTAACATCTTGACCTGTTTTGAAACAGTGTTTCATTTCCAGATTCTGTGTGTGTGTGAGAGAGAGAGAGAGAGAGAGAGGGAAAGAGAGAGAGAGAGAGAATTATAAAACTCCTGCACTATTCTGAAGATGGGGCTGGCTTTATATAGGTTGCACATGGTATCACTGCCTAGCACTGTGCCCGGGAGACAGACAGTAGGTGCTCAATTAATGGCCACAGAAAGAACGGGCGGTCAGAGCATCCACATTTGACCTCCAGCATCTGCCAGCTGCCCCTGTGCCTAGGGACACATGAGTTGGCCTATCTGTCCCTAAGCACTAAAATAACAACAGCTTCTAGGCAAGTGGAGACAGGCTCAGGGAACTGAACCCAGCGACTCTCTGCCACTAAGCTGCATCCCCAGCGCTTTTTGAGACAAGTTCTCACTAAGTTGCTCAGGGCCCTCATTCAGTTGCTGAGGCTGGCCTCAAGCTTGCAGTCTTCCCGCCTCAGGCTCCCGAGTCCCTGGCTTTCCCTGTGTTTCTAAAAAACCAAACGTGGCACAAGGGTCAGAACGCAGAAGCGTGAAGTGTGTTCTGTCCTGGTGGGATTCCTATTCCCACCCAGCCTAGCGGGTGGCGCGTGCCTGTAGTGCCAGCTATTTGGAAGGCCAAGGCGGGAGAATCACTTGAACCCGCGGGTTCAGGATCCGCCCAGGCAACGTAGCAGGACCCTGCTTTAAATCAAATCCCGTTGTAACACTGTGGCGTCTGTAGTGGAGACACTGTCCCTAAACCAAACTCTACATGCACTATGGAGATCAGTACCCCAAACTGTGGGGCAAGGACTCTTAAGTTCAAATCCATCTTAGCTGCCCGATGAACCCGCTGTCCTCGGCCATGTTCTCAGAGCCTCGGGGTCCACATCTGGGAAATGGGGTTGGTATTAACATCTCCCTCAACAGGCTTCTGTGCAGATTCAATAGGACGCTGCGAATGAAGGGCTCGGGTTTCCATGCCCTTCCCTGTCCCCCCGCACTTAACAGGGTGCGTAGAACTTTCCCAGCAGCTGACAAAGTCAGAATATCATTTCTTTTTCCCACTCCCCAATAGAAGATGTTTAGAAAGCTTTGCTCTAACGGGGATGAAAAATAGATACACAAACGGAGAGAAAACATACTATAGTCTTTGAGGCTGGTCTCTGTGACGTCATATATAGCTTTAAATTTCTACTTGGGGCTCTCTTTATTTTCCAGATTCTTTTGCAGTGACCTTGCACGTTATTTTTATGACCAGAAGACAGCCCTGACAGATGCTATCTTTAAAGAGATGAAAAGCTGGATGGGATGGCGCTCAACCGCGATCCCAGCGGATCAGGAGGCTGAGGCAGGAGGGTCGTGAGTTCAAAACCAGCCTCAGCCACTTAGCGAGGCCCTGAGCAACTTAGCGAGGCCCTGTCTCTAAACAAAATTAAAAAAAAAAAAAAATGGCTGGGGATGTGGTTCAATGGTGAAGCACCCTGGGTTCAATCCCTGGTATCAAAAAAAGATTTTAAAAAAAATGAAAGATATTGAAACAAACTGGCAAACCTGCAGCATAATTTTGTAGGAACTGAATTTTTTAAAAAAAAATCCCAGTTAGATGAAGAAATAGATGTTTTCTGGTCAAGAGCATGTGGGGAGGGAAATGACATCAAAACGGGTTTGTGTCAGCTTGGTGACAAATCATAACGAAAACCGAAAGTCTACTGGGGGGGTGGGGCTGACCCCACGGCGGCAGCATTTGCCTGATGAATCATCACGTTGGAAATGACCCAGGAGGGCATGTCCCCCGCCACGCCAGGGAAGGTGCCCTGTGACAGATGAGCACGGCCCTATTTCTCAGCCCTCTAGGGACTCAGTGCCCGCCGTGGCCTTCCTCCTACACCCCTGGGCAGCTGCAGCTGACTTCCACTGGCCTTCTGTCTGGAGGAGCCTGCAGTTATCCCCCACGGTTCCCACTCACCCGGGTCCTTGGACAAAATCGAATGCACCTGGAAGACAATGTGGTCAACTGACAAATCAGGGCAGGACTGGCCGAGCCCGAGGACGGCTGGGACTTACAGGGTGGGGGGCACGTGCCACCTTGCGCCTGCCACCCTGGTGTGAAAGGGGGGAACAGGCAGAGGGGCCCCGTCTATGTGGAGTTAGAGGCTGTGGCCAAGCGAGGAGCGTAGGTGTGGGAAGCAGGGAGGGACTGAGAGGTGGCCTCAGAGCAGCGGTCAGCCAGGGTGGCCCCGGGCAAGACAGAAGCCAAGAGCCTGAGCCCGGAGGCCACGCTGAGTTTCGATTCACCTGCTCTGTAAGACAGTGATGGCCCTTGCAGTTGTGCACAGAGACTCCAGGGAGCAAGGCTTGTGCTGGCGACCGTGTGGAATACGGGAGCCAGGGGACGGCTGAGGGCCAGGGGAGAGCCACCGCGGCTGCAGCCCCCACTGACCTGGAGAAGGGACGGCTTTCTGGAAATCAGTGCTGTTTTGAAGCTGATGTGCAGACAGGGCCAGCCCTGCGTTCTCTGTTGATGGAGGGAAAGAGACCGCGGGACTCCCCGAGGGGGTGGTTTGTAACTGTCAGTGCGGTGACACCTCTGGATGCGACGCTGGTGTTGGGATTTGCCTTTCTGCATTTGTATTGCTGTAACGAAATACCACAAACCTGGTGATTTATAAATAAGAGGACTTCAGTTCTCACACTTCTCAGTTCTGGGAAGCCCAACGTCAAGGGGCCAGCAGGTGCATGACCAGGTTTCTGCTTCCAATAGGGAACCTTGAAGGCCCCGGTTCACTGGGCAGAAGTGAAGCCCTTCCCAGGACACAGCCTACACACCTTCTAGAAAGCTCCACCTCCCCACACCTGGATTGCTTTTCCAATCCAGGAATGTTGGGGACACGGTCAGATCACTCAGTGTCCTCTTCTTCCCCCTCCCTCAAGGCCTGGAAAGCTCCTGCACCCCCCTGGGGGCCTGATCAATGAACCACTGCTCAGCCCCCACCCCCCCTGGGCCTGGGAGAGAGTGGCATGTGGTATCAAATTAAAAGCCCTCCCGGGGCGTGGAGACTCTTATTGCTTCCTCGCCCACAGGCCAGGCCACTTCATCACGGAGGAAATTAAATTGGCGTAGAGTGAACTGTTCCTTTCGACACCGTGCTGGTCCCTAAGCCTTCCTAGATGGCTACGAAGCCCAGGGGCCGCCCATGGGTGGTGGCATAGCATGTCGGCCCCACACTGACTGGCAGCATGGTTTCTGCAGGTCCGCGTAGGGGGTGGCTGGCTGGGTGCCTGGAGTTGCTCCTGAGGTTGAATCCTGGTGCTACCTGGGCCACCATCTTCTAGAGGTCTGGAGGTGGCCTCCAGGTGGCTCATTCACGAGGCAGGCACGCTGGCTCCATAGATCCCTCCGTAAGGTCATTGGAGTGTCCCTGAGACATGTCAACTGGCTTCTCCAGAATGAGGGGTCCGAGAGGCAGGGTCCTGTGCCCGGCGACCCAGCCTCAGGGGACACGCTGTCCCTTTCTGCAATATCCTACTGGTCACCCAGGCCAGCCTCACTCATGCTGGGCAGGGCCACCCAAAAAGGGCTCTGCCAGAGCAAGGGAAATCTCTCTTTTAAAAAAAGTTCTTAGATTTTTTTATTTTTTATTCCACAGCTGACCCACACTTATTCAAGAAGAGTCACCAAGAAGAAATGATCAAGGAGGAGGGAAATAGAAGGAGGGACGTGGCTTCGAACTCCATTACTCTAACGGTGGCTGCAGGGCAGGCCTCACCTGCAGGGAGGAAGGCTGTGAAGCTTGGTCTCCTGAGTGTGTGCAGGTGTGCGCAGGTGTGTGCAGGTGTGCACGCCGCGTACCTGGACACTCCTAGAGCTTCCTGGCCCAGATGCAGAGGCCAGCAGGGCAGCAGTCAGCCCCATTGGCGGGAAGGTATTAGGAGCTTGGTGGGGTGTTTCCTCCAGTCGGAGGCCGCTCTGGTTCCAGGTGACAGACACGGCCCGCCCTCTGGTCTGGTTCCAGTTCCCTGCAGGTGGAGGTTGAGGGAGTTTAATTGACTCCATCTGGCATCCTGAGTCCCTGTGGAGTGTGGGTCCCTGTGTGCTCCCAGGGCACCCCAAGGCCCCCTTTTATCATGTGCAATGTCACATCTGTGACTGTCTCTCCTGCTGCTCGTCCAACCAGAACATCAGCCCCAGAGATGAGGCTCCTCTGCCTGCTCACCTGTACCTGCCTCTCAGCACCACCCCGTGTCTAGAAGGTTGTGTTTGTGAAAAGCTGTTTGAAATAGGAAATTAACTGCACGGTTTGGGGTGCTCACAGGTGTCTTCATCTAGGAGCCAGACCCCCTCTGAAGCAGGGAGGTCAGAGGCCAAGGCACCTCCTCTGATATGTAAAGGTAAGTCGGGACCCTAAAGTCACTTGCCGCCCCTGGAGCCCTAAGGGCCAGTTATACTTTCTTCCAGGAAGTGCAAGCAGTCTTCTAAGGTGCTGGGCCCCCCTTCTGTGCTGACAGAGGGAATGAAGTTCCATGGAGCTCAGCTTCAGTGTCTAAGATTGGTTGCAAGCGCAGCATCTGAGACAGAGTGTTATGTGCGTCAGACTTGGAGTTGGAAGAACTGAGAACCGTGTGCCAGGTCATCTGAGGTCCAGTGGTGTGAGCCGGGGGACTTTTGACGCTGTCTCTGACCCTCCGTTTCCTCATCTGTAACATGGGAATCATGGTGTGGAGAGCCATTCTGACACGTGATTGGGTGGCTCCCGTTAAGGGCCTGAGGCGCTTTGGCTGTGTCGAAGCTTTCCCGACCCTTTCCTGATGAGAGAGCCCATCGTGTGGGGGTGTGCCTGACCACTGACCCCGGGGGCCCAATCACTGACCCTGACCTTGGAGTGCGGTCCCCCCTCAACTTTCATTGGATGGAATTCTCCCCTGAATCTCTTGTTCCCCAATAAAAAGCTACTCCCAGGCGTGTTCAATCTCTCTCTCTCCTGCTAGCCCTGAGTAATCCTTGCTGCCCTGCTGGGCGGTTAGAGGAGGGAACCAGAGAGGGGAGCCGTCTCGGACCTGGCAATAGAAATAAGGTAACTGAGTCTGTGTGTTTTATTTCGATCTCATCTAGCTAACTTTATGCCTAGAACCTCATTAATGAAACCATTGCGCTGGCCGCATGGTGGAAATCATGGCATGCCCCTTGCAGAATGGTGGTGTTTAAATGAGACGGGAGAGTCTTCCAGAGCCCCTGCACATCTGTGCCCTTCCCCTTGGAAGAACCTCTCCCTTCCCCTTGGAAATCAGAGAGCAGTGCCGCCGAGCGGCCCCAAGGTCCTTGTCTGGGGAGGGCCTTGGTCAGTTGTGGACCGGCCTCCCTCTTCAGTGGTGCCCCTGTGAGACCAGGACAGATGGACGCACCTCCAGGCTCTGGGCCCGGTGGTCCCCTGGGGAGTCCCAGGGACACACCCCTGCTCCACCAGGCTGGAGAGACTCCCGGGGTGCAGGTCACACCTCCACGCTCTGCCCTCCGGTTTCCTTTCTTCTTCAGCTTGGGCCGGGGCAGGGGGTCCTTCCACAGCCGGGGTCTCTGTTCTTGGAGCCACAGCTGAAGCCGCAGGGAGGCCGAGGTTTCAGAGGGTGACTCGAGGACCAGGACGTGAGGAAGAGGGTGGCGCTGTGCCCGGTGGCTGGCTGGCCCTCCTGCTGCCCTGGGTGGTTCCTTCCCTGTGCGGGAGGCTCCCAGTGCTGGGGCTGTCCCCCTGCGGGGACTTCTTCCCCATCATCACCACCCGCCCGCCGTCTGAATCCTGGAACCCTAACTGCTTTGCCAACCAGCCCCGTGTTACGGGGACACCCCATGCTCTCTGTGTGACAGCTGACAGCTACTCAGGGTGCTTTCAGAAGGATCCACCTGCATTTTCTGGGCTGAAGGACTAGAAGTCATTCCTGTCCCGACTCCGGGGTCTTGTGTCTTCCCGAGGAACAACCCCAGGCTTCAGGTGGTGCCATCTCTGACCCCCGGGGCCCCTTTGATGGATGAGCCATCTAAAGTTCTAAGGGGTGAAGGAACTTTCTCAAAGTCTCAGGGTGACTTGGAGGCAGAACCTGGGGAGGGGGGCCAGATATTCTGTCCTCTGTCCTATGGCCCATCCCTAATTCCGGAACCTCCGGAGGCTGAGGCAGGAGGATCGGGAGTTCAAACCAGCCTCAGCAACCTAGCAAGGCCCTAAGCACCTCAGTGAGACCCCGTCTCTAAATAAAATACAGAACAGAGCTGGGGACGTGGCTCAGTGGTCGAGTGCCCCTGAGTCAATCCCTGGTACAAAAAAAAAAAAAAAAAAACAACCAGGGGAGCACAGCGGAACTGAAGAGCCTGCTGTTTCTCAGACGCTGAGTTTGGGCCGTTTGTCGGGGCTGCAGTAGGAGACTAATCAAGCGTCTGCCTCTGCTGGTTTCCAGAACCGTCCTCCCACAGCCACCACCGTGCAGATGTTGCTCAGAGCTGTTGGCCACCCCACTCGCCCTGCAGGAGCCGTCGCTCGGGATCTGGGAGCCTCTCTGTCCAGCCGCGGGCTGAGGGCTCGCTGCTCTGCCTCCGGGGCTCTCTGGGACAGGCAGTCCTGCCCTGGGAGCCTGGCCTCGGCTGAGGAGGCCCCAGGGTCCGCTGCCTGCTTCTGCCGGCTGTTGGGATGCGTCACCAAGCCCCACGCACCGCTGCACTCTGAGCCCTGTGCCCCGCAGCAGTCCCGGGTGCCAGCTGAAGCCAGGCAGAGCGCGTCCTCCACACACCGGCCCCCTCCTCGGGCTTCCCCCGGTGGCCGGGCAGGGGCCTTGGCGATGGCCACACAGTGCTGCTGACGACCCACCTGCAGCCCACGCGCCTGCAGGGCCCCTGCGTCGGACACGTCTGGGCTTCACAGAGGCCGCTGGGCGAGGCTGGCCTTGCATGGTTGAGCAGATGTCCCTGTGGTCTTCAGCACCGACATAAAGTGTCCCTTAAGCCACCGTGAAAGTGTGCCCCTGGCTGTAGGTCCAAGACCCAGGAGCAAGCAGGTGTCCCCAGCAACACAAAGCAGGCCTCCAAGCAGTCGGCCTCCACCTGGGAAGGCCGGGACTCCACTCCCACAAGCAGGTGTCTGTCAGGGGGCGCTATTCTCGGGGTCCAGCTTCACATGACCTCCTGGTCTTTCCAGGACAAGGTCCCGACTCTCCAGTTCTCCTGGGTAGGGTCACATGGGACCAAAGGACCACAGGACCGTTGGAGTGAGACCAAATGGGTAGTTCACTCAGGCGTTCGAGAGGCACGTATTTGATCAAAGGGACCGTGTCTAAATGGCCTTTGGTGGTTTCCTATGTCCAATCAGGGCAGACCACACGCTCGGCCTGGGTGGCATCAGGGGCCATGGCTGGTCCAGGGAAGAAGGGGGTAAGCAGAGGAAAAGACCCGTGAAACACACTGAAGAAAGAGTAACCAGGACTCAGAACTAAACAGCTACTGGGAAGGCGGGCACCGTGGGGCACACCTGTGCTTGGGAGGCCGAGGCAGGAGGACGGCAGGTCTGAGGCCATCCTCAGCAAATTAATGAGGCCCGATCTCAAAAGAACAAATCAAAAGGTCCGAGGACGTAGCTCAGTGGTAACGGGGAAGCACCCTGGGTTCTATCCCAGCACTCAGAAGGAAAGGAAATCTGAGCCTGGGAAATGAGAAGCCTCTCATCTGGAGCTGACCACTTCCTAATTACTGGCATGTCTACACTTGTAGGCTGCACCCCTGGAGGCTCCGTCACTCCTGCCCTGTGGAACGGACTCCTCAGACTTCATCGGTTTGATAGGAGAGACTTCGAGTGGCCTGGTGCTGGGTGCTAAGGGCCGGGGCGGCCTGCAGGGTGGGGCGGCCTGCAGGGTTGACCCCGCCGTCCGTGTTGAGGACGGCTCCTGGTCATCCCCTTCTGGCGGATCACGGCTGCAAATTCTGTAAGTCGCTCCCATGGGACATTCATCCCAGAACAGGGTTTCCATGAGCAGGGGGGACGGAGTTCTCCCTGTGGCCTCCCCTCCCCGGCCACAGGCCCCCGTCCCACCTGCAGGGCCCACCTTGGAAATGGCAGGGGAAGAAGTGGGAGCTGGTGGTAAAACGCACTGGGAAGACCGCAGGAGCCGGGAAGCCCTGGCTGCTCTCCGGGCCTCCTCCGTAAGGAGGCAGGGCCTCCACCCAGCCCAGAGCTCTGCGGCCGGCCGAGGAGCAGGATTGTTTGTGGCCTCTTTACTATGACTGCCCAACACGCTACTGTGGTTTGAATGGTGCACGTGTGAAATGCAGCCGAGGTATATTTGGAATCCATGCTTTGGACTATATTTGGAACAGAATTAGGATTTGAAAGACAGAGAGAGATTGTGAGTCTCCGAATCTCCTTCTTCCTGCTTCTCCAAGGATAGAGTGAACATCCCGGTGCTCACGCGGTCCCTGGAGAGGTTTGTGGATGACGGCACCTGGGGTCACCTGAATGATATAGGGCACTGTTTAGAAATGACCCATCTGGAGGGACTGGTCTGGGTGGGTTCAAGTCTCATCTCTGCCAGTCACTGACCGAGTGACCTTAAACAAATTGCTTAAATAGTCCCAAGTCTCAGTTTTCTTTTTTTTCCCCTGGTACTGGGAATTGAACCCAGGGGCACTTAACCACTGAGCCACATCTTCAGTCCTTTTTATTTTTTTATTTTGAGGCAGGGTCTTGCTCTGTTGCTGAGTCTGGCCTCCAATTTGCAATCCTCCCACCTCAGCCTCCTGAGTCTCTGTGATGACAGGTGTGCACCACTATGCCCCACTCTAAGCCTCCCGGGGGGGGGGAGGGGGCGGGGGGGCTGGTGACCTTGGCGATTGGACACCTGTGAGCACACTTAGCCATCTCATTCTCCGGGTCCCAGGGACACTGGGTTGGAGAGGCCAGCTTGTTAACAAAGGTGCAGAGCTGGAGCCGCTTTGTTCGCAAATTTGTGTGGGGAAAATGAAATATCGAAAGGCAGGACAGAGGACCCCCGGCAGCCGGACCCCAGGGCCCCAGCGAGGAGGTGGAACGTGGCCAGCGTGTTCGCAAACGCGGGGTGTAGACAGCCACGGGTTTGGTGCTGCCCAAGAGACACTGGGCAAGTTATGGAACCTCCGTGCGCCTTGGCTTTCTTTTACATCAAATGGGGACATCAGGGGCACCTCCCTGCGTTCTGAGGATTGAGCCGATGAGACTAAAGTGCCCGGCAACGGTAAGCCTGTGTCCCGTGCGCCTTATCACCAGCACCATCGTCACGATCATGAGCAGCCTGTGGTGCTGCTGAGCAAGAGACGGAAGATCTGAGGCCAGCCAGCGTGGGAGCGTGTGCCCGACGAGGCTGGGGGGTACAGGGTTTCTATTTGGGGGTGGGGTGGGGGTGGTAGTGAGATACCAGGGATTGGACCCAGGGGCACCTGGCCACTGGGCCACAGCCCCAGGCCTGGTTTGTATTTTAATTAGAGACAGAGTCTCATTGAGTTGCTTAGGGCCTCGTCATTACTAGCTCTGAACTTGCGATCCTCCTGCCTCAGTCTCCTGAGCCGCTGAGATGATAGGTGTGCGCCACTGCGCCCGACTGGCACAAGGGTTCTGTCCTGCATGTCAACTCCGGAAGCCGACTGTTCTCTTCAGAGCCCTCTCTGCTTCTGGGAGGCCTCTGCTTTCCCCCAGGGCTGCTACCACCCCGTGAACGGCTGGATTCTCCACGCAGACGCTGGTGGTGCCCTAGCAATGCCGCTCCTCTTCTTCCTTGTGAGCAGAGTGTGGGTTTGGTTCTGACGGCCCTGTGCCTAGCCCCAGGGCAGGAGTCATGATCAGTGCCAGCCACTTGTGACAGACTCACTTTCCTGTTCCTTAAGTTCCTTAATCGGCCTCTGGGAAGGCAAGTGGATTAGTCATGTCCCGTGAGACTAGAGAGAATGTGCCCTGATAAAAGGAGGAGGAGCCTGAGATGAGCCTCCTTTTGGTCGTTACCCTCTTCCTTCCTCCTTTAGGTACTGTCCTGTGAGGATGTGATGCGTGGATCTGCAGCTGCTATTTTGTGACCATGAGGACATGTGTGTTCGAGGACAAAACCCAACACATTTAAGATGGCAGAAGAGAAAAATAAGAACAAACCCCCGGTTCTTAAAGATATGGCTAAGCTGCCAAATCAGCTCTGAGGCTGCTTGTCTCCAGACTTTTCTCTTTAGTATACCACGACTATTCTCAGGCTTTGAACTATTATTAATCAGCTTTTCCGCTACTTAATTGACCTTCTCTTTTTCTTTTTGCCAATCCTGGAAAATGACTGCATGCAAATTCTGCCTAGTTATGAAGACATCCCCTTCCCATTTTCTTCCTCTACACTGGGATAATCAAGAGGCTTTAAGTAAATTCCTCCCTCACCCTTAGAGTGAAACTGGTCTTGAAAAGGTCACCAACCAACTCTTGATTGACACACGCAGCCGCTTCCTGTTCTCGTCCATCCTGCTCAGCCTCTGCTCCACTGGACGCCTGGGCCATCTTCTCGGGCTCCACCCCCCCCCCCCCAGGCAAGAATTCCTGCTGCCTTTGTCCCTCGCTGGTCCCTACCCGGGTCCCTTCTCTTTCTGCTCCCTAAGTAGCAACAAGCCCCGACCCCCTGCCCTGTGCCTTCCTGTCTCTCGCTGGACACTTCCTGTGACTGCTGCCTGCATGTCCAAGACTGGTTACCCTCCGGGGCCGCGGTGACCTCCCATCGTCACCCCCAAGGCTGACCTTCAGCAGGGATGCAGGTTCCCGGGAGCAGGATGCGCTCCTGGCGCCGCCCCCACCCGGCCACATCTGGGGGTCCTACAAGTGCCTTCTCTGCCGGCCCTTTCCCTCCGCGTCGTGCCACGAAGTCCCTTATCCCTGGCGTGCCATTAATCACCACGCGCAAAACTTTATTCTCAGGACGCGGCTGCTGCTTCCTGTGTCCCCGCGGCAGCCCCCATTTGTCACTTCTAGACTGTGAATGGGAACCTGGCCCAGCCTCGCTGCGCTGCGCTGCTGTCGGATGGATTTGCTAAATGCAAATGGCACCGTTCCCCAGGGCGGACACATGCAGGACGCAGAAGACCACGAGGGGTCAGGTGCCCTCCAGCCCGCCACGCTGAGCCCCCACGTCGTGGCACAGCATCTGAGACCCTCCCCTGCTCCTCTTCCGGAGGAGCACCCTCCGTCCCTGCGCTCTGGGGACAGGGGCTGCCAACGAACGCCTCTGTCCTCCCGAGATTCCCTCTGAAATGGTGCTGGATGCCAGTTCCCGGCACGGCCACCACCCGATCTCCCATCCAGAGCACTGTGGACCCTCCGATTAGGCCAAGTTCTGACCTTGACACTGGTGGCCTCCAGGACCGGAGGCCAGTAGCACCTGCCTTGCCCAGTGGGACAGACTCGATGTCTCCATTGCTGAGTGTCCCTGGGGACCAGAGCTGCTCCAGTTGAGCTAGACCGAGTCCTCCTCTTACCGTCCCATGCACACGTCGTGGTTTGGACGTGAGGTGTCCCCCCCAATCTCCTGCGAGACCACACAGGAGAGTTTAGAGGTGGAACAGCTGGGTTGACCGGGCCTTCAGCTCGTGGCCACTGATGCCCTGGCAGGATTTCCTGGGTGGCCCCTGGGGGCAGGGAGGGGTGGCGGAGGAGTGGTTCCTGGGTGGTGCCTTGGGGTTTCTATTTTGTCCCTGGTGAGCAGAGCCCTCTGCTTCCTGGTGCCATGTCCCCCCTCCACACCCTCCGGCCATGGTGTCCTGCCTCTTCTGGGCCCAGAGCCAAGCCGTGGGCCCTCTGTGCACTGAGACCTCTGAAACCAGGAGCAAAATACACTTCCCTCCTCGAATGGTTTCTGTCAGGTCTTTTGGTCACAGCGACGAAAAAACTGACCAAACCAAATAGTGACCCGTGGGAGGGTCTCCTCCACCCTGACCGCCTCTAAGAGGCCTGCCCTGGCTCCGTGGGAGTGGGCTCTGGGTGGTGGCAGGGATGTTGTCTTCCCGGGACGCGGCTCGGTGCTGGGGTAGGACTGGGAGCAGTAAGCAGCGGTCGGGAAGGAGTGACAGAAGGTCCCACCCGACACTTTCACGCAGTGTTGACTCTAGGTCTTGGGCCTTGTGTCCTCTTAGCCCTCATGCTGTCCCCTGTCCCTCAGCACTCGGAGCATCCTCTGTCGACGCCCACCGAGGTGACATGTGCACTGCCATCTGTGCCATCAAACCAGGCTCCATCTTGAGGCCTTTTTCAGAAGCAGAAAGTCAAGGTCAGGGGCAGGGACCTTGAGCCTGACCTGTCCCTGTGCTGCCACACCTGCTCGGTCCTGGCTGCTCTGAGCCACACGCACTGTACCCCCTGGCCCAAGAGAAGGGGTCACCCAGACCTGCCAAGCCGAGGGACCATGGCCTCCGTTCCAACTCCCTGTGCCCTGCTCTCCCTTGACTCTGCCCCAGCCCGGCACAGACTCCTGAGAGGTGCCAGTGACAAGGCACTTTGTCACCAGCCTGTTCTGGTGATGGATACGCCACCTCTGCAGCATACCACCACCAGATGTGACCAAAGGTGCAATAGGCGGCTGCGGAGCCGAGATGTCATTCAAGTCAACAGCCACTCAGCCTGGTGGGTGGACAGGAGAGCCGCCTGCTTGGGGGACGTCAGCTCTCTCAGCCCAGCAGGTGGTTAATGTGCACCTTCAGTCGCAAGGGGAGGCGGCAGGGAGGCCCTGCTGTCTGTCGTCAGGGGACCCTGTGCATAAATAAAAGCAGAGCCACCGGGTGTTTGGGGTGAGGTCAGCTCCGTGTAAATAGCTGGGCCAGGTGCAGACACACGCTGGGGACCTTTGAACTCTCCACGTCGCAATCCAGATGTTGGGCAAAGGGGATGCACTTGGGTCCTGGCCGGTGGGAGGGGGTGCACTGCTGCCTTCTAGCATCTTCCACGGGGACTCTGGACGGTGGGGCTGGCCCCAGGCCCACTTTCCTTGCCAGAGTCAAGAAACGGTAGCAGCTGGTTGTTGCCCGGGGTGAGGGACAATCCCCTGGGGGTTGGGAGAGTCAGAGGTCACCGAATTGACCGAGCTGAGCCGCGCTGCCCACGCTGGGCTCACCAGGGACGTTCTGCCGCGGAAAGACATCAGGCTTTTCATGACAGTCCTGGCCGATCCGATCTGGAGGACCAGATCAGTCTCAAAATCAACCGCTCTCATTGGCTAAGGGAGGACGTGCCAAATCGCACGGTTCTTCTAGAACTTTCCTAGCCGCACACTTTGCCTCCAACATGCACGCAGGGTGTGGGGTTCGAATTTCTTTCTTTTTTTTTTCCTTTGCATTGAATACCAAACGCATATGTTGTTTGGGTTTTGTTTGTTTGGTTTTTTTTTTTTTTTATTTCTGCAAAATATGTTATAGGAAAAAGAACCACACAGCAACGAGATGACAACGTCAACAGAAAGCCCCAGAAAAGATGCCACCTATTTCTAACACGGGGACCGCCACCTTTGCTTGACGAAGACTGATGAACAGGGGCTTCGGCCGCGCCTGGCGGGGTCCCCCCCCCCCCCGCCCCGTGACCGTCCCTGGATGAGTGTCTCGCAGGCACATCTTACCCGGCAACTCTCAGAACCCAGCAGCTCCTGGCGTAGAGAGGGCACGGCCGGTGCTGGCAGCCAGGCCACTTGGCCCCGGGTCTGAGTGCCAGCTCTGCTCCCTGGCTCCCGCCGCCGCAGTGTGTGTCACTCAGAGAGCCCTGACAAGGGTCCCGGTGACCTTCTAATTGCTAAATGCCAGGGGCCTTCTGCAGCCGTCTGCCCTGACCTCCTTCACTAGAGGACATGATTGTCCACTCTTCCTCCTGGAGGCTGGCTCCCCGTGGCTTTGATGACCCCACCCGCCCCGCCACCTCTGGCTTTCCCCGTCACTCCTTCTGAGCTCTCTGGGGTGTCCTTTTTACCTCCCAGAGCTGGGTCACAGCCACCGCGAGGCCATGGGGCTGGTCAGTGTGTGTCTTCACGGCAACCCAGGCACCAAGACCCCGAGTGACGGACAGATGCTCCCTCGAGGTCCTACAGCTAGTGAGCGGCAGACTCGGGATCCCAGCCGAGGTCTCCGCTCCTCAGCTCTGATTTCCCTTTCTCGGGGGTGGCCCTTCCGGGAGCAGAGGCGTTCTCCAGAGTCCCCTGTGTGGTCCCTCTTCCTTCCCTGCAGAGGTCCCTGTAGGAGCGTAATCGCGTCGCTCATCCTCAGGTAGCTGTGTGCTTCCCTAGCCCCAACCTGCCCCTGGGTCCTTCTTTCCAGATGTTCTCAGCATCTTTCCACTGACCACGGGAAGTAGACACGCCTCCAATCCCAGCCGCTGGGGAGACTGAGGCGGGAGGATTGCAAGCTTGAGGCCAGCGTCAGCAATTTAGTGAGGCCCTAAGCAGCTGTCTCAAAAGAGAAAAAGGGGCTGGGGATACGACTCAGGCTCAATCCCTCATATCAGACAAATAAAGAGAGAAGTTCTCTGCGTTCCGTGGGTCACACTGGTCTCTTAGGGGTGGGGTAGGGTGTCCCCACTGTCCTTCCTGTTCCTGGTGACTGGCCAATCCAGTCATTATCTGAGGAGTGGACCCAATTCCAGCAGGAACACTGAAGGGGAGATTTCTGCAGGGGGCGAAGTTGTAGTGTTCTTCCTCCCGAAAAGATGGGGGGGAAATAGTCTTTTCCTGTTAGCCTCGCGCCTTGGAACACAGGCGCTGTGACGAGGACCATAGGCCGATGCCAGTAAGGGAAGGATTGGGGGCGTGGGAGGTGCTGAGGCCTGGGAACTGCAGAGAGAGAGGGAGGGGTGGGGTCGGAGCTGGTTCCCGACACCGGCTGATGGCCCTCACGGGGACCGCGATCCTCAACCCCGTTAGACAGCACCTCCCCCACGGCTGGTGCAGGGCTTTGGTTGACTTATCAGGTGGCCCTCGTCTCCTGCAGCCGAACGCATCCTAAGTGACCCGTCCAGGTTGAGCACCTGCGCTTACTCCTGGGCCCTCCCTCTGTTCACCCCCGAGTCCCGTCCTGGTTCCATCTGTTTGGGGTTTTCTTTGCGGGTTTTGGTCTCCTGTCCCCTTTCCTACCCAGACCCCAAGTCACTGCCACCAACGCTAGTCCCAGAGGTTTTTAAATTCATCACAAGTCCCTCCTCTCCCCGACACCCGGTGACCCGCCTGCCACTGTCTTGCAGGTGAGCCCCGACCACTGCTCTCCTTGGGAAGGCCACGGCTCCCCTGTCCCTGGACCTGCTGTCCCCTGCCCTGGGCGGCCCTCTGGCAGGCCCGCCTGGCGCACCTTGGTCCCTCCTTTGCAGGCGGATTCCCAGGTGCTCCAGATCCCCCCAAGGTCCCTTTCCTGATTTCCCTGATCCGACTCCCCCTGAGAGCGGGCGGCGTCCCCCTGGGGCCAGGGCATGTGTCTCCCACCAGTTGCCATGGAGACGTGCCTGGCATTCTTCTTGGCCCCCTGAGCCCCAGAGCCATCTTGGCAGTGCCCGCACCCGGTGGAGCCCCGGGGGTGGCCGTGGCTTTGTGGGCACAGGAGCCAGGCTGCTGCGCCCATCCCGGGGCCTGGTGGCCGGGTGGGCTCTCTGCTCCCCGGCCGAGGCCCTCCATCCCCCCTGCTCCGGGCGTCTTCTCTGTGCCTGCAGAAGCCCGGCCTCCCCTTCCTCTGCCTGGGAGCTGTGTGACCCTGGGTGACAGTCTTGCCCTCTCTGTGTACTGGTGCAGCAGCGGGGTGCAGAGGGCCCTGAAGAGGAGGCACGTGCCAGGATGGTCTTCAACACTGTCTCCTCTTCACCCTCCCAGATCCGGGCCCCCTCTCACCAGGTCCTCCCACCCTTCAGGTGGCCCTGTGGTCCCAGTCAGGGACGTCGGTCTCCTGCAAACCACAGCGTGCACCGACAGGGGTTTCGCTCTAGTTTCTCCAGGTGGGTTCCCTCCCTTCCTCCAGTGCACTCGGGGTTCTCGGGTTCCGGGGATTTGGTTTGTGGTGAAGCCCAGAGAACCTGAAATTCTGGTTCTGCTACACTTGGCGGCTGCGGGAAGTGGGACGCGCTGTGGGTCCGACTTGCCTCCTCTGGTACTGGGCACGGTGCTAGGTACTGAGCTCACTCCTACCCCCAGGCCAGGGCTCCAGAGCCCAGGCTGCTGGGTTCAAGTCCTGGCCCAGGTGCTTTCCAGATGGGTGACTCTGGGCCAGTGATTGACCTTTCTCTTTCTGTCTTAGTTTCTTTATCTACACCAAGCACACCCTAGTAGGATCTATCTCACAAGGTGATCCCTGTGTTGGAACCCCTCAGGTGCTTAGCACCTGGCCTGAGCAAACGCTCCAGACCTGGGGGTCACTGTTATCCGGGGCAGCCTCCCTTTAGCTCCTACAAACTCATGACACCAGTGTTGGTTTGCAAGGGTTGCTATAACAAAATACCCCGGGTGGGGAAGCTTAAAGAGCAGAAATGTGTTTTCTCCCATCCTGGAGCCGGAAATCCAAGACCACGGCGTGGGCAGGCTGGGTTTCCCCTCAGCCTCTCCCTGGCCTGCAGATGGCTGCCTCTTCCATAGGTACGTTGGATGTTTCTGTGTATGGGCAAATTTCTTCTTAAATGGACACTGGGAGGATCCAGCCCACCCCAGAAGCTCATTTTACATTAATCACCTCTTTTTTTTTTTTTTTCGTAGCAGGGATTCAACCAGGGGCACTTAACCACTGAGCCACATTCCTAGCCCTTTTTATATTTTATTTAGGGACAGGGTCTCGCCAAGTTGCTTGGGGCCTCACTAAGTTGCTGAGGCTGGCTTTGAACTTGCGATCCTCTTGCCTCAGCCTCCCAAGCCTCTGGGACATGAATGACCTCTTTAAAGATCTCCATCTCCAAATACAATCACCTTTTGAAGTAGCAGAAACTCTGTCTTCAACAGAGGGATTTACAGGGGACACAACTGAGTCCATAACATGTTAAATAGATCCCAACCCTAGGGGTTCCTGCGGGTGAGTCTCAACACGTAGGCAGGCCTGGGGGTGGGGGGAGTGGGGTCGGACTTGGCAGGAAACAGTAAGTTCCCATGGGCCTAGAGCTGAGTTGGGGGCCCAGAAGCTGTAAGTGGGTGAAATTAGTGGCCCCTGAGCGCCCAGGTCAAGATTTCAGATGGTCATCTAAGTATCCAGAGAAGTACTTGGAGAATTTTGAGCCGGGAAGTGACCTGGTCATAGACATTGTTATTATTATTATTATTTTTGGTGGTGGGGATTGAACCTAGGGGCACTTGACCACGGAGCCCCATCCCCAGCCCTGTTTTGTGTTTTATTTAGAGACAGGGTCTCACTGAGGTGCTTAGGGCCTCACCGTTGCTGAGGCTGGCTTTGAACTCGCGATCCTCCTGCCTCAGCCTCCCGAGCTGCTGGGATGACAGGCGTGCGCCACGGTGTGCCTTCTGGTCATAGATGTTTTTAAAGGATCCTTCTGGCCATTGTTTGCAAAAGAGACTTTGAAGCATCATGGTCATCACTAGCTAATGGCTGAATACTTCTGGCTCTGCACCTTGGAGGCACAAGTGGACAAGTGGAATGAGCTTCCTACTGACTGTGACCTTGAGGCCGAGATCCCTGTGCTCACCAAGTCATTCCAGGCCAAGCTGCTCACTGCCCTCGGGAGGCCCTCCAGAGCCCCTTCTCAGTGACCCCCTGGGTTCCAGCTGGACGTGGCTCCGTTGGCTTCCGTCTTGGTCTGTCTTCGAGCCGCTGTAAAACACTTCTCCGAGAACAGGACCCTGGAGGCTGGGACTCCAGGGTCAAGGTGCTGGCCTCCGAGGAGGGCTGCTCTCTGCTCTGGAGGCCGAGCCTTGAATTCTGCATCCTCAGGGGGCAGAAGGTGGAAGGTGAGAGGGACCAGCACCTGCTGGGCAACCCTTCCCCGGGCGCTAGTCCACTTGTGAGGGTGGAGCCCTCCTGACCTCAACAGGCCCTCTGGGTCCCACCTGCCAGCACAGCCATCAGGGGACACCTTCAGACCACAGCGCCCTGGGGCCCAGGATGAGGAGATTCGGGGTAGAGCTGCGGCGACCTGCAGCGTGTCTTTTCCGACAGAGATCAATCAGAAAGTTCTGGAAGCTGTCACCATGGCATATCTAACAGGTGCAGAGAGCAGGAGGGCACCTGGGGAGGCCACTCAGGGGGCTGCTAGGTGAGCCTCGCTCGGAACGGAGTGGCCGCAGCGGGGGTCAGGAAAAGGGGCCGGGTTCAGGACGTACCCTGAAGGTCAAGTGCAGATGGACTTACGGGGGGGGGGGGTCCAGGGCACCTCCCAGGACATGGCCGGGATGGCCCTTGGGACAGCGCAGGTCGCCCAGGGCCAGGCCCACAGCAAGACCACGAAGTGCTAGTTCTCAGGGCGACCACTTTAAGAGGGAAAGTGAGACGGAACGTACGGGTTTGGAGAACTTCTCGACCCAGAGTGACTGGAAGTGACATTTACTGAGGTCTAACTCACGTTCACTAAAATTTAGCCTTTTTGGCGCACGAGGTTCAGTTTTCACTGATACATTTCCTTTCGTAAGGAAATTCCACAATCAAGTCTGCTGCACCCGCCTGTTATCCCAGCGGCTCAGGAGGCTGAGGCAGGAGGATCTCGAGTTCCAAGCCAGCCTCAGCCACAGCGAGGCCCTAAGCACCTCAGTGAGACCCTGTCTCTACATGAAATACAGAATAGGGCTGGGGATGGGGCTCAGTGGTCGAGTGCCCCTGAGTTCAAACCCCGGTACCCCCGACCCCCAAAACGACCGTGAGTTCAGAGCTAGCCTCAGCAACTCAGTGAGACCCTTTCTCTAAATAAAATATTGAAAAAGGGCTGGGGATGTGGTTCAGTGGTTGACGGCGCCTGGGTTCAATCCCTGGTACCACACACACACACACACAAAATTTCAAATTGAGATGTATTGCATTTCTGTCTCCTTCCAAAATCCTCCTCCCACACCAAGCTCCGCACCCCCCCACCCCCGACCTCTTCTCCATCTCCATCGCTTCTCCTGTACCAGAAATCTACATCGATGCCATCAGTCCTACGGGTCGCTGTATTCTGAGCCTGGGGCTTCCTTCATTTCAGATAGTGCATTTGGGATCTGTGCGTGTCGCCTGGGGCCAGGCCAGCAGTCGGTTCCTTTTAATCGCTCAGTAGTACTCCATGGCGTGGATGTACCACGAGGTGCTGTCGTTCGCCAGCCAGAGGGCATCTGGGTTGTTTCCAAGTTTGGGCGCCCACGAGGAAAGCCACGGCAAGTGTCTGCCGCGGGGTTCTGCGTGAACATATGCCTCCGCTTCTCTTGGTGGATCCCTAGGAGTGGGATTGCTGGCTCATATGGTAAGTGTATGTTTAACTTGATAAGAAACTGCCAAAGTGCTTTTCCAGAGGAAATGTACCATATTGCACTCCCCCTCGCAATGTGGGAGGATTGCCCCACTGGGCCTCCCCAGCACTTGGCACGGACAGGTTTTTTGATTTCAGCCATTCCAACATGCACCACCTCGCCGTGGTTGTATGCCTGTTCTCCCTACCGAACAGGGGCGCCGGGCCTGGTTTCATGTGGTCACCAGCCACACGTCGTCTATCTTTGGGGGAAATGTCCGTTCACAACCTTGGCCTGCATTTCCTGAGGCTGCTTGCCTTCTTCCTGTCCAGTTCAAGTTCTTCTGACGTTTTTGGACATATGCTCTTGGTGGATCCCTAGGAGTGGGATTCTGTAAGGTACGTGTTCTGTAAATATTCTGACACCCCCCACACCAGACTTTGACTTGTCTCTTCATTTTCTTAACACTGTCTTTCAAAGAGAAGTTTTCAGTTCTGATGAAGCCTAAACTTTTTTTTTTCATGTATCAATTTTTTTTTTTTTGGTGTCATTCTTAAGAAAATCTTTTTTTTGGAGGGGGTGGGCACTGGGTATTGAACCCAGGGGTGCTTAACCACCGAGCCACATCCCCAGCCCTATTTATTTATTTATTTATTTATTTATTTATTTATTTATTTTAAGACAGGGTCTTGCTAAGTTGCTTAGGTCCTTGCTAAGTTGCTGAGGCTGGCTATGAACTTGTGATCCTCCTGCCTCAGCCTCCCGAGCTGTTGGGATTACAGGTGTGTGCCCCTGTGCCTGGCACCTAAGAAATCTTTGCCTACCCAAGCCCATGAAGGTTTTCTCTCAATATTTTCTTCTGGAAGCTTTAAGGGTGAACATTTAGGTCTATGATGTCGTTTAAGTTTTGCAAATGGTGGGCGATGGGGCCCAGGACAATTTGGATTGATATTTCCTGCTGCGGAAGAGGCAGGTCCATAAAACTGCACGTTCCGGATGAGCACGTGCACAGGTGACACTGTAACTGGTTCCCTGACATGCTGGTCACAGAAGCTGGCCTCCTTGCTTCCCTAGGAATCCCTCCTATCTGCAGCATCCCTCTTCAGAGTCCACCCACGGCAGCCCGTGTGTGTCCTTAGGGAGGACAACTAACTTAGAAGTTAGATGCTCCAAGAAGCAATTTTCTCTCTTAAACCACTGAAGCAGCGTTCACGCAAAGCAGCGTGTTAATTCTCACCAAATAGGGTGCAAAGCCTGGCTTCCCCAGCTCCTGCCCTCCGTGGGTGACCTCTCTGGTCATCCTGTGATTGGCTCTGAAAGTTCCCTCAAAGTCATTGACATCTTGGTCCCCTGGAAACATCAAGGATGACGTCGGTGAGGGGAGAGGACCAAGGCACAGCTGACAACTGTCCATTTGGCTGATTGAGGACATTTTAAGAGAGGCACATGGATTGTGGGGGACACATTCAGACCACAGCGGTGATTAATGCCCCTCTCCATTAAAGACAGGATGTTGTGAACTGGAAGGAGATAACCTCAGAATGAAAAATACTGTTCCCCAAGAATCAGTTGTTGGTGATTTACTGGGTCAAAGTATTCCTTTATTCACTCCTGATTTTCCTCCTTTCGCTGCAAATTAGTGAGAGGCTAGTGCACGGTGCAGGGCTCAGACCCTCTGGAGAAGCAGGGGTGCAGCAGGGTGAGCCCTGAAATACTTGAAGAAAGGCTAGTTTCTCTGTCCTAAGGACAGAGTCTCAGGCGTGGTGGGTGAGCAGGGCTCCTGCCTGGGGGTGGCAATGTTCATTTGAAGGCAGGAGGCCGCTGAGCCGGACACTCTGCAAACCCTTCCTCTGGCATGCACAGGGCTCCCTCCTGAGCCAAAGGAAGGAAGGAGGCCCACCCACACTGCCCCTCCTGGCCCAGCTCCCCAGCCATTTCAAAGGACCCTCCCCTACCTGTCCCCAGGGACAGGTGTTCCCCCGGGGTCTGCCTCTCCCAGCTCTGCAGACAGCCCCAGGTGGAGGTGCCTCTTCGTGAGCCCTGAGTGGTTCCCAGGCACTCAGGGGACAGCTCTCTCACCTAACTCAGGCTCGTTCTCTTGCCACAGGGCCTAGCCGGGGCTGCCCCTCCAGCCTCGCCCCTCCTCCCGAGCCTCAGCCACAACCATGAGCCTTAGCTGCCCAGAGCTCTGGCCTGGTCTTCTCCTGGGCAGCCTTCGCTTTTCCAGGGAACGAACACAGTCCTACCCTCCCTTCCTCTGCATCCCCTCATCTGGCATCTGGTTGGCCTCTGTAGCAACTTGGGAGGCTGAGGCAGGAGGGTTGCAGGTTTGAGGCCAGCCTAAAATGAGCGAGGCCCTGAGCAACTTAGGGAGACTTCTGTCCTAAAATAAAAAAATAAAATAAAATAAAAAAGGGCTGGAATCTGGCTCAGTGTGGTTCAGTGCACCTGGGCTCCATTCCCAGAATGCCCCCTCCACCAAATAGCCCATCAAAAGCAAATGAAAGGTGACAGGGAGAGGCAAGATTGGAGCCCAGAGGAGCTGTTACTTCTTACTTGTCTCCCCCTCCCAACTGGTGCATGGCAACACCTTGGGACAACCTGGGGAATCTGGTTGGTCTCTGAACTTGCCACCAGGCTCATCTTGACATTCCCGTCCGTGCAGCCGTAGGTGTCCTCTGCTATCCCCGGTGGCACACACACTCAGAAGCGTCCCATCAGCCGGCCCCTAAGTAGGTAAACTAGGAGGAGACCGTCGACATTCACCTCCAACCTCTGAACCCAATCAGGGCCTCTACAGTTCCAGCCGCAGGGTGATCTGTGGACCTGATAAGTTCCTGGTGACTAGCTCTGTATTCTGGAACCTCTCTTTCCCTTAGTATCTATATTTTAAAAGATGATTTATTTTCTGGAAAGTTAACAGAGACAAAGGAGGGGAGACTGAAAAAAGTCAACGTCCTATGGACAGATAAATCGTGGTGTAACTGAAACGGGACTCCACACACTTAATTAAGCAAACAAAGAAGAACGCATGGCGGATGTAGGCGACAGCCAGGATGGATATCACGTTGAGGTGCCAGCCAGATACAAGGGCAGTTCCCTGTGGCCGTGGGTACGGCACTCTGGAGCCGAGGCTGGAACAGTGGGCAGCTCAGGGGGAGGATGAAAACGGCTTCTACCTTCCCCTGGATGGTGGATTCACGGGTATCACAGTACGCACCAAGCCACAGAATGATTTGTGTATTTTACTTTTTTTTTTTTTTTTTTGGTACTGACACTCCACCCCAGTCCTTCTTATTTTTGAGGCAGGGTCTTGCTAAGTTGCTGAGTCTCCTGGAACCTGCCATCTTCCAGGCTCAGCCTCCCAACTTGCTGGGATCGCCGGCCTGCCCTGCCGCATCCGGCTTGTGTATTTTACTTTACAAATAATAATAACAAAGTCATTCTCCTTTCCAGGAAGGATTGACTCCCAGCAACCGGGTTTTCTCCCCGAGGCCACTCCTCCAGTGGTTTCTTTCTTTTTTTGAGGCTTAGGGGATGGAACCCAGGCCCTCATGACTCCTAGGCAGCCTCTACCACTGAAGTGCCTCCTCCTCCTCCAGGGGCATTTCCTCATGCCCAGTACCTTCCCACCAGGGGCACAGTCCTGGGAGCATGCCAGGCAGACGCCAGAGGCCAGGGCGGCAGGCACTGGGCCATGGCTCTGTTCCTTGGCTTCTGTGGCCCCTCTGCCCCAAGGGATCCAGCCTCCCTCTTCCTCCTCTCCTCCTGACGAGGCCGCTGAGCAGGCGGCCCGGGAGGTTGCTGACCCTTGTTAAACAGGCTGCTCCTCCTGGCCCTCCTGGGTGTGCCTGCCTGGAGAGGACATCGCGTGCTGATCAAGCTTATCGTGGTCACACTGCCTCCCTCTTTTATTCTCTCTCTTCTGATCCCTGGACTGATCCTAGGACTTCCTGCTCCCCGGGTTCTCGGCCTCTCGCGGCGTACCCTCCGCGGGCCAGTCTTGATAACGACCTAGTCTGTGTGTCCATGGGACCTAGGCCCGTCTTATCTGCCCCCCACACCGCACCCAGCCGCCACCTCCTGCACGTCCTGTGGTCCTGTGTCTCCCCCACCTGGGGCTTGGGCCCGGCCTGCGCGGCCTCTGCCTCTGGGGTCTGGCCCCAGCCTCTCCCCAGCGCCCCTGGGCAGACGTCCCTTCCCAAGTCACGTCGGCCAGGCTGGCGCGATCCGGAGCCGGGCAAAGTGAGGGGCGCGCCCGTTCCCACCCCCCGAGGTGCACCGGCAGGGCCGAGGCGCGTTTCTGCGCGCTTCCCACCCATTGTGTCTCTGAATTTTCAAAACCTCCGTAGGAGGAGGGTTACGAGCCTCATTTTGGAGGCGAGGAGCTGCGGCACCAGGTTGGAAGGCAGGCATGTGGTCGCCGGGATCTGAACGGCAACTTCTCGGGGGAAACGCCCTATTGAGGCTCCGGGGGAGTCGGAAGGGGAGCCGACGGCCCGCAGCCCGGGGTCTGGCCTCGGGCAGAGTTCCCTCCCGCGACCCGGCCGGGAGGGCTCGGGGCTGCCGTCTCCACCCGAGGCCGGGACTTTGGAGGAGGCGGCTCCGGAGCTCCGCGTGGCAGAGGAGCACAAGTGCGTCCGGGCACGCGGGCCAGAGGAGGCCCTGCCCGCCGCCGGGGAGCTGCAAGCCTCGAGGCGCTGCGAGCGGCGCGGCTGTTGCCAGCCCCCGCGGCGCGCGCAAACTGCGCACAACTACTTCTCCGGCGCCGCTCGGGGGGTCGGGGGCTGGGCGGCTGCCCCGCGGGGCGGCAGTGCCAGAGCCCCGCCGCCGGTTGCCCGCCCCCGGGCGCGGCCACGTGCGCCCCGCCGGGCTCGCACGCTCCGCCGCGCCGGGCCGCTAAGGCCCCCGGCAGGCACGCGCGTCCCCCGCGCGCCCCCCGCGCGCACACGCTCCCGGGCACGCACGCCGCCGGCCGGCCCACGTCCGCCCCGCCCCGCCTCCCCCGCGCCCCGCCCCCGCCCCCGCGGCGCCGGCCGCCGCGCTCCCATTGGCCGGCCGGCGAGTGACGCGCGGCGCCGGCCCCGCCCCTCGTCAGTCACTCGGCGGAGGCGGCGCTGGCGGGGACTAGTCTCGTCCGGAGACTGGCGGCGGCGGCGGCGGCGGCGGCGGCGGCGGCGGCAGCGGCCGAGCTCGAGCCCCGGCGGCTGAGGGCGGGCGGGCGGGCGGGCGCGGGGGAGGGAGGGGGGCCGGTCCGCGACGACTCCCGGGCGGCGTTTCTCCTGCGGGCGGCGGCGGCGGCGGCGGCGGCGGCGGCGGGGGGGCTGGGCGCAGCCCGTCCATGACCATGGGCGACAAGAAGAGCCCGACCAGGTACCTGCTCGGCGCCGCGGGCGGAAGGGAGGCCGGGGCGGCGGGGGCCGGCGGCGACTAGGCCCGAGCGGCGCGCGCGGGGAGGCGCGGCTAAGATGGAGACCGGCGGGCGGCGGCGGGCGGCGGCGGCGCTCCGCGCGGGCCGGGGCCGTGCGCGCCGCAGCCATGGCGGCTCCTCCTCAGCCGCCCTCCGCCGCCGCCGCTCCTCCCAGACAAAGGAGATTTGCCCAGGTGGGGAGGAGGCGGCGCGGGCGGGCGGGCGGGCGGCGGCGGAGGCCCGCGCCCCGCCGCGCCGCCCCGCGCCCCCCGGACGCGCCACCCGCCCGCCGCGGCCTCCGGGCGGCCGCGGGTGCGCGAGGCCCCCGGCCGGGCCGGCGGCCGCGCGGGGTGGGCGGGGGGCGCCGCGAAGTTTGCCGCGCCGGATTCCTGCGGCACCGCGCCGCTCACGCGCGCCTGTGTTTTGCTGTGCCCTGTCCCCGCTCGCGCAGGCCGAAGAGGCAAGCCAAGCCCGCCGCGGACGAGGGCTTCTGGGACTGCAGCGTGTGCACCTTCAGGAACAGCGCCGAAGCCTTCAAATGCAGCATCTGCGACGTGCGGAAAGGCACCTCCACCAGGTACGCGGGGCCCGGCCCCCTTGGTCGGGCACTGGGCTTTAAAAAATTTTTTTTGGGGGGGTGGTGGGGGGAGGGCGGCGAGCTGTACTTTTCTGCCCCGGCTCCAACTTGTTGATCGCGGCTTTTCCTGCGCCCTGGGGGTGGGCGACGGGTTTGGGGTCGTGTGTCTTCGGCGTTGGGTGCAGTGCCTCGTGTTCGCGGGATGATTTATGGGAAGGAATTTTCCCAGGTTTTCGTCTTATTTCATACAGACGCCGGGTTTGACACTTGTATCCTTTTGGCTTATTGGTGTTGGCTCAGAAAGAGAGGAAGCAGTGCTCTTGCTATGGATTGTAGGACACGAGACCTTTTTTTAAAAAAAATTTTTTATTTTTTTTAAAATTTCTGCCATGTGCAGAATGGTTTTAATTTGCCTGTCCTGAGTTATTTTCCTCCTCTGGGAAATTTAATGGTGGTAGTACAGAAAGGCTGGTTGTGCTTTTCTTGTTGGAGCTGCAAATGTCTGTTATTTTCTTGCACTTGAAAATAGACGTTGGGGGTATGATAAAGAAAGTGCATGTTTTGGAAGGCCGAGTTGTCAGGTTTTTTTTTTTTTTTTTCTCTTTCCCCTGCATGATTAGCTTATGCAGAGTGGTGATGGGGTTTTGCAAAATGTGAAGTGAATGGGATGACTATTTTGAAGTTTGTGTTTTAAGCTTCATTGTGATGAAAATAATGTTGGTTGAAAGAATTCCTTTTCATGTAAATGAAGGTGGTAGACTCTACTGTAAGTAACGGAGTTGAACTACTTTAGATCCCCTGGGAGGAAATGTCAAGACTGATTTTGTGGTCTTCCGGTCATCCTTAAACTTATCTGGAATTTCAGTCGTGTTTGAAGTGAAACTGTTCTTGGTATCATTTAATGGACAGGCGTTGGGGTGTGTGTCAAAGGAAGACATTGAGTTTTTGGTGTGTGCTTTAGAACTTAAAGTCGGTGGCCAGGAGTCTCATTGCACTACCTACCTGTTTTTGATTGGTGGTGTTCCAATGTGTCTGTAGTAGTGCTCTAACTGGATGTACTTGTTTGAATGTGTCCTGTTGAGGGTTCCTTGCTGTGTTTATACCTGGGATTAAATAGGATACTGGACAACCTAAAAGCATGTAAGTGGGGTTATTTGGTCCAATCACTGGTAGAACTATTCTGTGATTTCCACTAACTCTTAAGTAATGAAACCACTCAATAAAAATAGTATAGAACTTGAGGAAGATAGTTCCCCATAAGTAGCTTTCCTAAAAGTAAGTTCATGTCACCTTTTTGTATCATCATAGATTTACTTAAAATTCATCATTGGCTTACTTAAAATTAAAAAACAAAACCTTTATTCGTGGTTTCATGGATTTTGTTTTGCTATCTAAAATAGGGGATTCCATCAGATGGCATGAAACTTTAGAAACATATTTGTTACTTAAAGCAATAGTGATTGTGTATTATTTATGAGTAATGTTTTTTATATGTAGAATCCCTCAGAGGCCAAACCTCTTTATTGTGGTTTTGCTTTGAGTGTTACTGTAGATGGTGTTCAAGTAAATGACTAGGAAACTCCTAAGAACTTGAGAATCTCACTGGTGAATAGAAACTTAAGCCAAACTCAAAAGTTTACATCTGATTTATTGCTGGGAATAATTATCTCATAATGAAATGCATTTCAGTTTCTACAGAAAAGTTTTTTAAAAACCTGACTCATCAAGTTTTTGGAAGCACGTGGAAGGTTTTGACTTTAAAGAATAAGTTTTTTTTAGGGCCACAGATGATAACAGTGAAATTCATTTTTTAACAAATACTGTGAAATATTTCAGAGTAAGTTCAGGAAAAGTGGCTTGTGCAGTACCTTTATGGATCCTCAGGCAGTTTTTTTGATGTCTGTCATTGAGTAGTATTTGAACATACATTTCACAAGTCTGAGAACTTGAACTCTCACCAAGTTGTGATACTCTTATTTGACTGAGATTTCTTTGACTTTGGTTATTATCACTATTTTAGTGTTTTAGATCTTTGCAGAAGGCATTAATCAGAATTCAGTTAACACCTTGGCTTTCCTCAATTACGGATGGGCGTCATGTGGACAGTGAGTTTTTGACAGGTTTCGTCTTGTCCTTCTGTGCATTAGCTTGGTCAATTTCTCTGTGATACTTGCCACTGCGCTGTTTTTTCTTGGGTCTTTTTTTTTTGGTACCTCACAGGTTTGATATGAACTTGACATTTTCTGTCTTGTTTGGTATTAATCAGACTTGGTATTGACGGCCATACAAAACTTTTTTTTTCTTTTCCAGTCTGGGGGGGATTGAAGCCAGGACCTTGCACATACTAGACAAGTGCCCTACCCCTAAGCTACAACCCAGCCCTGTTGTTCGGTTTTGGAACTGGGTAATAGGCAAAAATCAGGGATTTTAGAACAGTTTGTTGACTGACATAGAAATTGTTTTAGCTGTATTTTAACAGCCTAGTCAAGTAAATGACTAGGAAACTCCTAAGAACTTGAGAATCTCACTGGTGAATAGAAACTTAAGCCAAACTCAAAAGTTTACATGGTTATTTTGAAGTTTCTGGTCATTCTTTTCTTTATTGTCACTGTCATCTACCAGTCAGTCCGGGAGAACAGCTTTGAATTAGTGGCAGCCCAGCAGGGAACAGAACTCTATTTGCCCTATGAAGACAGAGCTGATGTTCCTAAATATGATTAGGAAAATACTGCCACTCTTCCTAGGCTGTGGAAGATACTCTTGAAGGCATTGGGTAGGAGAGGGACATGTGTAAAGGATGGCAAGACATGTATCCAGATGACTGTAATTCAAGTTGTAAAGACTCTGAGAGGCAATAAAAAATGGGATTGAAGCAGTCTGGCTTGGGGAATCAATCACATGGTTCCCTTCCCCCCACTTCTTTTGGACAACTAGAATTGATTTCTCTAGAATCACCTGCCAGCTTTACACTGTTATTGCCATGTGCATCAGATGTTTTTAATTCTGCAGGTATAATCATGAAGGTGATTCAGAGTGAGGGCTTCTTTTCTTTTTTCTGGGGAGCAGAATGAAAGGGAGATAAACAGGTCGTAAGGAGTATGCTAAGGTCCTAAGGAATTTGTAATAGTCCTCTTGGAAGGCTCAGGGGCAATGGAGATACGTGTTTTAGATGTATTATTAATTACGTGTTGGGTCTCTGGTTCTTTTATGCAATTCTTTCCCAAGCACACTATCCCACTCTCTAGCCCTTGGTCATTATTTGTTTTAAAATCTTTTTTGAGGTTCTGCTTGGTGATGCACACCCGTCATCAGTAACTCTGTAGGCTGAGGCAGAAGGGACCAAGTTGGAGGCTAACTTCAGCAACTTTGCTGGATGCTGCCTCATGATAAAAGGACTGAGAATGTGGTTCAGTGGTAAAGCACCCTTGAGTTCAATCCCCAATATAGAACAACAGCAGCGAACCCATAAACTTTTGTTAAGGTGTAATTTACATATAGCATTCGTCCATTGCTAATGCTGCAATTAATTTTTTTTTGTCATTTTAAAGAGTTGTGATGTCATCACCACAGTGTAGTTTAGAACCTTTCATCACCTAAGCTGGTTACCTTATGCCTGTTCTCTGATAGAAAGTCTCTGACCCTGGAGCATGGAGGAGTCAGGGGCTGCCAGAGAGTTGCTTCGCGGTGCTGCTGGATGGAAAATAAAGAGGGGGTTCAGTGTTAAGAGAGGTGGTAGGTGGGTAGGAAGAGAATCCTATCCCTTCCTAAGTGATCGCTGTAGTAGTGCTTCTCTTCCTGCTTTGACAGACACACAAAAAGAAGATGCTGCCTTAAGAGAGGAAGGGAAGCAAAGCTGAATGTTGGGAACTGCCTAACTGTTCTCTTAAGTTGCACTTGCAGGTGTCTGGTAGGCACTTCCTAGACTGGTGAAGAAGCATTTTGCTTTTGTGGTCTTATGACTGTGAGTGCAGCGTTGTCTTTAAAATAAAAATTACCAAAACATTGCTCCATGCTCTTATTAATGAATGTTTCTTTGCTAGTAGGGCTGTAATTTTTGTTTTCAACTGCTGTTTACGTTGCATTCACTTGAAAAATTAGAAAAGTTTTGTTTTGGCTAATTGCCACAGATTTAGAACTTTGCTCTTATAATGTTGAATTGAAATCACGCTTTATTTAATTCCTGATCATTTGACTACTGCACCTCTGAAAAGTTCACTGTTTTGGGAGCCTTTATAGACAAGTAGAAGCGAGGAAATGACTTTGGCTAGTGCTGTGGTGTGGGAATAAATAATTTGCTTTAGAAAAAGCTGGTACTCAGGATATTGGAGTGCAGGGAGAGGCAGCAGCAGTGTTGTGTGTGGTTTTTCTTGTTCTAGACTCCCTGATTCTTTGCATTTGTACCTTTGGAATCTTCCCCCCTTAAATGCAGATACCTTGCCAACTCAAAACACCTTAGGTGATTATGAACTGTTGCAGACTTTTTGTGGGAAAACACAACTTAGTTATGACTTTTGCTGGAAGCTTTGTAAGGGTGTCACCTGGTGATGCTTTTTAGAAAGGAAAACCCCCGAAAGAGGAGGAGGTACCTGCACTGGGACAGAGGAAGGCCAGGCTAACAGTGCTTCCTGAGGATCCAAACTGTGGCTTTACACTTTAGGTACTTGGTTTTGTTGTGTTTGTCTTTTACAGAAATACTCCATAAAATACATGGAAAAATTGCCTCTGTCTTCCAAATCATCAAACCTTATCAAACCTTTCAACCTCAGAGCTGGTACAAAAGCTGGTACAGTTTCAAAGATTACCTTACCCAGGAGTGGAGTGATAATTTATTTTGTTTGCTGTTGCATTGGACTTAACTGATTTATTGGTACTGACTTGATCCTGTGTGTACTTGATGACCTTAAAGTAAATTACCTGGGTAGTTGTGGTCATTTGACATGTTTTTATTGAGCATACCGCCATCTGGGCTCTGGGTATACAGTGGTGTAAAGACAGACAAGGTCTCTATCCTCATGGGATTTGAAATACTGTGGAGAGGAAGAGAAGAAAAGCAAGTGGACAGAAAAATGAGATAACTTCAGCTGGCCACAAGTGCCGTGAAGAAATTGGTAGGATTAGGAACTGTGGAGTGAGGAAGATCAGGCAGAGACCTCCTTTGGACCAGTGTTGAGGTATGCATTTTCACTGTTAGGAAATGGGCTACTTTTATTTTGAATCTTGAGGATAATTAAGGTGTAGTTTTACCTGTGCAGGTTAGCTCATTTCGTAGAGCTGCAGTATTGGTGCAGAACCTACTAAAGTGAGTTGCATGCTGTAGACTAGGCTCAGACTAACCAGTTTCTATTAGTCATTGAGTTGGGAGGGTGTGAACGGATTCATTTATGTATTATTTACATGGCATACATTGGTTGTGTACTTCAGTAGGTGTGAAGAAACTCTTAAGATTTAGAAAATTGTCAAGCAACCGTAGTTATTTTTTTTTTAAGTTGTAGATGGACACAATATCTTTGTTTTTATTTGTTTATTTTTATGTGGTGCCGAGATCGAATCCAGGGCCTCACATGTGTGAGGCAAGTGCTCTACCATAGAGCTACAACCCCTGCCCCGTAGTTTATTTTTTATTTTTTTAAAGAGTTGTTTGAATTGAAGGTGCATGTATCATGAGTTTAAAGATTTGCTGCTCTTTCACAAGGTGATTGTGTGTTTATAACTGGGACCAGATTCTGCATCAGATTCCTAAAGAGAACATTCCCAGAAGCCCTTGTACTCTGCCACCTGCCCCTGCTCTCCTGACTTGTAGCACAGGAGATAAGGCTTTGCTTGTTTTTGAATTCTCTTTGAATGGAATCTTAAGAGTATACACAGTGTGGTTCTGGCTTCTTTCAGTCATGGTGGTGTTTGCAAGACTCCTATCTGTTGTGTGCAGTTCTGATTTTCCCAGTTTTATCCCTAAGAATCTCTTAAAGCTCACTCTTGGCATGCAGACCCTTGTTTACACATTGTAGAGGGAGGACCCCTCCCGCCCTCTTCACTAACCTACCTCCTGGCAGCACAGCACCCAGTGTGAGAGGAGCGGGGCCTGGTGTGTAAGACTTTGCAGTGGTCATAAAGGGAGTCAGTCATGGCCTCTCATCAGTAGTATGTTCATCAGTCACTTCAGTTTTAAGGCATTGGTTAAATAAGTAGGAAACTCCTGCTTTCAGGGAACTTAACAAACTTGTTGGAAAGTTAGTGTGTAAGAAGATGGCCAGTGGTGGATAGCACCCTGGATGAGAGTGGAGCGAGTTGAGTCCAATGTAGAGACAGAGAGTGCTTTTTTTTTTTTAAAGTAAGTGCTTTTTGAAAGAGGGTAGAGAGAAACTTTGGGCCTCCCTGATTCTTGCATGTCAGATTTGTTCCGTAGGCAGATACAAGTTACATAGTTCTTTTTTTTTTTTTTTTATTTTAATATTTATTTTTTAGTTTTCAGCAGACACAACATCTCTGTTTGTATGTGGTGCTGAGGATCGAACCCAGGCCGCACGCATGCCAGGCGAGCGTGCTACCGCTTGAGCCACATCCCCAGCCCAGTTACATAGTTCTTTGCCCACTCCTCTCCTGTACCTTCATCACTCTATTCAGATGACATCATCCACACTTTTTACTTCTGTGTCTGCCCAGGTACTACTAACCATCCACCCATCACTACCTCCGCCTGTGTACATAGGGTTAGAAAAGCCACTGCGTCGTGGGTTTCTTACTTGGGCCACTTAAAGACAGTTCTTACCCCACAGGTTGAAAAGCTGAATTAATGTAAAAGTGTTTTCTCAAATGCCAACCAGAACATTCCAGTTCCTGGTTAAAATTATGACCTGGTTCTCATTGTTTTTAGGATAGAATTCAAATCCTGAGTATCAGAAGAGTCTTGGGATTGGGTTCCTTTCCTCTGTCTTTGTTTAGAATTTCTGTGAGCAGCCCACCACTACCTCATTTGCCCTCCACATACCTAGTATGGTGTGTTCTGAGTGAGGACTGTGGGGTCTCACTTGCATGCCTTCATGCTCTTCTGTGGTTTCTTTTGAAATGAACGCATGCACTCCCTCCCTTCCTTCCTTCCTGGATTGAACTCAGGGGCACTCGATCACTGAGCCACATCCCCAGCCCTATTCTGTATTTTATTTAGAGATGGGGTCTCACTGAGTTGCTTAGGGCCTCGCCTTTGCCGAGGCTGGCTTTGAACTTGAGATCCTCCTGCTTCAGCCTCCCTAGCTCCTGGGATTTCAGGCATGCGCCTCCACGCCTGGCCTTTTCCTTTCTTCTTGTGTTCTGACTAGATGTCTCTCTGTCCTCTCTCAGGCCTCAGGAAGCCTTTCTTTCCCCTGTAGTCATGCATGCCTCTGTCATAACACTTGAACTATATTTATGGGATCTTCAGTGTGCTTCTGTTGTGTTGTCTCATCTTGAGGGCAGGACTTTTCTTTTGTGTCTTTATTTTCCTATGTTTATTACAATGCCTGGCACTTGGTAGGGGTTCAGTAAATACATACTGTACAGAATAAATGAGGACTGGAAGAAAAGAGTTCCAGAAAGAAATCTAATGCTGTGGGCGGATGTACCGCCGATCCCAACTTTTGGGGAGGCTGGGGTAGGAGGACACATTGAGCTCACAAATTGGAGCCCTGCTTGGGCAATATAGTGAGACCCTGTGTCTCTCACCCCCCATCCCCCCAAAAGTTCTATTAAACGTTCTTATATATCATATATTAGGGCTGTCATCTTGTGTGTTTGTTTAATGTGACTGGGTTAGGCACAGGTAGTCTTTATGAAGTCTGGGTAGTATTCCTGTTTTTCTGATTTTGTTTTCTAAACAAGTTCTTGAAATTAAAACAGGATTACAGATGTGGGGGCTGTAGACTGTGCATTTAACTCACTTCCTGGAGTGGGGTTTTTGAACTTCAGATCATTGGTGTGTTTACCTAAGTAACATTAATTGTGAAAAGCCTTATTTCTGGTTGTCCAGTTCGTGGTGTCAGTAGCCAGAAATCACGTTGGAAAGTCTGGTTGGTAATAATGAAGCAAGGGATTGATCGTGTGGTACAAAACCTATTTTGGCGGGTACTAAGGAACTGAAGTTGTATGTTTTTTTTTTTTTTTTTTAAGAACTTCTTTTTTAAAATTTTTTTTAAGAGAGAGAGAGAATTTTAATATTTATTCTTTTTTTAGTTTTCAACGGACACAACATCTTTGTTTGTATGTGGTGCTGAGGATTGAACCCGGGCCGCACGCATGCCAGGCGAGCGCGCTACCACTTGAGCCACATCCCCAGCCCTGAAGTTGTATGTTTGTAAACTGTCACCTTAAGGGGACTTAATAATGTTTACAAAACATACTAAGTAGTGTTGGAAATGTTATGCTCTTGTTCTGCCCTAATAACTTCACTTGATGCTGGACCCTTTGTGCTTGATAGTTAGACCTTGGACACTGTGGACATCTGTCAAGTAATTTGGATTATTTCTGTTAAGTTGAAGTCTTGACTTGTGCAATTCATTCATTTATTTAGCTGTATTTTCATTTCCGTATAGTTAATTGACAAAAACAGTCAAATGTTGCCAAAATGAATTCTGAGTAAAGGTAATGCAGATGTACCACTGTACTACTCAGAAATCATGAGAGTTTGATGCTACTATCTCCTCTGCTTTCCTCCCTCTGTTTAAATTATCCTGTGGTTGGGAAGAGAAACTAGCAGAAGGGATATGTTTTAAAAAAAAGTGTCTTAAAACTTTCCAAAATATTTCTCTCTACAATTTAAGAGCACTACCAATACAGACGAAGAGACACTTTGGCAGATTTTAGAGGGGGCAAAAAATGAAGAGTGGCATCCTCCAGTTTCAGCAGCATATTGGGTCTTCCACCAGGCATGGTGGTTACTCATGGGCTACAGTGAGCCTGGTGACTGCTTTCTTCTAAGAACAGATGAGATGTCACATGAGGGTTTATAGCTACCCTTTTCATGCTTTTACAAAACTAAACCTGATTTAATATCATAAATGCTGCAAGAGTGGTCAAAGTCATAAGAAGTAGGAATCCAACTTCTTTCAGCCAAAAGACAAGACAGTTTATGGTGCACATGGCCAGTAACGAGGAGGAGGTCCATATCCATTTGGACTCAGGGACTATCAAAGGAAGAACTACAAGAATCAGGTCTGCTGTCACTCGCCTAGTCCCTGGGTCACTCTTTGTTGCCTAGAGGTGGGGATTCTGTGACCAAACCACCTTACTTGTCTTCAGGGTGAGGGAGCTGGGACACTTGCTAGGTGGATGGACATTCCCACCACAGCTGAGCGCAGGTCCTCCAGGGTGGGAGCTGGATTCCATTTATCTTGTATCAGCCCAGCATCTTTGTGAACTATTTGTATATTTTTATTGTATGGGTAAAGGAAGAAGAAATATCAGTGAAGGCTGGTTAGAACCCAAAGAAGGTAATGTTCCATAGGTCATTTTATTTTGTAGTTACATTTGGTAAATGATTCCTTGTCATTTGTTTTGGTTATGAAGGTAACACATTTATTTTAGGAAGTATGGGGACAAAACAAAAAAAAATAAACATCACTCATAATCCTGCCATTGATAAATATTTTTGTTTATTGAGTAATTTATTTATTCACGCGACTACAAATATCTGAGTGATGGCAGTTGAGTTTCTAAAGCAGTAGGTATTCCATGTGGGAATGGACGTGTCAGGCTATGTGTGATGTGAAACAAATTAATAAGTCTGATTTGAAGACTTCTGATCTGGTTCAGTCTGGATTCTTTAAGGAAGAAGAAGTTTGTGAACATTTTACAATTTTAGGATTTCTTATTTGTAGAGAGCAAAGCAGGAATTAATTTTTTTTCAAGATTGTTTCATTTTGGGGGGAAAACTGAATAGTAAATTCTTAATTCAAAGGCATAATAATTTTGTCCAAACCCTTCACTAAAGAACAATTTTGGGTATGCGGATTTAATGTTTTCATTCTAGATGTGTTTAGAGTGCTAGTTCTGGGACCTTCATGTGCACCACAATCACCTGAAAGCTTTGGGCTTCGTTGTTATGTGTTTGTACATGTGCAGTTGGGCAGTTTCCTTCTCTACACCTCTCTGTTCTCTTCCTCCTTCTTCCCCGCTCCTTTCTTCTATTGGTCCTCCTTCTGTTTTCAGGAGGACCCCACCCCCCCTTTTTTCCTCGCTCTCTTCCACATTGGAGAGAAAACATCCACAGCTTGACCTTCTGAGTTTGGCTTATTTCTCATAACATAATGCTTTTAGTTTTCCATCCATTTCCTCGTGAATGACATAATTTCATTCTGTATGGCTAAATAAAACTCCATTCTGAATACCGAATTTTCTTTACCCATTCCTCCATTGACAGACACCTAGACTGGTTCTGTATTCGGTTGTTGTTGTTGTAAATTGTGCTGCTATAAACATGGATATTCGTGTATTGCTATAATAGTATGATGGCTTTAATTCTTTAGGATTAAATATGGAGGAGAGGTGTAGCTGGGTCATATGGTGGTTCCATTCATAGTCTTTTGAGGAACCTCTATACTGATTTTCATAGTGGTTGTACTAATTTATGGTCCCGCCAACAGTTGAGTATTCTTTTTGCCCACATCGTCTCCAGTATTATTCTCTGTGTTCTCCATTCTAACTAGACTGAGATGAAATCTCAGTGTTTTGATTTGCATTTCTCTGATTGCTTTGAACATTTTTTCATATTTTTGTTGGCAATTTGTATTTTCTTCTTATGAGAGGTCTGTTTAATTCATTTGGCCATTTATTGATTGGGTTTTTCTTCCCTTGGTGTGGTAAGTTTTAGAATTCTTTATATATTCTGAGTATTCTCTGTTGGAAGAGGAGGGAGGCAGGAGGGTCACAAGCATGAGGCCTTGTCTCAAAATAAAAAAGAAAGGGGCTGGGGAAGTGGCTCAAGCGGTAGCGCGCTCGCCTGGCATGCGAGCACCACATACAAATAAAGATATTATGTCTGCTGAAAACTAAAAAATAAATATTAAAAACATTCCCTCCTCTCTCTCTCTTTCTCTCTTAAAAAAGAAAGAAAGAAAGAAAAAAGGGCCGAGGATATGGCTCAGTGATTAAGCACCCCTGGACTGTCTCCTCTGTAACTCCCCCCCCCCAAAAAAAAAAGAAAGATTGAATGATTGTAGTGTACTTAGCATATGACCTGGCACAGAATACATACTGTAAACAATATGAAGCGCGATTGGCGTATTTATTTACATATTTATTTATTTTTGCTGTTTTTGTGAGTGAACTGAGGGCCTCCTTCATGATGCTGGACAAGTGCTCCACTGTTAAGTTACACTTCCTGTCTTTTCAAAATTTATTTTGAGACACTATCTTGTTAAGTTACTGAGGCTGGCCTGGAATTAGGATCCTCCTGCTTCAGCCTCCTGAGTAGCTGGGATCATGGGTGTGTACCACAAATGTGTGGTGCATGACCTAATTCTCATTTTCCAGATGTAAAGCTTGGGGCCTCAACTTGTAGAGTATGACTTGACTGAATGGCCCTTCAGCATTTAGATGGTTAGGCCATCCCGAGATGCTTTGTTTGCATAGTGCTTTACATTTTGCATGCCAGCTGTGTGTATTCTCCCAGTATAATATTCAGAGCCACCTGAGAGGTAGTAGTTATTAATTTTAAATGGAAGAAGCGGAGGCTCAGAAGTGTCAACTTTGATTTCTTACTAGGTAAAGTAGAAAAAACTCACTGAATTAAATGGACAAGGGAGCTTGATTACCAGTGTTCTCATCTCCTCCTTTTCCTTCCATCCTTATCCTTTCAAGGGAGAAAGGATCGCCCTCTTTCAGGCCCATTTGAATTAGAGGAGGACAATAATATAATGCCAGCAGAGTGGTTACTTGCTCAGATTTTTAGCCTAATTGCATCACTTGTAATGTATAAAGTGAGTGGAGGCTGTCTAGATTGACTTATTTTGCTTTTTGCTGTGTTTCTCTTTATAAAGTTCAGGGTTTCTCATCCTGTCTCTTAGATTTACCCATAAACACAGACTGAGAATATGGAATATATACTCACTGTCTTAAATCAGGTTCCTAGAAGTGTTGTTCGACACTTGACTACTTTTAAAACTATACAACTTTTTGAAAGAACATTACATGTCACCATGAAATTCCTGGGCAAGTAGTGATTTTGAATGATCGACTTTGCCCAGGCTGGAGTGCCTTGTGCCAGAGTCAGATGGAACAGGTATCACTGGCTTTCAGACTCTGTGCTCCAGGAGGAAGGCTCTGCACTCCTTTGTATGCAGGACTTTATTTCCAAGCCCTTCAGTTAAAATATTGAGCAAGCCATAGCATGTCTACTTTGTTCTTGGGTACCGTGGGACATTGCATGTCAGTGAACAGCTCGATGTTGGCAAGTCTTGGTGTGCACCCTAGAAGCGTATTTGTAAGAAGGGGAATCATACTTTGATGCTCAGGATGAGAGTGATAATAGGGAAGGTAGGTAGGTAGAGTGTTATTTGATGCTTGGTATTCAGATTTACCCCCTTTTGGATCTGTATGATTGGCCTGGCAACACCTCCCTTTCTGCCTGTTTATCCTTTCTATTGGTTGAGAACTGGAGTTCTTACATGGAGCATCCATAAGATCCTCTACAAAGAATTCATAATTTCTCATCTTTTTGAATCTTAAATTCTGTGTTTTTTTTTTTTTTTTTTTTTTAACTAAAGGGTATAAGAACTGTGAAACATGACTATCCAATGGGCTTTTGGGGAGAAATTTTATATAATGGAATCATGTTTCAAAGATTTTTGTTTTAGAAGGGGAATCTCCGTGTTCAAGATTTCTTGTAAGTTTCACTATGTACAGTTTCTGTTACTGCAGTCAAGTTGTGAATAAAAGCTTTAAAATACCACTATTGTAAGATGAAACTTTTTATATGTACAGAGGTATATGCTAGGTTGGGATTTAAATTTGAAATGAAAAGAACTGGTTGATTTCTGTCTTTCCCAGATTTGAAATACTAAGATTTGTCAGTTTTGGCAATTTATAGTAAAATGAATCTTAAAATACCATGGTGCTAAATTACTTGTGTAAAAACATGTAAAAATAATTTATTTGTAGCCTGGTATGGTGGCGAGTGTCTGTCCCAGTGGCTCAGGAGGCTGATGCAGGAGGATCACAAGTTCAAAGCCTGCCTCAGCCAAAGTGAGGCCCTAAGCATCTCAGTGAGACCCTGTCTCTAAATAAAATACAGGGTAGGGCTGGGGCTATGGCTCAGTGGTTCAGTGCCCCTGAGTTCAATTCCTGATCCCCCCCTAATATATTTGTAATGTAGTCCGCCCAGTGATGTATAAATGGATATTTATTTGTGCATTTTGGGATCACTGAAAATTTTTGGTAGTGTTGAGTTTATATGTAGCTGAATATATAGTTGTAGGTAATGTTTTGTTTTTGGAATTCTTGTCTTTGATTTTCCCATTCTAAGAAATTTAACTGATTGTGGTCTGACTCAAAGCTAAATTCAGTCTTTTAGGATCTCTGAGATGGGGGAGTCACGGCAGAGCAAAAACCTGGTGTGGAAGGCAAGTGTGTTTTTAAATATTAACTGGTGGATTGCAGCCCTAAGGCAATGCATATATAGAACTTTGTTACATTATTTAATTAAAAGAATGACACTGATAAATTTTTCTTTGAAAAGAATTTTTATTATTGAAATAGTTAATACTGAATTATGCCCACAGCAAAGCTTGGTTCTAATAGAACAGGTGTACATTACATGTTTTTCTTGCTTAGCATTTATTGAACCTGTTTATTGGGTGTCCGAGGTGCTGTGAGTGTAGCCGACTAGGAAGGGGCTCAGCTCATTAAGAACAGCGGGGCACAGTTCATGGAGACCTCAGCAGTGATCTTGCAGCCTGGCCAGTGCTAATAAGGGCCACCATTTAAGGGCATTTAATAGAATAGACACTGTTTCATGCATTTCTCATTTAATCATTAGAAGAATGAGGTATGCATGGCTTGGTCCCCATTTTACAGATGAGAAAATGAGATTTGGAGCTCACATTCCTAACCCCAGATCAGTAGAGTTGCACTTGACTTGGTCTTTTCCAGCTTCATAGGATCACTTGTGTCATTTAGTCTTTTTATCTGATAATGGCATTATCATCCACACAGTGGAACAATTTGTAGACACCTGTAGCAGATACCAAATGTCACTGGTTTTTATTCCTCTGATACTATGGCTGCTTCTACCTTATTTTAGGTCCTCATTATTTCACTTTTAATTTCAGTACAGTTCAATTAATTTTGAGCCTCTGTTGCCCAGATCTGGACCTGTCCTGTTGCAGTAACCTTGAGCCTGGTCTGCCACGTCCAGTCTTTTGTGTTGCCCAGAGATAACTCTAAAGAAAATGTAAATCATGTCACCTGTCTGTGCAACTGCTGTGGGTGCTACCTCACTGCTCAGCGAGGTCTTGCTCTTGTTTGCATGCACTTTTTGGTCAAGCTGATGATGTTCTTGGGTACATGTGCTTTTCTGCCACCATGCTGCTTGCCACCTAGGTGTCTAACTGTGTGAAAACTGCAGGTAAACTCCAGCATCTACTCCAAGACCCAGCTCTTATTACACTGTCTTTGGATTCTTCTTTCATCATTAACACTCTTTTTGGGGGGGGGCAGGGGTGCACTGTCTCCAGCATGGCCTGAAAATCATTTCTTCCTGGAATTTCTTGTTTACATTTGCTGCCCCAGAAACCCTCAGGAACAGAGACAGTGACCTATTTTTGTTAAATCTCCAGTGCTTACTGAAGTGCGTGTTTTGTATTCAATATAATGGACAATCTATTTCTCTGATCTCTTCTTTAAGTACTCTTTTTAAGAAACTAAAATTAAGGCAGATGTTGATTAGCCTTCTCTGCAGATGGGTTGTGGTCACTTAGAAAACCTGAATGCCTTGGAAATACTGCCACTAGTTCCTTCCTCACTCGAGGTTCTAATTTTACTCTTTGCTTTGACTCTAAGATGGTTCCCATGATCAGTTTCCCTTCCACCTTCATTCCTGCTTTTCTGCTTTCAGCTGAGACGCCTATTGGTTGTACAGAGGACTCTGTGAAGCAGTCAGTGAAGATGATCTCTCAGGAGGACTCTCAGAGAGTGCGCTCCTGAAGTTCTCTTCTCTCTGCTTTTTGGCTGAAGGTTTTAGAAACACAGTGGCTTAAGAAGGCAAAGGTAGACTAAAACCAACCAGATCAAGCAACCTGTGGTTTTTTTTCTTAGAGGTTTTGCAGCTGAATAGGACTCAGAATAGTTGTAATTCTCTTAGGAAGAGATTTTCAAGAGATGGACTACAGAATTTTTTGAACTGTGCACACCTGTGTGCACCTGCAATCCCAGGGATGGGAGAGGCCAAGGCAAGAGGAATGCAAGTTCCTGGCTAGCCTCAGCTGCTTAGCAAGACCCTGTTACCCCCCATCCCCCCAAAAAAACCTTCGCAATGAAAGAAGCCACACCTCCCTGTGTACTGGCCGCAAGAGGTCAGAGAATGTGAAGCAAGACATAACGTCGTAGATAGAAAATGTTTGAACCAGATATTGGGGTGAGGATATCAGTAGAAACAAGACAAATAGCATGGGAACCCCAAAATACATGAAACTGCTCCAGTGTGAACAGCCAGATTGAGGATCACTTCCCTCTGTCACTAAACCACTTCATTCCTTCGTGAATTCCTCGCAGCATGGGTTGTTTCTGAGAAGATGGACTTCAGAATGTATGTGGTGTGTTTCCTGTGTGCATAGGATGGTAATGAGGGTACTGATAAGTAAGGACTAAAACGTTAGAATACATTGCTGTGGCATTTTGAAGATACAAGATAGTGGGGTTTGTCATACAAAAATAATTTGTAATGATTTTAGAATACATTCTCAAATAGCACTAAAGGACTAAATTTTACTCTTTTAAAGGTGACAAATAGGGCTGGGGATGTGGCTCAAGCGGTAGCGCGCTCGCCTGGCATGCGTGCGACCCAGGTTCGATCCTCAGCACCACATACCAACAAAGATGTCGTGTCCGCCGAGAACTAAAAAATAAATATTAAAAAAAAGGTGACAAATAATAAAACTTGACTAAGGTAAATTTTGTAGATTGATGTACAATTTCAGTATTGCTGAGTCTCTAACTGAAATCAAGAAGTATTTTACTGCAGTCAGTAAAAGTGCCGCATTTACCTTGCTTGTTTAATTGTTTTCAGCCTTATTAAAGTATAATTAGCATATTAAGAAACTTCACATATAAATTTACTCTGGAAAACCACCACAGTGAATGCGGTGACCACAACCATTACTCCTGACATTTTGTTTCCTGCTCCTCTCTGTCCCCAGGTACCTCTGCTTTCTCTCATTGTAGATCAGTTGGCACTTTCTTGGTATGGGAACTTGGTATGGAACTCACAAGCCTGGCAAGAGTTCCACGCTGAGCCACACCCAGCCTTGTTTCAGTTCTGTGTGAATGCATGTGTTCTTTGGGGGTGGGGTGCCTGACTTCCCTCAGCATGCTGGTCTTTAGGTCGTCATTGTTTACTCGTCTTACTGTTGAACAGTATTCCACTGGGTAACCTGCAGGGTTGTCTAACCAATCACCAGATGGTGGACATTTGAATTGTCTGCATTTTCTGGCTCTTAGAAATAAAGCTGCAATGTATTCCCAAACAAGTCTTTGTGTAGAAACATATGTTTTTATTTCTCTTTGAGTAACTACCTAAGATAGGTTTTGCTTTTTTTATTTTTATTTTTTGAGGTACTGGGGATTAAACCCAGGGCCTTGTGCATACAAGGCAAGCACTCTACCAACGCAGCTATATTCCCAGCCCTAGGTTTTGCTTTTTAGGAAATTTACAAACTATTTCTTAAAGTGGTTCTATCATTTTAAATTCCTGCTAGCACTGTAGGAGAGTTGTTGTTTTTCCGCATCCTAAGTTCCTATAGTCAGTCCATGGTTTTGATTTTAGGCTTCTACTGATCCCTTATTGTGGTTCTAACTTGTATACATCCCTAATAACTAAGAGTGTTGAACATGTATCACATGCTTACTTCCCATCTGTGCATTTTCTTTTAAGTATCTGTTCATATTACTCATTTTTAAATTGGATTTTAGTAAATTGTGAGATTGTGTGTTTTGTTTTTTTCTTTTGGCAGGTGGGGTGGGACTGGAGATTTAACCTAGGGGCTTGTACATGTGCTCTGTCTACCACTGATCGACATCCCCAGCATTTTTATTTTTTATTTTGAGATAGTATCTTACTAAGTTTCAGTTGCTCAGGCTGTCTTCAGACTTGGAATCCTGCCTCATCTTCAGGAGTAGCTGAGATTAAAGATTAAGATTGCCTCCCTGCCTGGCAAGAAGATTATTTTTTCTTTAATTGGTTGGCATCTTTGATGGAAATTAGTGAACTATATATGTGTGAGTCTGTTTCTAGACTCCATTGTGTTCCATTGTTCTGTTTTTTTTTTTAACATCTGTTCTGTGGTCTTAAGTAGCTTTATAGTGAATCTTGCAATCAGGAAATGTAAGACCTCCAACGTTTTTGTTATTATTTAGCTATCCTAGATCCTTTGCCTTTTGAAAAGTCTGTCAGTATCTACATAAAAGGCATGCTAGTGTTTGTATTAGTATGTGCTGACTTTAGATAAGATGGAGGGAAACTGATGATCTAAAACGTTAGATTGAGTATTGCAGTCCATGAACATGGTATATCTGTTTATTTAGGTCTTGTCTTAGCAGTGTTCATGGTTTCATTCTTCCACAAGTTTTACTTCTCTTCCATCAGATTTGTCACTAGGTATTTTATATTTTTAAAATTTGTTGCTAGTTGTTGAAAATACAAGTCATTTTTGTTAATTGTGTACCCTGTAACATTATTATTGAACTTGCCTACTAATTTCAGTAGCTTTTTGGGTAGATTCCATAGAGTTTGCCCCATTGGCAATCATGTTTGAATTAACACACTGCTGCTTCTTCCTTTCCATTTTGGATGCCCTGTATTTCTTTTAACTGCTTGTCATACTAGAAAGACTCCAACGCAGTGTCAAAACTGTTGGGTAGTAGTGTTTTTAACCCACTAATTATGCTGTTTGCTGTAGGCCCCTGCCTCCTGGTTTAGGAAGCTCCTTTCTATAGTAGTTTGCTGAGAGTTTTTATTAAAGAGTAGAAATTGAATTTAGTACTAAATTGGTTGATTTTGAAATTTTAAACCCAATTTGACATTCCAGTGGTAAAGCTCACGTTGTCAGTGTATTCTCATTTGTGTTCATGGAGAACATTGGCCTGCAATTTTTTTCTCCCTCCTAAAATATTTGTCAGGTTTTATATTTAAGGTTATACAACTTTCATAGAATGAGTTGGGAAATGTTCCCTCCTTCTCCTTTTTCTAGAAGAGGTTGTATAGAATTGGTAATTGTTTCTACTTTAAAACTTTTAATGAATGTACTGGTAAAGGGATTTGGGTCTAGAATTTTCTTTATATAAACTACAATTTGAGTTACTTTGTAAATATATTTTTTAAAAATATATTATATTTAAAATATAAAATATACTTTTTAAAATTTAGATTTTTCTCGGGTGAATTTGGCAGTTCATATTTTACAAGAAATTTAGGAACTTGTCTGTTTTATTGAAATAAAGTTTAAAATATTCATCTATCTTTCTATTATTTGTAGAGTCTGCAGCTGTTACCTCATTCTTTACTGATAGTTTGTGTTCTCTTTGAGTCTCGATCATCAGGATTTCATTGATCTAAACAATCTTTAGCTTTCACTTTCTTTCTATGTGTTTTCTGAAGGTGTCAGCTGAGGTTCTTGATTTGGAGACCTTTCTTTTCCAAGTGCAGATGTTTGCTACTGTTAATTATTTAGTTGTTACCCTATACTATATTATTTTCATTTTTATTCAGCACAAAATACTTTCTTATTTTCATTAAAGACATTTTTTTTTGGTCAGGTAGGTTGTTGAAGAACTTTAAAAATTTCTACTGATGTGAGGATTTTTCAGATATACCCTTCTGGTTTTTAAATTTAATTATGCTTAGTTTTGCAATTAGGCTCCTAAATATTTAGAACGTTAGGTTCTTCTTGATGAATTGAAACAACCCTCTTTACCCTAGTAATATTATTATTTGCTCTGAAATTCATTGTGTCCTCTGTTTACCTATCCATTCCAGCGTTCTTCTCAGTCCTGTTAGCATGGCATACTTTTTCCTGTAGTTTTGTCTTATATTTGAATTTTTTTTTTTTTTTTTTGGTAGACAGCATATTGTTGGGTTTTGCTTTTCTAATCGGATACCACAATCTCTGCCTTTTAATTGCAGTGTTTAGCCAGTTTACACTTAATGTGTATATGTGAATGGTTTTAAATCTACTATTTTGCTGGTTTTCCCACACATTTTTCTACATTTCACTTTGCTTTCTTTTGGTTTAACTGGGGGTTTGTTTCCTTTAATAATTCTCCTTAACTTATCAGCTATACTCTACTTATTTGATTTGTTGCTTCCCCATTTTGCTCACTGCAGTCCATCTTCAAGTAGTAACTGTATTTCACACACAGTGTAAAGGTGTAGTAGTGGAATAACCATTTTTCCTCCTGGCCTCTGTTCTGTTATTGTCATACGTTTACGACTTCTGTTGTGATCCCCACCATATGTTGTTAAAAATTTTAAGAAGTCAATCTTTTTTAAAGGTTTAAAAATATAACACAGTAGGTTTTTTTATGTTTTCCCACATTTCACCATTTCCTGGGTTCTTCCTTCCTTTTACATAGATTCACGTTTCTACCTGGTAGTACTTGACTTCTGCTTGAGGAACCTCCCCATAGTTCTTAGAGTACAGATCTGCTGGTCATTGTTCAGTGTGTGTGTGTGTGTATGTTTAATGTATCAGTATTAAACTTTGCTTCTTTCTGCTAACAGCTTTATTAAGATATGATTCACATAATCATACAGTTCATCTATTTAAGTTTGTAATTGGGGGTTAATATATTCAGAGTTATAAACCATGGCCACATTTTACACCCCCCTCCCACAGCACACGCACTCAAGAAATCTGCTGCCTGCCAGCCTACCCTGCCTCAAGACTTCAGGGAGTCTCTGATACACTTTCCACCTCTAAAGATTGGTCTAATTGGGTATTTCATATAAATGGAATCCTGCAGTAGGTATTCAACCTTTTGAGGAACTACCTTCCAGTTCTAGTTTTGTAAAAATAACTGCACCATTTTATTTCCCCAACAGTGTATGAGGCCTCCAGTTTCTTGTCCTTGTTAAAAAGATTTTTCTAATGGGTGAAAAACTCTAGCTTTAGGTTTTCACATTATATCACAGAGATTGACTATTGTCTTCTGGTTCTCCCCTCCCCTCCCCTCCCCTCCCCCCCTCCCCTCCTCCCCTCCCCCCCTCCCCTCCTCCCCTCCCCCCCTCCCCTCCTCCCCTCCCCTCCCCCTGAAACCCAGGGCCTTGCCCATGCTAGGCCAGCACCCTATTACTGAAGTACATCCCCTGTCCTTTCTGTTGTATTTTGAGGCAAGGTCTTTCTGACTTGCCCAGGTTATCTTTGAACTTGGAATCTTCCTGCCTCACCCTCCCTATTAAGGAGCTAGGATTGGAGATGTGTGCCACAGTACCTGACAGGGTCACATCATTTCAGCACTGTATTATTCTTTATTTCTCTACAAAATGTTTTGTTTTCTCTGCTTTAAATAGATTTTCCCTTATCACTGGTTTTTAGCAGTTTGGTTATAATGAGGCTTAGTAAAAGTTTTTTTTTTAAGTGTTTCTTGTGCTTGGGGTTTGTTGAGCAGCATTTTACCTTTTTATTTAAAGCTTGTTTGCATCCTATTGCAAAATAACTATGAGTTTTATAATATGCTTTAAATCCTCACTTACAGTAAGAAATATGCTATAGCGTATCTAGCCAAGAAGAGAGAGAATCCTGTAAATTGCCCTTGATTACACTACTATTTCTTCCCTTCTTGGGAAAAAAATCTTATACATAGGCCTTGGAGATGATTTCATCTAACCATTGTAGGATGGAAGGAAACAGTGGGCTTCCCTCCCCCAGAGCCAGCCTTTCCTTGTCTGTCAGATTTGTGGTGGACACGAGGTTCCATCATACAACAGGGACATGTCTTCTCAGTTCCCAGCTCTCCCATTTCTCTAGCTGGGTGCTGCTGTGAGGCACTTCTGGTTAGCTCACAGTGCCTGAACTGTGGGACCCATCTCACACTTGAGTTCTTCCATGCTCTTTTAGGAAGTCCATGATTGGCTGGGCTGGATAGGTAAAGCTTTGTGTTAGGTATGAGGGAGAGCTCATTTTCTCTTGACATATGTTTCTCTTTTTCTGCCCACCTCATTTCCCCCAGTGGGAAGTGTGTGTGGATGTAGGATGGTCACCATCTGTAGCATACCCACAGCGGTTCTTTGCCTTGGTGAAGTTTGCTTTGTGTTTAGAAGCCCTTCATATTGATGGTTCTTTTTTTTTTTTTTTTTTAAAGAGAGAGTGAGAGAGGAGAGAGAGAGAGAGAGAGTTTTTAATATTTATTTTTTAGTTCTCGGCGGACACAACATCTTTGTTGGTATGTGGTGCTGAGGATCGAACCCGGGCCGCACGCATGCCAGGCGAGCCACACCCCCAGCCCCATATTGATGGTTCTTTTCGGGGCCTTTCTGTGTAGGTGATTGTGGAACATCTGGAGCATTTTGGCAGCAGTGGAGGACTCACTTGTCCTCATCCTTCATGAAGTTTCATTGGTTGCCTGTACATTCCCATGCATTAGATGCAGGATGCCTGATTTGGAACACCCTGCCTTCTTACCTTGCAGGGTACAGGGTTAATGCAGGTATGTGAGGTTCTTGGAAGACCATTTGGAATTACAGGAGGAGTTTTTAAATGGAAAACTGAAAAATTTTTGTCCTCTAATTTTCCCCAACCCATTCTTCTCCTTTATTTTCTTTTAACTGAATTTATTATTATTATTTGAATTAGGTTTATTGAGCTATTTCTATCTAGTAAGATAAGCTCTTTCAGGTTCACAGGCCTGTACATTTTGATGAGCTTATCCTGAAAACACTAATCAAGAAATAGTTGTTTCTGTTCTCCTGGAAAGCCCCATTTTATATTGTCACCAGTAATGTATGAATTTCCATCTCTTTGCATCTTCCTTAGTATTTAATATTTCCAGATCGTTTTTTTCGTTTTTAGATTTTAATAGCCATCATAGTGCCTATGCAGTGGTTAACTGTAGTTTTTCCATTTCCCTTGTAACCAACAATGGGCGTCTTCCTGTGTGCATGTGTAAGTCATTGTATATTTGGTGAGGTGACGGCAGATTGTTTTACCTGTTCTTAAATTGTGTTCATTCATTGTTGTTGAGATATTAGAGATTTTCAGATACTCTGGATACCAGTTCTTATTTTAGTATGTGTTTTGTAAATATTTTCTGGTCCGTGGCTTTTCATTTTCTTAATATAGTCTGCTTGAAAGGCAGAAGTGTTAGATATTTATGAGATCCAGTAATAAAGTTTTATCCAAGAAAGCGTTCCTTAAACTAGGGACATAAAGATTTCCCTTGAATTGTCTTTGAAGTTTTATAAGTTGAAGGTTTTACATTTATTCTGTGGTCATTTGGGGTTAAAGGAGAAAAGGTAGGGGTAGAAGTTCTTAATCGGACATTCTAAGTTTTCTGCTCCATTTGTTGAAAAGACTTTCCTCCATCAAATTACATTAACATGTCAAAAATCAGATGGGTGACTATATTTCTGGACCTTGTTTTGTTCATTTATTCTTTGTACCTGAGTTTTTCTCAGTATCACACTGTCTTGAATATTGTAAATAATCAAGGTAAGTCATGAAATTAAATATCTTTAGCACTTTACCTTGGTTCATTTTCTTCAAAATTATTTTGACCATAATAAGTCCTCTTCTTTTCATATAAATTTTCATTAGCTTGTCAGTTTCTGTGAAACTTCCTGGGATTTTGACAGGATTGTACTGAGCCTGTAATGTCCAAAAGAACTTTCTGTTTTGTTTTTGTGGTTCTGGGGGTTGAACCCAGGGCCTTAGGCATGCTGGGTAAGCACTGTACCACTAAGCCACATCCCCTAAAGGAACTTCTGGTAATGATGGAAGTGTTCTCTGTATTTACACTGTCCACTGTATCCTAGTCACTTGCTGTACATGACTGTTAACTACTTAAAATGTGGCTATTGAGATTAAGGAAATGAATTTTAAAGTTTCTTTGATTTTAATTAAGTTCAGGTACAATGATGTCGCTAGTGGTTATTATATTGGATAGAACAGCAAAAGATGGCATTCTGACTTCTTCATAGTGAGTCTCTCCCTACTCACAGGGGTGGTATGTGGTATCAAGTGTAGGTTGAGTATCCCTTATCTAAAGTATCTGGGACAAGAAGCATTTCAGAGTTCAGATTATGGAGTGTTTGCATACTCATAATGAGATGACTGGGGGATGGTCCCCAAGCATGAGAACAAAGTTTGGATGTCTCAAACACCTGAAGTTATTTTATACAATATTTTAAACAGGTCTCCCTTTTGATGGGTGGCTTGTTACATGAGGGTAGGCGAGGAATTGTTCACTTGTGACATTATGTTGGTGCATTTTGGAGCTTTTCAGATTAGGGGTGCTCAGTCTAAAATTTGGATCCATCTCACTGAGATAGATTGCTTTGTAGTTATCCTTCTCCTTTTGGAAGCCCAGTTCCTTCCTCTACCCCTCCTTTTTCTTGAAGATCCTGTAGAATTCTTTCTTAAAAGCAGGTCACTTGGCCTTGGGGGTGGGGTCACACGTTTTTCTTATGTTTTAAGTGCTGAGGATTTGGGGGAGTGCTAATTGGTTTGTTGGGGAGGCCTCTTGATCTGCTGTTAAGTGAGCTGTGGTCTTCTGGAAGAACTTGAGATGACTGCTTGATTTTGAAGCACTCGAGGCTTGAACTGGGGTGACCCTGCAAGTGCTGCATCCCATCGAATCCAGCCCGTTAGCCTTAGTAAATATGGAATTGTTCATAATCTCTTCCTTACCATTTTCAAATGTCTGTAAGAATCAGTATCTTTTTTTCTTGATTTTTAATATGCTACTCTTTCTAGAAATGTGAGAAAAAGCAGAATGCTTCAAAGTACTAGAAAAGCCTAGAGAAGCAACCTAAGAGCATTTGTTCACCACCTAATATTAATAAATGTTAACATTTTCCACATTTACTTTTTGATGATTTAATTAAAATTTCTTAAACAGAGCACATCATCTGCTGTTTTCAACAACCACCTCTTTCTGACTCCTTCCTCCTCAGGGTCTTGAGGAGGCCTGTCCCTGCAGTAGGTACACTGCATTCCTGTTACCCATAGCTTCCTATCTTTCACACCCGTGTTTCTGAACCTACTCTCAGCATATCCCTGTTGTGTATGTGTTGAAAGTCTGCTAAATGGTGTGCTGTACACAGTCCTGGGCATCTTGGTTTTTTACTGTGCACTGTTGAGACATAATCATATTGACAGTAGGTCTAGTTTGCACATTTTAATTGTTGTGTAGTGTTTCATTGGGTAAAACACAGCTTGTCCATTGTTTCAGCTAGATAATAGTTGTCTTTTCCTGTAACACGCTGTTACATATGCCTTTGTAAATATGTCCTCTGACAGTTGGCAGATTTGTTTCAGCTAAGATACTTACAAGTGGTGGTGCTGGTTGCAGGCTGTGGGCTTCTTCCATTTGTCAAATGGCGCAGAGTGTCTGTTCCGCAGTGGGATTCCCATTTTCCTACAAGATACCATCATTGAAGCTGTCAGATTTCACGGGGGTAGGTCTAAAGGGCGGGGAATAGTATTTCATTGTGCTAATGTATCTTCCCTCACCAAGAAGGCTAAACAGTTTTTATGCTCTTTGGAATGCTCCTGAGTTGAGCTGCGGGATTAGGACATGGCGGGGTGCACTTGTCTAGAGCATCCTTCCTGAGATCTAATGTGAACTTCAGCAACCCCTCCTTCCTCATTTCATAGTGTCTCCTCTATGTCCTTCATCCTTTGTTTTTAGTTACCTCTTAGTTTAGGGGACAAAAGACAGAAGTGTGAGCTCCTCTTGTTTTTCTCTCTGTTGTAGTTGTCAGGTGAGGTTGCAGTTTCTCCAGTGGCTCCTTTCTCTGAATAGAAGGAGTGCTTCCCCACTCTGTTCCCTGTTCAGGTGGCTGTCCTTTGCAGTCTAAGATTTACAGGCTCCCAACAGTCTGAATTATAAGCAGAATGCTCAAGTGCTCAAGGTATCCTATCAGATCTCCTTTGTTAGATGTGAAGTCTTTAGAAGCCTGTTGGATAGTGAGCTTGGTAAGTCTGGCATTCAGAAGGACAGGTGTGTGTGTTTGTGTATGGGCTTGAAGGCACGGCTCCTTTTACCACACTAGAAAGAGATTACCTTTCGGATCAATGGGATTGTTATTGTCCTCTGTGTCCATTTTACAAGTACAGCATGCTAACCAGTTGTACCACTGGAGCTCCCCCGTGAACACCGTAAATCCACTTAGAGATCGTTAATGCACCTTGGTGTGAAAGTTTTAAGGGTTAAATTTTTTTCCCAGACTTTCCCTCTGGTTTTTAGGAATCAATAATGTTTGATTTTTGTCACAGCATTTCTTAGATGCGTTTCAATTCAAGAAGCGTTTCTGGTCATTAAAAGAAAAAAAAAGGTATTGCAGATCTTAAACATATTCAACCTTAGGATGTCTTGGTCTTCCATAGAACTGCAAATACATTGCATTGATCTGTTCCTGTCCTCCCCCCCTCCCTTCCTTCCCATTTCTTTTCTTTTGGGAACAGTGGTGCACACCTGTAATCCCAGTAGCTTGGGAGGCTGAGGCAGGAGAATCACAAGTTCAAAGCCAGCCTAAACAATTTATTGAGGCCCTGTATCAGAAATAAAGGGCTGGTAATGTGGCTCAGTTGTTAAGCACCAATCCTCGTGTTCAATCCCTGGTACCTAAATAAATAAAACAAATGTTGAAATAATTGTAGATCCACATGTGGTTGTAAGAAATACTACAGCAAATTCTCATGTACTGTTGACTGTTTTTCTCAGTGATGCTGTCTTACACAACAGTAGTACAGCATGCCATCCAGGAAGTGAACATTATGCAATTCATAGACTTTTTCAGCTTCCCCTGGTTTTACCTGTACTCTTAGTATGTCCCCTTGTTTCTGTGGGTACTGTCTTGTATAGTTTGTCAACATACAGGATAGTCTTTTCATAAGAGTCGTTTATACTGCTCTTATTGTATAATCACTGGGTTCTCCACCCGCTTAGACCTTAGTGATAAGAATGAATTGTGTCAGAAATTTCTGAACATTATGTTCTAAATGAGAAACTTACTCTCTTGATTTTCATTAATCTGACCTACAGTGTGTGCTTGAAAATGAAACTTGTACAGAACAAAATGGGTGAATATTTTGAAAATTAAAGTAGCTTATGTATTAATTGAAGATTGAATTTAAAAATTTATTTAACAGCTTCATTCTGGTATAATTATATTCCATAAAAATTGCTTCCTACACAATTTAATGGTTTTTAGTGATTTTATGTAGCTGTGCAACCACCACCAGAATCCCTTCCAGCTCCCCAGAAGGTTTCCTGGTGTCCGTCTGCAGCCAGTCCTTTTCTCTCTGTGCAGCCAGGGACTGGCTTGTAGTCTCTGTAGGAACCACAAAGCATACAGTCTTTTTCTGGTCTGGCTTCTTTAACTCAGCATGGTTTTGATATTTGCCTGTATTACTGATACTTTCTTCCCTTTTATTGCCGTGTAGCATGTTTTTGTATGATGATCACCACATTTTCTTTGTCTTCTAGTTGTTAGATATTACCGTTCTTTCCCATCTATTGCTGTTGTGAATCATGTTGCTGTAAATGTTTGTGTAGCAGTCTTTGTGTGGACATATGTCTTTGTTTCTCTTAAGTAGATACCTAGGAGTAGATAGCTGAGTTTAATAATTGTAGGTTTAACTTTTTAGGAAACTTTCTAACCTTTAAGGAAGAAAAGTTTTCCAAAATAGTTGTTCCTTTTTATATGACCACCAGCAACACCTGAGGGTTCCAGTTTCCATTTCCTCACGAATACCCAGTGTAGTTTTTTATTGTAATCTTTTGAGTGGGTGTATTGTGAAACTTCCTTGTGGTTTTAATATACATATTTCAAATGGCTAGGATATTTAGCATCTTTTCTCGTGCTTAGTAGACACTTGTAGATCATTTTTTGGTCAAATTTGTATTCAGGTCTATTGCCCACTTAAGGATTTGGCCTTTTTTTTTTTTTTTAATTTGTCTATTTTCTGGTATGTACATCCTTTAAAGACAGATGGGCCTTTTCATTTCCCTGTTGGTGTCTTCTGAAGAGCAAAAGGTATTAATTTTGGTAGAGTCTGTTGTGATTCGAGCATGTGTGTCCCTCCAGAGTTCCATGTGTTGAAATCTTCAGTGTGTGGAAATGGGGCCCTTTAGAGGAGTTAGGTGAGGTGGTGAGGGCCCACTCTCATGAGTGGCGCGTGCACTCCCTTACCAAGTGCCCATGCAGGTCATTGCCTCTTTCCTCGTGTGAGAACACCCAGCACAGAAGGCCCCACCCTCACCAGACCCAGCCCGCTCGAGCCTGGCTGGATCTTGGATTTCTAGCCTCTGAATTGAGAGCTATCCATTTTTATTGTTAGTGACCCAATCTAAGGTATTATTCTAGTAGCCTGAAGGGTCTAAGACAGAGTCCAGTTTATAATCTCTCCCCCTTATATAGGACTACACACACACACACACACACACACACACACATATATGAAGTTGTAGGTGGACACAGTATCCTTATTTATTTTTATGTGCTGCTGAGTTCCGAACCCGGTGCCTCACTTGTGCTAGGCAAGTGCTCTGCCACTGAGCCCCAGCCCTAGAACTACATTTTTTAAAGGAAGAAATTTAGGTAGGAAAGAATGATATATACCTAAATTGCCTTCTAAAAGTCTGTTTCTAAACCGTGTTGGAATATCACCTTTACTCTTCTTGGTGTTTAGTTCTCTTACCCACACAATGAAGAAAGAATCTGCACGTCTCTACTTTTTGCTCCAAGACCTTTTTAGTTATATTATAAACCTTATGTGGAAAGTTTGATATTTTTTTTTTTTTCCATCATCTTATAGTGAAAAAGTGATATTCTGAGCCTAGGACCGCTCTGGACATTTTTATGAAGAGTAAGCAAGTAATTAAGCTTGATTGAGATACACTAAGTATATTTATTATTATACAATATTTAATATGTTTGTAATACATATTTATTCTAATGCTAGTACAATCCGGTTATTAGAAATGTAGACTTACCAGTGTCTCGTTGAGGTCTGTTTTCTATCTTTACTCTGTTCAGACACTGATAGCAAAGGAAATTTTTTAAAGTCTATAATTTCTCCATTTAAGACTTCCAAGTAAAGACGATATTGTTGCTATTTGAGTTTCTTTTTTGAAATTGCTGTCTGAAGATCAAGTACAGCAATGTAGATCTGACATGAGATTTGCAGATTTTTGTCATCTTTTTTCTCCCTTCATGCTGAATATCTCAGTGATGTCCCACTTTGCTTTTAGCTCACTAGTACTAATTATCAAAGTGGGAAATAGATCTTGAGTACATACTATTTAAAACAAGGAGAAAGTCTGTTGAAGGAAGGAATACAAAATCTGCTCTTATTATGGCGTGGGGACTGACTGGATTTCTTTCCCCTCTCAGCATCTGCACTTGCCTGGGCAACACGGAGACACTGAGTTTAAAGTGAGCCTCTGGTGGGTTTCAGAACAAGGAACAAGCTAAAGAGAGCATTTGATTATTTTTCCTGACTCCTTGGCATTTCTGTGCATCAGTTGTCTTCTTGTCTTCCAGTCTGCTCTTTGCAAAAGTGTCCTGGTCTTTTGAGCATTGTGTAAACATATGTGGACCACCTGCCATATTGGCAAATCTGACTGTAAGAGGTGAGAATCTGTAGGGGTCTGAAATCATCTTCCAGATGGCACAGGGTAGTATGAACTCTGGTGTTATCTTAGTTTGTGCTGCTATAACAATTTCTGAAGCTGGATAATTTTATAAAGAGTAGAAGTTTATCTTGGGATGTGGTGCACACCAATAATCACAGCTATTTGGGAGGCTGAGGCAGGAGGATAGCTAGTTCAAGACCAGCCTCAACAATTTAGCAAGACCCTGTCCCCCAAATAAAGAAAAAGGGTCAGGGATGTAGTTCAGTGTTTGAACCCAGACTGTCTGGATTTGATCCCAAGCCCAAAGTAGGGAAAACTGCAGGGTGGTTGTTTTTTTTTTTTTTACCTAGCTAAAAGGTATAAGTCATCTAAACTTTGGTGATATGGGGAAAAATAATATGAATTTCATTGACACTTCACTGAGAAACTAATAGTGCAGCTTTCAAGGACTGGTTGGCTCCCTTTGTAATCTGTGCAGAGTGAAGAGCAGCCAGCCTCCCGTGGCCTCTGCAGACATGACTTCTCAGGTGCTTTTGTGGTCCTTGTCATCTGGGAGGTGGTTTCAGTGGAATATTGGAGATACTATTTTTTGTTACTTTCCATCGATTAACATTGGGATGGCTTCTTGCCATGGATTTAAAAATTGGCCAATCAATAATCTTTGCTATTTTTGGTTTAAAATTTGTCATCCTTGCTAAGGGTGAGCACTCACTCTCCATGTGTATAATGTGCTTAGATTTGTGTTCTGAGATGTCTGTATTGCTTATGATAGACTAAAATTCCTAAGTAGCTCACAGCAAAAGAGAAGTAAGAAACTGGTGAAAATCTATAGCATAGGAAAATATACTACTACTACTTTTTTTTTTTTTGCTTGAGCCATGTGAATTCAAACTTTGCTTTATCCCTTTTGGTAAAGCAAAGGTATAATGGATATGAGATGCTATTAAGAAGTCAGCGAAAAAAAGTGGGAGAGAATTTCATTAAAATAGAGGAAAGATTAGTAGAGTAGAAGAAGGGGGTTAAGGAGGAGGAAGAGAGGACAGGAAAAGGGAAAGACAGTGGAATGAACTCAGTCAAACTTCTGTGTGTGTGCGCGTGCCGGGGTGTAGGGCACTGTGGATCCTGGCATCTGGTGTATCCGCAGTATACTAATTAAAAAACAAACAAGCAAAACTGAACTAAATGGATTGAAGGAGAATCCGTGGAGTAGGAGGAGGGTAGTAGGGAGTGCTCGGGGTAGAATTGCAGCTGGCTGTGTTCCATGGTTTTGTGATTATGCCAGGGAGTATCCTGATGTTGTGTATAACCAAAAAACATTTTTAAGATGCTATTGACGTTGAATTTATAAAGGTTGGGATTGTGGCTCAGCAGTAGCACATATGAGGCGCTAGGTTCGATCCTCAGCACCACATAACAATAAATAAATAAAAGATATTGTGTCCATCTACAACTAAAAAAAAGTTGAATTTATAAAATATGTTCTTATAAGGCTTAAAGATTGAAGTCATTTTTCATTTAACTTCAATTTTTTTGAAGAAATTACTACATGCATACTAGGGTGCATCTGCATTAGGTGTCCTTTGCACCATAGAGTATTTCTCCTGACAGTAACAGGGTCTCCCACTGACCAAGGCAGGGCCAGTGACACAGTAAACAAATTTGAATGTAGTTTCAGACTTGAAGACGTTGAGTCTGCAGTGCACCCAGAGGAGGTAAGTTGTGCTAAGCTGGGGAAGTGTTGTAAAGCGATGCCCCTGCACACCCATGGTGCTCCATAATCAGCTGTTGCTGATCATCCTGGGAGACCTCAGCTTCCTCCGACTTTTTTTCTGAAGGTAGCGTAGTGAATTGAGGGTACAGATAGTACCTGGCAAGGGAGTGTGGGGATCCTTGGGCTCTCTGAGGGCTCTGCCCCAAGCACCCTGTGTCCACCAGCAAGTTGCCTGAGCTTCTCTGGCTTTTTTTCTAATCTGTAAAACAAAAGGGTCAACTCCTGCCCTTTGGTATTCTGTGGTTCAGGCTGAGAAATGAGAAAGGCTGTGACACTCCATAAATAGGCACTGATCCAGTCAGTCCTCATGTGAGTTTACAAGCGCTGAGCTTGCGACATTACCTGCCACTCGCTTTTCATTTTTTAGTGACCCACACAGTTAGTAAACACCACCGTTCTTTCTTTCACTGATGGTAATGTGCTTTGCCTACCCAAATTATTTGGAGTTTTCACGTTTCTTTTTGGTCCCTCACTTTATACATACGTGTAATATGTATTATTTACATGTTAGATTTGGTATATAATTTTTAAAGAAAAAAAGCGTACATGTTCTGTACAGATGGGATTTTTTTTAAAAAAACATTGTTGATCTGCAGTTATCTGAATTCATGAATATAGACCCTATGAACAGGAAGGGCCAACTGGATGTATTTATAACAAAGCCCTTTTTTTTGTACTGGGATTTGAACTCAAGGGCACTTAACCACTGAGCCCCATCCCCAGCCCTATTTTGTGTTTTATTTAGAGACAGGGTCTCACTGAGTTGCTGAAGCGGACTTTGAACTTGTGGTCCTCCTGTCTCAGCCTCCTGAGCCACTGGGATTACAAGCATGTGCTTGGCTATACCAAAGCTTTTCTTTTTTTATGTCATGTGGGGAAAAAAAAGAGGCTTTAGAGCTAAGTATGTGTGAAATGGTGTTGGTGGAGTGCCACTGAGCTTGACTTCCCGGTCAGGTCCTTTGTGAAGTCCTGTCCTGTTTGCCAGTACAAAGTTGGGAGTCCCTCTTGTGACACCCTGTGTAGGCTCCTGTCGCCCATACATGTCTTACGAAGTGCCTCACGTTCCTGCCCCTCCATCCCTGGAGAGCAGGGCTTGTTAGATAGTCAGTACCTAACGCACATGGATGAGAGTAGTGTGGTTCCTGTGCGCTCTTGCTGCCTGAGGAAGGGCATGTATAGTGAGGTTGTGCTGTTGGAACGGCAGCTTGGTATTGGGCCCCCAGAACCCAGACCTTCACGGGGAGAGGAATATAGTTGTGTCCTCACTAACTCCAAGCCCAAACCAGCTGAACCCACGAGCACCACCTGACAAGAGCGCAGAGACACTAGAGCATGTTCTGAGTAGTGGAAGACCTAGGTGTGTATAATTGCAGAGAATGAGCCAGCACAGTATTTAAAAAACAGGTGGGAGAGCTTTGAAGGAGGGATGAAGCTCTCAGCAGACCTGATTGGGAGTGCTTGCATCTTCACTGGCTGATGTCTTTTTTTTTTTTTTAAGAGAGAGTGAGGGGGGGGGAGAGAGAGAGAGAGAGAATTTTTAATATTTATTTTTTAGTTCTCGGCGGACACAACATCTCTGTTTGTATGTGGTGCTGAGGATCGAACCCGGGCCGCATGCATGCCAGGCGAGCGCGCTACCACTTGAGCCACATCCCCAGCCCACTGGCTGATGTCTTAAAAGGTCACTGTCATTTCTGAGCCTCTCATGCCATTTTCTCTTTTGTGACATTGTCCTTTTGAAAGGACTTCTTCAAAATAAATGGGGGAGTGTGGAAAATGAGAAAACAAAATAGATGTGTGAAGTGTAGAGAGAAACCTCACAAATCCTAGGTTTGAATAATTGAGAGGTATCTAGGGGCTAATAAAGCTTGGCACAGAGTGGTGTTGGGGTAAATCTCTGAGTCAGTAAAAGAGGCTTCAGGATGTAATTAACAAGATTGACAGAAGGAGTGGTCTGGGCAAAAGGTGCCCTTAAAGGAGGGCTGTAGCACCAATGGTACCCGGCGACACTGCACTGTGAACGTCCAAGACCTGAGGTCTGGCTGGAAGTGCTTGTGGGGACCTTCCTTTTGAAGGAGGTTAGAGTCTGATCAGTGACCATGGAAGAATGAACTTTGCCCCTCTTTCTGATGAGTAAGCACAGGTGAGGTGTACTTTGATCTATCCCAGGAGGTGTGATAATCATCATTTATTGACGTTTTTAAAAGCCAGGCCCAATGCAAAGCATTTGAGGTTTTTTTTTGTTTTTTTTTTTTAAACTTTACAGTAGCCATTGTAACCGTAAAGATGAGAACGGAAGCAGCCCATCCAGAAACACAGATAGTAGCCCCACGCTGTGACCCAGGAGGCAGTTCCAGGAAGCAGAGCAGGGTGGGCAGCTAGTAGCTATTGATAGAGGTTTGCTCCTTGCAACAGAGACAGAGCTGGTCTTGCTTACTTTAGCAATGAGTACCTTGTTTTTGTTCTGATTGTTTACTGAAGAAGTTAAACCTTTAAGTTTGTTCTGTTGTGTGGAATAAGTGGTCTTACTGTTAGGAAGGATCACACTTTACTAACACACATTACCTGTTTAAAAAGAGAGCACTTGGATGGGATGGGGTGGGGTGGTATTGTATTGAGAAAGCTGAACTTTTTGAGTAAAATAGCAGTTATATACTTTTTTGAAGGTAAAGTAAGTACTCTGTCCAGTAATTTAACTTCCCGCTTCATTGAACAACTTGATACTAAACACCCAAACAAGAAATGAGATAAAATTTTTATCATGTATTTGTACCCAGTGCATCTATTATTTGTTTTGTTTTGTTTTTTTCTCGTAGATAAATGTTTTGCTCTAGTGTCCTCAAGTCTCTACTTACATTCTGGCAGTTTTAATAGTTGGTTGACCTGTATTTGACTTGCTTTTTGGATTCTTGTAACTGTGACATGGTTGCAGCTTGAGAGATTCTGAATGCACTTCCCATCCTGATGCCTGGGACCCTGTGCCTGTCAAATCCTCAAGAGCTTTCTGCCTGGGGCATAACAAGCACATGTGAATCCAAGTACTTTCCTTTCTCTTGTTTTTTTTTGGGGGGGGGATGGGGATGGGGATGAAAAGATGTGTCTCTTGGACAGATGTCACTCATTTTGTTTGATGCCAGTTTGAGGGATTTTACCCAAAAGCCCGGGTTTCAGCTGGAAAAATGCAGGGCCAAACTGCTTACTTTCAGGGTAGTTTTATTATCTGTCCCAGTACGCAGACCCGCTTGTGTTTTGACACCAACGTCCTTGTCTGGAAGGGTATGACTACAGTGAGGGTGGCTCCTCACCTGTGTGGTGACTCCAGCAGCTGGGCAAAGTCCAGGAAGAAGAGGAGGGAAACACACCTGGTGTGAGGAGTGTTGCAAAAAGCAAAAGGCAGTTTCTGAGCTTCGCCTGCATAGGAGGCTGTGTGGAGCAGAGATCCATCTTCCCCAGGATAGTGTGTGAGAGAGTCCCCTGGGAACTGTTTAAAATACCCTTTTCTAGGTGTGCCCTCTCTCACAGCCCATTAAGTCAGAATTTCTGTGGGTGGGCCAGAGCATCCTGGCTCTTCTAAAGCTTCCCCTGCTGATCCCTGCCGATGTGTGCTGTTGGATTTGCAAGCCATTGCTCTTTTAAGGGTGAGTGTGGGATCCTGTTGGATTTCCCACCAGTCTGCTTATTTCTTCAGTAACTTCAGAGTTTTGTTCAATAACAGGTGGTGATTTTCCTTCCTACCAGGACCCTATTTCCATATTTCCTTTGCCCCAGATCTCCCATCCTTGACACTTCCCTCCCCCTTAAACCTGGGCTTAAACAGGGGAGGGGAACACTTTCTTTGAATGTTGTCTTGTGTTTCTATCTTCCCTTCAGAACACTCCTCAGGTGCAGTCTTCTGTGAACTTGCAATTACTGGCTTGCTTGGCTCCATTATTAGATCAACTCTACTGAGAGCAGGGTTCTGCCAGTTCTTACCTCTGTGTCTGTGTTTCTGGCAGCTCCACAGTGCTTGAGTCAGAGCATATGCTGATTGATGAAAAGTGCAAGGTTACTGGACCCAACTCCATGTGTGTGTAGAACAGAACTAGCAGGCTGCTGATATATATATATACAGCCATAGTGCAGAGGCCTGGGGCAGAAGCAGAGTGGGAGTGATGGCTAGCAGGCTGGTGAGCAGGAGCTCCTCAGAAAAGGGTCAGGCAGCCCCATCTGTTTGTTCTGGGTAAAGGGACCTTGCCGGAAAGGCAGGTATTGGATGGGCAGGTGTCAGGTTAGGCATGAGTTAAAAGATGCAGCTGTGGGATGAAAACTGGAGGTGGAGTAAATGAAGCAGTGTTGACGAAGAGTTATTTTTCAGAGGAACTGTTATCAAATGAGAGCCAGTGCTTGCTGTTACAGATTTTACCTGACTTACATAAGCTAGTTAGGGTTGGGTTTCTCCCTCTGACCCTTTTTCCAGAAGGAAGGGCTAAGCCAAGTTCTAAATGCCAGGAAAGCCACTTGTTCATTAATGATGCTTGCTAATTAATAGCAGATCAGTCGTAGGACAGATTTTTGATACTTTAGCACTTACCTATGACCATAATGTCAGAATGTTTATGAATGTTATAAGAAAAGCAGCATTATGGAATTTAAAAGCAACATCAGGGTTTTGATACACAATAAATATCAGCTAACCCTTTGACAAATCACTGAGCATCTGGATTTCATTTCCTTATAGAAGTGCACTGAATATATTTCAGCAGAAAGAGGCAACTGAACATGGTCACTTGTTGTCTTGTTATTTATTGTCTAGACTGACCTCACAGCTTCAAGAGAAAGATCATTGTGGCTGGCAGTTTTAATTGTGGATGGCCCCGGGCTCAGAATGCCTGGGATTGGCCAGTGTTCATCTCTGATGACTACCCTTGCAAGAAGCCTACGCCTATTTAGCGGGCTTTCCTCCACTACCAGGTTTGGAAGGCTTTTCTGTGATCCGGGTGGGCACCTGCTCTGAAAATTTGCCATACAGAATTTTAAGTGGCCAGGTTGTGGTTTTTATACATACATTAAGGTGGGCTCTCCAAATAAAATTTAAAAAAAAATAAAAGGAAGTTCCACCTGCCGTCTGCAGGTGATGGGCAGGTGAGTGGCCTGGTTGGAGTGCCTTCGTGCACCTGCCTCTGTATCTGGTTTCCCATCTCTAGGACCTCAAATTCCTTCTTCCACCTGATTGTTCTATTCAGCTTTTTCAAAATTGTCAAAAAATGATAAGAAAGATTAGAGGCTATGTAGCACATTTGCCCCAAGGATCTCTTTCTTTGGGGATCAAGTGACTCTGCAGAAGCTGTGTAAAAGCCTGGTGGGTCTCAGAAGAGTCTGCAAGGACCAGTTTTTTCTTGGGTTAAGGAATGCCCGCCCCCACCCCCTCCCTCTCTCTCTGTCTCTGTTTTCATCAGCTACATTTAGCAGAAATGTTGACTCCAGCCCTAGTTTCTTGGTTTTAGGCTTTCTTTGGTTGGTCGGTTTGGGTAAACCACTTCATCCTTTGTAAAACAATGGATAGGAATATTGGTTGGATTACATTTTAAGTTCCAAATAAGCTCATTTAAATATTAGTTTCATTTCCACTCTTTGATACATTTAGATTCTTTTTCTCTTTCCTCAGCTTCATTAAAGTAATATATAGAATAAATTCATTGGAGGAGAGGTGATTACTCATGTTGAAATACTAAATTTATTTTTACGTTAAGAAAATGTGACTTTTCTTAAAGTATTGTTTTCCTAAGGTGCTTATAATTCAGTTTTTAAAAACCTTTACTTCGGTATGAACTTCTAAATACATTCACAACTTCATGCTGAGTATGTCTGAAATACTGAAGACGTCTAGCAGTTGGCATTACTCCGTGCACTTCGAGGAACCATCTTGATCTCGTGCTAGTTATCAGATGCTACACCGGAGGGAAGTGCGGTCTTCCCCAAGTGCTCGCATCCACCATGCAGGAGACTGCAGCCCAGTGAATGTGAGACTGTATGGGATTTCACAACCAGCACCTGGTTCTCCATTTGTGCTAGCTGTAGCTGTTCCTGTTTCTTGTCCTGTGGGTGTCTTCATAGTCATTGATTGGCCCACCAGACTGATTTTAAGGGCCTTCAGTGATATGAGAGAGGGCTAGCTGCTGGCTGTCCATTTCCCGACTTTACTGCTGTAAGAAGTCATGTAATCTGATTAACCTCATTCTAGACATCCATTGATTCAGATGCAGTGAGTTTACAGAGCTCGGTGCTCTTTGAAGCAAACAAAAAGCAAAACAGATGAACAAAAAGTTAACTCCAGAGGATGTGGCAGTGTAGGTTGGCCTTGCTCCTCTTGCTTGGTGCTAGGTCCATGGCTCCAAACAGGGCCACCTCCACCCCTGTCTCAGTCTCTTTGTGCTGCTCTCACAGAATGCCATTGGCTTGGTGGTTTGCAAACAAAAAAAAAAAAAACCTCAGAGTTCTGGAGGTGGAAGTCCAAGATCAAGGTGCCAGCAGATTGATTCATTGCCTGGCGAGGGCCCATTCCCCCACTAGTGGTACCCTCTCTTTCCTTCCATGCTGGAAGGGGAGAGACTAACCTCATTCCCGAGGGCTCTGCCTTCATGACCTAGGCACTTCCCAAAGGTCCTGCCTCCTGTTTGACTGCTTGGGGGGTCGGGTTTCCCCCTAGGACTAGGGAGGGAGGAAACCTTAGACTGCAGCAGTCCCCTGACCCCAGCTTCCTGGCTGAAGGAAGCGCGCATTTAAGGACTGCCGTCTAAGAGAACACATTCTTGTTGTAGTCTGGACTCTAGAGGACAAACTATGGTCCACAGCCTAAGAACGTATTTTAATTTTTTTCTTTTATGTAACAAGCACTTAAAATGTAAATTGTATACGTGCTATTCTGGTTTTTGTCTCTTGTCCTTTAGAGGTTAAAGGAGTTATGTCTAGTTGTTGCAGAGAAACCTTTTGATCCCTGATCTAAAGGAATACAGAAAATTTTGATGACAAAGCAATTCATTTTCTGAAGTTGGACTGTGAACTCCGAGCTGGGTTACTCACACAGTCATGTGCTGCCTGGTGTCATTGTGGTCAGCGAAGGGCCCAAATCCACAGTGAGAGCCTCGTAATATTGTAAGGCAGCTGAAAAACTGCTGTTGCCTGGTGACATCCTAGGTGTCAACTGTGGAAGCACAGTGTGCTGTGTTTGTGGGGATATTGGTGTAAGCAAACCCAGGGCACAGCCACCATGTGTAGTACAGCACAGACAGTTATGTTCAGGTCAGAACACTTGGCAGGTTGATACAGACAGCACATGAGTGTTACTGACTTGTGTGCGTAAGTGTACTCCTTTTTATTAAAAACAGTTTTCTGTAAAAGAATATGTTGTGTTATTTATGCCAGCAGTAGCCGTGTGTCTCATGCCTAGTTGTGTTTTAATTAATTAATTTGTATACATGATAGCAGAATGCATTTTGATTCATAGTACCCAAATGGAGCACAGGTTTTCATTTCTCTGGTTGTACACAAAGTAGAGTCACACCATTTGTGTCTTCGTATATGTACCTAGGGTAATGATGTCCATCTCATTCCGCCATCTTTCCCACCCCCATGTCCCCTCCCTCTCGTTTTCCCAGTCCAAAGTTCTTCCATTCCTCCCATGCCCCCCACCGCATTATGGATCAGCATCCACTGAACTTTCGGCCTTTGGGGTTTTTTTTTTGGGGGGGGGTTGGCTAACTTCGCTTAGCATAATATTCTCCAGCTCCATCCATTTATTTACCTGCAAATGCCATGATTTTATCCTCTTTTATTGCTGAGTAATATTCCATTGTGTATATATACCACAGTTTCTTTATCCATTCATCTATTGAAGGACATCTAGGTTGGCTCCACAGTTTAGCTATATTGTGCATTGTGTTGCTATAAACATTGATGTGGCTGTGTCCCTGTAGTATGCTGTTTTTAAGTCCTCTGGGTATAGACCGAGGAGTGGGATAGCTGGGTCAAAAGGTGGTTCCATTCCCAGTTTTCCAAAGAATCTCCATACTGCTTTCCATGTTGGCTGCACCAATTTGCAGTCCCACCAGCAATGTGTAAGTGTGCCTTTTCCCCCCACATTCTCACCAACACTTATTATTACTTGTATTCTTAATAATTGCCATTCCAACTGGAGTGAGATGTAACCTTAGAAAGTAGTTTTGATTTGCGTTTCTCTAATTGCTAGAGATTTTGAACTGTCTTTTCGTATATTTGTTGGTCGATTGTCTATTTTCTTCTGAGAAGTGTCTTTCCAGTTCCTAGGTTCTTTATTGATTGGGTTATTTGTTTTTTTGGTGGTAAGGTTTTTTTGAGTTCTTTATCCTGGAGATTTGTGTTGTATCTGATGTGCGTGTGGTAAAAATTTGCTCCCATTCTGTAGGCTCTCTATTCACCTCACTGATTGTTTTTTGCCGAGAAGAAGCTTTTCAATTTGAGTCCATCCCACTTATTAATTCTCGATGTTTATTTCTTTGGAGTCTTGTTAAGGAAGTAGGCCTAATGTGACATGATGAAGATTTGGGCCTAGTTTTTAGGTACAGGGTCTTGGGACTCATTCCTAGGTCTTTGATCTACATTGAGTTGAGTTTTGTGCATGGTGAGAGATAGGGGCTTAATTTCATTTTGCTGCATATGGATTTCCAGTTTTCTCTTTGTTGAAGAGGCTGTCTTTTCTCCAGTGATTGTTCACCAGTTGTGGCCCTAGGAGTATAGACTGTACGCAACACACCCAACCTGTGCAGCATTGAGGCTGCCAGTGTTTGTGTCACTGTACGTTCATGTTCACACAACGATGAAATGGCCTAGTGGTGTGTTTCTCAGGATGTAGTGATGCAGAAATGTTAAGGTCCACTTGTAGCTTCTCAAATTAAACATTGTTCCCTCTAGAAAAGATCTGCTCAGTGCATAGAACTTTAAAGAAAGGTTTGGGGAGAATAGCTGGGTCATGATCTGGACCCTGTACCCTCTTTTCTGGCATTCTTCTTAATAAAAAGGAGTTGCATATTTGAGGTATGTGGGTGTTTTTCTGTATGTTAGTTGCCTGTGGCTGTATAATAAATTATGTCCAAATTAGCAATGGAAAAAAGTATTACTTGACACTTTTGGAGAGTTGGCGATCTGGAAGTGTCTTAGCTGGGTGGTTCTGGCTCAGGCTAGTGACATTGTAGCAGTCTCTGAAGGCTTGACCGTGGCTTCCACGGGGAGCTTTCAGGGGGACTGATTTATGTGTAAGGCTTTGCTGAAGTCCTCAGAGCTGCACTGGCCCTTGGAGGGTCTTGTTGCTCACTGGGTGGCCTCTCCATAGGTGTTGTGAGTGTTCTTCTTTTGATGAGACTCTGGCCTCCAGTGATCCAAGAGAGAGCAGGGGGAGGGCCAGCGTTCCTTTTAAAGTGTAGTTACTGAGCGAGCTCCTGTTCTGTTAGGTGAGAGTCACTTAAGTGTGGCCCACAGCAGAGGAGGAGAGACTTTGGCTCCTTAACTTTTCTTTTCCCAGAGGGAGGAGTACCAAAGGCTCTATGGACAAACTTAAAGGCTGTGGCAGTCTGCTTCCCTGGGGTGGCAGCGTAAGCGTAGTTGGAGCACCAGCTGGAAAGTGTGTGGATTAAAGGTGGGTTGTGTTGCATGTTGTATGGTCAGCAGCTGAAGGCCGGGAGGGGGCTGCTGGAGCATCTGTATTTTAGGTGACATTAGGGACACTGGTTTATGCAGTGGTGGATTGTGTGTATTTTGTTGGTCTTGGTGTGTATGCCTGAAGGGTAGGTATATTTGAGGGGCACACTTGTGTGGAGTATGTTTTGGGGTTGCTCACAGGCGTGGGCAGGGATGTGTGTTTGAAGAAGTGTGTACTAGTATGTCTGAGGTTGGTGCAGAGTCATGCTGGGTGCTCTGTCCTGTGGGAGGAAGGCTGGTTGGTGGGAAAGGGGTAGCTCCTCACTGTCACCAGGCAGGGAGGCCACACCTGCTTTTGGAAACTTCCTTTACCTTTACTTTTGCTATAACTGGAATTAATTTATTACCCACACGTATTTGTACCAGCACACATCTGTGAATTCCCTACATGACACAGATCTGTGGACTGTGCTATACAGACCTGTGGAATTAATGTTACCCAAGTCACCATTTTAGTCGACTTCCATCAACTCAAGGAAGTGCGTGAGATATCTCCAGACTGTCTTAAGCTTCACATTCTCAAGGTGGGCCCAATAAATTCAGTTAGGAAGGAGACTAGTGATATACCAAGAGTTATTTTTTCCTGTTGGAGCACATTCCAGAGCATCTGTGTCCTGGGAACTCTTTATAGTACGGGCTTTCCATTTATCAGTGTTGCTAAGGTCCTCGAGGAGGAAAGAAAGACAACTCTTGATTCTTTAATAGTGGGCGTTGATATCTTCTTGTCTTCAAGGTCTTTGTTACAGAGGTGCAGGTCTTAATGGTAAAAAGGGGAAACTACAGTCCTTGATTGTGGGGTATGCAAAATTGAGAGAAATTTAATGGCCAAGTGCAAACTCAGTTCAGGAGTTAGAAAACCTCCCTCTCTCTGTTAATCCTTTTGTAATCAAAAGCAGTGATGGGCCAGAGGTTGAGAGGGAGGGTGGGCATGATTCTTGGATGTGCATATTAAGTTGTTCCTCAAGTGTTGGGCACATAACAGATATGAAGGTCTCTAGGAAAGAGGTAGGATGATGTTTGTGTGTGGCCATTTTCAGTCATTTTAATTTACCATGTTTTGTAGTTCTCAGAGTTGAAAAACTGAGAAAAATCAGACATCTTGAATGTGACATAGTGAGATTCCGCAGATCCCACATGAAGTCTTAACCTGTTTTCTGCTTGTTTTTTTATGTAAACTTGTGTCCACTGGACCTTAGATTCATGACCTGAAACCCACAGATCCTGAGAATCTTTTCAGGTGCCAACTTGTGATGCACTCTTTTCATCTTATGCACAAAGGCTTTTAGAAGAGACCTCACCCAGCCCCCAAATCAAGATCAGTGAAGATTTTATTTGTGATATAGATTGTGTTCATCTATATTCTCGGCACTTAGCACAGTGAATACCTGTTTCCCAGGGACACAAGCCTGATATTTTTCTGGAAAGATAACCGTAGATGCCCCATATTTTCCCCCAGAAACCTGTATTTTTGCTTCTTGTTTCTACTTGTGTAAGCCTGGAACATCAGAATTAAATGCAGCACATATTAAGGGAGTTGTTTATTTTTGTAAAATATTCTTAGTTGTAGATGGACATAATGCCTTCACTCTTTTTTTTTTTTAATATGGTGCTGAAGATTGAACCCAGTGCCTCATACATGGTAGGCAAGAGCTCTACTGCTGAGCCTCAGTCCCTGCCCAGGAGTTATTTTTCTAGGATAATTTAAGAAGTTCTTTGTTTTGTGATAGACATGGTGACTTCCTAAAGGGTTGGATTAAATAGTAGGAAAAGTAAACTATTTTAAACAAAGAAATCCATCTGACTCAATATGTTGGTCCCCCATATCTTTAAAGAGCATGTTCCACAACTGTCCAATTGTTGCCTGAAAGCATGGATAATACAATTTTAGAAAAATTGTAACAGTCTGATGGAATAAAAAGAATTTAAAGCTTAGGAATTGTTTATTCCTGGAACTTTCTATATAATATTTTCAGGTCATGACCGGTTAACTAAACCTTGGGAAGCAAAACTGGGTAAGGTGAAATGACTGTACCGGTCTTTTAAAATTAATTTGTCATATTTTGCAGTGGTAACTAAGTGCAGAGTGATCCACACAAGTAAAGCATCCCCCCATTTGAAATGTCATTTCCACATTCCACCTTTCTGAAATTGTGACATGTTAAAATGGTTGGCACCAGAGTCAGAAGTAGAAAGTAGGAGTGTGAAGTAATTGTGTAAAAACTTCCCTTTGACATTTGGGAAGTTTAAGAAGATGGGACATCAGATGCAGCTTAGATAGAGGAACCAAGGATTCCATTTAGGCTTTGGCCCTTCTGTTCTAAACTGGCAAAAATGTGGGGAGTCCTGATGAGGTGCTTCGCCTGTTTGCTGGTTAATAGTGTGTAGCAGGTTAAAGCTGAGGCTCTTGTGAAAATCACTGGCTCTCTCTCAGCCTGTCCACTCCTCTGCAGATGGGCGAGTTCTTCAGAATTAGGACGTGACAGCAGAGGAGGGAACACCTCCAGTGTCCTGGAGGCAGCGCTGCAGGTGCGTCCCTCCCGAGTGGCACTTAGCAGTCCTGTCCTGGGAGTGGGGTGCTGTAAACTCCTCACCCTGCTGGGCACCTTTGATGAACTTTGATTACTGGAAAAGGGGAAAACAAAGAACCCCAAGTCTTCAGGGTAGTAGGGAATACCACCACCGTCCCACAGAAAGCCAGCAGAGCATCAGCCCGCACAACAGGGGAACTAGACGGAGGAAGGCCCTGAGGGGAACTAGACGGAGGAAGGCCCTGAGCGCACGGGTGCAGGCTCATTGGGTGAGAACAGTCTTGCAGATGTCATGGAGGAGCGCTTTTCAGCCTTCAGTGCTCACTGGACACTGAACCTTACAGAGGGCTCTGTGACAGACGACCCTCAGATTTCCTTCTTGAAGACACGTCACCTTTCCACACCTCACGAAGCACTACCGGAGATGGCTGGTTTTCTGTGAGTCACCTTATGGCCATAAGGCTAAGCTCGTTTTCAGAGGTTTGCAGATTGTTCAGTTCCTTACAGTCCACTTGAAACTCCTTCTTAAAGCTGGCTTTCATTGTCCCAACGGGACGTGTTTTACACTTTGCTTGAGATTTTGGTCCAGTTTGTGTTCTTTTGATGTTCACCACTGCACATTGCACTAGTGCCCATCTTGTGTTTTCTTGCAGTGTCAGTGTCAGGCCGCCTCTATATTTAGGAGATCCTTAAATAAGCCTGAACGTGAAGCCCCCACCCCCGGCAAGGAGCTCAAGTGAGGGTGCTTCCATTTGTATTTCCCCTGGGTGCTTTGTTTTGCTCAGGCAGAACTGAGGTTTCAGACAGGTTCTGACTGCCCAAGAGTTAGCTTTTTGGTCACTGTGACTAAGATACCTGACAAGTACAACTTAGAGGAAGGAAAGGTTATTTGGTGCTCAGTTTTCAAAGTTCTCAGTCCATAGAGAGCCTACTCCATAGCTCTGGGCCCAAGGTGAGGCAGCACAGGGAAGAGCACAGAGGAAGAAAGCAGCTGAGGACACGGCAGCCAGGAACAGAGAGCTCTGCTCATCAGGGGCAACATGTGTACCCCAGAAGCAGCCCCCACACCCCAAGACGCATGCCATCCATCCACTCCCTGCCTTCCTGTAGCTATGACCCAGTTAACCCATACCACCACATCAGCCCACTGATTAGGCCCTGTCCCCGATCTAATCATTTCACCTGCACATTCTTGAAATGTCTCACATGTGAGCTTTTTGGGAACACCTCATATCTAAACTGTAACATCCAGAGATGGGCTTTTTAGGAGTTGTGCATATTGGAGAGTTTGGTTGTCAGCTCTTGTCTGGACTTACTGCAGCTTGTGGATCACAACTCAAAATTAGGGTGCAGGGGGCTTTTGTTTGCTGACCTTTCCCCCCACAACTAAACTAAACTGCTTGTCTCCTTATCACTATGTGTGTTTTAAACATGACCATATTTTTCCCCTTGAGTCTGGAGGGGTCTGTCATCTTCTCCAAGAGTTGATTGGTCGTTAATGTGCATTTTTTGTGTGTTTTTAATGGGAATTTGAATTTTGTGCTTTTCTAGGATTTAGGAATGTGAATTTTCTAGTTCTTTGGATAGACACCACCTCTTCTATGGTTATGAGTTTTTGTTGATGGTTTCTGGTGAGGCTGGCTTCAAGCACCCGGCCCCCAGCAGTAGCTGGAATTGCAGGCACACACCACTGCGCCCTGCTTATGGTTGAGATTTAGTAGTCATGAGAGGTCCTGGCTTGCCACCCCTGAGAGCCAGGAACTTGTTTCCTCACTGCTGTTTGAAGGAAGGAAAGGGTTTGGGCCTGTTGGCTGTGACCTACGGGTTTCATGAGATAGTGCTTCACATTTACAGATGAATAGGACCTCTCATGTGTGTGCCTCTTCTTGAGTTTCTTAACAGATTCAGTTTGGGATGTGGATACATGCACAGATAACATGGCCGTGGCTAGTTTATTAATATTTAAGTATAAGAAAGTTTTGACTGGAGTTCTATGAGCAATAGATTGAATGCAGTAATCTAGCATTGAAGAGAATGAGACTCTCAAAAAGACACTTGAGAAAATGCTGAGTTAGTGGTCAAAAAATGGAACAAAACTGTGGTCTGCTTCTGAAGGAGCAGCATGTTGTTTTAAATGCATTCCAGTCTCCCAGAATGACGGCTGGGTGCCAGTGTGGAAGACTTTTAAAATAGCAGCAGGGACCATGGACAGCTGCTGGTGTAACAGAGGTGGCACAGCTGTGCCGTGCACTCTGCTGGACCCTGTGAAAGCAGTGGTACGACTGTGCTGGCTGGATAGCAGCCTAGGCCGTCGGGAAGGGGCCGGTGGCGCTCCCTGTGGTACTGGAGTAGCAGTGGATTAACTGCGGTGGCTGATAGCGCTTAGTAAGTCTGGCCTAGCTGTTAGGCTTGTCTCCCCACCTCCCTTTCCTGCTACGGAATTGATTATGCAATACCAACCCTTTAAGCTATTTGTCTGAGTGTGGCAGAAAATGTTCATTTGGTTTCACTAAAACCAAGAGGGGTCGTGGGGTGTATGGGTGTTGGGGGTAGTTAGGTGGTACTGTGGGCAGAACCCAGGGGTACTCTGTCACTGAGTTCCACCACCAGCAACCCCCCACCCCCAAGAGGTTCTGGCCTGGAACTTGAAATCCTCTTGTCTCAGCCTCCCTAGTTGCTGGGATAACTGGTATGTGCCATGAGGACCAGCAAAAGCAAAGATTTTTTCAACTTGAATTTGTTTCATGACTATATATCCAAAAATGGGGGAAACAAAATTGTCCTTCTGTATTCCCTCAAGGATTTATTTTGTGAGTTCCAACATTTCATCCTCAACCCTATGTGAGAGTAATGTAGGACTGCTGTTTTCTTCTTTTTAACAGCTAGGAAAACCAAGACTGAAGCTGTGGTTCCTGTTGTAATTCATGTGCAGATTGCTGAAAGGCCAGGGCTGAACCTCCATTTTCTTAACATCCTATTACTCTTTCCAGTAGACCATTTACATTCAGAATGGGAATTACAGCAAGCAGATTATCTCCATAAATATTGCTGTCCTGTGAAATCTTATTGTCTGATCGCAAATCCATTATTCCAGCTCACCGAGCCCTTCAGGTGTGATTCTGTTATCTAAGTGTCCCTCCAGCCATCCTTTTGCAGCCTTGTCACTTGTCCACTGAGTCTACATCTAACTCACTGATTTTGCAAACCTTCGTATAAGTACATGTTCTTACTCAGTGGGGTGGCGGTGCTGGTACTGGGGTTGGAACCCAGAAATACTCTACTCTGAGCTACACCCAGTCCCGTCCCCGCCGTCCGTCTCCCCCTTCCCCTGCCTTTTTTTTTTTTTTTTTTTTTTAATTCTGAGGCAGGGCCTTGGTAATTGCTATGGTTGGCCTTGAGCTTGTGATTTACCCTGCTCTGTGGGTTAATTTTGAAGACATTGTTGATTGTAGGGTGGTGGTGGTGGTTTTTGTGGCGCTAAAGATTGAACTCAGGGCCTCCTTACGTAGGCCAAGCAAGCGCTCTGTAACCGAGCCACATTCCAGCCCGATCTTAGATTCTTGTAAAGCTGTTCATCCCAAGTCAAGAAATGCTAAATTCTTTTACTCTTTCCCTCCCTTGGACAGGTGTCATTTTAACTGTTTAGAGCTCTGAAGTAAGACATTAATTTCTCTAGGCCTGTAGTCCAGCAGGCTTCTTGTGGCCTGTTTATTTTTGACTTTTAAGAATGGATCTAATTGAAACTTGGACAGTATCAGCCTCCTGTTTATGGCTGGCCTGACCGTTGTCCGGGTGGTCTTGTTGGTGTTCATGAATGGCGTACAGGCCCTGTGCTCTGGAGGCCAGGCTTGTGCTATTTGCATGGAGGCAAGAGGTGGCACCTCATCGCCAGTCAACAGAGAATCGCCAGTTAGAGCACACCGAGACGCTGCTGCACGCCCACTCACAGGGCTCCGATTGAAAAGACTGACAGTACCCAGTGCTGTTGAGGAAGCGCAGCCTTCAGAATGCTCAGGCTTTGCTGGAGGGACGAGAATGGCATAATCACTCTGAAAGAGCTTGGCAGTTTCTTAGAAGTTGAATATAGACTTGCCGTAGATCTTTTAGCCAAGAGAAATGAAAACATATGTCCACACAAAGATTTATACTTGAATCCTCATCTCAGCTTTATTCATGATTGCTTAAAATTGGAAAAAGCCTAACCAGTCTATCAGTAGGAGACTGGATAAACAACACACGCAACATGAATGAATCTCAGGAACATAGTGCTCTGAGAATGTAGCCATCACAAGGAGCGCATATAGTGTACGATTCACATGTGAAGTTGGAGGAAACAAATCTAATTCATAGTGACAGAAAGTGGATCACTGTCCTCCTGGAGCTGGAGTGGGATTGTCTGGGATCGGGCACAAAGGAGGACTGGGGTGGCGGTTCAGCTGCTGTATACATTTGTTGTAACAACTTCTTAACGTGTATACATACAGTGTATATGCATGGTCCATAGTTTCAGCTGCTCAGAAGTCAGAGTCGGGAGGATTGCTTGAGCCTAGGAGTTCAAGGGCAACATGGCAAGTCCCTGTATCCTTTCTGCCACAAACAAAACAACACACCAAAAATCCCCTGCACATGTAAATTGGACCCTGTTATAATTTGTCCTAGGCACAAGTGGTGCGTCTCTACGCCATGTACAACTAGAGAATTGAAATGTTGCACTCCGTTTGTATATGAAGAATTGAAATGCATTCTGCTGTCATGTACAGCTAAGTAAAACAAATAAAAAATCAAAAAAACTTATCCTAGATAAAAATGGGCCAAGTCAAGCAGGTCAGAAAACTGCAGCACCTGCTGGTCTTGCCCTCAGCTTCTGTTTGAATGGCCATGTTTGGAGGCACCTCTGAGGGGGGAGAGAAGGGTATTTGGAGCCCCCTTGACCCTCAGTTCTGTTAGTGATGGCCAGGGGCTGCGCATGAATGAAGAGCACGCCCTCTCTCTCTCTCCTCTGCTTCCCACACAGCAGGCTGCTGGCTCTCTCCAGACCACGTTCAGTTTCTTGAAGTTTGAGATCTTCTCTTTTTCCTCCCGAGTTTCTCAACTGTATTTTATGTCTTAGAGAACACTTCATGTAATTGGAATCTGTCCTTGATTCTCTCAGCACTCTACTTCTGGCCACGTATTGTTTGATGATCAAGTGTCTTTCGAACACAGCAGTTTTTCATTAGTAGAGGCATTACATTAGTGGTATAACTTAGATTAAAACTCAGAAGATGGGCTGGGGTTATGGCTCAGCAGTAGAGCACTTGCCTCGCACCTGCAAGGCCCTGGGTTCAATCCTCAGCACCACATAAAAATAAATAAAATAAAGTTATTGTGTCCAATTACAACTACAAAAAATAAATATTAAAAAAAAACTCAGAAGATGTGGCTGTGATATCCCAGGACTGAGTGAGGTACGTAGACACCTGCCTGCTTTTGATAACAGTGCTGTTGTCAGGACTGGGCTGCATGGAGTGATGATTTACCACCGTGCCGAATTGACGAGCTTAAAAAATGTTTTATTTCTGTCTATATGGTCTGCATTAGTTTTCAAATACACTGCTCATGAATGGATCACAGTGCAAGGATCATTTGATCCAAAAAATCTTAATGGCCTTCTAAGCCCTCAATGATGGGGGTTTTCTCTAAAGGAAGACCACAGGGGTCAGCCTGAGAAAGGAGAGCCAAAGCCGAACAGTTTGAGGGGGAAAACACATAATGATAGTTTTGGGTTTTGACCCATAGAATAAAATAAGTACATGGGAAAGAAGAAATGGATCTTAAGAAAAATTGCAGTCAGTGAATGTGAAAGGAAAGAGGGAACTGGAAGATCACTAGTAAACCACGGAAGGAAATAAGGAAGGAAACCCACTGACTCAAAAATAGTAGTCACTGTGTGGAGCCCACATTTGGATGCTAGAATTGGTGGCTGAGAGTTTAAGGAGAAAGTGCTTTGTACAGTTAAACACATCTCCACCAAGATGTTTATTTGAAAGAAACTTCAAGGTGGAGAAGTAAGACTTAGCAGCACCGAACCCTAGAAATGTGGCCCTATCCCATCCCAAGAGAACACCAGGCCCCCGGGGAGGGGCTTGTACACAGACAGACTGAACAGCAGGCTTCAGAGGCACCAGCCCAGGGAGGACTGAGAGGCTGTCAGATAGGAGGACACTGAAAGAACGAAAGCAGTAGCCTGTGATGTGACAGCCTAGGCCAGACCCTGCAACAGACAGGACTTCAGAGAGAAAACTGGGGACATCCTAAAAGGGCCTGCAGTTTAGGTGACAGTATGGGACAGGTATTCTGGTGTGGGTTGTGGTGCTGTGTTTCTGTAAGCCCCTAACACTACGGGAACTGGGGTGAGGTTGTGGGAACTCTGCTGTTTATGAAACATTTAAAATTTCTACTCCCAGGGCTGGGGCTGGGGCTCAGTGGTGGAGCGCCTGCCGGGCGCGTGTGAGGCACTGGGTTCGCTCGTCAGCACCGCATATAAATAAATATTTTAAAGGTCCATTGACAACTAAAAAATAATAACGATAATTCTTTAAAAAATGCATTTGGAAAAGATCTATTTTGTCCTCAAATTTGTAAATTAAAATTTTGGCAAATCTTTGCAGAAAGTGTACTTGTAGAAATTTAAGAAGGGGAAGAGTCCTTCTCAGGCCTGGAGTCATTAAGGAATACAGACTCCTGGAATGGCCAGGAGCTTCGCAAGGAATGGAAGTGGAATTGCTCTAATGCCAAAGGCAGATGCTTAATTTGAAGTGGAGGCCAGGTTGACAAAGTCTTGTTTGTCTGTTCTTGGGGAACTGGGAATAGAACCCAGGTGTGCTCTACAGCAGAGCTACACCCCAGCTCTTTTTAGTTTTCATTTTGAGACAGGGTCTTGCTGTATTACCCAGGCTGGCCTTGAACTTGCAATCATCCTCCCTCACCTCGCAAGTTTCCAAATTACAGGAAGTGCCACCCTGCCTGGCTGGAAGGTCTCTCGTGTCGGGGTGAGTCTGCCCATCAGGTGCTGTGGTGAACGCAGTCTGGGATCAGCCCAGTTGATCCCTATGTTGCTTTTTATAAGCCAGGGATTTGGAGAAGTCTATAATGGGAACCCCAGCTGATGCCAGAGTTGTTGCACTGGTGACAGTGTGAGCAGGTTTATTCATGTGCTAGGCTCTGTGTTTACTATCCCCATAGATCTTTCTTACTTGCATGAGAAATAGAAAGGAGTGAAGAGCATTCCCAGAAGATCACATTCTAAGAGTCTTCTCCTGGCTCCTTGGCCCTATGTGTTCACAGTTGCAGACATACAAAGCAGATTAGGGACGTCACTTTCTTCACATTTTACTGTGGTATAAGTGGAGGACGTTAGGTTGGGGTGTGGAGATAGGACTAAAGGGGCATGTTCCTCATCTAGTGCAGCGGTCAGGAAAGCCAGGGTTTAGAAGTCCCCGCCTTGAGGTCAGACCCGAGGCCTGCTGTCCTCCGTGTTGCACTCTGAGCACTCCCATTCTTCCCTCCTTTCTGAAGTGGTGCTCCATTCTCCTTCGCTTCCTTTCATGGGCTTCTGTTTATTTCCCTTCTCAAGGTACAGTTTTCTGGGTGGGCAGAGTGGTTTAATGGAAGGAGTAGAAACTTGGTTCAACTCAAGGTAACTTTGACCAGTCTGGTGCTGGATTTCCTATTGGAGCTCCAGCCTTTGTTTCCTCTAATAACTCCAAGAAGAGGCTGTGTGTAGACACTCGGCATGGTGCCTCCTCCCTTGACCTTTCTCATCTGTGGAGTTGAGAACCTACTGTGTCCCAGGCTTTTTGCTAGGGAATGGCAGTATAGAAGATGAAGCAGCTGTATAAAATCCCTGAAGGGCTCTGTTCTGAGGCTCAGCCAAACAGTTAAGTACAGCATTATATTGCGATGTTATGCCACATGCTGACATGGCATCTGCTAGACAGCAGCCACATTATACAGAGGATATAGATACTTGAAGCCAGCATTAACTGAGCTACTATTGTCAGGAAACTATCATTTTGAAGCAGGTTTATGGAATATAGCATAACATTGGAAGGGTCAGTGCCGCCTTGGAGATGTTCAGAGTCTAGAGGGGAGACATAGACACATAAGTGGCGAATGATAATGAGAAGTGTTAAGTGGTAGACAGATGTCAGGATGTTTGGAAACTCTGAAAACCTGGCCATAGTCTGCTCCTTGCCCAGGAGAGTTTGGGAAGGATGTGGCATTCAAGCGTGGTCTTTGGGAGGTGAAGGCGTTGCCGGTGAAGTATGGAGAAGGGTGTTGAAGAAGCTAAGGGTAGCAGTGCCTTGGGAGGCAGGGGCAGGAGGACCGCAGTGTGAGGCCAGCCTGGGCAATGCAGGGAGACACTTAACAAAAAAAAAAAAAAAAGGAAGGAGTAGCAGACAAGCAACACGGCGAGTGGGGAGAAGTGTCTTGTGAGAGAGGTATGGAGAAGTCCAGTGTGACTTTTAGCCAGTGTAGACTGGTGGTGGAGCAAAACCCAGGAGCCCAAGCATGTCACGCTGGGGATGGAGATGGCCTTCTGTATGCAGCCTCAGTGGCCACAGAGGTGTTTCTCAGTGGTCTCGGCAATCAGATCACCTTTTCTTTTTAGGATCCGTGATCTGGTAGCATGAAAGACAGATGGAAGATCAAAAGGGACCTTGTGGAAGAAGCCGCTAGGTCCTTTCTAGGATGGAGGAGAACCACGAGGGTGGGGTGCATTGGAAAGAGTTTTTTTTTTAAGGTAATTATTTTTTTATATGTATTTATTTTTTAGTTATAGGTGGACACAGTATCTTCATTTTCATGTGGTGCTGAGGATCGAACCCAGTGCCTCACACATGCTAGGTGAGCGCTCTACCACTGAATTAGAGCCTCAGCCCTTGGAGAGCCTTTTCTGTGGTCCCCTTTGTGTGCTCAGAATGAGGAGGAGGGCAAGAGTTGGTGCGCCAGAATAGGCGCACAGGAGCGCAGGTGCCCAGTGTGAAAACTCGGGCCGGCACCCTAGAAAGGGGCATTTGGCATCAGCTTCCTACACTTACTGCAGGCAAGTTGCTTTGAGAACTTTGCATAGGCAAGAAAAGTACTTGAAGGCAGGGGGGTACAGAGAATTCACTTTTTGTATAGATTTTTTATTATTATTATTTTTAAACCACTGGGAATTGAACTCAGGGCCTGACATGTGCCAGGCAAGTGCTCTACCATGGAGTTACATCCTAGCCCTTTTATTTTGAGAGAGAGTCCCATGCAGTTGCCCAGACAGGCCTTGCTTGGCATCTTCCTGCCCTAGCCCCCTATAGAAATACTTGTTAATGTTAAATGCTGCTTCCTGTTGTCCCTCAGGGTCAGTGCAGCCTAGAAGGAGCTGGTTACAAGATTCTCTGAAATGCCTTCTTTAGTTGCAGCGGACTTCATACTTGTGGCTTTCTTAAGGCGCTGAGGCCTAGTGTGTGCTTGGGCATGTTGGAATATATGCATGGTGAGCGTATTGATGTTTCCATCTTGACTTGGGTTTCTGTACTTTAGGCAAGTAATTATTTTCATCATTCTGAGGAGTAACTTGCCCATGTGTAATAAATGTGATTGACCTTGTTAACAAAGATCACACTGTTTGAATTGAAGTGTGAGTTCCCGTTGTCTACCTGGCCACATGCCGCGCCCCCCCCCCCCAACTTGGTGCTAGTGTCTGTGTGAAGGGTTTTGCAGTGTTGGCCTCCATTCACCTCTGGTTCTTGAACCATTTGAAGTAAAGATGCCCTCAGAGTCTCCTCCTTCACTAGAAGTGAAGATTATGGCTGACCAGGAGTGTCTGAAGTGCAGCTGGTGGTGATTGGGGAGACGTGGCGTAGCCTGCCCTCCAGGGCCTGGGCTGAGCAGACTGTGGCCCAGTTTGATCTGCGTCAGCCCCTGTGGTGTCTTCCTGTGAAACCCAGGGAGTCTGGTTGGGGGACAGAGTCCTGTCCCTTATGCCACTTCTGTGGTAGGGGTAGATTCTCACCTGGGTAAGATGAGAAAGGTGATTCTCACCTGGGTGTGGTTTTGTGTCTGCAATTACCACCCCCTCCATTTGTCTCTAACCTGGGGTGGTGGTGCTGCTGGCATCTGCAGGGCTGCTGAACATGTGATAAGGCCACAGAGCACACAGGCCCCGGAGTGTCACCTGCTGCCATTGAGTCGCTGTGCGGGTGAGCTGCTGGTCCTTCCTGGGTGGCAGTGGGAAAACCATCCCAACCTGAGCATTTGTTTGGTCAGGAATTAACTTGTTTCTTACAACTGTTATTTTCTAGTACCGAAGCTTTTGCTTTCTTTTAAAGTCTAGATTTGAAGGAGACCTGATGTTACCTTAGGCATACAACCCTTGACTTAATAGGTGGGTGGGGAAGCATACTTGAGGAGGTCAGCTAATTAAGTATTCATTAGAGCTTGAATTTCTTTATCATAGTTTTTTTTTTTTTTTAAGAATTACTGATTGATTCTTCTGTGGTTTACAAATGCATTTGTAGCATGAGCTGTACTTTGAAAATGGTCGAATACATTTTACATGGGAACACTGACAACTGTGAGGTAATTTGCAGACCATATTGAATTGCTTTGAATGGAGTATTTCATGGAGAAAGAATTGATTTTACTCTCCTACATCTGAAACTATAGTTAGCTTAGAGATTTGTAGTTTCTAGGATTCATTTTGGTCACTGACCTGGTTCATAAGGTAATTTTGTGTATCATTTGGAGGAAGGAGGAGAGGTCATGTCCAAATAATTGTAACAGCACGTAGTTTGAAGCATGTTTGTAACATCCGATATTTTTGTTTGACTTGAAAATAGGCAAACCAAGTTACTAGCTTGAACAGCAAACTCTCAAGAATAAATACTTCATAGCTGGGTATATTGGCCAAGCATGTAATCCTAGAAGCTTGGGAGGTTGAGGCAGAAGAACCTCAAGTTCAAAGGCAGTCTCAGCAGCTAGCAAGTCCCCAAGCAACTTAAGGAGACACTATCTCAAAAAGTACAGCTGGGGGCATGCCTGTAATTCTCCATCTTTGAAGAGGAGTGGGGGGCCGAGACAGGAGGATCTCAAGTTCAGAGCCAGCCTCTTCATAAGCAACGTACTAAGCAACTCAGTGAGGCCCTGTCTCTAATAATAGTTTAATAGGGCTGGGGTTGTGACCCAGTGGCCAAGTTCAATCCCTGGTACCCTCCACCCCGCCAAAGATACAAAGGTCTGGGAATGTGGCTCAGTGTAAGAGTGCCCCTCGGTTCAATTTCAAGTACAAAACAAAAATAAACATAACTTTATGAATATTAAGTTGTCTTTCTTGAATATTGAATGCAAGTGTCTGACTTAAAAGAATCCTAGAGCTCACTTCCATTGGTCAGTGAGGAGTCAGGTTTGAAGAGTCTGTGTGAGTTATTCAAAGTCAGAGTAAGGGCACCAGAGTGAGTACAGACAGCAGAGGGGAGAGCTGGGGACTCTCATCTCAGGTATGGGCACCGAGATTCCGCTGAGCTCTGTCTGTCCAGGGTGTTGTCCCATGTCGCCGAGTCTTCGGGAAGCTTCTTGTAAACTTGTGAGATAATGAAAGGGAGAAGACATGATTTTAGAATTACTGCGAAAGTAGTTTGTACCTTGTAGATCCTTCTGAAAAGTCTTGGGGACCTCAGGAGATTTCCTTTTTGGAGAGCCACCACAATTAAGATATTTGTGAGTGGCTACCAGACTGCTTTATGAACTAGGTGTTTTGTTTCCAATAATCCAATCCACTGTCATGCTTGCTGTGTGACTGTGTGTTTCTGAGTTCAGTTACAGCGCCTTCCCTTCCTGGCACTCAAATAGTGAGTGTGTTCTCAGGGCACAGGAGAGGTGTCAGTATTCACAGGGACAGTTTTGAATCCAGAGTTGAACACTGATCTGCTGCTAGGATGCCTGCTGGTTCTGACCAGCTACCTCCAGTGAGGCTGTAATAGACGTGAGTTGTTGAGGTAGCCTTCCCTGAAGGCACTCTCGTTTAAGGGAGAACCACAAACCAGGATTCTCTGTGAACACACAGGGAGGTTGGCAGCTGGGCTGAGGCGGCTTCCTCAGCACTGCCCTTGCAGTGGCATAATTAATTAACTTCAGGACCCTGCCATGCGCAAAGGATTTGTGTCTCCATTTGCCTCCCAGGATCTGAGCAAGGGCGGTAGACATCTACAGCTGGAAACTAGTGCTTTAAAGTGCTTGTACTAGTCTCACCAGGAGTCCTCTTGTCAGATGTCTCCATGTGCTCTGACAGGAGTGCGGTGTGGTGTGGGGCCCTGCCGGTCACCTGTTTCATCTCAACTCCAGCCCTGGGAGATGAGGTGCAGCCCCATTCCCATGCCAGGGGACTTGTGTGCACTCAGTCCAGGGCCTGGTGGTCCAGAGGGCAGTCTCCTCCAGTCTCCACTCTCCCTTTCTGCTGCCTTCTCCCTGCAACAGAAGGAAGGATATGGGATAAAAAAGGGTGTGGCCTGGGCTTTTAAATTTGATAAGCAGGAGTCGGGTTTGTGGGAGACATTTGGTCGATCCCCCCTTCCCTCCTCTCTCCTCTCCCTCCCCTCCCCCTCCTCCTCCCCTTTCCATTCCCCCTCCCCCTCCCCTTTCCATTCCCCCTCCCATCCCCTCTCCTCCCCACATCTTCCCCTTCCCTCCCTCCCTCCCTTCCTCCTTCCTTCTTTTGGTGCTGGGGGTTGAACCCAGGGCCTTGTGCATTTTGCACTCTACCAAGTGAGCAGTACCCGGTCCACGTTTAATTTCTAATACAGAGCACACTCGGAGATGTGTACTTGTGGGAAAGAGTAGCCTAACGTGGACTGAGTTCTCTCAGGGTCACCCAGTGGAGGCTTCTTAAAGATGAGCCCAGGGAGTAGAGGCATGGAAGACAGTATTTCCTTGCAAGAGGAAAGGCGTAGGAAAGAAAGAGCCCTGTAAAAGAGGCACCGTTTGGGAGCCCAAGACATTAATGCTGTCCCACCGAGTGTGGTCTTAGTCAAGTTCAGTGGCCGTTGAGGTTTCAGATTGTCCATGTGGTAATGATGACTGGGCTGACATGAAATCACCAGGCTACAGAGCCTCCTTGATACTTAAAAGTGCAGTGGCGCAGGAGCCTGGTGGGTTCAACTGACAGGACGAGTTGTGGTCACGGGAGCTGGGGGCCATTGGTGTTTAGTGGATGCTGCTGTTGTGAACGGGCACATTTAGGTTAACACCTGATTGCCTTAGAGGTCCATGTAAGAATTGCCCATTTTAAAGAATGGTTTGTAGTCCAGAATGTATTTGTAATTTGGCCACTTAGAACTTGGGAAACATTATATAGGCTAGTCCAACAGTGATCGGATTTATTTAGCTCCAGAGTGGCTTTAACAAGACAGTTTTGCAGTTTATAATAGCATGTTCTCCTGCTTGGCCTACCAGTTCCCTGAAGTCACGATTTACTGTCCCCCCACCCAAGATACTTTCATTAGCAGGTGCCACCAAATAATAGCTGTACACGGAATGCTTTGGGATGTTTCTTGCTGGGACATAACAGATTTGGGGGTGTCAGTAATACAAAGACCCAGTTAGTGTTGATGGTCAGATGCATCCTAGTCAAACCCTGTATGTGGGTTTGACCTGAGCACTTGAACACAGGGAAGAGAGTCCCCAGAGGGGGCTCCTTTGCAGTGCAGTGCCCCTCCCCCGGGGGGGATACCACCTATTCTTGCTAAGAGAGTGCCTGTTCTGGAAGGGCCCTCTCCTAGCTGACCATTCTTCACTACAAATGTCCAGTGCCAGGGAGGACACAGAACTCAAGGTTGATGGTGAAGATGTGAGTTTTCAGGATGGTAAAGCACCCCCTGCACACACACTCCCCGCCCGCCCGCCCCGCAGTTGAGCTGATAGTATGGGTCCAGAGCCTTTAAGGTAGTTTCATTGAAAGGTGGCATTCATTCATTGAAAGGTGCATTCAGTAAAGGATGCACAGAAGACAGTTCATTGAAAAAATTCTGGCTTTGTGTTGCTGACACCAGAAGGTGGCCTTGTGCTTGTCACTTCCTGTGGCTGAACTGTGAGAGGCACTTGAGTGCACCCAGGAGTAAACACAGATCCAGGCCGTCCAGAAAGGCTTCCTGTGCTCACGGGCACTCTCTGGGATGCTGCTGCTTCAGAAATCATGGGTGTCCCCAAGTAAGGATTCGCTTTAGTTTTTATGGAATGGACTCTTATGAAATAAAATTTGTTGTTTAAATGCAAACAAATAGACGTGTTTTCCTCATGATGCCTGTTATTGAAATTTCATAGCACATTTTAATTTCAAGAAGGTGGTATTTTTTCATAAGAAGTTGTCATCTTGAAGAAGATTCCGGAAACTTGCCTGTACCACACTTAATGCGGGAAACGCGTGGTTTTGGTTTTGGCCGGTGGTGGTTGTGGTTGCTGTGTTTGGTTTCAGTTTGAGGCAGAGATGCTGGGAGCTGCAGCCATGCCGACGGCTGCACACGGCTGGCTTGGCTGTGCGCTGGGAGCCCTGGGCTCTGAAGCAGTCGGCTGCAGATGTGAGGAAGCTCTGCCTGTCAACACAGCGGCTTAGCTTATCACTTGTGGGGACTCCATGAAGCAACCTGGGTTGGTCAGAAGTTATTTCTCACTGATCAGCAGGGTTCACTGTTGGGATGGGATTCATTTCTTAAGGGAATGTTCCAAGTGCAGTAGGAAGCAAGGAATGCACCCTGGCCAGCTTACCACGCCCTTTTCTCTTCTTCAGGGACAACCCAGCAGCCCCCTCTTGCCCGAGTGTGGTGAGGGGAAACTAATGAGGGCCCGGGGTTTCAGGGAGGTGTCCGCCTAAATTGTGCCTTCACCAGAGCCTTTCATCCCTAGTACCTTGTGTCCAAGTCACCCCCTCACCCAAGACACACACACACACAGTCTGCTGGGGTGTCTCAGGTGCCAGGCCAGTTTGTGGACACCTTTTTGAGAGCAGTTGCTGGAGAGTCTGGGCAGAACTGGGTTTGAACGCCTCATTACTGAACCATGGCCAAGTTTAACATTGTCCTCCTGCATTCTGAATTCATAAAAGGAAGTGGACAGTCCTTCTCTGGAGCATGCTGTGCTCAGTCTTGTTCATTGTGTGCCTGCCCTGTGATGGCCTCTCCTGCTCGGGCACAGTTGGCATGCCTTGTCTGGAGGATGGCCCCCAGGACTGAAGGGCCGGGTCAGGACTGAGGCTCCCTCCGTCAGGGCTGCTCATCCTGCTCTCCTGGCAGCCGGGAGAGTCTTGGCCTGGAAAGAAGGGAGGGGCGGGTGGCAGTGCTCGCAGGAGCACCTTTCCTCGGAGAGTGCGTACCCACTGATGGCTTTCCTCCCCCTTCCCAAAGGTGGGTTTCCTCTTAGGAAAGTGCCCCTGATCCTAGAGGTACTGTCGCTCTTGCTGAGATACCTGGATTGAAGACAGTTAATTGGTCAGAAGTAATGAGTGCCTATGTGCCTATGTCAGGGCGTCAGAGGGCCCACAGGATGCCACGTTTATACAACATCCGAGCAAGAGTCTCCAGACAACACGAGGGCCCGCAGAGGATCCCACACAGCCTTGGGTCCTTTTCTTTTTGGGAAACTTTGGTGTGTGTGCAGAGGAAGGAACACACAGTTTGTCACTGCTCTGGTCGGAAGTCTCAGGGGCAGGCAGGGCGAGGCTGGCAGCCCTGTGCTCCTCTGCGACCAGGGCTGTGGCCACTGTTTACCTGGGCGCGGCTGGAGCTGACTCTGGGAGTCTCCTGGCTGCAGTGCGCAGCACCTCCAGAGGCAGAGCGCTCACCAGCGCGCTGCTGCTGCTGCTGCTGCTGCTGGGCAAGCCCTGAGCCCTGGGGAGCTGAGAGCGCCCTGTGGCCTGTGGGCTAGGTAGCTGCCTCCTGCTGCTCCATGTCCAGCTCCTCCCACGTGCAACCCGGCAAAACCTGGTGCCGCTTCCCATCTCCATGATTTCCAGGTCTCTTCTCCAACTTTCCCAAATGCTGCCCACCACCCCACCCAGTTCCTCCTGTCACCACTTCATGGGTGGGAACAGCTAGCCGAGAGGCTCTTCGGACCATCCTCTTGACGGCAGAAGTATCCACTGGCTTTCCCTCAGAGCCCTCTTGACTCATTGGAAGGGACCAAGCCTTTCCCCAAGATGGACTGTCCTTTGCCCTATACACCCCTCTCACCTGGCCTTGTCCCTCTCTGGAACTCATGACCCAGGAGCTGGCCTGTGCAGTGCCTGCCGCTCAGCAGCAGACCACCTCCGCCCCGGCCCCACTCTTCTCAGGAAGAGCTCAGTGACAGCTCTGTGCTCTTTCTGCTGTCCTGTCCCTGGCTTCTGGTGACCCCACGTGCCTGGGTCTCCTCCCAGTCCAGAGCTGCACCCCACATTGCCTTTCTGTCCCATGCTCACTTATCTCCTCGGTTGGCCTACCACTGTGCTGAACACGTGCACTCCTTGCCATCGGGGTGCATGGTGGCTTGGCAGTTAAGGCGTAGCTTGTGATGGCCCGATGGCCCGACTCAAGCAGCCCCTCAGACTCGGGCTGGGGAGGCTGGTGACTACTGGGGGACTCTCTGTGGCCAGGCCCTTGGCCTCTGATTCTCTTTTGTGGGAGCCCGTGCATCAGGGTCGGCCACCCTCTGATCTTTGAGTGGCCTTTCTCTGGAGGAAACTATCCATGGTGGCTTTAATTGAAAATCTCCCTCGAGGGGTTCTTTGGCATAAAGTTCAAGCCGGTTTTTCACTGAATGGACTGAGGCACTTTGTTTGAGCACCTGAGGGTTGGTTTAAGCATGGCAGTTTGTTGTGACCCTGCTGGGACTCGGGGTGCTCCCTGAGGCTTGTGATAGGTTGCATTCCCGTGCAGGCTGTGAAGAGTCATACAGTGTCACTGTCATCTGTGAGCCTTAACAGGCCATCCTCCTCTAAAGATGGTGGCATGGGTCAGAGTAGCTGCCACTTCAGTTGTTAGACTGTACGAAGAGACGGGAGAGGCCTAGAGGACGTGCTAGTGTCTGCAGGGCCTTGTCTCCCCTCCTCTGGGGGCCTCTAGGTCCATGAGTGCGCGCGTCTGGCCGTAGTGCCCCGCGGCCTGGGTGCCCTGTGGCCTGCTCTCCAGCCAGCACACCTGGAGGCTGGGTGGTGCCAGCAGAGAGGTTGCAGCTGTGTGCTCACCACTGAGCCCCGTCACAAGCAGCACCCAGGCTCCCCTGCTGCTGCCTGGGTGGCTGTCCTCCCCGCTGCACCCCAGGGAGAACAGCAGAGTCGCCTGGGTTTTCCCAGCCTCCTCTTTTCCTCGCAGACCAACTCTGATGCTGGTCCAGGCACCCCCTTTCTTGGGCCAGCCATGCTTGTCTGTGTTGGGGAATGGAGGGGAGCTCGAGATGGAGGGTGGTCCTTGTCTGAGGCCCCCAGCCCCTCAGCTTGTGGATGGCCCAGTTGGCTTGCACCTGGGGAGCGTGTTCTCTGCAGGGCATGTCTGTGTCGATGAGGGGGTCTCTGGAAATTAGTATTACATAGTCCTCTTACCCCAGGTTTCACTTTTCAGTTTCAGTTACCCGTGGTCAACCACAGTTAAAAAAAAAAAAAAAAAAAAACTCAAGTAGAAAATTCCAGAAATAAACTTTTCATGGATTTTTAGTTGCACACTTTCCCAAGTCTTGCAAAGAACTTGCACCATAGCATGTTGTCCTGACCTGGACACGAGTTGCCCCTTTGTCCAGCATCTCCGCACTGTGTGAGCTGTTTGGCCTGAGATCAGTTGGTAGTTGTGGGGGTATCGGGTCTGTCTCCACACAGCGAGTGGCTCTGGCACCCGTGGGGAGCCTTGGGATGTCTCATGGCAGGTGAGGAGGGCCGCCCGAGGAGGAACTGCACAGGTGTCCGCTCCTCTCTCCCTCAGGTCCCAGTGGTCACGCGTTGGAAAGCGCTCCGCACCACGCGGATTCTGTGAGCATAGTCCTGCGCACCAGTGTCAGCTGGAGATTGGCACAGACGTGACGGCTGATGGCACGATGAATATGCCACTGTCTGACTTCCCCATAGTGACTTCCAGTCTGCACCCCTGGGAGCTGGTGTGAGCTGCAGTTGCGGCATCCCCTCGCTCCTGTGGGTCATCCCTGTCACTCATAGCTGCAGGGAGCGCCGGAGCAGTTAGACGGAGGAGTGGATGTCACACTTCTAATTTCATTCTTTTTAAGGGATTACTGATGTCCATTTAATAAAACGAGATTAACCTTGTGCTGCAGGAGTGTTTGAAAGATGTCAGTCAGTATAATCTTGACAGCTCAAAAGAAGTAGTGTTCTCGGCACTCTGAGAATACTGTCCTCTTTCATTGGCCACACAGCAGTGAGTGTGTCACCTCCTTTGAACAAGGAGAAATTCTGTGCCTCGTCTATCTGTATGGAAATGAACGTTCAAGCAGCACCACAGAATCTGGCTTTGAGTCGCCAGATGTCTGTAATGAAATACCTAACAAGGCAGCAAAGCAAAAGTGAACGTTTAAAATACTTAAAACCACTGAACGCCACCTTTCCTTGAATGTTTCAGGAAACCTCGTATCAACTCTCAGCTGGTGGCACAACAGGTGGCTCAGCAGTATGCCACTCCACCACCCCCGAAGAAGGAGAAGAAGGAGAAGGTGGAGAAGCAGGACAAGGAGAAGCCTGAGAAGGAGAAGGAGATCAGTCCTAGTGTCACCAAGAAGAACACCAACAAGAAAACCAAGTGAGTGTGGGGAGGGTGGCTCCGCTGGGGGGGGTGCTCCCTGGGGTGCACACAGCTAACGCCCCGCCTCTTCCCCAGACCAAAGTCGGACATCCTGAAAGACCCTCCTAGCGAAGCCAACAGCATACAGTCTGCCAATGCCACGGCAAAGACCAGCGAAGCGAATCACACCTCGAGGTAGGCGGGGCCAGGACCAGGTGCTGACCTTAGTCACAGTGCAGAGCCCAGGGCCACCCTGGGGGTGGGCTGAGGAGCTGGGTGGGGACGGAGAGGAACAGGATTGTGATGGGCCGAGCTCAGCTGGCTGACAGCACCTGTGGTGGGTGGGTGACAGGCCCCTGGAGCCCTGGTGCCAGCAGGTCCTGGTGGGGTGACGCTCTGCTGGAAGCTGCTGTTAAACCACACCTTTCTTAACCGCTCTTCCCCCTGGCATTTCAGGCCCCGGCTGAAAAACGTGGACAGGAGCACCGCACAGCAGTTGGCAGTAACGGTGGGCAACGTCACCGTCATTATCACAGACTTTAAAGAAAAGACTCGCTCCTCTTCAACGTCCTCGTCCACAGTGACCTCCAGTGCAGGGTCAGAACAGCAGAACCAGAGCAGCTCGGGGTCAGAGAGCACAGACAAGGGCTCCTCCCGCTCCTCCACGCCAAAGGGCGACATGTCGGCAGTGCAGGACGAGTCCTTCTGAGGCCGCACGTGGGGCAGTGAGGACCTCGCATCAGGGTATAGGATGCAGCCTGCCACCTGCCCGTGCGCCTGCGCCTGGAGTCTCTGTGGACGGCCACCGCCTCTCTGCAGGATGCTTCCTGCTCGCCACGGGCATCTGGCCACCCAGGAATTTCGCACCCTGACGGTTACTCGTGACACTTTTATGTATTCCATTGTTTTATATGATTTTCCTAACAATCATTTATAATTGGATGTGCTCCTGAATCTACTTTTTATATAAAAAAAAATCTGCTGTGCACAATTTTCCATGTACATGACAACTGGTTTTTTGTTTTTGTTTTGTTGAGGGGGCGTTGGGAGGGGGGAGGGAACTTTTATTTATTGTGTTCACAACTCCATCCTTTCAGCATATCCTTTAAGTTTAGTTCTTTCTTCCAGTTATACTATGTACTATCAGTTTTGATATAACTATATATATATAAATATAAAATTATATATAAAGGGTTATTTGAAACCAATCCACGGCAGCGCTGGTGCTTGATACACTGTGAAGACAACATGGAACAGTGCAGATCTGGGACAGTCCCTTCCAGAAAGTGCTGAGACTGAGTCACAGTCGGTCTCGAGTGGAGTGTGTCCCACCCATGTGGGAACCTGACTCGCATCTGTCTAACGAGTCCTGACGATAGAAAGATTCTCTATTTTTTAAACAATGTGATCTCAGAGGTAAAGACTGCTCCAGATGGCCTTCATTGGCAGGGGTAATGACAAATCACAGGTGGTGCAGTGGGGGGCTCTGTCACCCAGGAGTACCTGAAGGAGCTCCAGAATGCCACGTGTTGGCGTAAGTCACGGCCACACGCTGACGTTGCTGTTCTGCACAAGCACCCGGCCTCACGGGCTCTCCCTGGGTCCACCCATCTTCCAGGCCTCCCCTCAGGTCTGGGCCCCCAGGGCCACCCTGGCCTCCACCTCCGGGGCCTGGCAGTGGGGGCTTTACAGTTGGACTTGGTTGCCTCACGTCCCCGTCACTCAGACCCTCGCCCTGCTGGTGCAGACGTGAGACTCCCTCCTTGTTCTTTCTTAAAACCTACTGTGGTTCATTCTCCTCCGCAAAGATCACGGCCACACGAGAGGCCCCCAGCGGAGCCCGTGCCGGAGACCCGGCTCGATCCCCCAGGGCAGGGACTCTGGCGCTGAGTGGCCGAGGCGCAGGGTCAGGCCATGCTGCCTGCCCTGCGAGGGCCTCCCCTGGCAGAGACCCCTGGCCAGAGCGCGTGCTCCAGAGTTCTTTGTCCTCTCTTGACTGTCCTGGGGGGAGGAACAGCCACTCATCTGATCTAGCGACACCATCCTCCTTGATTCACGGCCTTTGCTTGCTTTGCTTTGCTTCTGTTTGGATTTGGGGGTCTCTCTCCTCCCCGACTTTCCCATTCACATCCACTGAGTTGGTAGTACACCAGAGTCATTTCGGGCGTGGGAACTTGATGTTAACCTTCCTTTATTTGATCTTGCTTTAAGGACTCACGGGAGGGTGTGTGATGTAATGAAGCACCACATTTTGGTGTTAAGAACCTGGTTTCCTTAATAATAGAACTAATTTCTATCTGGAGGCAACAAGTAAAAGGAAAAAAAAATTTAACAGCTTGAATTGAGTAGCCAGCAGGAAAGGTTCCTCTCACATTTACATTAAAACGATGCTGTAGTCACCAATGTACCATAATTTAAATTTTGTCCTCAAAGGTATAGATTATAAAGCAGTGCCATTCGTTGCTGTGGTCCTATTCTCAAATGCATGGACAATGTTCCCTTCTTTTTAAAATAATGCTTGTATCTGGGATGCAAGCTGTGCTTATCTTTTTAAATACCTTTTTAAAGTATTTATTAATGAACCAAAGGAAATCAGGTGCTTTCTATAAGCATCAGAATATATAATACATAGTGATTTGACTATGAATTTTAAATCCACGTTTTAATATTAGTGGGATATTGCAAAGACATTCCTTCTAAAAAGTTTTAATATTCCTTTTATTACGGGTCTCAGGGAGGGTAAATTAGTCAGCCATATTTATTTTCCAGAGGTGTAAGGAATTGCTAAGTTTTTTAATTAACTTTTTTAAAAAAATTAAATGCCACCAAACTCGTGGGTTGCACTGCTTTTGGAACCAGTCAGTGTTGGCATGCACTTTGTTCACGAACACTGTGTGCTTTCGCAAATCAGTTTCATGTAAAGTGATTGGACCCCTAATGAGTGGAAAAGCTGACGATCCAGCTACTCAGAGGCTGCTCAGTGATCCATCGCCAGTGTCTTGGTTTTTTGGTTTTGCCTCCGTGATCAATTAAAGAATGGGGAGAGGTGAAGGAAGGGGGGGGTTGGCTTTAGGACGAGTGGGCCCAGCTTGCCGTTGGGGCAAGACGAAGGGCGGGTTGTCCAAGCACCAGACGTCACAGGGCCAGCCCGAAGCTGCCGCGTGTCTGGGGCAGCGAGGTGGTGGGTACCCGAGACCTTGAATTTCCAAAATTGGTGACATCCCTCAGGCATGATCTCTGGAAACGGGATTCCTCCCACTTCCCGCGGCTGCGGCCTGCCCTGCGGTTCCTAGGCAGTGCGTCCGAACACTAGCTAGCGTAGGTGATGAGGATGTACCTTGAAAGGACCAGAAACACTTGGTATTCAGTGGCACAGAAAGCAGGTGAAAAATCAAAACAAAAAGCACAGTGTTAACGCAAGTTTCCCTTTGGATACCACACGATCTCCCTCGCGGGCGGCAGCTGACCTGTCCGCTCTGCTTGCGTCGCGCAGTTAAGACAGAGGTCAAGACCTCCGACTCCCACTAACTATTTGAACCCAAACCTTTCCGTTCCAATCTGGATATTCAAACACAACGTCGGCAGGAGCTTCTGTGAGTCCTTCCATACGATGTTCCACCTGCCTTACCGAGACCATTCTCAGTCTACTTTTTTAAGCTACCGTATCTTAAATTATTGAAAGTTTATTAATTGCTGAATATATAATAACCTTTGCTTGTATGTAACCGAAATGGTGTAAGAGCCGACATTTAGAGTTGGACGATGGAGCCGGACAGTTTCTAATGCGCAAGCAGTTCTGTTCTTGTGTATGACTCGTAACCTTAATTTACTGTGTAAAGATGGTTACATTATTTCCTTAGCTTTGTTTGTTGGAGACAAATAGAGAATGCTTGTTAAGTATGTCAAAACATAATCTTACCTTGTGAATTTTTGTTCATGTATTATACGAGCTCTATTTTCCATTTGCCCAGAAAGACAGCTTGTATAACGCTTTTGGAAGTTTCTGCTCTGTAAGGTCTCTAGAGCTGACGGTCTGTTAGGTTTGTTTTCTCTTCATGCTAAAGTGTCAGTTGGTGGTTTTGTGAACTGGTCAGAAATTCACAGGTCTTAAATGTTTTGGGGAAATTTATATTGGACACTGCTCTTTGTCTAGCAAATAAAAGATGTTAATATATTCCTGTTACTGGCATGTGCACGACTATGTTATTAGAAGCCACTTTATCATTTTCCTGCTTTAAATAGAAATGTCTATTTATGAATTCTGCTTGTAGTTTTTTCACAAATAAAATAGTAAAAATTTACATCGGAAATCTTTATTTTTGTGTCGCGCAGAGCGCCTGCCCTTAGGAGATCGGCTCCCCTCTGCCCCTACGGGGTGAGCCCGGGCAGGATCACTAGGGCCAGGGCCACTCCTTCGGCTCCTCCATCCTTCAGACCTGAAGTCCTTTGGGGGCCAGTGCCTCTGAGACGCAGGTGAAAATGCAGCTGAGCTGCGAAATGTGGAAGAAAGGGTGTCCAGCCCCAGGGGATGGGGCTGGACGGGGTCACCGGCTGCTGCCCTGTTGGTTCTATTTCAATACTGGGGATCGAATCCAGGGGCGCCTAACCAGTCACTGACCCATGTCCCCAGCCCTTTATTTTTTTGAGACGGCGTGAGTTACCCAGGACCCCGCTAAGTCTCTTGAAGCTGGCTTTGAACTTGCAGTCCTCCTTCCCCAGCCTCTGGTGCTGGGATTATAGATGTGTGCCACCACTGTGCCCACTGGGGACCCTGATGGGGGTCCTGAGTGGCAGAGGTTCTGTTGGAAGGAAACCTTACAAGCGCTCTCCTGCCAGTTTTAGATGAGAGGTGATCTGCAAGCCCTCCCCTCGCTTTCCTGCCAGAGGCTGGCCTGGCATCAGGTGCTGGACCCCCATGGTGCAGGCGTGCCTCTTAGGAGAGGGCCGGCTCCTTGCAGCCCTGGGATGGGAAAGGAGGCCTGGGCTTCTGGTCTAGTGCTCCAGCGTTGAGGGCAAGCGTCCAGGCCCCCGCTGAGGTGTGGGGCCAGGTGACATGGTCAGAAAGACCTGGCTGAAGCCACCCTGACTAAAGGTAGACCCCTCTCCAGCTGCGGTGTGCATGGGCCTGTGCCAACCATCTGCTGCCACGGTCCTGTGAGTTGGCCACCTCTGCTGGGGCAGGAGGCAGGGTCAGCGTCAGGCCCTGGGCATCTCGCCCTGACCTCTCAGCAGTAGTGCAGAGAGAGCCGCTCAGAGCCTTGAGGTGGTGTCCAGGTGGAGTTGGAGCCGCCCTGTGGGATTGGAGGTGGAGCAAGGTCCCGTCCACTGGTGGTTGGAGGGAGATGTGTTGCCCAGCTGGGCACTGCAGAGATGGCCCCGACTTCCCTAGAAAGGACACGGGATGGTCAGAAACAGGAGGGGGCTGGGGCTGGGCAGACCTGGGTCGGGGGGGACGGCAGGGGTGAGCGTGTCCCTGGTCCCAGCCATTCTCCGGGGCTGCCCCAGTACAGTGCACAGGGTGGCTGTGGTGTGTGCAGGGGTGAGGGGGCGGGACAAACGGCCCTCCCTGCAGGCAGGGACTGGTGAGCTGGACCTGCAAGGCCAGTAAGTGGCATAAAACGTCCACCCGTGGGCCCTGTCCACCCTCGGGCTTGTGCCCAGCATCACGGAGCAGAGTGCTCCCTTCCAGCCGAGTTCAGACTTGCCCCCGCCCCCCCCCACACACACACGTTAGCCATTCCTGCCCTGGAAGAACCCACCCGAACAGCTGGGGACCCATGAGGAATCTGGGAATGCAGTCCTCGGTCATGGACACTGGAAACCAGGCGCCCCTGGAGACCTCAGGGGAGTCAAGTCACTCTCAAGAGCTCAGCTTCCTGTCCAGAGCAAGGCCAGGGTGGAGGGGCCTCAGGGTGGTGGCTCTAACAGTCTCTGGAACCCGTTCTTCCCATTTCCCCCCCTGCACTTTGATTCTGGTGCTTTATTGATAACACCAGGGATGAAAAGCGTTTTGGGATTGTCTTAGGCTGTTTAATTTCACTATTTTGTGGGGCCCAGAAAAAGAAAGGAGCAAATCTGTTTAGGGCCACATGCAAAACGAAATCCCATGGGTTTTTTTGGTTGTTGTTGTTTTTTTTTTTTTTTAATGTTTTTTACTTGTTGATGGACCTTTATTTCATTTATCTATAAGCAGTGCTGAGAGTCGAACTCAGTGCCTCACACAGGCCAGGCAAGCGCTCTGCCACTGAGTCCCAGCTCCCAGCCCAATCCTGTCATGTTTTTGACAGATACTTGGGGTTTCTGCGTTTACAAGCAACATTGGGACGAATGTGGCTTCTCTTCTCGTCACTAAAAGTTCATTTTTTTGTTTCAGTGATGTTTACTATCTCTCTTATTTTTTACAGTTTATGGAGTCAGTGGGAGAACGCATTATCCCTGGTCGCCTGCCACTGTTTCAGTGTTAGCAAGCCTTAGTTCATGCTTAGCAATCAGAGTCCCTGTTGTTAATTGAGAAGAGGATTTTCTCGTGCCTGCACAAATCCCCAAGCCCCCAGGAAAGAGACGGTGGAGCTACCGCCTCTGGATGAGCCACCAACAGTCTGCAGAGTGGACGCTGGACAAGGGGCACCTGTGCAGCCTATATCCTGCCATTACGATGGCCCAGGTGTGGAGCGAGGCAGTTATAAAGGGACGCCCCCTGGCCTGTGCTCAGAGGGATGTGCCCACTTAGAGGGGTCGGCAGGAGACCTCCCACTGGCCACAGGGGTGACAGTCTGAAAAACGTGCGAGTCTGAGACGTCCCCACAGGGCGAGACCTGCTGATACATGACGCCGTGAAGACCAGGGGACGCCTGCTGCCGGGATCTTGGTGGCAGCACCCACGGAGCCTGGGAACAGATCAGGTAATGGGAGGGAGAGGAGCCAGGCGGCCCCCACTCACCCTGGAGCAGGCGGCCGTCCCAGGCCACTAGTCGGAAGAGGCGGGGGCCACTTCTGGGGGCTGCTAAGAGGGGACAGCCGGGCACATCGCTCCTCCTAGAGGCAGAAATGTCCCCACGGGAAGAGGTGCCACACAGAGAGGGTGTGTTGGGGTCGAGTGGTGCAGGACCTCCCTGTGACCGCTGTACCTTCCCAGCCCTGTGGCAGTTCTGCGGAACGCGGAGGGGCGTCCCCAGAGCCCGACTTACCTTAGCAATAAGGGGGGGCAGCTTTTATGGGTTCCGTCTTGGTCCCTTACGTATATTGACTCATGTAACCCCACAGTGAGGGCAGCAGGCCTCCCGCTGCACGGACGGGACTTTCATGGTTTCAAGTGGTTGAAAATTTTTATTTATTTAATTTTTTCTTTTTTTTTTTTTTTTTTTTGGTGCTGGGGATTGAACCCCGGGGCACTTGACCGCTGAGCGACATTCCCACCCCTTTTTGAGACAGGTTCTTGTTAGCAGTTGCTCACGGCCTTGCTGAGTCGCTGAGGCTGGCCTCGAACTTGCAATCCTCCCGCCTCAGCCTGCCAAGTTGTTGGGATGACAGGCATGCGCACTGTGCCCGGCATGAGTGGCTGAAAATATTTTTAAAGAGTAATAGGTATGATTTGTGAAAATCATATGACATTCAGATTTTAATGCCTGCAAATCGTTTTATTGGAACAGTGATTGAAAAGTCCACGAAAGAGACTCACTTGACCCTCTTTGCTATGGTGGTGACACGTGAGTACCTTCTACCAACAGATACGACTTGGAGCAAGGCTTTAGTGAGCAGAGCGGGGGGCTTGTAGTTGAAGCCTACTAGGTACGAATGACGTTTCTGATTTTGAGCTAACCGTGGAGCCTCTCTGAACCCCGTCTCTTTCTCTGTAGAATGGTAATTTGTAAGACTTTGAGCTGATAAATTCCCGCCTCCTGGTCGGTACACAGAAACTTCTTGCCCTGGGGAGTTCTGGTATCCTGCAATCTGCATTTCCCACTGGAGGGGCCCCTTGGGAACCACGGGAGCTTGCAAAGTGATAGCTCATTTTGCATCCTGGGCCTCAAGGGACTGATGGGGGCCAATCTCAGGCACCAAACACCACCTGGCTGCAGAACAGAAGGTTGGGCATCCTGACCACAGACCCAAACACAGCATGGCTTTGGTTTTGGCGTCCCTGGGAAGCCAGAGCGTCACCAGGTTAGGGGCCCTGACACTGGTACTTCATAGCTATGCCTTGGACTCTGGGCAGCTGCTGGGGCTGGCTCAGGGCTGGCCTCCTTCCCTGGGTTATCTCAGCTCCGTTATTCAGATGTTGCATCTCCTCTCATTTTCCTATGGCTGCTCTTTGGTGCTCTGTCATCTCTTGGGGGTTTTGTTCTTCTTGGAAAGAGAGCTCCTCGTGATTCGGCTTGAGTTGTGCCCCCAGAAGATGTTGGCATCCCCACCCCAGGGCCTGTGAACATGCCCTTCTCAGAAATAGGCTCTTTGGGATGAGCAGGTTAAGATGAGGTTATGAGGGTGGCTCCTGATCCGGTATGACTGTGTCCCCGTAATAAGGGACACTGGATACAGGGACACGCACAGGGAGACTGCTATGTGAAGGTGAAGGCAGAGGTCTGGGCAGGGACTCCAAAATCACCAGCCACCCCAGACCCCAGGAGGGCGGCCTGGCATGGACTCCCCGTCAGAGCCTGCAGGAGGGACTCTGTGGCATGGACCTGGAGTGTCCCACAAAGGCCCCTGTGCCCAGGGCTGCAGCCTGTCGGGAGGTGGGGCTTTGGGAGGTGAGTGGATTACAAGGTTTCCACCTCCTTCGTGGATTAACTCACTGGTGCTGGAGGTGGGTGGAGCCTGGGAGGCGGGCGTGGCCTTGGAGGTGGGCGTGGGCGACAGAGTGGGTCACTGGGCTGTGCCCTGGAAGGCTCCACTCACCTGGCCTCCCCTCTCTGCTTCCTGACTGCCGAGGACTGAGTGGGCCTCCCTCCCCACGCCTCCGCCATGATGCTGGGCCTCGCTGACCCCAGACAGGGGGACCGGCCAACCGTGGACTCCGAAACCGTGGGCCAAAGGAAGCCTTTCTTCCTCCACGTTGTTTTCTCGGGTATTTCCCCAGCGATGAAACCCTCTCTCCCACAAGAAGGACCCTGCACCCGCTGAGCTGGATGTCCCTTGTTGAGCCACCCCGTGGTGGCAGCTCTGGGGATCGCCACCTCTACCTTTCACGGCTGAGTGTCCCATGTCTGCTGTCATGTTCCGGCTTTCCCACGCTATTTTCTGTTGGGCTCATTTCCTCTGCGTTACACCCTCTGCTTTCGTTCCTGCCTGCAATACGTTCTCTCGTGGCTCTGAGAGAATGGAGGCTGTATCTATGTGGAGCCGTCTTTGCCTGGGCTGGCCCCTGGGATGGTTGAGGTTCTGGTTAGTCTCTGCCCCGGGCTTTGCTCAGGTCTCTGGAAACCTCCTGTTGAAGGATGGAGGAGGAGAAGCCCCAACACCAACCCCCAAGTGGATATGTCTGTGGGTGTCTGGCCTCCATTGTGCGGAGCCTCAAGGCCTCCTAGGGCTGCTTCTCCAGGCATGAAGCTGCCCAGCAGTGGGCAGGGAGGACAGGGCAGGAGCACAGGGCCGCCTCCTTCTTGGACAGCTTCCAACCAGTCCTGGCTTTCTCCTGGCCACCTTTTACCTCCCTTTTGGAATAACAAGAGCGCTCAGTTCCTGGCCTCTTGGAGGATTTGGTTTCTTCTTGGTTTTCACAGGTTGGCTCAGGACCGGGCTCTCTCTGGTCAGGGCCATCTGTTCTCCATCTTGTTCTTTTTATCTCCTTCCATTTTTCACAAAGCTGTGGTTATTTTGCGGTAGGGGAGGTTCACCTTTATCTCAGGTCTGTTTATAAGACTGCGGTTCACCCAGCAGAACAGCTGGCTGGGATGCGCCTGCAGGGTATGGCAGACCCAGGGTGGAAGGGCAAGTGTGACCTCCCGGTCAGGAGCAGGGCAGGGGTGTCCACCTCGCTGTTCCTCCTCACCTCGGTCCTGGGCCTCCAGCCAGGGCTTAGTTCAGAAAATGAGATAAGAGGTGTGTGGCCTGGAAGGGAAGGAGTGACATTTACAGATGACGCACTCTCGTCTACAGCAAATCCAAACGATGCTGCTCCCCAAACCAGGTCTCAATGACCAGGTTCTGAAAGTTTGCATGCGAAAAGATCAATGTACAAAATCAATCGGCTTTCTGTACATTTGCAATGAGCCATCAGAAAATGAAACTTAGAAAACAATTCCATCCCATAATACCATCCTAAATAACAAAACAGGAACAATTTTAAGAAAAGAATTGCCCTAAAGTGGTCAGAAGAAATAAGGCAGAGACACCCCGTGTCCGAGGGCCAGAGACTTCCTGAGGGCCCATGTTCCTCAGCGGACCCGAAGGCTCAGTGTAATCCCAGGTGGCCTCTGTGCAGAAATTGACAGGCAATCCTAATATTCACGTGGAAACGCAAGGGACCCGGCGTAGCCAAAAGAATCTTGAAAAAGAAGAACGCAGTTAAAGGTCCACATTTCCCAGTTTGAAAACTTCATGCAGAACAGCAGTAATCAGGGTGCCTATGGTGGTGCCATCGGGGTCGACACGTGGGTTGGTGGCACAGAATCCAAAGTCCATAAATAAAGCCTCACATTCACGGTGCATTGATTTTTGACAGGGAGGCCAAAGCCATTAAACAGGAAAAAGAAGTCTTTTTTTGATAAATTTTTGCTGGGACCACAGTAGAGCCACAGGCAAAATAATGGAAATAGACCCCTACTTCATACTAAGTGCAAAATAACTCAAAAGACCTCACTGCAAGAGCCACAAACAGAACGCTTAGAAGAAAACCTGCAGCTGTATCTTCGTCCCTTTGAGGTAGCAAGCTTTCTTACGTGAGGCCAAAGGCAACCAAGGAACTGGGAATGCATCGGACGCCATAAGATGGAAAGCTTTTGCACTTGAACAACAGAGCAAGGAGACTTGGCTTGCTAAGGATGGTTGCTGTGGTCTGGACAGAGTGGTCCCAGCCTCCTGTGAGTGCAGGAATCTGCAGAGGGGAGAGGACTGGACTGTGAGGGCTGAAACCCAGTCCATCCACCCCAGGTGACTGGAAGGACCCGTGGTGCTGTGGGCAGGTGTGCCTGGCTGGAGGAGGTGGCCACTGGGGGCTGCCCTGGAGGGTGCATCTTCCTGTGGCCCCTTCCCCTCTCTCTCTGCTACCTGGCTGCCATGAGCTGAGCAGCTGTCTTCAGCTGGGCCCTCCCGCCATGATGTCCTGCCTCACTCAGGCCCAGGGCCGTGGAGTCGGCCGTCTATGGACTGAGACCTCTGAAACCTACCGTGAGCCAAAATACACCTTCCCTCCTCTAAATCGTTCTTGTTGGGTATTTTGATGAAAAAGCTGATTACAACTATCATGTAAAATGGTCCAGCCACTCTGGAAGGCAGTCGGGGACTTTCTCAAAAGTTAACCAGAGAATTACCATGGAACTCAGAAACTCTGGGATTCGCAACCCAAAGACGAAAACCTAAACACTTGATTCATGAGGGTCCCAAAGTGAAAACTCCAATTTCCCTCAACCGATGAATGAGTCAATAAAATGAAATCTTTGCCCGATTTCCAGTGTGGGCCATAACGAGAAGGAATCCCCAAGACAATGCCGTGTGTCTACACTTGCAGGAATCCAGATGCAGAGTTCACACGGCGGGGTTTAATTTAAGGGATGTCTACAATGGCAGAGTCAATGGTAGTGTGCTGGTAGTAGCTTGGGGCCGGGGAGGAGGTCAAAGAGAAATGGAGAGAGCTGCCCAGAGCTGCTCAGGGGCAGCATGTTCAGGGTGAGCTGATTGGGTGACCACGGTTCTGCCCTGGGGTGTACTAAAAGTCACCAAGTTGACTTTAATGTATGAATTGCAGGATCTGTGAATCACCTACTGGTTAAGTCTGTTATTATTATCTTTTTGCAGGGGGTAAACAGGATTGAACCCTGGGGCACTTGACTGCTAAGCCACATCCCAGCCCTATTTTGTGTTTTATTTAGAGACAGGGTCTCTCACTGAGTTGCTTAGGGCCTCACTAAGTTGCTGAGGCTGGCTTTGAACTTGTGAGCCTCCTGCCTCAGCCTCCCAAGCTGCTGGGATTACAGGCTCAAGCCACCACACTCAGCTGTTATTATTATCTCTTTAAAGTCCCATTTTATCTGCCCTGGCTTCTAGGCCTCTGTGGGAATCCTTGATGCCAATTTTTGGGGAGGTTGCGCTGTGCCTTACAAATCGACATAAGGACACTCTGGATTCTAATGGAGGAGGTCAAGGTCAGGGACATTTGGTCAGGCAGATTCGAGTGGACTCCAGCCCACCTGTCACTGATTGGCTGCACAGTCTTGGATGAGGATCTTAATCTCTTTAGCCTCAGTTTCCTAGGGCAGGATTAGTAGTAGGACCACAGGAAGAGATGTTGTGTTCATGGGCAGAGCCCTGTTACGTGGACTCCAGGAAACACCAACATCCTTTTCTCCCATCTTCTGCCCAACCAGAGTGTGTGAAATCAAGCAGCTTGAGCCAATAGGAGGCATGGATTGGCTTGTATTTACTGTGAAATCTGGGGATAGCTTCAGGCATGGCTGGATTCAGGGGCTCAACTGATGCCATCCCCTCCCGTTTCCTTTGCTTGCTCTGCGTTCCTGGTCAGAAGACCCTGAACCAGACTGCCTGGATTGGCGTCTTACCCGTCACGTGATGTTGGACGAGTTCCTTAATCTTTCCAACGCTTCGCTTTCTTCATCTTTCCGGAGTGCTGGTGGTTTCCAGAGTGCTGATCTCAGCTCAGAGGAGTGTCTTGGGAATCCAGCAAGATGATGTGCTTTGAGTGTCGGCCCGGTCCGTGCTGGGTACATTTTGTTGTGATCATTACTAGTATTGACTTTATGATCGGCCTGCTGTCTGGACCGTCCATCAGGGAAAAACTTGATTCTTGGTATCCCTAGTGCACAGAGATTAAAAAACAAAAAGCAGAAAGTATGATCTTGACCAAACCAAGTGCAAGTCCCAGGGGCCATGTGCCTGTCCTCTGAACACAGATCTAGGATGGTCTCCTCCTGCATCAAGGACCTACGTCACCAGGAACTGGTGACCGTAGTGACAGCCTGGTGAGATGCCAGCAGGCGGGGGAGGGGCCAGGCAGACAGACCTAGGGCCCTCTGCACCCATGGTGAGGCTTGGGGGGCAGGGAAACGGCTGCTGGGAGGAGCGTGGCCACCGCTGGAGGCCTGCAGGACCAGGCCAGGCCAGTCCAGCTCCTGAGGCTGAGGGGTACCTGCGGCCCAACTGTCCCTGGAGCTGGAGCAAGCGGCTGGGCCTGGTTGGAACAGCCACTGCGGCCCTGTGACTCCCGCTGCGGAGCCAGAACTTGAGACCCTTTGACGTTCACAGTCAGGACCACATGTGGAAAAGATGGGGGTCTTTGGTCTGGAAGGAAAAGAAAAGGCATCAGCCCCCCATTCGGGATGGTGGGAGGTCTGAGGTGGTTTCCGGGCAGCCTGCACCCTCCACCTGTCGGGGAGGTGCGCTCCGTCTGGGGTCTCCCGGAACGAGGAGAGGGTCGTGCTCAGCCCGCTGGGGTCTGTGTCCCCAAATAGGGGGCTCAGGAGTTGTCCTGAGAAGATGGGAAACAGCGCTCGGGGACCTGTGGTCAGCCTGTGCCAGTGACCTGGGATTGCTCCGCGGAACAGAGAGAACAAACAGACTCTGATTTAGCCATCAGCCGAGCCTCCTGATGGCAGTCCCCAGCCGTCCAGCGATGGGCAGCCTGGTGACAAGGACGGCCACAGGAGGCACCTGTTTTCGCTTGCCTTTCCCACCCGATGGCCCACTGGAGCCTCGGTGTCCATGGCCGTGTGCAGGGACTGGTGGACAGCAGGTAGAGGCTGATCCATCCATCCTTTCTTTGAAACGTCATCTTCGCCACACCAGCCGGGTCCTGCAGCCTCTCCGGGCCACAGAGGGGTCCTGGCTCCAGGCCCTGTCCTCCTTTAGTCTGGGACCTCACAGGCCCGTCTCTGAGCCATCGTTGAACCCCCGCTTTGGTTGTCTGACCTCAGCTTTCCCCAGAGCGACTCCCTGGGGGACTTCACGTGCCCGGGGCCTCGAGGGGTGGCAGGGCATGTGCCTGGGCCCCTGGGGCCGGAGGCGAGGCTCTAGTGGGCCATCGGGTGGGAAAGGCTAGCGAAAACAGGTGCCTCCTGTGGCCATCCTTGTCACCAGGCTGCCTGTCGCTGGACGGCTGGATGGCCGGAGCTCCTGGCCCCTGGTCTGAAGGCTGGAGGTGTGCGGGGTGGGGCTGGGGGGGGTGGGGCTCAGGCAAGTGGCTTCCTACTGGGGCTGTGCGGGGAGGACCTGCTCTAGGCTGCTGGCCATGGCTGTGGCTGCCCTCTGCCCTGAGTCCCCACATTCTCTTGCCTTTTCAGGTGTCCCCTGGGCGTAAGGACCCGAGTCCTATGGGCTTGGAGGTCAGCTAATGACCTGCTGTGAACTGCTTCTGTAAAGAGCCCGTCTCCAAACGAGGCCACCTTGGGGGCTGGGGCCAGCACTCCACCTGAGTGTGGCCACCGTCCCTCCCACGGCACCACCCTTCTCATGGCCCTTCTCATGGCCCTTCTCATGGTCCCTTTCACGGCCCCTCCCACTGTCCCTCCCGCGGCCCCTCCCCTCAGCAGAGCCGCTCAGCTCCCGGGCCTCCTTCCTGTGCTGGGTGCGGGCCCGAAGGTCACTGGTTCTCTCTGGCTCTCCAGGAGGAGGCTGAGGAAGAGGAGACGGCGTGGCCAGGTCCACCCCTTGTTTGGCAGCTGAGTGTCCAAATGGTTTGAACAAGGAAACCACTGAGCCCAGTTGTGGCCAGTCTTGTAGCCAGGGGAGCCGAGGTCCTGGGCGGAGGCCACACAGCGGGGTCAGGTGGCGCTGGCCGTTGGCTGTGGCTCTGCAGCTCCTTGCTCAGTGCCTGGTGTTGGGGGGAGGGACACCTGCTTCCAAAGCCCTGGCCGAGGAGCTGGCTAGGAGGGCAGAAGGTCTGTGCTCTCCCGGATGTGGCCAGGGGGGCCTCTGAAGGGGCAGCAGCCTCCTGGTCATCCGCACCCCTGGAGCAGGTCGCTGGCGGGGACGGCAGGTACAGAGAGGGAGTTAGGCCGTCAGGAGGCCGAGCTGCTCTCTGGGGCTGAGATTGATATCACTGTTTACCGTGACGAGTCCTTGCTTCCCCGAATGCTGAAGTGTAACACCAGAGAAGCAGGCCGAGCGAGTGGACAGTGGAAAGTAGGAGCTTTATTAAGGACAGCAGAAAAGACTTCTCCCCGAGGAAGAAGGGGACCCAAAAGGCCGAATCCGTGGAAGGGGGAGGTCTTCCCTTTTTACAGCTAAGGTCTTCTTTCAGCTTTCCCACCCTCCTGTCCTCTGTTTCCCTGATGGGAAGGCCCAACAGGTGGGGGACAGGTGGGCTGGAGGAGTAGTCTGGGCAGGAAGGGCCTGGGGCAGCTTTTGGATTAGCACCTCCCTATTTGCTGGGGGCTGCTTCATTCACAGTCCCTTAGGATAGGCTCTGGGCCTTGGGGACATTAACATTCCAATGTCCCCAAGTGCTGCTCTGCTTTCCTGGACTCCATTCTCCATAATGGCCCCCATTCTATTTATCTTACCACAAGATGACCTGGTGTCCACTGGGGTGGACAGACCCAGGGCTATGCTGTGTGGCCTCAGCAGGACCCAGGGCTCAGGCTTCGAATCAGAGCCAAGTTCAGGTCCCGGGTTCACCCCAGCTGGCTGTGGGACGTGGCACATCGTGGAGGGTCCCCAAGTGTGACACACCTCAGCCGAGATGGCACGCAGCAGCCACCTCCCAGGGCAGGAAGGGCAGGGCCTGAGCAAGCCTCGACTGGGCGGGTCTGTCCATTGGCTTGAGATCCAGCCTCACGTGGAGGCGTGGGAGCTCCGGGTGCCCCGCCTGCTGGACTGGGTTCTGTTCCAGCCACGGCCCTTCCCAGGAGCTGAGGGTGACAGAGGCTGTTAATCTTCACACTTCTATTTTTTTGTTGTTGTTGTTACCAGAGATTGGACTTAGGGACACTTGACCATTGAGCCCCACCCCCAGCCCTGTTTAGTATTTTATTTAGAGACAGGGTCTCACTGAGTTGCTTAGGGCCTCGCTGTTACTGAGGCAGGCTTTGAACTCGCGATCCTCCTCTCTTGGCTTCCCGAGCTGTTGGGACGACAGGCGTGCGCCTCCGCGCCTGGCCTCTTTGCACTCCTTGTATGTAATCAAAGGGATCAACTCCCTGAGTTTACCTGAAACAAAACCCAGCAACTAACAGAAAAAAAAAAAAAAATTCAAGCCCAAACAAAACAGATCACCGTTGCCTCTGGAAGGACCCGATTCCCCGACTCCCAGGTGCAGGGCACAATCCTGGGCCTTCCCCTGCCTCTCTCCAGTCCCCGGAGCTAAGAGCAGTGTCTTTTTTTTTTTTTTTTTTTTTTTTGCAGAAGAAACGAATGCTGCCAGAGGGCACAGTCCTGGCCTCAGGTCACGCAGTGTCCAGATCCTACAAGGGGAGGGGGAGGGGGGAGGAACAAATCCCAGGGCTTCAGAAAAGTCCCAGAAGCCCCTCTGGGGATGTCCTCTGTCGGGACTGGAAATGTGGCTGCTGCGTTTAATCACTGTGCCTGTGCGGGTCCCCGGGGGTACCCAGGAGGCCCAGATGGCTGCAGCTCAGAGATGACCAGCTACCAAGGGCAGAGTCCCTCAGGCAGAGCTCCAGGGTCCAAGGGTCACCTGGCACGGCCCTGGGAGGAGGCCCCAGCAGTGCCCTGCAGGCTCTCGGAGCTGTGGCCAGCACCAGGACCTGCCTGGCCCGTGGCTTGGGGGCACCCGGGGCAGCTGGGCTCCAGGCCCTGGGGGTGAAGGGTGCTTCTTCCTCCTGGAATCCGAGGCTGTGCAGAGAGCGCCTCCCGTGGACCAAGGTCCATGTCCCGCCCCAGGGGCACAGGCAGAGCCTGTGCTGCCCACGCACCTTCACTCTGGGCTACAGGAGCCCGATGGCCATACCCACGCCAGGGACAGGGACGTGCAGGGCACTTACCGCCATGCACAGGCCATCTGGTCCTGCCATGGTGGGCAAGAGCCTTGCTGCCTCTGTCCATGACGGGGGGCTGGACATTTCTCAGGGACCCTAACTGGAGAGTAGTGGGAGAAGCAGAGAGGCTCAGAGTGTCCAGGGTCCACTCACTGGGACCCTCCTCTGCTGGTGGGCTGGCCACCTCACCTCTGGTGACCCTCCTCCTCCTCCTGCTCAGTCCTGTGATCTGGAGGTGGGAGGTTGACACCTGGTCCACTCCTGGACAATGAGAACACTGACCATTGATCCTCTGGCTGCCTGCTTTTTTTTGGGGGGGACATTCAAGGAGGAACCATTTGCTGCGGGGCTCATGGTACCAGCGGCCGCAGTCCTGGTCAGCTCTGGGCCCAGGTGAGGCTGGGCCTCCTGGTGGGAGGGGCCAGGAGGGAAGGACGTGGCACCAGGAGGCAGAGGGAGACGAAGCTCAGCCGACGAAACATCAGCCCCACAGGCTCTCCCCAGGGACCTGCCCTGGTCACCGCCCGGCCGATCCCACCGGGAGACTGACCGCTGACCGGGCTGGCCTCGCGTAGCCCAGCCACTTCCCCTCTGAGGTTTCTTGCCATCTCGTGCACTGGCTTTTGGGGACACCTCACATCTAAACCATGACGCCAGCCCTGCTCTTGGTCCACTGAGCCCATCTCCTGGACACAGTGGACAAGGAGGGTGGGTGGGGCAATGGTCAAGGGAAGGCGGGTCCCTGTGGCACCTGGGAATGCAAACCGTGGTCTCCATGTCCACCATGCTCCCACCCCAGCCCCCTCCTGGGGGCAGCACCCTGTCTGGGTATCACAGACTGGGTCAGGGGACTTGGCTGCTGTCCTGTCCAGAAGAGAAGTCGTGACTCTTGGAAGCAGCTTCCTCGTGGGGTTGAAGAAAAAGGTGAACTCCGTCTTCCCCGGCAGGTGAGTTCCCTGACTGCCCACACGGGACAGTTGACCGCCAGGAGATGTCCTCTCCACAGTTCTGGGGACACCGCAGGGTCAGCTGGCTTCAGGGGCAGGAGCAAGGGCAGTGAAGCTGCCTTTTAAGATCCTTAATTTAATGACATCTTGTAAAGACCTTTTCCAGCTAAAGCCACACACATAGGTCCCAGAGGTCTGGGACTTGAATGTGCCGCTCTGGTGGCCTCCAGTCAATGCACCGCACCTGGGATCTGAGTCCCTGCTCCACACTTGACCCACAGTGTCGCCCTGCCCAGGGAAGCCCAGCCATAGCCCACAGCCTCTCGAGGATGCATCCTGGGGACACTGAGTGGGCCCTCGGGTCAGCTTGCTCCCAAGCAGCTGTCACCGGTCCCTTTCTCTGGGTGGCCATTTCTGAGGAGGGAGGAAGGGGCTGGGTTTGGTCCCTGGAGATCTGCCTGGCTGCCGCTGGCCTTTTAAAGACTCTGGTGGGCACCAGGCAGAGACTCAATGATCAGACAGGACAGCAAGCTGTCTGTCCAGGGGTTGATGTCCTGTCCATGGGGATCAGGTATCTCAGTGCCAGGGGCAGGCTGTGAGCAGTGGCCGGTGCTTAAGAGATTTCATAAAAACAGGCGGGGGCTGGAGCCGCTGCGGTGGCCTGCAGAGCCCTGTTGCAGGGGACAGAGTGGACAGAGGCGTCCTGTGGCCCTGAGGTTAGCAGGAGCCACCTGCTCCTGCTCCTGCCACTTTCCCTGCACAGGGAGCAGCTGGCCCCACGGAAGGGCCATGTCCAGGTGCGGAGCGCGGGGCCTGGCCTTGTGGGCCCCCGACCCCTTGACCGCGACTGCAGGGGCCACTCTGATGACTCTGTGCCAGGCCAGGACCATCTCGCCTAGAGAGGGGCCTGGCAGCTGGCCCCGGGGCCGGTGGCTCCTCTGGCGCGAAGGGCCACCAGCCGCCCTCTGCCATGGCCAGCCTGGGACCCTGGCGCCTCTCCCCTGGCCCCGTCTTTGCAGGGGTGGCCACAGAGGCCAGGGATCCCCGCCTTCCTGTGGCCTTTTTTTTCCCAAGGAGGGACAGCAATTCCGCCCTGCAGTGTGGAGGGAGGAGGCCGGGAGACATGCCAAGTGTCTGCTTTGGGTTTTCTAAATTCCGGGGGAGGGAGGACGCGTTGGGGAGGACACGTCTGGCCAGAATCTAACAGCACGTCTGTTTCGCCGCCTGGCCGCCCAGCCCAGTGCAGCGGGGAGGGCTGCGGTGGCTGTCACCAGCCCCAGGCTTGGACGGCGGTGCCTCAGGAGGGGGGGGTCCCTCAGGATTGCTGGGTGGACCCCATCGCTAAAGCCAGGGGCACCGGGGGGCCATGGGCAGGGGGGCCGGGGATGGGGCTGGGACCTGGGGGCAGAAGACGGGGATCGCTTATGCCCACTTGCTCCCGAGTCTGCTCACCCAGACCCCAGGGCCAGCGGGCAGGAGAGGGACCCGCCACATACCCCAACCCCCCAATTCGCAGGACTGTGCTGACAGATGGACAGCTAGAGAGATAAGTAGGTGGACAGGTGGTGAATAGATGATGTGTGGAGACAGCCCCGAGCATGATGGCCCGTCCCCATGCATGGCGGAGGGCCTCCCGCACCCACCCTCAGACCTCACAAGCGTGGGTGCCACAGCAGGGTCTGGCCCTGGCCGTCCCTTGGGTGGCTCTCAGGGTGAGCATCGGCCGCAGTCCTGCTCCAGGAGGCAGGGTAGGCCCTGAGCTGTGCCCACAGCTGGACGGGCAGCCCCAGCCCGGTCACCGGGCAGCCGAGGGCAGGTCCCCGGTTTCCGGGCAGCTGGCTCCACTTCTGTGTCCCTGATCTATCTTGAGTTCCTGCTGCGAGCTAGGTGCTGTGCCGGGCACTGGGATCCGCAGGACAAGGCCCACGTAGGGCTACCCACACTCTAGAGGACACCCACAACCAAGACGCGAGTCTCTAAGATGCCAGTTGGAGACCAGAGGAGCACAGGAAAGTGAAGCCCTGTCAGAGGCAGGAGGAGAACTGGGATGGGGCTCCATCCTGAGGAGGTGAAGGGAGGAGCCGTGTGGGCCTCAGGGAGAAAGGCCCTGCAGGCAGAGAGGACAGCTGGTGCAAAGTCCCCGGGGCTAGAGGGACTTTGCAGATGTGTTAAGGATCTTGAGATGAGCAGATTATCTCCAGGGAAGAGGCCATCGGAGGGCCCTCGTGAGAGGTGGCAAAGGTCAGAGGACCAGCTGGCTCGGGCCATGCCAGAGGTTAAAGCCACCTGGGAACAGGCCCCGCCTGGGAGCAGAGGCAGGGAAACCCTCCCTGCTGGCCTTCAGAGCTGAGGCTGCAGAGCTGGCTGAGCAGCTGCACCCGCCCCGGGCAAGGTCTCGAGGAGCAGCCGGGTGCCTGGGAGCCCAGAGCGCCTGCTCAGCTGGCCCCGCCCCAGGCCAGCCCAGGGCACCTCCTCCTGGGTCCAAGGTGCCCCTAGATGCTCCCCCTCTCTGGCCCCAGGCCTGAGCAAGGCTGCCTGCCCAGGAGCTCCACGGGCTCAGACCCACCCGGGACCCTCTCCCCTTCTGCACCTGCCCGCCCCCCCCATCCCTGGGCCCCTGGGTTCCTGTGCCCCCGGGTTCCTGTGCCCCCGCTGAGCTGTGTCCGTCCGCATTTCAGTGTTTCTTGCCCTCTCTGCTTCCCCCCTGCAGGGGAGAGGCCAGGAGCGCCTGTCCACAGCCCCTCTCTGTGCCCCTCAGGGCCACCGTGGACCTCCCAGGGGGTCAGGTCTACCTGACCTGCACAGCACCTGGGGAGCCAGGGGAGGAGGCCCGCGGCTACTCATGACCCCGGCCGGCCCTGCCTGCTCTGGAGGCAGCAGGAGTGGACGGGCACCAGTACTTCTAGGCCTCGGCCCTGGGAGGGAGGCCACGTCCCTGCTGCAGAGGGGAAGAAGCTGGGCAGGTCTGGTCTGTGGCTGAGCCGGCTCACACTCTGGGGTCTCCTGCTTCTGCTGTGCCCCAGGTTGGGTGCCCTGTGGGGTGGGCGGGAGCCTCTGCCCTGTAGCCGGGAGCAGCCCTGAGCGCTCAGCAGTCTCCCTGCAGGAAGGACAGCGAGGGAGGGTTGGGTGGCCATGGCCTGCAGCGGTCCTTGGCCCTGACCTTGAGGACACTCGTCACCCGGCTGGCTGCCTTTCCGCCTAAGGTAGGTGCCGTCCTGAGCCCCCTCCTTGGCAGCCCTTGGACGTGAGGGATCCCACGTCCAGGTTCCCAGCCTCCCACAGGAAGTGTTCCTCCTGCCTCCCGGCCTCCCATCAGCTCCAGAGAAGCGCCAGGCCTTTCCCCTGGCCTGCAGGGACAGGGACCCTGGGTCTTCCCTTCCCCATCCCCACAGGGCCTTTGGTCCTTCCCAGGGGGCCCTGGGGAATGACCTTGTGGCTTCCTGCTCTGTCCCAGGGACAGGCTCCGGTGGCTGAGTGGCAGGAGCAGCGGGGGTCCTTTGGGGGAGCAGGGCATTTTGGGGTGCTCTGCTGGCCCTCTGATCAGCTTCTACCAGCTGCCTGGCCGCTCCCAGGGGCTGAGGTCATGGGGCCCCAGGACGCTCGCCTGGGAGGCTTTGGTGTGTCCTGAGCACCTCCCGAGAGGCCAGTGCCAGTGGTCACTGGTTGTCTGTGGCCTCTGGGGTGTGTCTTCTTGCCTCCCAACGAGCTTACGCAAGAGGCGCTGTCCCCGACCCCTCCCTCGGGTGGACGAGGAAACTGGGCACCAGGGTCAAGCCTCCCTGCTGGAGCCCACCCGTTCAGCGCGTGCCCTCGACGGCTGCGTGCCCGTCCCATTAGCAGTGTCCCTCCAACAGGTGGGGAAACCGGGCTCAGAGGGGCAGAGGGCTAGCCAAGGCCACCCCTCGGTCCCCAGGCCTGGAGCGGGAGAGGGTCCTGGGGCCCACCACCTGTGGGCTCTGCGGCCACCCCGAGGGCCAGGTCTGGGGGGTCCTCCGGGCCATTAAGGGCTGCGAGCCTCTGCTCCCTGGGCTACAGCGTGGTGGTGGCCACGGAGTGTCCGCTCCTCCCATTCCCCCTGCTCTGCCAGGGTTCTGCAGGACAGCGCTGGCCCCCGTCCAAGCCCATAAACGCAGTCCCACCCGCACGGTTCCGGCTCCCGGTGGCCCTCTCCCACAGCGCAGGCGGGTCCCCGCCCCCTCCCCACCTTCCCCCCACAAAGGCCCAGTGAGATGGCCAGCAGCCGCCGAGAAGGCCTGCCAGGGCCCGGCCGCGGGCCAGGCGGACAACTTTCCATCTGGGCCCAGCCCTGGGCAGGGCCTATTCCTGTTCCCCTCGGCTCCGGCCTCCCCCTTCCTGCCCTGCCACTCCACAGAGGCCACTGTGTCCCCTCGGGCTGGCCAGCTCCCACTCGGGCCCTGTAATGGTTCTGGGAAGGAGACCGGGAGGCGGTCAGCCAGGGAAAGCCAGTCCGTCTGCCATTGTCCCCGTCAGACTGCCAGACACAGCCAGGGCCACCCAGCATGGTGTGGCCACATGTAGGTGAGTCACAGCGACGGTCAGCCGGTCAGCATGCTCGGCCAGTCAGTTAAGTGGCCGCTCTTACAGCCACACTTGTGAGGGTCAGAGAGGCTCAGGGGAAGTCACAGCTGTGGTGGGTCACCTGGAAGCCCAGCTGATCTCACCTGATTGGTTGTTGTGGAGCCACCGTCTACGGTCAGCTTCCTGGCACTCTACTTTAGTGACCAAATGACCCAATGAGCCCAATTTTAGAGGAAGGAGAGTTAATTTGGCACTCCTGGTTTCAGAGGTTTTGTCCATTGATGGCCGACTCCGTGGTTCTCTGCCCGAGGTGGCCCCTGTTGGTCTCATCATGGCGGAGGGCGTGCAGGAGGAAGGCAGCTCAGAGGGTCACCCAGGTGGCCATCAGCCATCAGGGAGCTGAGGAGCTCCGCTCACCGGGGACAAAGTACGAACCCGAGCGGCAGCCCCAGGGGCCACCTCCTGCACCCGCCCACTGCCCACAGTCACCGTCCAGCCAATCCCCAGGTGGACTAACCCACGGACCAGACTGGGCCCCCACAGCCGGCCATCTCCTCTGACCTCCTTGCACTGGCCCCCACGGAGCTGCTGGGGGCCACCTCATACCTAAGGTCCGGCGCGGCCTCCCCCACTGGAGTCACGGCCTAGCAGGTCTCGGGCCACCTGGTCACCTCAGACCGCCCACCATCAGTCCATCAGCCAAGGCAGGGTCAGGTGGTGATTGCCAACAGCCAGTCGTGGCCACCAGTCCGCCACAGCCAATTGGATCAGTCTGCACGCTCCACCCGCCGTCCAGGGGAGGCGTCACAGCTGTCCCATCAGAAACCACCGCTCACACCACGGGGCGCCAGCCCTCTCCCAGCAGCTGGTCCACCTGGGCAGTGGACAGCCAGGTTTCAATAACCAAGGCAGAGGCCAGGCCTTCTGTAGGCCTGTAGTGGACAGGCCATTCGTCCCGGGCAGCCACTGTCCACAGCCCTGCCGGGAACGGCCACGAAGAAGCCCCAGGCAGCCAGCCGCCCCTCCTTGGGAGCAGAAATGCTGTCCAGGGGTCACGAAGCCACCCAGGCACCAGCCACCCATCAGGCTCCTCAACAAGCGCCTGGGGACACTGTCCCTCAGCACTGGCAGAGCTCAGCAGGTCACCCAGGCGGTCATCAGCCTGTGTCCACTGACCAGGCACACCGACCGACTCAGCCACAGTGGGCAGTAGGACAGTCCTCCCTGGCTGGTCGGTCTGGAGGAGGTGGGCAGTCAGCCGGCCTCGGAGGGCAGGGAGCCAGTCAGAGGTCACCTGGCCAGCCAGGTGCCATCCCTCGTGTAGCTGCAAGCAGCCTAGGGGACAAGTTCCCATGCCTGACCGGCTCCTCGGTACCAGTCACTGGTCACTGGAAGGGAAAGTCACTGACCGCTGGCCTGTGGGGACGGGAGGGCCGTTGGGCTTGGGAGTGTGAGGCCAGCGAGGCAGACCATGGGTGCTGACCTGGACACCTGTGCCCACACTCCCTGCTCCTCCTGGACACGTGCGCAGAAGGTGGTGGGGGTGGAGTGCTCCGAAGTCACAGTGTCACCCAGGGCACTGTGCAGGCAGGAGGGGCAGGCGGCGGGCAGCAGTGTGACTACCCCACTGTCCTGGAAAATGGCTCCTGTGGCCACTGCGCCCCAGGTCAGAGGTGCCGTCTCAGCAAGGCCAGCGGAGCCACCGCTCAGCTGCGAGGCCTCTGGCCGCTGGGAGAGCAAGTCACCAGAGAGCTGGCCGGGTTGACCCAGGCGCCCTCCTCGCTGGCCTGGTCAGTCCCACCCCCAGCCACCTGCCCTGGAAAGCCCGTCTGTGACAAGCAGCCCGTCACCCCACCCCGTCAACAGCACCAGGCACCCACAGGCTCCCACAGGAGCTTCAAGTCACGCCCTGCCTGCCTTGCAGTCTCCAGGGTGCCGCCCTGCTCCTGGTTCATCAGGCAGGACGGGGCGGGGACAGGTGGGTGACCTGCTGCAGAGTTCAGGGGACTCCACGGGTCAGCTGGGTCAGGAGGCACAGGGGCAGGCTGCCCACCCACCTGGGTGCCCCCTGCCAGGAGACATAGGGCCCTGCTGCCCACCCACCTCAGTGCCCCCAGCAAGGAGACACAGGGCAGGCTGCCACCCAACTGGGCGCCCACTGCCAGGAGACACGGGTGCCTGCCTGCCCACCCACCTGGGTGCCCCCTGCCAGTAGAGAGGGGCAAGGGGACTGGGGAGATTGGCCTCGATTCCTCCTCCTTCCTCCCCCTCCCCCTCCTCCCTCTTCCCTCCTCCCCCTCCCTCCTCCCCTCCATCCCCTCCCTCCTCTCCCTCCTCCTTCCTCCCCCTCTCCCTCCTCCTTCCTCCCCCTCTCCCTCCTCTCCCTCCTCCTCCCCTCCCTCCTCTCCCTCCTCCTTCCTCCCCCTCTCCCTCCTCCCCCCTCCTCCTCCCCTCTCCCTCCTCCCCCCCCTCCTCCTCCCCTCCCTCCTCTCCCTCCTCCTCCTCTCCCTCCTCCTCCTCTCCCTCCTCCTCCCCTCCCTCTGCCTGGAGCAAGGCCCAGGCTGCCTCCTCCTCCTGGCCCTGCCCTGGCGCCCACCACACCCCCCCCCTCACCATACACACTCACAGTCACACCCCGTCCACACGCCGGCGCCTCCCCCACGGCCACACCGCGCCCTCTTCTTGGCTGCCTGCCCACGTCAGGACGTCCTGTCCCCACCTCCCCCAGCCCTGCTCTCGGGGCTTCCCCAGGGCCTGGTGTCCGGGACCCGCCTGCTGGGCCTCTGCTCCTTCCGGCCCCTCGGGGGCAGGGTTGGCGGGAAGGCTGGCAGGGAGGTGTCTCTCCCGCTCTCCCTGGGGCAGGGGAGCACTGTCCACCTCAGAGGGCAGGGCTGCCTTCCACTGGAGGGGCCGTGTTCCTGGCAGAGGGGGCCCTGACCCCTTCCGACCCCGGGGCTGCTCTGCCGACATGGGCACGGTGAGGCTTGGGTCCTCCTGCCCTCCTCTTTAAAGTGGCCCTGATGGCAGACCCACCAGCAAAGCAGGCCACGTGGCCCCTGTCGGGAGGCCCTGCCTGTCCATGACGGCCTCCTCTCGCAGCCTGGGTTTAGACCTCACTTAAGCTTCTCCGGAGATCCTGGGGCCTGGGGCGGGGCCTCATCACAGCCCCCCTGGGGCCCCTGGTGGTCACCTAGAGCTGGTGAAGGACAGTGTGGGAGCGCGGTGGGGGGATGCCGAGGAGCTGGGGTGGGGAGTCCAGCCGGGGCTGCGGGCACTCTGGGGACTGGCCTGGCCAGGAATGCAGAGGGACAGAGGCAGGAGTCCACTTCTTGAAGAGGAAGGGGTGGCACAGGGCATCCTGATCTGGGGGCAGGACTCCCGGTGACAATCGCTCTACGGAGGACGGGAAGTGTCTCACCTGTGAACCCTCCTGGGAGTGGCGGGGTGGGGGGCCTCTGGCCAGTGCCCCTGACAGGGCCGAGTGCCCAGGGGCTGCCTCCCCGCCCGGCAGGCAGCCCTGTGAAGCCCCTGTGTCTTTGGAAACATGCCGGGCAGTGGTGACACCCTCGAGGGCTGAGGGCGGTGGGGGGGATGGCCATGGCAGCAGCAGCCCTTAATTTGCAGGCCCGAGGGACCCAGAAGCCTGTTCCTCTCCTGCTGACCACAGACTGGCCATTTCCTGCTTCCGAGGAAGAGGGCCAGCTCTCAGGGTCACCCTACTGGGTGACAAGCCTGGGAAGAAAAAGGCTCCCCCTGGCCAGCACGTTGTCCAGAGGCCTGCCCATCTCCCCCAAAGGCCACTGTCCAGCCCTGCCCCCAGCCACCCCTCCATGGAGAGCACCCCAGGACCCCTGGCAGGCCACAGAGTACACCTGCCTGCCCGAGGTGGACCCCTGGACACTGGAGGGGAAAACACCCAGGGCCCATCTGTCTGTTTCCCAGATGCTTCTGGAAACTTCTGGAACCAGTTGGAAGCTGCCTCTACCATCAATTTCTCTGGCATGGATACGTACGTAGCCCATGTGTGCGGGGGTACGCAGTCGCGGTATCTTTAGCTGCAGGGTTTGGAGTGTGAGTCCCGATTCTGATGGTCACGGCATCGATTCATAATCAGAGTACAGAGAGCCAACTATCACCCCAACCCTCTCCTTTAGATGAAGAAGAGTCTGAGGTTCCGAGAGGTGAGCTGCCTTACCCAAGGTCACAGAACAAAGGAGAGAAGGGGCCGGCTCCTATCTTCTGAGACGGAGCCCTCTTCATCTAAGCTGTCCCAGGGTCAGCGAGGCTGTGCATGGCTGAACACGGATCATGACAGTGGCCACTTGATGGTGAGAGGTGCCGGTCCCCTCCCAGCTCTGGCTCAGGGAACGTGAGCAGGCACACAGCTCGAGGTTCGGGTCCAGGGTCAGTCCTCCCTGCACCCCCACGTTGACCCTGAGTCTCTGGAGGAACGGGGGCCGCAGGCAGAAGCCAAAGCCACCCTTTTCAGTGGGTCAAGGGGACAAGCGCGGGCCTAGCCCAGGTGGGATCTGACACTTGTGCTGGACTCTCGGTCGGGCTTGGAGTCTAACCGCGGCTGTGCCGCGTTCTGGACATGACCCTGGCAGAGAGTCCACGTCCATTCTTCCTCATCTGCAAATGGCCGGCCTCCCGGGGCCGTGGGAGGGAAGGAGACGCTGGGTATGGGTGTGTTTAATGACACGGCCGAGTGGACGCCCAGGTCTCCCCGGAGCAGCCTGGGACGTGGGGCTTTGCTCTGTGTTCCTGAGGATTTCAGCCCCTGAGGATTCTGGGAATCCCTCCTGCCCTGGGCCTGGCTGCCCACGTGGCTGTCCTGACACTGAGGCCAGCAGGGGCACTCTCCAGGGACCCCATGCAACGAACTACCGCAGGAGGGGGCTGCGGAGAAGAGGTCTGTGGCCGGTGCCTGTGCAAGACGCCCCTGTCCGTGTCCAGGACCCCGGTCCCACTGCCTGGAAGGGGAGGAAAGTCCTCCTGGATCCTGGGAGGAGGGAGGAGAACACACGGAGACCCCCCCATGGAACATGCCGGTCCCAGGGGCTGGCCGAGAGCAGCCGAGTCCACAGGGCCCGCTACACCCCGGGCCAGACCCCGTGCACAGCCATAGTGCAGGTCCCAGACGGAAAGGTTGAGCCAGGCAGCCTGGAGCCCACGGGTTGGAGGCTGAGGCAGGAGGATGGCAGGTTTGAGGCCCTCGGCAATGTGGTGAGACCTGGGGTGTAGCTCAGTGGCCCAGTGCCCTGGGTTCAATCCTCAGTGACATGGCGGTTTGAAGACACAGCGCAGTTATCCAGGCTCAGGCGCCTTCCACCTGTACAATTGCTCGGGCCCTGCTCCCCAATTTTGAACAGCTCTGGGGACAGATGGGGTTCTCAGCAGGGGGATGGGGAGGAGCAAGCTCCTGGGTCAGAGCCCCGGATTCCCAGTTTTCCTGCCGATGACCTTGAGCCACTTCCTTAGCCCTTGGGACCCTCAGTCTCTTCATCTGCAAGATGGAGGGGTGTTGGTGTCACGTTCTAGGACTGCCATGGGTGGGTACAAGTGGTGTGGAGCGCAGCTGTGGCTCTGGGATCCACAGTGACGGACGGGTGCTAGATTCGGTCCCACTGGGAGCCTCTGCTGGGCACAGAGCCCAGGTGGCCCGTTGTGGCCTCCGTGCCTCTGCACAGCCAGAATCCGAGGCTGCAGCCTCCCTGCTCCGGCTCCGCAGCGCCTGCCCTCCCCTCCCCCAGGCTCTAATGAGTTTAGTATTTTCATCAAATCATTCCTCCCACAACACAGGGCCAGGGAGGCTAAAAATAGCTCCCGAGTCATGTGACCGCCCCCAAATGCGGAGGCTCCCAGGGAAGGTGCAAGCCCGCTCCGTTTCCTAGGAAATGAGAGTCATTGTGAGCCTGACGCCTGCCAGCCGCCAACGCAGGGCTCTGGGAGGCCCATTGTTTCCTGCGAGGTCCCCAAGGACAGGCGGAGGTGGGGAGGGCTGCTTGTCCCCAGAAGGGGCGGTGCCTCCTCCGGGGACCCTAGCCTCCCAGCCGGAGGCACCCCTCTCCTTGGGAATGAAGGGTCCCCAGGTGAGGGGGTCCCAGACTCTCTCTCGTTGGGAGTAAGGGGTCCCCAGGTGAGGCTGTCCCCAGGTGAGGAGGTCCCCAGGTGAGGCGGTTCCCAGGTAGGAGGTACCCAGGTGAGGAGGTCCCCAGGTGAGGAGGTACCCAGGTGAGGAGGTCCCCAGGTGAGGAGGTCCCCAGGTGAGGCGGTTCCCAGGGGAGGCTGCCCCCAGGTGAGGAGGTCCCCAGGTGAGGAGGTCCCCAGGTGAGGAGGTACCCAGGTGAGGCTGTCCCCAGGTGAGGAGGTCCCCAGCTGAGGAAGTCCCCAGGTAAGGCGGTTCCCAGGGGAGGCTGCCCCCAGGGGAGGCTGCCCCCAGGTGGGAGGTCCCCAGGTGAGGAGGTCCCCAGGTGAGGCTGTCCCCAGGTGAGGCTGCCCCCAGGTGGGAGGTCCCCAGGTGAGGAGGTCCCCAGGTGAGGAGGTCCCCAGGTGAGGTGGTCCCCAGGTGAGGAGGTCCCCAGGTGAGGTGGTCCCCAGGTGGGAGGTCCCCAGGTGAGGAGGTCCCCAGGTGAGGCGGTTCCCAGGGGAGGCTGCCCCCAGGTGAGGAGGTCCCCAGGTGAGGAGGTCCCCAGGTGAGGAAGTCCCCAGGTGAGGTGGTCCCCAGGTGGGAGGTCCCCAGGTGAGGAGGTCCCCAGGTGAGGAGGTCCCCAGGTGAGGCTGTCCCCAGGTGAGGCTGCCCCCAGGTGGGAGGTCCCCAGGTGAGGAGGTCCCCAGGTGAGGTGGTCCCCAGGTGAGGAGGTCCCCAGGTGAGGTGGTCCCCAGGTGAGAGGTCCCCAGGTAAGGAGGTCCCCAGGTGAGGCGGTTCCCAGGGGAGGCTGCCCCCAGGTGAGGAGGTCCCCAGGTGAGGAGGTCCCCAGGTGAGGCGGTTCCCAGGGGAGGCTGCCCCCAGGTGAGGAAGTCCCCAGCTGAGGAGGTCCCCAGGTGAGGTGGTCCCCAGGTGAGGCTACCCCCAGGTGAGGAGGTCCCCAGGTGAGGTGTGCCCTCCCTCTCCCAGGAGCAGCACCCCCTGCCACTGGACTCTGGGCCACCGTGTCTTGTGCTCTGGGCCTGGAGGAGCCTCCCTGATGGCAGACCCACCTGGTGTGCCTGCAGACCCCTGTCCACTCCACCCAGCCCCGTGGCCAGCTCAGGGTGCCCAGACTCGGGCCACAAGCCCAGCAGGGCAGGTGGGCGCCGTGGACGTGCCTGGCCTGCTTCTCGTCTAGGAGGCTGGGGCCTTTCTGCCCCGACCCCACAGTTCCACCAGGTGAAGTACTGACATTGTCCCCGTAGCATAGGTGACAGAGTCGACATCTACTGGAAAGGCACAGCCTCAAGCCACAGGGAGGGGGACAACTGGGGGTCAGTGGCTTGAACTTCAAGTCCAAGTACAGCCCGGCTCGCCTGTCCACGTCAGGAGTCCCTCTCTAGAGCGTCCAGACTGGAGTCCACACACCCTGGGGCTGTCCTGCGCTCCAGGAGGGTCCCTGTCCAGCTGCTGAAGTGTGCAGACTGGGGGTCTGTGGGTGGTGTCCTGCCTTGCTTGGACTCTCTCTTGAAGGCAGGGACTTTGTCCTAACCACAACAGGTCCCTCGGTCTGCAGCAGGGTCCAGCAGCAGTCAGTGCCCATGGCCCCCCAGCACCCCGGAGGACACACTGAGACAATGGCCGGTCAGTGTATATAGGATGAATGTATAATGGCCAACAGCTTCACCATCACCAAGTGAGTCCGTAGCGGTTAGTAGGCGCTGGTGGCTGGAAGGACAGGCCAGACCCCACGGTGTAGACACGCTGGCTTGTGGAGTGAGTGGACGGGATCCATAGTGAGGTTTTCTGTGTGGACTGGTGATTACGTGAGCGGTTAGTAGGTGCTCACTGAGCATCACCGGGTGACCCTCTGGGTCGGCTGGGGAGGGCGGTGGGCGGGGTGGTGTGCACAGGGGGAATGGACAAGTGGGTTCTGGGAGGGTGGGTTGGGGTGCGGATGGACCCTGGCTATAGAGGGGTGGACGGGTGGGTGGACAGGTGGAGTCCATGGGTGTGGGGAGGACGCCAGAGGAGTGGGTTGGTTGGCTCTGGGGCACACCTGTGACACGTAAGCCCGCGGCACTCTCTCCTTGTGGTCACTCTCTCCGTGTGGTCACTGATTCTGGAAAGATGACAGTGTGAAGAGTCCACCGCACCCCCTGGGAGGTGGGGTCTGCAGCCAGCAGGGAGGCCTGAGGGTCCCCTGGGCCACCAGCTCTGACTTGGGAAACCAGACGGTGATGTCCCTGGGTAGCTGGCCTGGGTGAGAACCCCATGAAATGTCGGGGCGTCCCCCGGCTGTGCCCCGGGGCCTGACGTTCGTCACGTTGCTGAAGCACTCATGACTAATTATCGTCCTCTTGTGGCCGGGCTCCTCGGGAGGGGACGGGGCCTGGGCAGCGAGCCGGGGCCCTGGCTCAGTGACCGAGCTCACTAACAAGTCGGGATGAGCTCACCGGCTGCCGGAGCCACACCTGGAGGCCACCTCAGGCCTGGCCAGGGGCTGCCCGGAGGGGGGGGGAGTGCCTTCCCTGCACGCGCTGGGCGCCCAGAGCCCTGAAGCCAAGCCCAGGAGGAGGTGTGAGGATCTGGTGAAGGCCGGGTGGCTGTGGCTTTAGGGCGCTTGATTTTGATCTCCCTCAAGTGACTCATAGCTTCTAAAACAGCTGAGGACCTTTCGTAAATGCTGCCCCTGCAGGCCGTCACCCGGGAGTGGCCCTTGAGGTCGCAGGTGCTATCACATCGCAGCTCTCCGCGGAAGTCCTGGCTCCTCCCACGAGCCAAGCCCAGTGTCCTCTCCCTAGGACACGAGCCCAGACCCTAGCACCTGGACCTCGGAGCCCAGGTCAAATGGTGATCCCACTCGCTTCCCCCGGCTCTGCCTCCCCTGAGGCCCTCCGGAGCCTCCGCGGTAGAGGCTGCTTGTGGCAGCCCCATGGGGACACACTCGGGGACAGTGAGAGCGCCCAGGGGCCCCAGTGGTTCTGGGCTGGGGAGGGACGCGGAGGGACTTCATGGGAAATGCGAGTGAAGGGGTCTGTGCTCAGCGCTGGGGACCCAGGGAGGTCACCGGCTAAGGCTGGCGCGGTGCCCACGTCCTGGGAGCTCAGGCTACAAAGCCACTGTGTTGGGAGGGGCGGCCTTTTAGGAGGGGACGGGTCTTGAGGGCTCTGTCCCCAGGAACAGACGGAGGTCATCACTGCAGAGCGTGCTCTTTATAGGGTGCTCCGAGCCTGGGCTCCCAGCTCTTGCCTGGACACAGAGGCTCGCACTGCCCCCGAATGACCTCTGCCGTTTCCTCGGCCTGAGCTGCCTCCCGCTGCCGTCTGAGTCTGAAGCGTCACTTCTTTCCCTGTCCCCTGCCGTGGCTCAGATGTCACCTGCTAATTGACGCCTGTCCTCACTATCCTCCATTCTCTGTCCTCTTTCCCAGTCACGCTCCTGCCCAGCCCCCCGTTTCTACCACGTCTCCCTTGGCTCCTTGTGGCTCTGCCTCTCGTCATCAGGACGCCAGCCCCAGAGGACAGGGACTTTCCTGTTGAATGTGCTGTCCCAGGACAGTGTCTGGTACGTAGAATGTGCTCAATAAACAGTTGCAGTGGGTGTTGGTGGCTCTGGTGAGGGGGACGGTGAGGGAGAGGGACAGGGCAGTGCAGGATGAGCCCAGGGACAGCAGTGGGGCACGGGGTCTGTGGTGCCAGGGCACGGTGGGCCTCCCACCCACCCCCGGCCAGGTGGCGCACATCAGGGAGCGGCAGGGCCTGCGGGGGAGAAAGCCCGTGTCACTGCCAAAGGAGGAAGTGGCCTCTCGGGGCCTGTGGGCTCCTGGCCCTGAGGAGGGACAGGCCCTGGCCTGCCAGGCGGCGGGTTGGTGCAAGGAGGCCAGAAGCCGGATCCTTGGCTCCTGGGGATGTTCATTCAAACTGCAAAGGCCTGTGCTGGCCCTGTCCCCTCCACGGGCAGCCCCAGGCAAGTGGGTGGGAGACCAGCCCCAGGACGGGTGGCCTGGCCGCCAACATCGAGGACAAGGCCCGGGTTTCAGAGAGGAGATGGGCTGGAGTGAGCAGAGGGGCCCCAGATCCAGGTCCCCTGCCCAGGTCCAGGGATGGAACCGCCCCCGAGGGGTGAAGTGAGGGTGGGGACTTGGGAGGTGACCGCCTTGCAGGGTGGGGCCACCCAGCGCCTTCCCCACAGGGCCCCCAGGGTTCCTGTGTCTCCCACCCGAGAGGACAGCAAACAGAGGCCACCAGGGCCAGGGGCAGGGCTGCCAGGCCAGGGTCTGTCCTTACCCTGGGCCTGGACGGTTCTGTGCCCAGAGCTGAGGGAGATCACCTTCTGCTGCGGGCCAGCCACCCAGTCAAAGGCGTCTGATGCTGGCCTCAAGGGGACGTGACTTTGAGCAAAGGGGCCAACGTGGAGCGTCTCTGGCCCAGACAGAGCAGGGCATGGGTGGCCCACCTGCTCCCCTGTGGGGACCCTGCGTCGCCAGCCTGGGAGCTACGGTGACGCCAGGAGGAGCAGCACTGCCCAGAGGGACGTCCCCTGGGTGGCCATGTCCCCAGCAGTAACCCCCATGTGGCTGTCCAGGTGAAGTGTCCAGCGTGGCCAGGAATGGCGGCCATCATTCCGTTTGTCCTGAGCAGCCCTGGTTGGCAGCTCCGCCCCGGTGCTGGGCTCTGAGCCAGGAAGAAGCTGCCCGGGGACGCTGGACACTGTGACGGGGACCAGGCTCCCGTCCGGCCCCTGCTCCCCAGCAGCTCACTGAGAGCAGGGGGTGAGATGTTCTCTGCCATCAGGGTCGACCGGGTGGCCTTGGCCCGGGCCCAGATCAGCCCTCCTGGTGGGGTGGGGTCCACGCGCTGCCAAGAGCAAGTTCCCTGGGCTGCAGCCTGCAGGGCCCTCGGGGTGGTCCCTCCGCCTGGCTGCTGCTGGCCGGTAGTGCTCCGGGCTGCAGTTGCTGGCCTCCTGTAGCCAGGGCGCCCGGCCGGCCGGGCCAACACTAATATTTACATTCAAAGGCAGGGCTGTGGCTGGGCCGCTGCCGGTCCCCTGGCGCTCTCCCGGGTGGCTTTCAGAGGTGGGGTTGGTGGGCAGCTTGTGTGGGCTGAGCCGGAGCCCAGGGGATGGCGGGAGGGAGCCAGGCCTCCACAGCAAGCGGCTCTGGTGATCCGGATTGCCCTTATCCGGAGCTCCCTGCGACCCGCCAGAGCTTGGGGCCGTCCCCCCCCCCCCCCCCACAGTCACCTCCACTGGCCCCTCACCCAGGGCTCCAAGGCAGGGCTGTCTCAGCTGAACAGAGAGGCAGAGGAGAGCTCAAGGACACACAGCCGGGGCCGGTAGAGCCCACGCACCTTGGAGATCCTACAGCCGTGAGCTGGGCAGCCTCCTGTGGTGAGCAGGGCCTGGTGCGTTGGGCAGGAGGGACTGTCAGGGCCTGGGCCCACTGGCCAGGGAGCACCACACCAGTGCCCGGCTCTGGCCAGCTGTTGCCACGAGAAACCGCCACCCCAGGGGTCTGCTCCTCTGATTTTGGGGAAAACCTGGGAAAACCTCTGGGTTGTGTGGGGGGGCAGGCGTCTGCAGATGTCCAAGTTCTGAGTGTCACCGCCGCAGCCCGCTTCTGCAAACAGTAGGCACCACGCCAAACTGCTCTGGTGACATCCTGTCCCCTGTGCCGGCCCCACTGGTCCCAAAGGCCACCTGTGGGTCTGCAGTCTGGACCCTTGCTGACCCATATTCAGGTGGCACCAGGGTGCTGCGTCCCCTTAGATCAGGCCGTCTGGGCCCTGCGGCCTTCCCTGGGCCTCCTACTGGCTGGGCCCAAGGAGGGGAGCCATCTGCGGGGCCTGGGGACCCCACGATTCTGGGGTGTGTCCACTGGTCAGTCGTCCTGCTGTGTGCAGGCTCTTGGTGCCCTGTCCCCCCCACCACTGGGGCCTGCTGCACAGTGGCTCCTTGGGCGTCTCCTGAGTCTGGGCGGATGTGGCCCGAGCTGTCCCTTGGACTCACCTGTCCCTGGCGCTCATCTGTCTGTGGCTGGGGCCTGGGTGGGGTGAGGATCCGAGCTCCTGAGCCCAGGGCCGCAGCCCGCGACGGGGAGCAGGGGAAGGGACCCCTCAGGCCCAGTCCAGAAGCCACCTGGCCACACTCGGCCATCCGCGTGGGCCTAGGCGGTCCCGGGGCTGTGCCTGGCTGGGGGCAGGCTCCCTGTGGCGAGGGGCACGGCCACCCGCTGAGGAGAGCCTGCCGGCTGGGGGCCTCTACCGTGCCTTTGGGAAGTATCAGCCGGCTCCTCTCTGCAGGGTGCCGGTGGGCCTTGAGTGGACGGTGCTTCTGCAACCGGGGCCTCTGACCCTGCCTGGGCTGCTCTGGGGAGTCCCCGCTGAGAGCCTGTCTCAGCTTCCGTGGGCCGGTCCTCACCTGGGTCTCGTCGGCGTCCTGGGAGACGTGCTGGGACGTGACCCCTCGAGTGTGCACGGATGTAGCTTCTGTCCCTGGAGCCCTGCTTCCCGGCCCTCCTCCCGCAGCCAGCTGTGGTGTGTCAAGGCCTCTGGGGACACTCAGCAGAGCCCAGGGCCCAGCGCCCTGAGGATCAGGCCTGGCCTGGGGGGAACTGACCCTGAGTGTGAGCCAGGGCGGGAGCTGGGGACGGGGACACTCTGGGCCTGGGCGGGGAGGGGAACCAGTGTGGCAGGGGACCCAGGGCCCAGTGGGCAGAGTGGACGTAGCACCAGGAGCAGGTCGTGGTCACCAGCCCGGGATGCCCCAGGGGCCTGTCAGTGCCAGCCTTGGGTCACTCTCTGGGCCACCTGTCGGTGGCCAGGAGCTGTGTGGTCTGTCCTTCCTGAGGACGCTGGGGGGCTGCCTTTGAGGTGGGCGGGACGGGTCAGGGCAGCCCCCAGCGGTGAGCTCTGGACTGGCACCTTCTCCTCGTCCCTCGGGGACACCTGTTCCAGTGTCTGAGGACACGTGGGGATGGACGGGGCCTGACCCCCTTCCGTGGTGGCAGTGACAGGGAGGACAGGCCCTGGGTGTCCCTGCCTGGCCCTGGTGGCCCGCACACAGCCTGTCCCGAGTGTCTAGTGGAAACTGAGGTCCCGCAGGGTGGACGGCTGACCCCAAGAGCCAGCCCCACTCACGCAGCCGTCCCCCTCCTTGGAGGCTGCAGAGTCAGCCTGGCCTCCCTCGCCTCGAGGCCCCGGGTGGCCCTGGCGCTGCTGGCCTCTCCCAGGGGACTCTCTTCCTGGCCTGCTGCCCCGCCTCGTCCTGCCTGTCCCCTCCCAGGCCTTTCCATGTGAGCAGTCATGGCCATAGGAAACAGATGGTGCGGCGAGGGTGACAAACACCAGCCTCTCCAAGTCCCGGAAGCCACGGTCCCGGCCCTGGTTGGGGACTTCTTCTGAGGTGGCCCTGGCACGCCTGCAGCCTGGTGGCCTGAGCTCCTGGGGTGGCCCGGGGCAGGGCCCAGCAGCCCGTGGCTGGTCGTGTGTGACCCTCTCCGCGGAGCTGCAGTGGGCGGTGTCACTGCCCCGGTGACAGGGACATGTGACGTATGGGGCCGGGACAAGGTGTAAATGGGGGCCTGAGTTCAGAAAGTGGCCATTCCAGGCAGCAGCAGGACCGAACCAGGGCACCTCTGGGCAGGGGACTTCTTTTCCCCTAAGAGATCCACCTGGCCAGGAGCTGGGGACCTCCCCAGAGCCTGGGGCGCAGGAGCTGTGGCGGGGAAAGTCTTCCTGGCCTGCTCCGGCCAGCAGGGCTCCCGGTGGGCGGGGGACAGGCTGCCCGGGGCTCGCATCTGATGGCCTCTGTCTTGGGAGGCCCTGCTGGGTCCGGCGTTGGAGCTTTGACTTTTGATTCCTCCCCGCCCTCCGAGTACCTTCGGGATGGGTGGCACCGCCCCCGTTTCACAGGTGAGACACTGAGGTCCGCAGGTGGCCCGTCCGTCCCCGTGGGGCCCAGGCTGAGGAGGGAGGAGCAGAGAGGCCGCCCCAGGCCCTCAGCCTCCTGCCCCTGCACAGCAGGCCACCTCTCTGCCGGCCTGGCCCCTTGGAAGGAGCAGCGTCGTCCAGGACCCTGGCTGGCCTCCCCCAGCCCCCCCGTCCCCCCTCAGCTGCCCACCTCTGTCTTGAAACAGGCCGCCACACATCTGGCAGCCCCGGAGGCCGGTCCTCTGACAGCCTTTGATTTAAAGGCTCCTGGAAATTCTTGAGCCAACTGCTGTGACGGAGCAGCCAGGTACACAGGCCTCCGGGGACCCCTCAGGCAGCAACATCTGCTTCCGATTACCCGGGGGAGGGCCCTGGCTTCCAGCCCCGGCCGCGGGAGCCCCTGGCTCTGATTGATGGCCCATTTGGAACGAGGCCTTGGGAGCAGTTGTTTGCTGGAGCCGCGGAGCGAGCTGGCGGTGTGCAGGGATCCCACACCCTGGCTGGCGGGGCCTCCCCGCAGGGGACCTGGCTGGGGGCCATTCCCCGGATGACCAGGCTGTGTTCTGAGACCTTCCTGAATACTCCATCATTAGCCTCCCCGTGAGTGAGGCGCTGTGACCGTCCTAGGCCCCAGAGATGACATCGCTCACTGCAGCCTTGAGGACAGGAGCCTGGGCTCAGCTGGGATCCAGTTGAGGCCCCAGGATCCACACTCCTGCCCCCGGTGCCACCCTGCCAGCGAACCAGGGTGGCTTTCCTCTTTATTTTTGGTATTTGAGACTGAACCCAGGAGTGCTCTACCACCGACCTGGGTCCCCAGCCCTTTTTATTTTTATTTTGACATAGGGTCTTGCTAAGTTGCTGAGGCTGGCCTCAAAGTTGCAATCCTCCTGCCTCAGCCTCCCGAGTCATGGGGATCATAGGCGTGCACCACTGTGCCCAGCTACCAGCTTTACGATGCATAAATGGAACACCATGTCCCCCGCTCAGAAATCTGAGCAGCAGAGGCAGTGCGGGTGACTCCCGTATCTGGGCCAGGGCTTGGAGAGTTGGGAAGACAGCTGGGCAGCCCAGGAACAGTGGGAGAAGGCAGGCCAGCGCTCCCCCGCTCCCTGGGAACCTTCCCGCCGTCTCCTCTGCCCTCTTCCCTCGCTGGGATTAGTTGGGCAGCTGTGGCTGCAGCGGGCCCTTGACCTTCCCCTCGGCCTGCAGGGAAGCATAAACACTAATCCCCAGCAGCTTCCCCGCCTGTGCGGGAGGCCTGGGAGCCGGACCCCGGGCCAGCGCGGCCTCCCAAGAAGCCCAGCGTGGACAGTCCTGCCTCTGGAGCCAGCCAGTCCGGGACCCATCTTTTCCAGGCCCGTCCCTCGGAACCCAGCCCCCTCTGGGGACTGGAGCGTGAGCGTCCTGTGAAATCTCAATTTTCTGGTAGAAACATTTAAAGAGGTGAAGCGTCAATAAGGCCTTAGCCCAGCGGATCCTGAGCAGGGAGGGCCTTTGCGGTATCTGATCACAGACGCGAGATTTGGCGAGGCGCGGAGCCGGCGATTTGGAGAACCAAGCCTTCCTTCCAAGTTCACGGGCAGCAGGGGTCAGCGGACAGTCCTGGGCAGGCTGCAAGGTACACGGGTTTTAAAACACTCGCAGTGGAGAAAGGCGACTCCCGGCCCGAGTGGTCCAGACCCTGTTTAGACCACGGCTGCCGGCCGTGGGGTCGAGGGTGGGTTTAAGTTTAAGTGTGAATCAATGACAGTCCAACAGCAGCAGCACCTGGGCTCGTCCATCACCCTTGCACATGTGAGGCAGGGCGACGCTGTGGTGTGGAACGGGCAGCTCTGGCCTTTGCACGGGCTCCAGTAACTGCTGCTACCTGGCCTCCCCACAAGGTGCGTGTCTGGTGTCACGGAACTGGAGGAGGCAGAGGCTGGGCCTCCAACTTGCTGTGTGGCCTTGGACAAGTTGCTTGGCCTCTCTAGGACTTACTTGCCCAGCTATCCAACCTTCCTATTCAATAAAGCAAGTTCCTAGTCTGAAGCCTGGATGGGGCCCTGGGGGGACATGAACAGAGCCCCCCCGCTGTCAGGCCTAGCACGTCCTGGGTTGCTCTGTGCCCGGGATTGTTGGGAGCCCTGGGCATCAGCTGATGCCTTTGAACATCAAATACCTTGAAGGGTTGGTGCTGGCTGCTGCTGGGGTCTCTTGAGCTGCACAGAGAAGTTCAGAGCTTTGCCCCAGGCCACCCAGCGGGCCGGTGGGGTGGGAGGGGAGCCTGGCTGCAGGGTGACCACTCCTGTCCCCACTGCCCCTGGGGGGAAGAGGAGACATTCCAGTCTGCGTTCCCAGCGCTGACACTTCTGGGTTGTGCTACAAACACCTCTTTATCTTTTTCAAAAAGCAATGTCATTCCTCCGTCCACTCCAGGGACTGAGGAGTTTCCTGAGAGACAAGAATCTGGAATCCTGGTCTCACTTTGGAATTTAAGGCTAAAACGACCCGGCCTGTGGGCTGGACTGGCCCCCATCAAGAGCAGAGGGTCAGGGAGGACCCTAGGACTGTGGAACACACCCTGTTTATGAGGGCAAGGAAGGCCTGCCCAGGGCCCAGGTGGCTGGAGGTCAGGATCTTCTGAGCATGCCTGAAACTGCTTCCAGAACCTTCCTGAGGGAGTCACCCTGGCTGTGTGGCCGCCCCACGGGAGAGCGTGGACATGAGCCTTTAGAGTCTCCAACCCTGTGGGGCTCAGGCAGCCTTGCTTTGGGGCCCCTCTCGACTGCAGGAGGCTGGACACTTGGCTCAGAAGAGACAGGGAGTTTCCCCAAATGTGGTGGTCAGGTGGCCCCTGCAGGTCTCACCCAGCCGCAGCCAAGGTGCCCAGGGCTTGTTGGACAAGTCGTCACAGTTAGCGGCACAGTTGGTGGCAGAGCACTTGTCTGGCGTGTGGGAGGCCCCGGGTTCCATCTCCAGTTCTGCAGAGCAGATCAGTGCCCACAGATTCCTGGAGCCAGACTCCTTGGGTTGGAGTTCCATCTCTACTGCCTCTTAGCTGTGTGACCTGAGGCTAGTGACTCGGCCTCTCTGCACCTCCGTTTTCCGGATCACAGAGCGCCTATCCTGTGGAGTCCTTATGAGGATTGCATTAATGCGCGTCCATCTATGCGTGACGGATTGGTGTAATTATTTGGTGACCCACGGGTATCCCCGGGTGCTCCTGACAACGTGGCCTTAGGAATGGGAGAAAACCTGGCCATTCTTGTTCATTGGCAAAGGCGGGGCCTGGGACTATGTTTTCTCCTGAGATGTTCCTGGAGCGTGAGGCTCTAGGTTTCCTGGCGGCTTCGGAACCCAGGTCTCAGGCAGCTGGCTGGCAGCACTTGGCTCTGGCTTGGCTCCCTGGGATGGGACACCCGCTGCCTTGGTCTGGCACATCTCTTCCTAGTGAAGTGGCTTGTCCCCGTCTTTCCTGACGTCTTGCACCCAGACGGGGAGCCTGACCAGGGCAGGGGCCACCACCCACTCTTGGTGTCCACACAGCTTCCGGCACACAGTAGGTGCACAGTGAGCATCTGGAAGGGAGCCCAGGGGGGGCGGCTCCTGGTGTCTCCACCTCGTGTCCCTCTGCTTGGCCTTTGCCCCTCCTGGGCATGTGGCCTCTGGCATGGCGTCCTGCACCGCCCAGGCGTCCCCAGCAGGGTCTCCGATTGGCCCTTCTGGGGCCAGGTGCTGGCTTCTCATCCAATCAAGGGGAAGGGCCACACGTAGAGGTGGCTGCCAGGCGCCCCGTGGCAGGGGAGGGCGGGTAGAGTGGGACCTGGTGACCCCCAGGTGCCTTCCACCGACCTCTCTGTCTCTCTGCTCAGATCCGATCCCCACGTCGCCCTGGTGACCAGGATTAGGTTTCCGTGGAGTCCCCTGGCCCGAGAGCAGGGGATTTGAGTGACTTAACCCCATCTCCCGTCCGTCGGGGATAATGGCCCGCGTCTGCAGGGTGGGGTCTGCCTCCCGTCTCTGAACATTTAATCCCCGCAACGCGATTTCCAGGGAGGCAGGAGGGTCTCCCCCGCCCCCCAGCTTAGCATTTGTCCATGATCCGAAACGCAGCTGAAAAAATAAATATAATTAAGAAGATAACTCAGGCCTGTGGGCTGCGCGGCCGTTTTCCCCGGGCGCGTAATGAAAGCTAAGCCCGGCTCGGCGATGCCAAAAAGCAGAATAAATTCTTGGAATTGGTCCGTTTCCTGCCTGCCATACGTTTGCTGGTTCCAAACAAATATATTTGTCAATACAACACAATTAGGAGGGCCGGGCCCATCAGACTGTCCAGTACCCAGAGAGGCAGAACGTGGCTTCCAAGGTCCCTGCTGGATGGACTTGGGGTCAGAGGGTCAGGGCCAAATCAGTTAGGGCCTGGAGCCAGGCAGCCCGGCCAGGACACGCCCTCCTGGGTCCTCTTCTCCCTGATGGAGTTGGGCCTTCTCCCTTCTCGGGGTGGCCCCTGACCCTCAGGCTGCCCAGTCCTTTAGGCTAATCGCTTCCCCTTCTGTGCCAACACGGGCCGTGTTGGGAGCGAGCGCCTGCCACCCTGGGACTGACAATCAGCTAATCGTAGCTGCTGTTTATGGGGTAGATACCAAGCTCTGGACCTGCGTGGTTTCTCCTGGGCCTCACTGTGACCTTGGACAGGCTTGGTCAGTTCCACAGACGAAGACTCTGAGGTTCAGAGAGATTAAGACTTGCACAAGGCCACACAGCCCCCCCCGCGGCTCTGCTGAGGTCCAAACCCGCATCAGAACTTGACAGCTAAAAGGCACAGACCCCAACTGAGGCTGGTTTTTAACAAGCAGGGGCTGGACCGGCTTCTGTCCATTGATGATCCAGGGTGAGCTTCAGGCACAATGACATCCAGCCACTTGGATGACTCTCCAGGACCTGGTGTCTCTGCTCCGCCCACCTCCGTCGATGGCTCTGTGTTCTAGGGTCCCGTGTTTGGGGCTCCCCCTTCCTGAGCTTGCTCAATGACATCTTGAGTCCCTCCTGGGGGAACGAGGAAGGAGGAGTCTCCCCTGTGCCGGTGCCCATGGAGACAGGAGGCTCTTGCCATCACCAGGGGCCCGTCCTGAGCCCCAGCACCTGGCTGGACGGGATGTCACACCCTCCCCAAAGCTATGTGGCTGTCAGTGTCACGAAAGCCCGAGCTGAGGGGGGGGACAGTGACCCTCCAGCAGACGTGGGAGCTGCCGTCAGACAGGGGAATGGGCTGGCAGAGGGGTGCCCAGACTGCTCGCTGCCAGCCTGGGACAGACGGTGACCAATGGGGACAGATGCAGGCCACAAACACCCCTTAGCTGCTTGATGCTCCTGGGGAGCTCCCGGGACAGCGGCAGATCATTAGAAGCCTGTTGGAAGTGCAGGGTCCCTGACGTCCTCCCTACGTGACAAATAGGAGTCTCCTTTGGAACCAGCTTTTCAACCTTTGGCAAGATTAATCCGGGTTTGGCAGGTGGTGCTGGACGGGGTTTCCGTCTGACCTGGGGGGGGGGGGTTCCTTACTAGTCGTCACTTACTGGTTGGGTGACTATACAGAGCTCCCGCTAGTGCCAGCCATCTGCTTCCTTGCAAGTGGGAAAAGTGACCCAGAGAGGGTGCCACTGCTGCAGACTGGGCGTGGACCTCGGGGCCTTTGGGCTAGCCGGTGGCTTGGCTTTCCTCTGGACAGCAGAGGTCCGGAGCTCCGCCTGCACACTGGAGTACCCCAGGGAGCGTGAGAGCCCACGGTGGACCCAAGTGGACCCAGTCAGACTGTCCCTGGGGGGACCTGGGCCTCGGCACTCTCTGAGGCTCTCAGGCAGAGCTGCGAGCTGCCCAGGAGAAGCGCCCATGTGCCCGTCTCTGCCACCTTCTTAGTTAGCTTGGTCAGGAGAAGGCTCCGCTTTGGAGGGTCTGAGGGGCTGCCGCGGGTCCCCGTCTGCACACCCGGCATGGGCTCTGACCTGCTCTGCCCTGCACGGAGGGATTGTGCTGGTGGGGTCCACCTTGAACGTCCCCACCAGCTGGGGCAGCTTGGGCCTCTGAGTCAGGGGGCCAGTGAGTGTGGACCCCTGGCTTTGACCATGGGGAGGGGCGGGGCAGGTGGTAAAATGACAATCTCCTCAACCATGTCCCGGAGCCAGAGAGAAACAGACAAGGACTTCTCACCCTGCTGGGTGTCCTGGACCCTGGGCATCTGATGAAGCCGCTGGACCCTTTTCAGAAAGATGCCTTTATATTCCGTAATAAGACTGAGGAGCGAGACGGTTTGGAAACACCTCCATCAGTCTATTATAGGAGCTGTGCGTGTGCGGTACCAACGCCTCAAATCACAGCGCCCGGGACATGGCTGGTGGGGACTGTCCCGCCGCAGGGGAGCCTCCGTGATTGTCCTGGGGACAGAGTCCCCCAGTTCCGCTGTGGCTGGTCACTGACGTCCAAACCCTCAACGCTGGTCAGAGGTGAGGGGAAGTCACGCACTGTCCTCCACGCAGGTCCACCACCTGCGTTGCCCTCGCTAGTTACGTGTCCTGGGCTGTGCCACCAAGTCTCTGACCTCTCAGGGTTGGGCTCCCACACCTGGGGAACAGGCCACCAGGCTGCCTCAGTGTGACGGGAGGTGCCTGCGAGGAGTGCGTGACACCTGGTCCTCGTGCTGATGCCTGGTCTGCTGAGCCCTCTGCATGCCGTGGCCCTGGGACACGGTGGCTCTGCGGATGGCTGCTTCAGCCTCACCTCCTGGCCTGCTTCCTTGGCTGGACCAGGCAGGACACCAGGTGCAGAGAGGGCTGCTCGTGGCCTTGACCCCAGTGTGTCCCCGAGGGAGGCCATGGCTGGCTGGGTGGGGTTGGATGGAAAGGCTGACGCAGGGGGACCATCCCTCCCCTGGGCTGGCTGCTCCGGGCCCCACCCGGGCCCCGGCCTCTCCAGCTCTGACTCCCCAGCATGTCCTGGGCCCACACTCTCCAAAGTCCCTGAGTTCAGGGCTTCTCGGGGGGGGGGGGTGCTGGGAAGTGCCTGGGAACATCCTGCCCAGGAACAATGTGGGCACAGGGCACGCAGGGGAAGAGGGAGGCCGCTCCAGGTGCCCAGGACCCCAGCTGGCGGGGGTGGGCTGTGCAGGGCCGGGCAGAGACTGCACAATCCTCCCCTGTCCGTCAGCACTCACTTTTGACGTGTTGGTTTCTGGCCAGGGGGAGCCCTGGGCGAGCCCCAGCTACCTGTTCAGACCCGTGTCTGCTCCCAGACCCGTGTCGAGGCCGTAGGAGGAGCTGAGCTGGACCAACCAGGAGCCCCGCAGGCTCACGTGCACTGGGGCCGGTCAGCCGGCTCTGCCCAGCCCTGGCAGCGCCCCTGCGGGCTCCTGGAAGTCTGCTGTGCCCGGGGGTCACACATTCTTCGGGTGCTCCTTGCTGGGCCAGAGGAGGTCCAGACGAGGCTCTGAATCTGCCCTGGAGACCCTAACCCTAACCCTAACCCTAACCCTGCACCTGGGAGGGGGCCTGGAGAGAGCCGCGTGCGGCAGGCCGGTTAGGAAGTGCTGTAACCTGGGCCTTCGCCAGCCCGGGGGGCCGTTGGTCAGGGCTTGCAGGGCTGGGGGAGAAGGGCTGGCACCCCCGGGCCCAGTAGCCCATCCTGTCTGTACCAAGGCTCACACGTGGACCATGTGGGAAGAGACGGAAATGGTCAGCCTGTGGCTTGGAAATGCAGACGACCCTGGTGTAGATGTGGCTCGTGATACTTCAAGGCCAAGACGACCCAGTGGTACCCGGACAGTACTGACCGTGACGACGCTGCTGCCCACAGCGGTCAGGCTTTCCACCTTATCTCAGTGAATCGCCACTTCAATCCTCAGGTGGCCGCGCAGGGACCGTCCTGATTCCCAGTTTCCAGATGGGGAAGTCGAGACTTCAGGGGGGTCAAGGATACGTAGATGCCTCAGAGCAGCTGGCCACGGAGGTGGGTCTTGACCTTGGGAAGCAGGTTTGCAGGCTGAGCCTTGGCCAGATCTTCTTTACGGCCACCCTGGGCGCTGGTGGGTACCGCAGGAAGAAAAGCGAGAGAGACTTCAGCCTGAGCTGGGACTGTCTGGCTTCCAGCCCTGAAGCGGCTGCGCTGGGAGTCCCTGGGCGGGTCCCATGTCCCTTGGAGCTGTGATTTGCTCCTGGGGATACGGGGAGAGGCCTGTCTACCTCGGGCTGCCCTTGAGGAATTAGGCCCCATGGTCACACGTCTAGGCCCTGACCCCTGAGCCTCAGAGTACGATCTTACTCGCAAACAGGATGGTTGTGCATGTAGCCGAGGTCACTGCAGCAGGTGGACCTTTGCCCAGCACAACAGCCGTCCTTATTAAGGGGGATTCAGACACAGACAGCCACAGTGAAGACTCGGAGAAGCCCGGGAGCCGCAGGGAAGTCCCCCCCCCCCGGGGCTAGCAGGAGGAGCGGGGCCCAGGGACCCCCCTTGATTCTGCCCTCCTCATCTTTATGCTTCTGTTGGTCAAAGCCGTTGGCTATGGGGACGGTCCCGCAGGACTGGAAGTGTAAGCAGTCCTCCCAAGCCCCCAGGGTCACCTTCTGCGTGGACATGCAGGGTGGTCTCCCGGCAGCCCTGGCCACTCCCCCCGGGGGCTTCTCCTGAAGGCAGATGCAAGCCCAGCCGGCCACAGTGCCAGGCCTCATGTCCCTGGGGGCACCCGCAGCCCTCAGCCCATAAGGGACGGGAGATGGTGGGCGGTTATCCAGCATCCTTGTGCCCTCCATGTGCCCTGCGCTCTCAGAGGATGCCAGCTGATGGAGCCCCAGCTGCCCGCTGTGGCCACCGGCTTGTTGTTGTGCCTTTTACCAGGCTCCCGCTGTGACACCTCACACCCCCTCCCGCCCTGGGCACACTCCTGTGTTTAAAGCTCAGCCTCAGCCTCTGCTTCGGGGAGGCCCAGGAGAAAGGTGGACGTGGCGTGATGTCCTCCTGGGCCCAGGTAGAGGTGAGGTGCTGCCACCTTCCAGCCAAGGGCAGGCAGCTGGGACTCAGCCAGGGGGGGCTCTGGGCCAGCAGGGCCCTCAGGTGCACCAGCGTCCTGGGGACAGAAGGACCACCCTGGGGGCGAGAGGGAGAAGAAGATGGGACTAACTGGGTCTCGGCTCAGCCTGCCGGGACTGTCCCCTCAAGGCAATGGGGAAGCCTGGGCTGATGCTTCCCAGGGCCACCAGAGGCAGGGGACATGGTGGAGGGGGACCTGGGCTCTTGGAAGCTGGCCCAGGCCAGGGCAGAGGTGATGGGAGTTGGGCTGTGTCACTCAGACAGGGGTCTAAGCCGAGTCACCAAAGGGCAGAGAACCTAGTGGTGGAGTGGCACAGGGCCGATGCTGGTCACCTGGGGACCCTCTCCCTCTGTCTTGGTCATTTCCCACATTCCCGGACCCCCTGGTGTCCTGGAACGCGTCTGGCCATCCTGTGCGTCGGATGCACCCTCGGGAGCCCAGTGGTCAGAGCCCTGGTCACCTGTGCGCTTTGTGGCTGAGGAATTCTGGTCCAGGGTCAGCCTGGACAGGGACTCGGCTCCAGCTCTGGGTGTCCAAGGACCTCCGGCTGTGACAAGGGAAGAGGGATTTCTCTAGAGTCCCCACAGTGGGGCTGACCGTGGGCTTCTTGCTGGCCCTCTGCAGCCCTCCCGGGCACGGGCTTTCCAAGCCCCTGTGACAAATCCTTTCCTGCCTAACTAAAGCTGGAGCTGGTTCTGCCCTTTGTCCCCGACATCCCTGCCTGATGTGGGCTTAAGGGACTTTGGGGCGTCAACAATGGCAAACGTTTAGAGAAGGATTTTCCCTGAGGCTGGTCTGTCCACCCCACGTGGCAGACGGGGTGGCCGGGGGCACTGAGGGGCCAGCTCAGAGCTGGGTTTTTCACCATCTCTCAGAACCCCCAGGCCTCCGATGCCCCTTACTGGCCCTGGTGACCGGCTCTGGCTGCCTTAGTCCCTGTACAGCTGCCCCACTTCCCAGGGACCTAATGACCAACATCGAGGGCTAAAACTGGAGACCTGCTCCGGGGTCCCGTGACTCACACTGGTCACCCAGCTGCGCGGGAGGCAGAGGCAGGTGGATCGTGAGCCCAGGGCCACAGTGGGCACCTTGGCGAGACCCTGTATCCAAATAAAATAACACAGAACAGCCCTGGGAAGGGAGGAGAAGAAAGCCCTTGTCCTGGGGGCGTCCAGTCCCAGGACGAGGAGTCGGATAGAGAATCTGCACCTCCTGCATTGAGCTGAGTGGCGGTGATGTCAGAGAAAGTCCTGCCGTCCAACATGCAAGTCCCCTGCCCAGCGTCAGAACCAGGCAGAAGTGGCAGTACCCTGGGGTCACCACGGAGTGAGCTGGGACACCCTCTCACTGTCTCCACGAGGCGCTGTGTCGCGGCCAGCATTGACAGCGCAGGGGCATGGGCCTGGGGTCACCAGCCCCCCGCGGAGCCAGGGTGGGCGGGACTGAGTCTCCGGACCCCTGCTCCTAACCATCTCCCACGACACCTCCAGGATCGCCCCCTTAAATCCTCCCATTGATTTTAACTCCCGTCCTGATTTCTCAAACTGTTACAAAACCGAGATGCGTGTGTCGCCCTTGAGGAAATATGAGGCGCTGAGCTGGCGGAGGAGCCCCGAGGCTCCTATAACTCACTGGGAGCAGGGAAGGGGGGTCCGGGGGCTGCTGTCTGCAGAGCCGTGAGCGCCCACCTCCCTGGTGCCTCCAGATTGAGGCCAGCCTCAGGAGCTGAGGCTGGATGGGGCTCCCCATCCGGCGTGGAACGGAGCGGGTCCTGGGTTCTGGGCTGATTCTGAACCCCCCCTGAACCTTCTCCGGCGGCTGAGCCAGACTCCCCTTCTCCTTTAATTATTCAGGACCTGACGCGCTGCCTGGGAATACAGCACTCCGAGTACGTGGCTGCTGAGATTAAATACGGGAGGAAACTCTTTTAATTAATTTTTAATGTGTCCTTTAGAACAATTCCTCATACCTAACCATTCCCCGAAACAGAGTACTTAAAAGAGAAATTAACGTGTGGGATCTCAGGGGCTCTTAGGTCTAGACAGCCTCTAGTTTGCTTCCCTCTGAGCTCTGTTACGAGAGCATCTGAGCCACCACAGTCTTTGCATGGGAGTGGGGTGACCGGGGTGCTCTGGCTTTATGGGGACACTCCCAGTTTACGCCTGTTGACCCAGTGTCCCTATTTATACCCCCCTTGACTCCTCCCAGCGCTCCAGTTGGGTGCTAAAATGTTTGATCGACCACCAGCGCCCATCCCCTGCCATGACAGATTGCGGCACCCTCTGCCTGCTGATTCCCCTCCCCCAGCATCTCTTTGCTTTTCTGGTGCCAGGGACCGAGCCTGACCACTGAGCTACATCCGCAGTGCGTTTTGTTACTTAAGGTCCCGCTAAGTCGCTGAGGCTGGCTTTGAATTTGGGATCCTCCTGCCTCTGGGTCTGGATCCTGCACACGGTCCCTTTTCAGTATCCCCTGGGGTGCAGGATCCACGGCCCCGCCCACAGGCAGGGGATGAGCAAAACTGACCTGCTTCAGTGGACGGTGGCCATCCTGACCCTGCCCAGCCTTCCCTCGAAGTTCTGTGCTTTGGGAATGAATCGGGGTGATCTTAAGCAATAGGAACGGCAGATCCCAGGAGTCCCCGATGATTTCCCTGTGGTGACGCTGGCTGCGTGCATCCCTGAGACCTGCCCACGGCAGGTGGGCAGTTAATAGCACTGGACTTGGAGCCAAGTCAGGGTCAGGGCAGGCTGTGGGGCTTCACTCGATGACCTGGGGACAGGGTAGTGAGCTGAACTGGAGGCTGTGAAGCCCATTCGACCACCCAGGTGGGGGTCAGCCACGGCCACTGTGCCCGTGTTCCAGCAGAGCCCACGTCCTCCTTCACGAGCTGCTTCCGAGCATCCCACGGGGCAGGCACCGCACTGAGCCTGGGGACTCCACGGTGAATAACGGAGGTGGCCGAGCCGGGTCCCCGCCTCGGGGATAGACGGGGGATTTGATGGCCCAGCTGAGGAGCTGGTGCCAGAGGAGAGCCCTGGGGGGACCGTTCAGGTGGCATGGGGAAGGGCAGGCCTGGGACATGGGACGGGAGCACCCCTGCCACCATCAGGCAGGTGACACGCTCCAGCTGAGACCTGCAGGGGCAGGCAGTGCGTGGCAGGCAGAGAGAGACACATGTGCCACCGTGGGGGCTTCCAGGGGCACACAGGGGGGTGGGGGCTGATCACAGCACGTTGGGACAGAGCCTGAGGCAGGAAGGGCCGGCAGGGCGGGACCTGGCGGGCGGGGACACTCCCCTGTTTGTTGTTTCTGAGTTATTCTAAGAACAATGGCTCGTCTTGTCTTGGAGTGCCTGTCCCTGCCGTGGCTGGGAGAGGGGGCTGGGGGAGCCCGCGTGGGTGCCCTTGGCCCCCGGGGACAGCGTGGGGCTGCTGACCAGGCACCTCTGCTCTGCTCTGCTCTGGGTGGTGCTGCTGCCCACCCCGCTGCTGGGCTGCACGGTGGAGTGACTGAGCCGGGCCTCTGCTCTTAGGTGCTGTCAGGGGTCTCCACGGCCAGCGGCTGCCCGGGTCCACGGGGGCCAGATGCACAGATGTGATGGGGGGTGAAGCGTGGGGAGTGGCCGTGAGGGCCGCTGCTCTGGGTCTACATCCTGCACACTGGGAGCTGTGCCTTCCGGGGCGGGGTGCCCCCCACACCCTGCAGTCCTGGCCCTGCCCAGTGGGTTTGTCCCCAGCCTGCAGGATGGCCGGAAGGGAGGAGGGAGGAGCATGCCCTTGCTCTGCAGGCCCCGGGCTCTGCATCTCACTTCCTTCCACGCCCACTGGCCAGACGGAGGCCCCGCGGTCTGTGCAGCTGCAGAGGCTGCAGTGCCATCTCCGTCCTGGGCAGCCACGTGCCCTGCAGCTGACGTTGGCGCTCCAGGGCAGGGGGGAAGCCTCGGGCCACCTCGGCCTGTGGTGGGGCAGCTCTGCAGCACGGGGCAGGGCCAGGTCCAGCGTCCTCCCGCCCCGGGCCTGCTGGCCCTGCTCCTGGCTGTGGAGGGCCCTGTGCCTCCGCGCTGTAGGGGGCACTGGGAACGCTGATCCTCTAGCTCAATCCTGGCCAGGGTCCAGGAGCAGGCGGAGGGGGCTGGAGCTTCTTCCGGAGAGGAGGCAGCTGAGCTGGGACCTCAGGGCAGGGAGCTGGGAGGGCAGCCCAGGGCCTTGGCTTTCCTGACGCCCACCCTGCTCTGCAGCCCCTTCCCACAGGCTGCGGTGCCTGCAGGGGGCACTTCCTATGGGCAAGGGGGGTGGGCACCCAGACTGGGCGGAGCCAAGGGCGACTCCCAGCTCCACAGCATCCAGAGCAGCCCTCCTCCTGTGCCTTCCCTTGGCCCTCCTGGCCTTGTCCAGGGGTGGCCCAGGTCAGCACCTGTGGACCCGGCAGGCTCAGTAGGATCCCCGGGGACAGAGCCATCCTGAATAGCTTAGATAGATTACGACCCAGTTCCCAAAGCCGAGTGTCCAGACCTGCCCCGGGGAGCCCTGGTCTCTAGGAGGAGGGTGGTGACCTGGCAGCAGGTTGTCCATCACCTGTGTCTTCTCCCCAGGGACATCTTGGGCAGTGGGAGGGACAGCAGGGAGATGTCCTTTCCATTACGTGGTGGGGACGTGGGTGACCCAGGGCACATCTTGTCTTCCTGCCCAGGACCCTTTCCTAGGGGCCAATGATCCAGAGGTGGAACAGGGCCTGCCCCTGGGGGTTGGCCTTAGGTACCCCTCTGTGCGCCTGGGGAGCATCCGGGATCCTCTTTGGCTCTCCGGCCTGGCGCCTGCTGGTTGGCGTCCTGGAGGTGACAGTGTGACGGGTGGACACAGTCTCTAAAGTCCCATGGCTCTGCTTCGAGCCCTGACTGTGCTCCGGGCGCCTGGCCTTCCTCTTCTGACCTGGGTGCTGACCACGTGGCCCCTCATCAGGTGCCGGAGATGATGGAGGGTCAGTGGGCACCAAGGCCTGGGCACTAAGCACCTCCAGGTGTGCTTGAGCTTTGTCCCTGTGCCTGGGCATCTGAACCCGGGCAGCAGCAAGGGAGAGATGAATCAGGGGGAGAGGCCTCCGCGGCACATAGTAGGTGCTGATGAAACCAAGCGACACGTCCCCCTCCCCTGCTCCGAGGGAAGCGCCTTCTCCAAGGCCCTGGTCCTGCCCTTCCATTTCTCCTCCCAAGGACACAGCAGGTGGCCTCCAGGACCCGGCCCAGCCCAGTGCCACAGCCCATTAAAAATCCCTGGGTCTCGCTGTAATGCCCGAGAGACCGTCTGTGGTAGGTTTGGGGAAAAGGAACAAAGTGCTTTTATTTGCGAGTCTCTGGGGTCTGATGGCCTCCTTACTGCCCCCCGAATCAGTTTGCCAGGACCTTGGCGGTGCCCACACTTTCCACCAGGCTGTTCTGCTGGCCGCGTCTCGCACTTGGCTTGCATTTGAGCTGCAAGACGGGGCGTGTCCAGCAGCGGCTCCCTGCCCTGCCGCCGCCCTGGGGCTTTGAGGTCTTCCAGAACCTTCTTCGGGTGACAGAGCATAGATTCCCCATGCAGTCAGAGGGAGGCCCCCCCTGGAGAGGCAGGGAAGGGCACTCTCCTCTGGGGAAGTGTGAGGGGCTCTATATGTGGAGACTCCACCCTGAACCAGCCTGCCTTCCCGGGGGGCCACGGCGGTGGGCAGTGTCCCTGCTGCCAGAGATCCAGCAGGTTTGTGGCTTCAAGCCCAGCTCGGCTGTGTCTCCTTAGCCAAGTTGCTTTCCCTCTCTGGTTTCTATGTTAAGAAAAAGCACGTGGAGCTTGGAAATAGACGGAGGGATGTCTGTGTGTCCTTTGGAGGCCAGGCCCGCACACTCAGGCTGCCTGATTCCTTGGGGTGCGGGCAAAGGTGGCTGCGGCTTGAGTTTGTAAATACGGTTCCTTGGGAACACAGCACCCCCATGCAGGTGTGTCCCGTGCCCGCTGCCTTCCCTGTGCCTCCATGACTGAGCGGAGTGGTGGCCCTGGGGATCACGGGGCCCACGTGCTGGAGATGACTGACATCTGCCCCACTGCAGCGAAGCTGGCTGAGCCGGCCCTCGAAGAACCCGCGCTGTTTGATTCACACTTTTAGGATGGGTTTGGGCCCAGACGGAGAACTTGAAAATAATTTTGGTTCCCTGGTCATGCAAATGATTTCTGTCCAGTATGAAAGACACCCTCACAGGACACGATTTCATTGGCCTGGAGGACGTCCCTCCCCTGTGTCACCTGCTGTCCTTCTGCGGCCCCTCTCGGTCCCCCGCTGGCTTCTCCCATCAGCCCTGAGACCACGTTCTTGGCCTGCTGCTCCCTCGCAGATTGAGGCACCCTCCCCACATCCCAGGCTCTCGGCCGAGGGAGACACATGCTCATGGCTTCTGGAAATGTCCAGTGGGGACACAGACCAGAGCCGGGGTTAGCAAAAGGTGCTCTGGGGAACCCCGGGTGTCTTTAATCAGCAGTCCCTTGGCCAGCACTAGAGAGGGAGGGAGGGGGGACTCTGGGTCTTTCACCAGCTCCATCGATAAGCCGGCTTTATGTCTAGTGGTTTCAGATGTCAAAGTCCTTAATAAAAAGAAAAAGCATTTTGCTGCAAAGGAAAATGGGTTGTTGGACCAGCGGATGGGCTGGGGCGGCTTGCAAGTCCCTGGGACGTGGGGGACCCGGGCAGGGCTGCAGGGTCTGCATTCCTGGGCTGCCCGCTGCCTGTGGCCTGCTGGAATGCGGTGTATTTATGGTCCCTCGGAGCAGCACGGCCCTCCAGAGACAATTCCCCCAGGTCTGCGTGGGGGGGCGGGGAAACAAGAGTGCCTTTTCCTTCCTAACTGTGTTTCCTAAACAAACCCAAGGGCCGCGGCACAAAGCACGGTCTATATGGACGGTTTCTCACGAGAACATTCCAGAAGCCAGCGGGTCCTTGTGCATGCTAGAGAATCGCAGAGCTCACTAAGGCCTGCGGGGGTATTCAGGGCCTTGAGGGCTGCTGGGGGCCAGGTGGCAGGAAACTGGCCGAAGTTCTATGTGTGTATTTCCCTTATTTATTTGGGGGGGGGGTTATTTATTTATTTTTGGTACTGGGGATTAAACTCAGGTGCACTGAGCCACCTCCCCAGCCCTATTCTGTATTTTATTTAGAGACAGGGTCTCAGTGAGTTAGCTTAGTGCCTCGCTTTTGCTGAGGCTAACTTTGAACTTGTGATCCTCCTGCCTCAGCCTCCTGAGCCCCTGGGATTACAGGTGTGCACCACTGTGCCCTGCTTGGGCTTATTTTTATTGATTCATGTAAAAGTTTATTTTTTTGTGGTGAGACCCCTTGAGGTGTACCACGTTACGGCTCCAGGGAGGGGACGGTCCTGGCTCTTGTTGAGAGCAGGCTTGCTTTGTCCCGTTTCTGTCCAGGACTTCCTGGGGACAGGGCCCTGGTGGGGGGACAGAAGAGTGCAGCCCCAGCCTCTGAGACACTCCTGCTGGTGTTTGCCTGGGGCAGATGATCCAGTCATATGGCGTCTCACTCCGCCAGATTGGTTTCTAAAGAGTGAGTCACATTACGTGCACATAGGAGAGAACGTGCCGCTTTTAATAGTGCCCCGCTCGGTGGCCTTTACCGCCTTCCCCTCTCCACAAACCATCCCCTCTGCCTGCTCCCGGGCACCTCCATCACCCCCAAACCAACCTTGGAAGCTGCCCCTCCCCTCCACCTGCAGACCCCGTACCCACTGGCCTGCTCTGGCTCTGCAGATGGACCAACCTGGGTATTGCACGAATCGCACGACATGCCACGTTCCTGAGGTCCACCTGGCTGTAGTGGCTCTTTACACCTAGATGATATCGCAATGTGCAGCCAGGCTGCCATGTGCCCACCACTGCCCTGCGTGGACCTTCTCCCTGGAAGCCCTCGAGGTCCCCAGCAGCCCTGTCACTGAGTGCTTACACGGTGCCACACTCATGAGACGCCAGCCCTGAGGATTTCCAGGTGTCCCTGAGCTGTTTCATACCAGTGGTCCTTTGTCCTAGATGCCTGGTTGCGGCCTCTGAGTGGACAGCCCTGTCCTGCCCAGCTGCCCTGGCCAGAGCCCGGGCGCATCAGCTGCCTGCCATCTGCAGAGTGGCCTGTTGTCTCAGGCCTACCCCCTCCCCCTCCCTCCCCCCTCCCTCTGTCTTCTCACTGCCTTCTTCCCGCCCGTCCACTTCCCAGCAAGGGCTTCTCCTGCCTCGGAGGCTTGTGAGAAGGAGTCACCTCCTCCTGGTCTCCCCAGGTCTCTGTGGTTGCGCTGAGGCTGTCACCCTGACAATCCACTGCTCCAGGGTGACCAGGACAGTGGGTCAGCCAGCGCTAAGCCTGCGGTGGGAGGACCTTCTCTGGACCTTCTCTTGGTCTCACCCTCGCTCTGCCCTGAGCCCACACCAGCGCCCGTTGCCTCAGGTGGGCAAGGGTGGCAGCTCCTTTCTGCTGATGGGCGGCCGGTCCCCCTTTTAGGAGGAACCTGGGGATCTGGCTCTCCCTCAGGGACGCTGTGACCCACCCCCTGCCTTGGTTCTTGTTGAGACTGTTGAGACTCTAAGTACAGATGGACAGACGGCTTCCCCCCTCCCACCACTTCCTGGGGCCGAGCTGCCACGGCTCTGAGCCATCCCCCCACCCACTTCTTGGCTTCACGTCTGCATGGGGATGTGCACACATGTGTGCACACAGCACACACCTGCACACATGTGCAAACAAAGCACACATGCACACACATGTACACACATAGGCTCGCACATGCATACACATGCTCACACAACGCTCACATGCATGCACATACAACGCTCACACGCATGCACACACACATGCACACACATGCACACACACGCACACACACGCTCACACACATGCACACACATGCACACACATGCTCACACATAGGCTCACACATAGGCTCACACATGCACACACATACACACACCCTCACACACATGCACACACATGCTCACACATAGGCTCACATATGCACACACAGAGACACATGCTCACACACATGCTCACATACATGCACACACATGCTCACACATGCACACACACTCACACATGTTCTCACAATGCTCACACGCTCACACACATGCACACACATGCTCACACACTCGCAATGCTCTCACACATGTGCACATGCTCACACACATGCACACACACGCACACACGTGCACACACATGCTCACACGTGCACACTCACATGCACACACAGAGACACGCGCACACACAAGCACAGGCAGACACTGCCACGTGCGGTCCCTCTGGCTGGCATTTACGTCCCCCCTTCCTTGCAGATTTATTTATGACTTTGTTTTTTATCCCTCTGCTCTTGAGTTAGCAGCTCTCAGGAAGGAGCAGAGAAAAACACGTTTTATCTACCAGGCTTCACAGGAAGTCGTGTTTCCTGCACATGTGACCTGGGTGTGGGGTCTGGGCTCGGTCTCTCAGCCCAGTGACCTTGAGCGAGCCACTGACCCTGAGATGCAGGCTCACGCCCACACCGCTGCTTACAGGGAGCTTGAGTGGCAGCCCTGGGCTCCAGCCGTCCACCCCCCAGGCTCCAGCCGTCCACTCCCCAGGCTCCAGCCATTCTCTCCCCAGGCTCCAGCTGTCCAGTCCCGGGGGTCCACCCGTCCACTCCCTGGGCTCCAGCTGTCTACTCCCCAGGGTCCAGCCGTCCCCTCCCCGGGCTCCAGCCGTCCCTCCTGGCTCCCTGCTCTGCCTGAGCTCCTTTCCCGGCTCGACCTTGGCTGGCTGCGCTGCGCCTCCCCTCGCTCCCCTGTCCGAACACCGGCTCCCTTCTACCTCTCTGGCGCCGTCCTCCCACCAGGAAGCCCTCTGACCATCCAGCGGCCCCTCCTTCCCTGCAGGTTCTCTTCTGGATGAGGCAGTGCAGCCGGGTACCTAAGGGCCCAGGTCTGGGCTGTCCCCAGGCCCGACTCCCAGTGCCACCTGTGGCTCGCTGGGCTGTTCTGGGCAGCTTCCACACAGTCAGGGCCTGGGTCTCCTGGTGAGTTAAAACAGGGGCTGGTGATGGCCCCTGACTGTCCCTCGTGGGGCTGCCTCAGGGTGAAACGACGTGGCCTCTGTGGAGCAGGCAGGGTGGCCCCCGTGTGTGTCCGCCTGGCGCTCGACAGGTTTATTTTCTTTGCGCTTCTGCCCTACTTGGACTCATCTGAGGTGACAGCTGGGCTGTGGGAGGGGGACTGTGTCCTCCTCCTCCCTTTGGCCTCTGCTGCCTCCTCTCTGGGCCCAGCTGAGAGGGAGATGGCTGGACAGGAGGTCAGAGGTCGCTCACTGCCAGCCCCGCTCCCCGAGTCGAGGACACATTCCTGCTGAGACACACGGGGAAGGGGGAGGGGGCTTCTAGTGCCCGTGTTCCCAGCTGCCCCACAGCCTGTGGTCTCTGAGTGAGACGGGGTCCCCTGGGGGCCCCTTGGGCTCTCAGTGTGGACTTCACACTGGAATAACTGGGGGTGCCTACAATCCTTAGAGCCAGGGCCCTGCCTTGGCCGAGGTGACGGGGATCTGGGGGCCTCTGCAGATCCCCCTTCCAAGTAGCAGCCCCCAGTCCAGGGAAGGCAGCTCCTTCGCAGACCAGAGGGGTGACTGGCTTTCTCCCAAGGTCCCTCTGCCATCAGGGGCAGCTCTGACGTCCAGAGCCTCCTGCCTTCTGGTGGGCTGAGGCTGGCCTCCCTGGAGCCCCAACCCAGGGTGGCATGGACGGTGACTCAGCCTGGCCCCAGAAGCCACTGCATCTGAGCTCCTTCTATCCAATGGCTGCGGCAGGGCCCAGACCCCAGGCCCCTCAGAGAGCAGTGCTCTAAATTTAGGGTCACGGGTCTCAAAGGGCCACTGTCAGAACGCCTGGGTCCAGGCAGAGGCGGCCTCCTAAGCAGGCCGGGGCCTCGTGTTTTCCAAAGGCGTGTGCCCTGGAATGTTCTGGACACCGTCACCACAGCCCACTGAATCAGAATCTCCAGGGGAGGGTGCAGGGAAGCTGGGGCCAGGCAGCATGAGACTCACCTTATGAAGGCACTAACTTGGCGAGTCTGGCTGTGGAAGGTTCCGGAACAGACTGTGCCATCAGCGGCTGCTCTCATGCTACAGTGGCTTTCGGATCTGGGAAGGTAACGTTTGGACTCTGGCCTTGGATAGAAAGAGCCAGTCACCCAGGGTAGGGGTACAAAGTCCAGAGAGTGACGCTGCGTCATGCCCAGGGAATCGCGTCCCTGGGAACAGATACCCTCTTCCTGGGGTAGGGGGCAGTTTGCTGTTTTGTTCTTCTGCCCTCTGGGGACAAGCACGTGCGTCGTGGGTGGCATAATGCCGTCCTTTGTGTGGCCTGCAGGCTGTCCCTGGGTCTGGGTCACTATAGCGAAACACCTGACTCAGGCTGCTCATGCAGACAAAGAGGTTTATTCAGCTCTCAGTTCGGGGGCTTCACGGTCGCAGCTGCCCAGCACAGGCTCTGTGACGAGGGCCGCCTCGGTCTCACCTCCCGGCTCAGGTGGCCACGGCGGCTGCAGGTGCAGGAGGGTGGGATTCTACGTGCAGCCAGGAGCAGGGAGGGCTGGGTGGACGCCCGCTGGCTCTCCTGGACCTCTATCCAGGAGGCCAGGATTCCCTGGAGGGCAGTGTCCCCAAGGACCTCCTTCTCAGCCCACCTATCAGAGGTCTCACAGTACCTTCCCTCGCTTGGTTTTCCATGGGGACCTAGCCTCCACTCACAAGAGACCCTTGGGGACAGCACCGCAGTGACCACCATCACAAAACACCTCAGGGTGGGTGGCATCAGAGCAGAACTGTGTTCCTTATGGTCCTGGGGACTGGAGGTCCAACACCCAGGTCTGGCTCCTCTCCTGGACCTGTGGACCCGTCCTTTCTCTGTGGGTGGCCTCTCTGGTCTCTGTGCATTCAGGGGTCCTTTTCTTAGGAGGACACTGACTGACCTGAATGAGGACCCACACCAGGGACCTCATGTAACTCACCTCATTGAAAAGGACCCTTCTCCAGATACGGGCACCTCAGGAACGACCGAGGGGTAAGGCCGGTGTCTCTGGGGGACCCCAGTGCAGCCCATGGCATTCCCCCAGAGCCACTCAGGCAGGTGACAGGAGGCTCGGGGGGAGTCCTGGCTGGGGAAGCAGAGGAGCCCGGGCTGGCGCACACCCGCGGGCACCTCACCTTCGGCTGGGCTGTGGCCAACGTCCAGGGCCTCTTGAGTAGTTCCCTTGGCTTCTGAGAGCGTCCTGTTCCTGTCTCGTGGCTGCACTATCTGTCTCTCCGCGGATGCTTTAGAAACCGCGTGCTCCTCACATCCTCCAAGGTTCTAATTCTCCCTTTTATCTGTTTTGGTCTCTGAGGGGCTGGAGGAACCCCTCCGATGTCCAGAGCCGTGCTCGTCCCTCTGGTTGGAAAAGCTGTGGGGTGGGCATTTTTTCTGAATACTAATTCCATAGCCTTGGCTTTGCACTCGGCTCTCCTGGGAAGACACCTCGGAGGATCTGCCCGGGACGTGCTGGTGGCAGGACAGCTGAGCTGGAGAGTGGGCGTTCTGCCCCCGAGTTGGGGTGCAAGTCTGAGCCTCACTCTCTGGGGGACAGATACTGGCTGCCTTCCCTGTTTGAGCATAGATCCGCAATCCTGCGGAAGCCAGCCTCCCCGGCCAGCCTCCCCTGGGAGTCACCCGTCCCTCCAGCTGCAGACCTGAGGCCTCTGCCTGATGCTGTGGGCCCGGGAGGGCTGGATGGACTGAAGGAGCCAAGTTTGCCTGACCACCAGCCCAGCGTCCTGTTTCAGCACCGCCCTAGGGCTACCTCCAGAGGCACCCGGGGCTCCGATTCTGGGCTCCCCGAGAGTCCTCTGTGAGCAGTCTCTGCTCCTCCCTGGCTCCCCACCTGCGGGCACTCAGTGGGGGACAAACCAAATCAACTTTTCCTCCTCCTCTGAGTTGCTCTCGTGGGGTGTTTTGGTCACAGTGACGCAAAGCTGACCAACTCAGTGCCTCTGTCTGGCGGTCACCAAATGGGGGCCCCTCTCCTTCAGGACTGAGACCCAAGAGGAGCACTGTGGCTTCCTCCAAGTGACCACAAGATGTCATGATGTCATTGCGTGAGTCCTCCCAGAAGGGTTCAAGGCTGGGTGTCAAGTGACATGCCTTAAGGCATGGCCTGGGGCTCCGTGGGAATGGGCTCCCTTGTCCCTGGGGCCCTGGGCAGGCTCCGGCTGATGGCAGCCCCTTCCACTCGCCCACCCTCTTGCAGCCTCCGCCACAGTCACTGAGGGTCACGTGACTCTGGGAAGGACCTGCTCCCGAGGTCCAAGCACTCCATGATTTCTTCCCAGAGTTCCGTGGGGGTGCCTGTCACAATCCAAGTCCCTCTGGGTCAATCCAGCCGGGAGCTGCACCCCGCCCCCTCCCCGTGTGGAGATGTCCAAGACGCCCATTGCAAAGGCTGTGCCGGCTGCAGGGAGCTGGCCTGTCCCCATCAGTGACCCTGTGCTCCTCTGCAGCCCCAGGGGGTCCCCCCTTCCACATAAGTTCTTGCACCTGCCAGGCCCCGTGTCATCCAACTGGGATCCCAGGGCTGAACCTGTCACCGTGGGAGCAGAGGCCACTGTGGCCCATCCAGGGGGAGGGCGAGGAGACGCGGGTTTGAGGTCACCTGACTGGGAACGTCAGCTCGCTTCACGGGAACGCTCGGAGGACCACGTCCTCCCTCCGTTGACCACAGCTTCGTGGCTCTCCCAGTCATGTGAGAGGTGTCTGTGTTTACTTTGTGTCCCCGACCTTTGGGGGGACCGTGTGGGATCTGCCACAGCCGGAGGTCAGTGACATGGTTCCACCTTATGACCTTGTCCTGAGGGCCGGATCTGTCCAGCCCTGTTTTTGTGAATCGAGTCTGGCTGATTGTCACCAGTGTGGCTGATGGTCACCCAGCTGCCTGCAGCTCTCCTCCTGCTGCGGTGACAGAGTGGAGAACTGGCCACTGAGGCCTTCGGATCTGGGAGGGCAAGTTACTGACTAAGTGACCTCGGATGGACAGAGTCAGTGACCCAGGATAAGGGGTAGGAAGTCCACAGAGCCAGTGCACGGACTGGTTGTTTTTGGAGATCGCTTTCTCCTGTCTGTAACATGGCAGGCTGTAAACAGTAGGTGCTTAATCCACACTGGATGTGGAAGACGGTCCTAAGCCTTGCTCCAGGAGGAGGATGATGGCTGAGCCTCCACCTGCCTCCTGGGACCCCGCTCCTGTGCCTTGGCTCATGCCAGGCACTTGGCCACGGGGCCCCGGGCTCTGCCAGCGAAGGCCGGCGCTGCTTTTCATTTTTTTGAAAGAGAACATTCTTCAAAAAGTCTCCGAGGCCTTGCACATCTGCCGGCCGGCTCTCAGAACTGCGCAGAGTAGGATCCAGAGACAAGCAAACACGGGCATCGAACTGCCATCCACATGCCGCAGGCTGCAGAATGAGCAGGCAAGGGCTCTGCCGGGCACAGCTGCTTCTAGCACAAGGACAGTTGGATGCACTTGAGGAACCTCGAACGCCACTCGGCCTTGAACTGGCTCTCCCCAGAGTGTGCAGCGTGCTCCGAGGGTGGCCAAAGGCCAGCGCCCGACCCTCCTCCACGACCCGGGCATTCGGGACCTGCATCTGTCCGACACTGCGTCATTGACGGTCACCTGTGCCCCCTCCCCCCCCCACACACACACACTGCGTGATTAACAGTGGCCCCTGCCCCCTGGGGGTTCATTTTCAGTCCTGTGTGGGGGAAGGCAGCAGGTGACAGTGGGCTCTCTAGGTAGTACTCCTGCTTCTCCTTTGGAGGAAGGTTGCTGTCGGTAAAGTAAAAAGAAACTGAACAGAAACCATTGATCACGCCGGTGCCTGTGCGTGGCCATGAAGAGACCCCTGGGCAGGAGGAGAACGCATTGGCCGGAGGGTGTCATTTAACAGGGACAGGGCCGCCAAGTGATTGTCTTGTGCTCCTGTGTCAGCAGAGTCAGGGGCAGGGGACATTGGAGGCCAAGAGGACCGGAGGGTGCCCTTGGGGTAGGGGCACTAGCCAGGAGGGCGGAGGCCTCTGTTCCTGATTGGCCTCCTTCTAGCCTCCTGGACTGGTTCTCCCTAGTGTCGCTCTTGGCCCACACCTCTGTGCCTGTGCCCAGTGGCACAGGGCAGCCTGGCGGGGACCAGCCGGCCACGTGGGTGGCTGGGAGTTCTTGCCGGTCTGTTGGATTTTGACAATGCTGGTAATTTTGGCTGCATGGCATGATTGATGCCTCCACTGTCATAAGTGCCACTTCCTTGGGGACACAGGGGGTGGGTTTATGTCCCTTGTGCTCAATGGCATTTTACCAAATTCACCACGTGACCTGCTCAACTTGAGGCTCAGGCCGATGCCCGTTCTGGTCGTGATATTTATTTGTGGCAAATGCGTTTTATGTTTGATCCTGAGCTTGGTGACTGTGTGGATCTCGGCAGGAACCAGAGGACAGACCGAGGGTTCCTTGAGGAGAGTCGTGAAGGTGCTGAGAGATGGCCAGTGCCTGGGCTACCGCAGGGGGGCTGTGGTCATCCGTGGGCTCCAGGTCAAGCAGTGGAGTGGTCATGCAGAGCCAGCAGAGGCAGCGCTGTGGGGAGAGCTGTTGACAGGGTGTCACCTGGGCGACAGGGTGTCACACTGTCTACATGGGGCCCAGGCCTCTCTCTCCTTCCACCCACCCATCACCAGGGCTAAGAAGCGTGGGGCAAAGGCCTTGCCTGAGGGCAGCCTGCAGCCGCAGAGCAGGGTGGACCAGACCCGAGACCCAGAGGGGCAAGGGCGGAGTCCAGCTTCCACCAGGGAGGCCAGAGGCACAGGACGGGGCTCCCTCCAGGAAAGCAGCCCTGGGTCCAAAGCCTCCCTTCCCACTGGGCAGCCCTTTGATCTCTCTTCCTCTCCAAGAAGGGGCCCGCCAGGTTTCCGGTGGTGGCCAGTGGCTGGCCTGCAGCTCTGGTTGGCCTTGGGGCCTGGCTGGGTCCCGCTGGGCCGCTCCCTGGCCAACCCAGAATGTTAACTGGCACCAGGGGCCACACGGAATGCTCTGGAAGCAGCTTGGTTGTAAGCACCCTGAGGCTATGTAACTGCCCCTGGGCTCCCACTGACCCCGAGGGAGGGGCGGGTCCAGAGACCTGGGGAGCCCCTCCTGCACCCCATCCCCCTTCCTCCAAGCCCTGGACACCCCGTCCCCCTGCCCAAGGCTGAGAGCCTCTATAGCTTCATCTATCTCCATCTACAGGATAGAGAGAGAGAGAGAGAGAGAGAGAGAGAGAGAGAGAGAGAGAGAGGAGGAGGAGGAGGGAGAGAGGGAAGGGAGGGAGAGAGAGGGAGAGAAGGAGAGGGAGAGAGGGAGGGAGAGGGAGGGACAGAGAGGGAGAGGGAGAGAGGGAGGGAGGGAGAGAGAGAAGGAGGGAGAGAGGGAGGGAGAGAGGGAGGGAGGGAGAGAGAGAAGGAGGGAGAGAGGGAGGGAGAGAGGGAGGGAGGGAGAGGGAGGGACAGAGAGGGAGAGGGAGAGAGGGAGGGAGGGAGAGAGAGGGAGAGAAGGAGAGGGAGGGAGGGAGGGAGAGAGGGAGGGAGGAAGGGAGAGAGGGAGGGAGGGAAGGGAAAGAGAGAGGGAGGGAAGGGAGAGAGAGAAGGAGAGAGAGAGGGAGAGAGGGAGAGAGGAGGGAGGGAGGGAGAGAGGGGGGGGAGGGGGAGGGAGAGAGAGGGGGAGAGAGAGGGGGAGGGAGGGGGAGGGAGAGAGAGGGGGAGGGAGGGAGAGGGGGAGGGAGGGAGAGAGAGGGGGAGGGAGGGGGAGGGAGAGAGAGGGGGAGGGAGAAAGAGGGGGAGGGAGGGGGAGGGAGAGAGAGGGGGAGGGAGAAAGAGGGGGAGGGAGGGGGAGGGAGAGAGAGGGGGAGGGAGAGAGGGGGGAGGGAGGAAGAGAGAGGGGGAGGGAGGGAGAGAGAGAGGGACAGAGAGAGAGAGGGGGAGAGAGGGAGGGAGGGAGAGAGAGGGAGGGAGAGGGAGAGAGAGAGAGGGGAGAGAGAGAGAGAGGCAAGGGGGCATTTGTTAGGGAAATGTCCTTGTGACTCTGGGGGCAGGCTCCTTGCGGCTGGGGCCCTGGGACAAGGTGTGGCTCCTTTCAAGTCAGAACCTTCTACATCAAGGGCCTCCTGGGGACCTCAGCCCATCATGGTGGCCCCTGGTTAGCAGTTCTCATGGTCCCTCCGAGGAGCAGAATGAGTTTATGGAAGGGGTAGGAAAGGGGAAAGGTTTGAGGGGAAGACAGACAGGAGCCAGAACCCTTTTCAAGGTGGCCGTTGGCAACGAGGGGGGCTCCGAGGCTCCGTTTGCTGCCTTGGGTGGACAGGCTGGTGGATGGAGGTGCTCTGGGTCTCAGGGTCCTTCCTGCCCGGTGTGGCATCTGTGGCCCACAGGACAGGGCAGCTGGGTGCTGGGTCTGTCCCACCCCCAGCCTGAGTCCACGGTGGCAGGGCTGTTTGGTGGTAGCGGGATTTATGGGTGACACCCAAAGGGGAGCCATCTACAAACTCTGACACCCTGGGGCTGGAGCAGCCTTCTGTGTGACCCTCCTGGGTGGGTGCAGCGGGGACCACGTGCCACTCCTGGGCGTCCCTGGCGCACAGCAGACTGGGGCTTCGAGGACGGTGGATTTTGCTCCCCCAGCGCCAGCCCCCAGAGGAGCCCAGTGCAGAGCCACAGAGTCCCGGCCTCCTGGCCTCCCGGCCTCCCAGGGCTGGGCTTGCTGAGGGACTCACATCGGTGGCCCTGTCCCCACAAGCAACCAACCAGAGTACCCAGGTCGGGGCTGCTCTGCCAGCCCTGGATGTTCTCTTTTAAAGAAAGAAGAAAGTCTTGCCAGGCTGTGGGGAGCCTGTGCCAAGGCCCAGTGATGCCGTCTCCCGCGGAGACCGTCGGGGGAGCTGTGGGGACAGGCTCCGGGGGACGCCTGGCTCTGCTCAGGAAGGCCGGGCAGGCAGCACAGAAGTCAACCCGCGCTCCGGAACGTCCCCCCCCCCCCCCACGGCCCCGGCCCAGCAGATGGGGGCACCTCTCTAACCCTCACCGCGGCTGGGCTTGGGTTTGGGTTTGTGGACGTTGGCTGTGCTCCAAGGGCGTCTCCAGATGCCGTCAGGCTGCCGGGTGGGGCGGGAAGCGGGACGGAGGGAGCCGGTCCCCTGGGTTACGTAGGAGCTGACCGGAGCGTTTGGAGGGAGAGGAGCCAGGCTGACGACGGGGCCTGCTGGTTTCTGTCTCGGGTCTGAGAGTCCATCCCACCCAGAGAGAGGAGCCCGCGGGGACTCCCTCAGCGGTGCAGGTTGGCAGGCCTTGGGGATGGCGTGGCTCAGCCCTAATGAGGGCAGACAGGTGAGACGGACGGACGCGGACGGGGAGCAGGTGTGACAGAGAGCCGACCTCCCCTGCTCAGGCAGGTCACCTGGCAGGTACAAAGGACCCAATTAGGCCTTCAGCCCATCCGTCACCTGCCTCCCAGGGAGGAAGATGGGGCCAGTGCTTCAGCGGGTATGGGGAGGGGCCAGATTTGGGAGAAGGCTGTCCACTCTCTGGGCGTCCACAAAGCCCTGGGGGCCCCTCTGGACCTCAAGATCCCAGCCCCCGGGGGCTTCGGAGAGGGTGGAGGGCCCTCCCGGCTCGGGCCCCTCAGCCACCGCTGCTGGTGGCCCGTCCCTTCTGCCTTTCCCCGCTTTGCCCAGGGAGGCCCTGCCCCCGGCTGCATCTGCCACACGCCAACAGTTGCTAAAGTTATTTAGCGTGTCCTCGCGCGGCCTTTATGTCACTAGGCAGCGTGGCCGGAGGCAGTCGAGTTCTAGAGGCTGCCGCTCACTGTTCAGGGGCTTCTCGGACAGGGACCCTCGTCCTGGGACATGCTGGTCCTTATTTGGTGAGTCTGATCCACACTCAGAAGGTGAGGAGATGGACACTCGGGTCCCTTTCAGAAAGGCCACAGATGGGCTGCTTCACCTCGCTGTCCCCACCCCCAAGCCCTCCCTCTGCAGAGCCACGGGGGCAGAGCTGGGGAGGATGGCCCCGTCCTTTCTAAAATTCATATAGAATAGACAACTCGCTGCTTTCATTCCAAGCTACAGTGTCTTATGGAAGCAAAAGATTCATCACAAAAATAAACAGAAAACTTTTTATTTTTTTGGTACCCAGTATTGAACCCAGGGGCGCTTAACCACGGAGCCACCTCCCCAGGTCTTGTTTTTTGGTGCTGGGGATTGAGCCCAGGGCCTTGTGCTATGTGAGGTAAGTCCTCTACCAACCGAGCTGCAGCCCCAGCCCCCGTCCCCAGCCCTTTTAAATATTTGACCTAAAGCCAGGGTCTTGCTCAGTTTTCTTAGAGCCTTGCTAAGTTGCGGAGGCTGGCTTTGAATGTACGATCCTCCTGCCTCGGCCTCCTGAGCCGCTGGGATTACAGGCATGTGCCACCCAGCCCTGCAGAAAACTAGTTTTAAAGTGGGGAAAACTCTACCCAATTTATCCACAATCCCTGTATCCAGAGTGGTCGCTCTGTGGTCACATCATGTGTTTGTACAAAGGTCTTTATATAAAACGCAGCCTTTTAAAATTGCTTTAAAACACACTCTGGTGTAACTCGTGCAACCTCATGAATTCACATTGGATGGGATTTCCATGGCTCCGTAAGAAGCCATTCCAAACACACGCAGTAGGGCCACAGAGCGCGCTTTTGGTCTCAGGACCATTTTCACTTACGAACTCATTAAGGACCTCAAAGAGCTTTTGTCACATAAGCCACATCCTGTGGATATGAGGTGGCCCCCCAAATGTCACGTGAGACAGTGCTAGAACGTTCAGAGGTGAAGACGATCAGTTATGAGAGATATGACTTAATCAGTGGATTAATCCACTTGAATGGATTAACTGGGCGGTGACGGTAGGCAGGTGGGGTGTGGCTGGACGAGGTGGGGTGTGCCTTTGGGTGCTCTAAGGTCCCCCGAGCGCTCTTGCGTATGGCGCTCTGGTGGTGGAGCGTGTCTGAGGAGGGTGCTTCCCACCAGCTCCTCTTCATGGCTGATGACCGTGGGCAGGACGTGGCCCTTGGCTGTGCGCTGGGCTGAGTGGCGAGCTGGCCCTGGGCTTCCTCCTGGGGAAGGGCCCCAGCGGCGGCCTGGCCTGCTCACGGGGTCTGGGTGACTCTCCACAATGACCCCTCTGTCCAGAGTCAAGAGGCCACTCTTTCCAGGATGAAGGACTCCCCTTCCCACCCCGTCCTGAGGACAGGAGCTGCTCCTGGCTGTCGGCCGTGACCCCCGGAATGTGGCCTGGCTGGCTCCGGTTACCATCTGCGAGTCTCTGGTCACCCCCGGGGTACCCCTCAGTTGCCTAGTGTCCACCTGTAACAGTCAGGTGACTTTGCCCCATGGCCGAGTGTGGCTTCGATTTGCTTCTGAGCAGACGCCTGGGCCCGGGTTTCCGCCTGACTGTGCGTCCCGGCTTCCAGAGACCCTGGGAGTAGTGTCCGCCACGCTCACCCGCCATCCCTCCATCCCGTTTCCTCTGGCTTGTTCTTGATGCCCATTAAAACTCGGTGGAGGGTCAGAACGTTGACCTGGGGGTGGGAGAGACTCCCAGGCCCTGGACCAACCCCTCCACCACACCAGGTCCAGCTGGGGTGGGGAGGCCCTGACTCTTGCTTCTCCTACTGTGTGACACTTGGGAAGCCCAAGGACCTCTCTGGGCTCTTCTCTGAAATGAGGTTGGCGTCAGGGCTGCCATTCCTCTGATGGTTAGGGGAGCTCAGAGAAGCTCACGCCGTCTTCAGCACCAAACATGCAAAGCGATGGCTGTTTAAAAATGGAGTCCTGCCTTGGGTTCTGCTGGGCCTCCGAGGGGAGGCCAGGGCTGGTGGGCAGATGACCTATTTGGAAGAAGTGACTCTGGGAAAGGGAGAGACAGCAACAGAGAGGGTGAGCAAGGCCAATCCAGGGCGTGCGGGGACAGCGGCTGCTAGGGCTGGGCCTCCCTGGGGATGGTGCAGAGGGCACAGTCTGGTCTGTTCAGGGTACGGGGGAGGGTCCGCTCTGTCCCCACCTGGTGAGTTGGCTCCAGGTTCTGGAGAGCTGGCCCCATGGTCCTGGAGAGGCTGAACTGAGCCGCGGGCCGCCCCTGAGCAGCACCGTGAAGGGGAGATCCGCGGCCCCCCTGGCCTCACCCGCCTTGTGTGCACAAAGTGGATGTGAAGAGGTCGAAGCTACAAGACTCTATTCCTTCGTGGGCCGAGGCCCTGTGTGGAGAGCTAGGTGGCTGGTGTCAGGGGGTGACACTGGGCGGAACCCCTGCCTCCCGGCCTGGCTGCAGCACCGCCACGTCCACCTTGGCCGTCCTGGGCAGCGGGACTCCTCATAGTGCCGGGCATTGGAACTGCTTCCTAGGCGGCCACGTGGCCCTGCTAGCCAGAAGGAAGGGAGCTCATGACGGGGAACAGTTAGGCCAAGATGGAAGGGATGCTGGGGGATGGGGCGGGTGGAAGGGAGGCCCCGAGAGGCCCCAGGCTGGACAGGGGACCCACCTGCATGAAGTCCGCCCACCAGCCACGCCCGGACACTGGGCTTCTCGTTCAAAGTTGAGTCCAGGAAGGACCCATGGAGAGCGCTGAGCTCGCTTCAGGACAGGAAGGGAGACACGGTGCTCTGGACTTCCGAAGTGGGCAGTGGTCACTGGGAGTCCTTCCAGCCAAGACCCTGAAGAGAGGCAGCAGGGATGTCCCAGGGCGCAGGCCAGTTCCCCAGGGAGGAGGCACGTGTGCAGGTGGCCACAGGGCAGAGGCTCCCCAGGGGCTGGCGGAGGCTCCTCCTGAGTGACCACACACTCGTTCCCCACCCAGCTGTCCAGACACCATCTGAGGGAGAGGGGCAGCCCCGCTGTGCCCCCGCCACAGGACTGCCCAGAGCTGCCGTGTCAGCCGGGGAGAGGGCAGGAGGACCCTGGGGGACGGGCCTCCTGCCCGGGGAAGCAGGCAGGGGCCCAGACACTCACGGGCAGGCGGCTTGTTGGGGCTGACCCTGGGGAGGAGGTTGGGAGGAGGACAGGCAGGTGCGTCCTGCCCGCTGTGGACCCTCCATGAGCTGCTGGGACGGGCCCCAGCTTGTGCAGGGGACCCCCACACCCGCCTCCCGGCCCAGAGTCACACCGGGTGGGTGACACTCTGTGTTCCCCTCGAATGGCAGCCGCGGACCCTGGGGGAGGGACACCGTGGGTGCTTGTGATTCCTGCGGCATCTGCTGGAGGCCAGAGGTGGGCGCGAGGTGCGCTGGCCCCAGAGGGGTCCCACACAGCAGCCCCTGCCACATCCCCGGGGACAGGTGCCCTGGCTGAGCCTGGTGCTCAGGCTGCCTCTGGGCAGGGCGAGGCTCTGATTGGGACCCTGGTGGAGCCACCAGGCCGTCCATGGCTTGGGGGACAGGGGTCTGGGGAGCCACAAGGCTGGGCCTCCACAGAGCTCTAGGCCTCCACGTGGCCTGGGAGCCTCAGTGCAGAGGTTCATGGGAAGGATTTTTAACCTTCGTCTGCCTCTGCCTGTCCTCGTGTGGGGACCCAAGGTCAGATTCTCTCCTGATGGGACTTTCTGGGTTCCCAGGGTGCACGCCTGGCCCCGTCCCTGGATGGACGGGCTCGTGAGCGTCAGCTCTCCTGAAGGGCTCGTTAGCCATCGCGCTTGACGATGCTCATGGCCGGGTAGGGCGAAAGCCCTGCGCCTGGTCTCCCTCTTCCCTCCCCACCCGTCCTGCCGGCCTCTGCTGTCCCCTCCAGGTCTGCCCTGGTCTCCCTGCCCCCACCCCACCTGCCTCACGGGCACCACTCACCTTCCCGGGAGGCGAGCATCTCAGCGGAGGTTTGATTCGTGTGTTTTTACAAGTTATTGAGTCTGTCTCTCTTGCTGAAAGAAAACTTGTCACATGTTGGTCACCAATTCCCTTCTCGGACCCCAGGAGGGCACCTCGCAGACGACGCTCGGTAAGATGCTTCTTCAGTGAGAGAACGATTGATTGTCTGCTCCAGAGTCCTGAGAGATGGGTTTTACCCCGAGGCTCAGAGAGGTCGAACACCCAGCTTGGGGTCACACAGCCAGTGAAGGCTGAGGCAGGACTTCACCGAGGGTCCATCTGGCCTAAACCCGGGCCTCACGTCACGCCCGGCAGCCCTCCAGCATGACCCTTGCCTGACCCTGTCCTGCGCCTCTCATCCGCCCCTGCCCGTCTCACCAGCCTGTGCCCTCAGCCCTCTGACTCCTCCAGCTGCTAATCCTGCCCTTGGCAAGTGTGCGGGAGGCCATTCTGCAGTCTCCTGGCTGCCCGGGCTGCTCTCCATCTGCCGCAGTGGCAGGGTGCCCACTGAGAAGATGGCAGGCTATTTTTACCCAGCTGAGGTGCCAAGACGGGCAGATGTTCCTCAGCAGCAGAGGGAGGCTGGGCACGGCGGGGGTGGGGGCGGCCCTGGCCGGGCGCGGAAGGCTCTGCCCACCGTGGACACCTCCAGAAGTGTCCTCCTGCACCTGTCGGGGCTCCTGCGGCGGGCTCTGAACCCACGGCCTGTGACATGCACAAGCCGGGTGGTGACGGTCTGCCACGGGAGGAGACCCCCCGGTCAGCAGGCAGCACACGTCCTTCCTCCTCCTCCTGGGGCCTGGACTCTCCCAGGTAGCCACGCCTACAGGGCTGCTCGGAAAATTCCAGGTCTGGCCGGCTGCCCGGGCACCGCCCCATCAGGCTAGGCCAGGCTTTTGAGAGATCCTCTTCCCCTGGGAACTCATGGGGGCTGTGGGCTCTGCATCCCTGCCCTGTCCTTCCCAGGAAGGGGTGACCCTCCGTGAGGCCGAACCCTCCAAACAGCAGGCTGTGTGGCCCAGCCCACGGGCACCCTGTTTCCATTCCTTCCCAGCTCCTGTGTGGCCTTGGGGAATTCCCGACCTCTCTGAGCCTCAGTGAACCTCTTCTACGAACCTCCAGGTCTGGGAATCCCACTTCAAAACGTCCCCAGGAGCAGCCCCGCTCAGACATGTTCTGGGTCCCCAGGGCACACGTGGGACCACGGGATCCCCATCAGAAGAAGCCCCTGGAGGCCCCATGTCCCAGCTCCTGGCAACTGGATCTGCCAGCGACAGGGATTAAAGGTGCTCAGCACCCAAGATGGAAGAGGAGCCTGAGAGCCCCAGTGGTCCACCATGGGCTTAAGCGTTGGAGGGGGAGGCCACGTGGAGAGACCCGGCCTGCCCTGTGGACCTGGCCATGCAGGGAGACCGCTGGACTTCAGGAGAAGGCAAGGAGACGGCGGCTCCCTGGAGCCCTGGATGGAACGCAGCCCTGCAGACGCGGTGGACGTGTCCAGGTGAGGCCGTCTCGGGCTCCGGGGACATAGACCTTATGGTGCATCCGTGGGGCTTTGAGCCTTGGGGTCTTCGGTGGAGCCAACGCGTTTCCACCCGCGTCCAGCAGAGCTGAGGCCCCGGCCCAGGCCACACTTGGAGCAGCAAAACCTGAGGCTGCCCGTGCCGGGCTCACACCTGCACCCGGCGAGGACCTGGAGTGGACGCTGGCTCTCCACCCCGAGGTGTTCTTGTGTCCTTCTTCCTCCCCATGCACAGGCTATCCGTGGTCCCCCAGGTATCCCTCGACATGTTCCCAGTCAGCGGCTGCTGGTGTGTGTGGGCTTTGGTCCCTGGGAGAGCGGAGGTCAGTCTAAGGGCCGCTGTCCCCTGCGGGTGCCCTGAGCAGGGGTCTTTCTGGCCTGGCCATCCCAGGGCCTCTGCAGGCATTTGTGTGGGTATGTGTGGCCCTTGAAATGAGAGCTTCGTCCTGGTTTGGTGGCCCTGGGGCGGTGACCTGGAGGGAGCAGGCCTCTGGCGGGTGCAGGGCGCGTGACCATGGCCTCCTCAGCCCGACTGGGGGGTTCACTGCGCCATTCGCCTCTGGCAGGAGGGGCTTTGGTGCAGGAAACGGAGGTGGCTCTGGCCCCCGGGGGCCTCCTGCTCTTGACCCTGCGGATGGTCATGGGTAGAAGGGAGACCTGTGGGTTCTCCGGCTGGCGTGACCGGCTTCCGGGGCTGAGTCCAGTTGGTTCTTCATCCGCTAGGTCCTGCCCTGGGCACTGTGTGCCCTCCATCAACCCGACAGGCATCGCTGGCCCGAGGAGCTCGAGGTCCAGCAGGAGGAGGCCGACACAGGTCCACGTGCACGTGGCTGCTGTGTCCCGTGATTGCGGCTGCACTGGTGGGGGACGTGGCAGAGAGGGCGTGTGACAGCGTGCGGCTGGGTGGGTTTTACGAGGACGCTTTAACCAACTCTTGACGAATGAGAAACAAGCGGAGGCCAGAGGAGGAGGCTGGCCCTGGGCGGCGGCCAGTGTGAGGCCCCTGTAGTGGGAGACACGGGCCTGGGGCGCCCAGCAAGTAGGCTGTGGCTGTTGGGCCATGAGGGACATGGCCTCGCGGGACTTGGGCCTCACAAGCCCCTGCAGCATCTGAGCAGAGGCCAGACATGACCCGACTTGCTGGTCGGGCATCGCTTGGCTGCTGGGTGGGGACTCAGGTCAGGGGCCGAGGTCAGAGCTGGGCGGCCAGGGAGCAGGTGCTGGGCTCAGAGGATGGGGGCACAGGGTTGCAGACGAGGGGGGCGAGGGCCATCGCCGGGTGCATCCGAAGGCCAAGGACAGGACATCCCCAGAGGTGGGCGGGGGAGTCAGAGGAGGGGCTGGGCCAGAGGCACCAGGGTGGACGTTGTCAGAGTGGCCAGAAGAATACCACGGCCGTGCCTGCGGGTGGGGAGAAGTCCACCTTCGCACGGTTCTTGACGGCTGGCCAGGGTCTGCAGGGGGTCAGCGCTCGGCCTCAGTCCCAGCTTTGGGAGCCGCCCGGTGACCCTGCTCAGGGTGGCTTCCCCCTGCAGGGCACCTGTCTGGCCCCTTAGGGGACCTCGGGACTGACATGAATAGCCAGCGGTCCTCAACCCGGAGCACATGTCGGAGTCACCCAGAGGGCCATTAAGTCAGGGGCTGGGCCACCCACGGGGCTTGTGACCCGGGACCCGGTAGGGCTGACCTAAGAACCTGCCGTCCCCTTGCAGCGCACAGGCCCAGGTGCTGCGTGTGAGGAGCACCGGGAGGCCTGTCCCCCACCTCCCGCTGCCCTCTGGGCTGACCCCAGATTCTCCTGGGCCCTGGGAACGGCCACCTGATTGGCCACCGTGGGCCAGGCAGGGAGGGGGCTGCTGTCCAGGGCTGGGCATGTGGTGTCAGGCAGGAGGACAAGGGGAGCAGGGTGCTGCAGGCTGCTGGGGCTCCGGCCAGTGCTCGCTCCCGTAAGGCGGAAGTTGGCTTTTCTGGGTCAGGGTCCTTGGTGATGGGTGTCCTCGTCCCCGAGGAGCAGCGGCAGGGCCCCCGCAGGGGACACTGCCTTCCCGAGACCCCGGGGAGGGACGCGGAGCCCCTGCAGCCGCCCCAGCTGCTCACTCAGCTGCTGGGATCCATTTCAACGAAGCCCCGGGCTCCTCAGGCAGTGAGTGGAAGGAGCGGAAACCGCACTCCAGCAGCCAGCAGAGAGCCCGGGGAGCAAGGTGGCCGCCCAGGCTCTGGTCACTGCTTCCCCACGCAGGAGGCCCGAGAGCCGCTGCCCGCTGACCCCGCAGGCTGGGAACGGGCAGGAGCATGACTTACTGTCTCTCCTGACAAAATATTCCTGGGTGCACGTGGCTCTGCGGCTCCTGGTGGCAGCCTGCCAGGAGCGTGTGCACACAGACCGCGCCCGGCTCCCTCGCGCGCCTGGTCCCTCCCTCTGTGCCGCGGGCCCCAGGTGAAGACAAGGAATTCCCGAGCCTGCAGTCATCTTCACGTGTGGGCCTCGGGGGGGCCCGGTCTTCTCTCCCAGCCTGCAGCCCCCTCCCAACACTGGTCCTCAGGTCACGTGCCTGTCACACTTCTCGGTCAGGCCCAGGGCCGTGCTGGGGCAGAGCAGCTGCCATGACACTAGCCTCCCGGGGGGGGGGGGGGGGGACAGGCAGGCAGTGCACCCTCTTTCCTGTTTCCCTCTTTTGGGTGGCTCATGATGGCCCCTAGGAAGTCGCTGCTGCCTCCATTTCTCCTCCATCACGGAGGCGTGGTCCTACTGTGTACACGGGTGTGGTCCTACTGTGTGCGCTGTCTGTCCCATGTGGGCCGGGCAATCTTTGAATGGTCTAAACCCTGTTCAAGGAATGGGTTCCCCCATCTCCTGCTCGGATGGCCTGTCACGGTGATGTCAAACCCCAGGGAGCACTTCCAAACCCTAAATCCCCCATGTTGACAGCAACCTGTGGTGGCACACCCAGGAGGGGTCCCGTCCAGGATTGGAGACCTGAGCTGCTGTTGGGGGCCCTGATCCCTGGGTCCCTTTCTCCCATGGGCCGGTGTCCTCCCTCAGGGTCCCTGAGCCCCGCCATAGACCACTCGCTTTTCCTGGAGCCAAGTGGGGGTCGAACACTTTGGAGCAGTGAGTTCAGCTCTTCACGGTAGCTCCGAGGGCCGGCCATCCCTGTCCCTGCTCTATAGAGAACAAAGACCACAGTGGCCGAGGTTCATCTGAAGTCACAGGAAACAGGAGATGAGATGCACTCGGACGACGGCCCCGAATAAACTCTCTTCTCTGGCTCGTCTTCCGGGGGGATTACTAGTCAGCTCAATAGCTAAACACTCGCTGGATTCTACTCCTGGCTCGGCCACGCGAAGGCCTCCGCTGACCTCTCCCTGGTGAAATTCATGAGAACTGTTAAGAAAAAAAATGGTCTCTGGGAAATGGTCCTGGGGCGCACAGCAAGGGAAGAATTTTTACTAAAGAAAATCTACTAATATTCAGTAAGAAAAGTGAGAACCTCTGATTCTTGAACCAAGACCCTGCCTTCTCTCTGCCCAGCTCAGCAAACACAGCCAGCCACTGCAGACAGACGCAGCGAAGGGCCTGGGGTTTGCTGTTGTCCTTGCTCCCAGGGAGGGGACAAAGTGGGTCAGTGTTTCCCATCAGAGGCAGCTGCCTCCCCTGAGCCTGGGTTGTAGGCAAATGAGGCCGAGGACTGGAGGCTGAGAGGTGGAGGCTGTCTCCTTTCCCCCAGCCCCCAGGGAGCATCCAGTGCCTTTGTCTTGGGTACAGGGCCACTGAAGGCACCGGGGTCCCAGAAAGGAGCAGGGTCTGCACTGAGATGGGAGATAAGAGGTCCTGAGCAGTTACCCCTCACCCATCCAACACTCACTGCTAAAATAGAAAAGTCACTCAGATGACAGGGTGCCATGGTCCTGCCTCCGCGCCTGGGTCTTGGCTCAGAGACTGAGCCCAGGGGGACGGAAGGTCAGGGGTCCGTGTCGAATGTCTCTGAGGGAACACTCTGATGGCAGTCGCAGGCGGCACAGAGGACATCAGGACCCTCGCAAAACCAGTGGGGGTCTTGGCTGGTGGAGTCCCTGGAGTCCGAGGGCGGTCTGCAGGCCACCCAGCTTCCTCTCCTTTCCCACCAGCATGCACCGTGGCTCCCTGCTGACCAACTGGCCTCCCAGAAAGACGCAGAAAGGAAGAACTGGCAGGAGCCCTCCAGGGTTTGGAAAGATCCCTCCACGCGGACGCCAGCACCTGGGGAAACGGGATTGGGCTGGAGCCTCGGGGAGGCCATTCATAGTCCACTGCTGGAAAGAGCGCTTCGTAGGGCTTCACGCATGGTGGTGGTCCAGGGAGAGGAAGGTCACAGGGTCTGGGAGCGTCACAGAGTTGAGACTGTGGGCTTAACCCTGGGCTGTCATCCTTGAGGGGTGGACTCAGAAGTGTCACCCTACGTGACAAAGTCGGCGTCGTGAAGTCACCCAGCCAGCTGCCCACCAAGCCGACCCATCACCGCCGTAATCCACAATTTCACTCCACCTGGGAGGGTCGGCCGGCACCCGGAGCTGCCCTCCTTCTGGTCGGAAAGGTCCAGTACCCGAGACCAAAAATTTTAGATCTGCAAAGAAACGGGAAGGGTGACCCACGATTTGGGGTGACGGAGACCATCAATAGCTGCCCGGGAGAGGGACCAGGTATAGGGTTTAATAAAGACTGGAAGTGAGACCTGATTCATCTGTTCAGAGAATTGACAGCAAGCATGGTCACCGAACAAGGGAGTGGCCGGGGCACAGGGGAGCGTCCCACAACGGCGTCCATACAAGCAGGAATCGTAGAAAAGGAGACGATTCGGGTTCTGAATTCTGAAAAATGTAACCAAAATGAAAATGTCCCCGGAGGGCTGATGGTGCCTTGGGTCAACAGGAGAAATCACAAGGGGACTTGGGGACACATGGCTTAACTGCTACGAATCTAAGAACACAAGAAAGATTGCGGGAGACCATTTAGTCACCAATACACACACGGGGAGCCCTAGAGAAGCAAGAGAAGGGAGAGGGAAGATATTCAAAGGGTGGGCAAGCTCCGGAATGTGAAGGAAACCCCGATGCAGTAAATACAGTAAACGCCGAGAGACGCACAGACAGACCCATCCCAGTGGGAAGGCAGCAGCCAGACAGAGGAAACCTTGCAGGTCTCAGAGGGACATAGGCGAGGATACCCCGTGGGCCATCACCTGACTGCTGTCCATGGGCGAGGGCACCCACAGGCAGTGGGACGAATTCCTAAAAAAAAAATATCCATCCATCAGATCCTTTCTCCACCAAAGCTGTGTTTCAAAAGTCACGACAGAGTGACAACATTTCTAAATACACAGAAATTCATAGCCTTCATCACGAGCAGACTCATTTGATAAGAGTGACCAAAGGAGGTTTTTCCTGATAAAAACTTGTGATTCACCCCAGAAAGAACATAAGTTGGAGCCACATTGGGGGGGGGGTCAGGGAGGGGGGCAGGCAACAGTAAGTGATCAAAAATAAAAAAAGAAAGAAAGAAAAGCCACAGTGTAATCACATAGTAGCATTTCCTTCTCTTACCTGATTTACAGAGCAGTTGTTACAAATACAAATCTCTGGGTCCATGACACACAGAGATGGGGTGTCTTTGCCAATAACAGCCAGTAAGAGGCAGGTTGCAGCAAAGTCATGTTCCATAGAGACCAAAAATCATAAAAGGAGAGCCGACATCACCCAGCTATAAATACGCCCACGTTCTCCTTTCTCGCCTTACCTTCTTTAAGGGAAATAAAGTTATGGAAAGTAATCACAAGGCAACACTCTGTTTGCTACATTTATGGATGCAGCACGTCTAAAAATAGTAAAAAGGGAATAGAGATCTATAGGAGCTGTGTCTCTGCATCTCACTGGAATTGAGTCAGTGTGAGTCGGAAGTGGATTCTAATAAGCTTAGATGGGTACGGTGAGCCCCAGGACAATGACTAAGCAAATGACTAAAAAAATAGAGCGAAAAAATTCACTGAAGAAACGGAAGTACTTCCTACAGGTATCAGGAGATTCATGGAAAGGGATGCTGATACAGGAATGATTTGGGCCAGATGGGGACAGTCCTGACTTGCAGGGTGGGCTGTCTGTGGGGCGGGGAGAGAAGGCAGCTCTGGGAAAGCTGAGGGTCCTCAGGTGGGGATTCATTCTATAGAGAACCTGAGCTTCATGTTCATGACCCCTCACCTGATTGTTCCAGACCCACCAAGATCAAGGTCAGGCATGTTCTTTCCTTCAAGTGGACTGATCACGGAGACTAGTCATAGCTACCTTCACAGCCGTACCTGCATCTGTGTTTGGCTGGTGGAGAGCTGTGACCTGGCCAGGCTGGTACACAACTGACCGTCATGCTGTCCAAACATACCCGTGGAACGTACATTGTTGTGTCAGGGCAGGTTTTTGACACTCTCGCCCCTGTAAGCCACCTTCTGTGTGACTCTGCCCAGTGAAGGGACTCTAACCTGGAGGGGTGGAGCTCGTTTAAGAACTCCAGTGGGTCCTGGGATGGCGCATGCTCTTGGGCCCCCGCTACCTCTCTGGGTCCTCGTCCAGATGCTTGTCCCATGGAGACTACTGGCGCCATCTTGGTTGGCCTGTGCTCCTGCAGCCCAAGTTCCACGTGGTGCTCTGGCCGCCACGGCCCTTGGATCCGCTAGCCAGCGCTCTCCCTCAGCCCCTGGACTCGGTGTCCCAGGATCCAGATCCCGGCTGTCTTACGAAGGTCTTCCTGGGAAGTCCCTGAGTCGAACTTCTCCCCACTCCCCTGAGCCTGGCATTGACTATTTCCACTACAAAGTCTGACTCGGGACCGAAAACCAGCAGATAAGCATTGCCATATGTCTTCAAGCCTCGTGGGGCTCTTGTTTGGAGTGAGCTGATGGATACTACTCTAAAAACCTCACACGAGAGCTTCTTATGGTTCATGGTCATTAGAAGCAGGAGAGGGCCGAGTGGGGTGGCGCCACGCATCCCTTCCAAGATGTTTAGGATGTCTGTTGGGAAGATGCTGCGGGGGCCTGGAGACCCCAAGGAGGACACGCAGGACGGCGGCCAGCAGGGCCCGGTGTCTGTCCACAGTGAGAGGCCGGTCCCAGCTCCCGGGCACGTGCTAAGCGCTTTGCAGGCGGAGTCTTGGGAAGAGGCTGCCTTTTGTTCCCAGGGTGGAGATGAGGAGCTGGGGGCCGGGTGGGCTGAGCCTCGGGAGCAGTCTCACGGACCTCAGTGGCAGAACTGGGATTTGTCCCCGTGCCTGTCACATTCCCAAGTTCACTCGCAGGAGGACGGCACCACGCAGGCGCCTGCGACCGGCCAGTTTCTGGTGCCACCCCGCAGAGCCCCTGTGACTCCCTCCAGTCCCCAGAGCTGTCCCCGCAGGAGGCGGGTGGCCGGGGTTGGCGCCTACAGGCACCGATGCCCCTGCACCTCGGCCCCAGGGGAAGAGAGGAAGGCCTGCAGCGGGGAGTGGGACTGAGCGTCCGTATTTCCTCTAGAAGAAAATCTTTCCCCATTTCTCCATCAGTGGCCGCGTGTCCTCAAAGGGAAGTCGGCCCTGTGACACGGGGACCGTGTCACGGAACACGTGGACTCGCTCTCGGATGTTTAGTTCCGTGATGGATTTTCTTCGTATTCCCTTAAAAATGAGCTCATTTAAGAGAGTCTTTTTTTTTTTTTCCTTGAGAGCATCGCTCATTATGCTACCGTTTTAAAGTAATTAAATCAGAATAAATGGCTCCGTGAAGCTATTTTAATGTAACGTCTAATTATATCTGACCTAGACTGTGAACTATAATCATTAAGTACATGAACTGTGGAATGTTCTGCACATTCCGTCATCATTCATACGGCGGGGCTCGGCTGCGCGGGGCTGGACGGACCCTCCGAGACACCTGTTATCTGCGTGGGACAGCGGAGGTGGCCAGTCTCTCTCTCGGCCACATCCTGACAGTTCGGCATCCTTCCCGGGCGGGCAAGGGGCTCAGGTAATTGGCAGCTCTTGTTGTTGTAAATAGAGACAAGGGGGTATGGAGCTCTCTATTCCCAGTTGGAGGGCAGACGGGGGGGGGGGTGTGTCTGCTCGATGCCCATTAATTATCTTGACAAGGAGCACAGAGCAATTCAATGCAGTGGGCAGCGCTTCTGCACTTGGGGCAACTGGAATGCTCTCCAGGTGGGACGGATCCTGGCCCCCTCGTGGCGGAGACACTGCACCCGTGGGCTCAGGACGCAGCTCGGAAGGTGGCCGGGCCTCCGCGGTGCTGCTGCCCGGGCGATGCTGTGGGTGGAAGGGCTCCTCCCGAGCTGGAAGCCTGCCTCCCACTTGGCCGTGGGAATGCGTCCTTGGCTGGGGGTCAAGAGGAGACCTCTCCACAACTAGGAGGGAGGCTTCAACCAAATTTGGGAACATGCATGAGCGTGACAGTTTTTGTTTTTGAATTTGTAAGCAGGGGATTTTTTTTTTTTTTTAAATCCGTCGCCGTTACTAAACTGAGTTTGGACCTCTGCCCCCTCCCCCTTCTTCTTCTGGCCCATATATCATCTTTATGGGGATCACTGAGTTTTTCTTTTGAAATATGTAAATACGTCACGCTTTGGGAAATAAAGATGTTTGTTTCCATCGCGGCTTCTCAGGGGAGAGTGGAAAAGAGACGACTTTTGGTTTCTAAAATGGAGAACAAGACCTGCAAGTCTGAACGTTCTGAACTCAGGCAGCTGTTCTGTGACCTTTGGTTTTGGGACCGGGGTGGAACCCAGGGGCACTTAACCACTGAGCCATGTCCCCAGCCTTTTTTATTATTTATTGGGGACAGGGTCTCGATGTTGCTGAGGCTGGCCTTGAATTTGCAAGCCTCCTGCCTCGGCCTCCCTAGGCCCTGGGGTCACAGGCGCGGGCCACCGTGCTCGGCTGAAGTGTACTCAGTTTTGGGGTGCCGGGAGTGTTCTGGAAGTCGATAGTGGACGTGGCTGCATGGACCTCTGGAATATACTAAAACACAGTGAGTTGTACCCCCTACATGGGTGAATTTGGTGGCATTAGAATTATATCTCAATTAAACAGTTTACCAAGGCAGCGAGATAAGGAAAATAAAGCAAGGTCAAGGGCCAGAGAGGGACGCAGGCGCCAGGAAGCTCGTGTGGGAGCTGAGCAGATGCCCCGGGGCCTCCCCACCCGCCTGCTCCAGCCCCTGCTGAGTGGCTCCGATCTGATGGCCAAGTCCTCGTTACCTGGTCTTGCCTGGGCGAGCAGGTGCAAGGGGACGGCCCCACAAGGATGGCCTGTCACGGCGTGTCACGGTGGGACGTGTGCTCCTCACACACACACACACACAAAGTCCTGACTCCGGAAACTCCCAGCAGAGCCGCGTTTGAAGACACGGTCTTTAAAGAACTAAGTTAGAACACGGCGACCCGGTCCTCGCAGGAGGATAGACTGCAGGATGCACACAGAGAAGTCCAGGGGAGGACGTGGGCAGGAGGGCCTGCGGGAGAGACCCACCCTGCTCTTACCCTCTGGCTCCAGAATGGAGAACCCCGCCTGTGGCTTCCCGTCTGACGGGCTGTGTCCGTGGAGGCCGAGCAACCGGAAAGAGGCAGGAATTCAGAGGCTGCCTCCCAGCCTCTCCCGCCCTGGGAGGCTGATTCTGAAACACCGTCATCCCTGGGTATTGGGGGGCACTGGCTCCCAGAGGACGGCAGAATCAGGGTGCCCCAGCTCCTCCCAGAGGTGTGGGATCTGTGCATCACCCACCCGCCCTGTGCTGTCAATCATCTCCAGATGACTGCTAGTACTTGGTGCAGCATAAATGCTGGGTAAACAGTTGTCACAGTGTATGGTTTAGAGAAAAATAAGCTCAGCCTATCTCAGTGCAGATGGGAGTTCTCCTGCGCCCTCTGTCCTCAGAGGGTGGAGCCGCTCACGCGGACCCCGAGACACAGAGGCCAACTGGGTGTTCCAAAGGACTTCTCGGTGTTCCCAGTGGGACCAGTGGTCCACAGTCCACTTGAAAATCATTGGCTTATATCCCTCCCCTGCCCACTTCCTTGACCTCCTGCTCGCACCTCCTGGGCCACCCCTCAGGTAAACCATGTCCCTCTTGGAGTGAAGGGCGGCCTTCTCGCTAGAGACTGGCAAAGCCGTGGGCACTCCGCCACAGGCTCCTGTCCTGTGCCACCCCCACTGCACACGTAGGGGTCACCTGGCCCTCTTCAGGGTCCCCCACGGCCTGGGGGAGCCGAGCAAGGCAGCTTCAGAGCTCTGTGGCCTGTTGTGTCATGAGCAGTGGCACGTGTGTCCCCGATGCCCGAGTTCCGTGTTTTGCACAACCCGTCGGCCCCCCGAGAGGGGCAGGACCACGGCCTCTGGAGAGAGAGAGGTTGGCGGCTCCCTGGACATGAGTGGGTTTGAGAGACAGGTGGGTCACCCAGCTCCGCCTGTGGGTGACACGTGTTCTCGCCGGGGTCTGGGTTTCAAGTATAGAAGGAAGGCCAGGGTCAGAAGCCCAGGGTCAGAGCGAGGGCCTTCCTGACGGGGACCCAGGAGGCGGAGATGAGAGGGTTCTGGGGAGGCCCCCTGAGCCCCGGAGCGAGGAGCAGGGCTTCAAGGTCACGGGTGCAGCTCCAACCGCAGAATGCACAACAGGGAGCCCCGCACGCCCAGGCTTGGAGACACAGGGGGCCGAGCTGGTCCCCAGGGCAACACAGGCGCCCTCTGGGCGGAGGGAGGTGACAGTGTGCGTAGGGGCTGCGTGGGCGGGACCTTTCCACTTTCCACCACCTTCACCGCGAACCCAGAGCTGCTCTTAGGAAATCCATAAACCTGGGGCCACACGTGCTGGTAGCAGAACTCGGTGGGCACAGAGCGCTGGAGTCCACCGTGAGGACCGCTGGCCCTGCTGGAGGGCGGCTTCCCAGAGTCACAGCGAAAGCCTCTCTGGAAAGAACCCTAGAGAAGAGTAGGGATGAGGGAAGGTGACCAGAGGAACGGTTGACGGCTGGGCGGGTGGAGGGTGGGGAAGCCTGGGGAGAGGTGGCCGCACACAGTCACGTCCTGTCTCAGTGGTGAAACCGGGATTTCAGGGGAACTCACTTCTCCGCTGCTGCTGGCCACTGGGGTCTGTGCCAGCTGCGGCCTCTGCAGCCTGGAGAGCCTGTTTGGTGTCGCCAGAGGACGCCTGGCCCCTGTCACCTCCCAGGGTGGCAGCCGGCAGAGCCGGATCCTTCCCCGTGACCGCTGAGTGGCGGCTCTCGGGGCTGGTGGTGCCCTGGCGTGTGGCCACGGCCAGCAGTTCAGTGCCAACTTCTTCTGGGCTCTTGTCTCGGAGACCTGAAGAGTGACATTCATGGGACAAGAGAGGGCAAGAGTGAAAAGAGTCCCTTTGCTCAAGTATTAGAAACAGAACTCTCAGGGGGCCAAGGGGACCCAATGGCGGGTTGCCACCTGGGTGTGCTGACCCAGGGGTCCCTAGAGTTCGTGGGCCAAGGCTATTGATCCAAATGTGTGCGACTCAGGTTTGCCAGGTACTAGAGCTGGTGGTCAGATGGAGGTGGGAACGGCCATCTGGGTCGGCCTGGTAGGGAGGCCAGAGGCCGTGCACCATATATACGTATTTTAGAAACAGAGCCGGATCTGCCTCCAAGATCCTGAAGAGAGGGAGGAGAAAGGTGCTGGGGCTGCTTAGTCTCATTTGTCTAATTACACACACAGCGAGGTCCAGGTGCATGTGCACACACACACACACACACACTCACCCTGAGCCAGTGCAAGGTTGTGAAAGGACTCGTGTGGAAGGCCGTCTGTCAGTGACCCTGTGGGTGCTCTGTGTTCTGTTTGAATCGTGTGTTTGAACCACTGTGTAGTTTTTTTTCTATTAAACAAAGACCACAGAACTGTTCACGAAGCCCATATCCAACATCGACGCGGGTGTTGTGTCCCTCGCCAGGACTCGCTGAACTCAGTGGCAGTGCAGAGAGCTTAGCAGGGGGACAGAGACTCCAGAGGCTCAGGTTGCACCCTGCACGTCTGCGTGGCATCCCCTCAGCTGAGTGCCGGGGGGACCCAGGGCCATGGGCATCCCGGGAGGAGATGCTGTCCCAGGACACGGCAGCAGAGCCTGCTTGTGCTTGTTCCTGGCCACCTCAGTGTCACCACATGGCGTCTCCCCCTGGGTCCTGCTCTTTCACACTACTTCCTCTTTGTGACGATTTGTGACGGGGGTTGGGCTTTATCCCGCGCCCGATTCCTTGGAGGGAACATACCAAGGTGCTTTCCTGGCTTCCACGTGGTCTGTGGCAGGGATGACTGACCCTCCTTTTATGGGACAAGACCCATACCCAGAGCCAGGTTGTCCACCGACTGACGCTTAGGATCCTGGTCCGTGTCCTGGTGGGTTCTTCAGTGTCCTTCCCAGGGCCAGTCTCTTCTTGCAGAGAAGTGACACGCAGGATAGAGCCAGGGGACAGCATGGTGGAGGGCCTGATCCCGGGGCTGGGGGTCTGTGGGTACAGTCGGCTTCTCCCGGGGAGGGAGGCCGGCTGTGGATTCTCTCCTCCTTCTAAGGGCTGCGACGTGAGCAGTCAGTGGCCTTCTCCTCCATAACTAGGCCCCTCTCAGCGTCACACCGACATACAGACGTATTTTTTTAGTTTCAGTGGATGAATTTTCTCCACGTCTACTTAAATAACCCAAATCCCGCCACCCGATTTTTCCCAAACGCCTGTCTTCTGTGTGATTTTTTTTGTCAGGCTAGCAAGACGGCTGCCTGAGATCCTTCAGCGGGTAAATTATTCTCTCCTCCACTTCTGCAAAAAATTGCACTCTTTGATGTGAAAATTATATGCACTTGGAGATATGCTAATACGGAAATGATTGGAGGTGCGTGGGGGCAGGGAGCCGCCGAGGCGGTGGGGGGGGCCTCCCTGGCATCTGCACCTGCACCCGACGGTCCTGGAGAGGGGGACGAGATGGTGCCAACTCTTCTGGGCCCAGAGTGTTTTTCTGTTTTTTGTTTTTTTTTTTAGTTTCAAAAAGCCATTGATTTCTTGAAATGGGACGGCGGCGATTCTCATGCAAAATGTGACCGTTTTTTTTCACGGCAGAGTGGCTGGGAGAGGGAGAGGAGTGAGCGTGGTGGTGACAGGGGCGGCTGGCTGGCTGGCTTAGGCTCACTATTTCTGGAAGACCCAGAGATAGATGCTTGGCAGAGAAGGAAGCAGATGCCCGTCCAGGCGCGCTCACGGTTCTCAGGACCCAAGATAGCGACGGGGAACATCTGTCACCCCGTCGCGTGGGGCTGATGCTGTTCCAGGTAGCACCCCACAGCTCCTGGGGGTGTCTGGTGCCGGGGAATCTGCATCTGCAGTGAAGAGGATGACTCAAGACTTCGTCCCCCCTGGCTACTCACTGCCCCTGTCTGGGAGCGGAAAACACTCTCAGGCCAGCGGTAGGCTGAGCCCAGCCCTGGGGACCTCAGGGGATCAGGCCCCGGCAGGCACAGAAGCTGCTGTTCTGGGTGCTCCAGGTGATCGAACCAGCCACCCAGACAAAGTCAGAGGGGACATGCTGGGAGCCTCGTGGGAGAGGGGACTTGGAAGACCTTGGCCTGGTGGGAGAAGGGACGAGGCAGCAGAGGGGACTCGGCATGACTGGGTGCGCGGCCTGGATGGGTTGAGAGAAAGCTTGGCTTCTGTGGAGTTGACATCATTTCAGACTTGCAAAAAAGTCACAAGAGCAGCACACAGAACCCCCAATATTCTCATCCACGTGACAGCGTGGCCTCGTATCATGGCTGTGCGTGGGGGCCCTCGGCAACCTGTTCCAGGCCGCCATCTTCCTTTGGGCCATTGTGACAGGCTGGGCCTGGTGGCTTCCGGAAGCTGTTTCCCCGTCTAACCACCTGGTTCTCCCCGTCTTCCTAGGTGGGAAGACGTTCCCACCGGGTTTTTAGAAACGTGTAAAATGTCACATTCGACTTCCAACCGTGGCTGTTTGGAGCGGGGATTGAATTCTGCTTGAAGCGGGCGACGTCTAGTGGGCCCCGGACTCCCCCTCATCTTCGCACGGAGTCTGATTTGTGGACCGCGGATTCCCCTGAGATGTCACCTTAGTGCTCGTGGAAATGGCAGCTCTCACTGTCATTTCTGCTTTTGAAATGAGTCCAACCGGGTCATCTGAACAAACCCCCGTGTGAGTGGATGACCAGGGGGTACTGTCTCCACCCAGAACTTTCCCTAGAGCTGTATTGTCATGCGAGGGGGATTTTGCCCCCAGGGGATGTGTGACTGTATCTGGGGACATTTTGGGTTGTCAAGTCTGGGTCAGGGAGCCCCTGCTGGGTGGAGCCCGGGGCTGCCCACGGTGGCTGTGTGGAGAGATCCTGCCACTGACCCCCAAAATGCACACTCAGAAAAGTCAGAAAATGTGGAAAATGTGGCTTCAGGTGGCTCAACCTTGGGGACTTCAGCGCACCCAGATGTATGAAAGGCCCCGAGAAGACCTGCAGGTGAAATGTGACAAAAATACCAGAGAAGTTCTGTTATTGAGGTTGGCTGCATCCCGTCTGGACACCCCTGAGTCCCCGCTGTGCAGAAGGCCTTGTCACACACAGTGGGTCCCCTGAGAGGTGGGTGTGTCCGTGGTACATGGCGTCTCCATCAACCTGAGACTTTGAAAGGTGGATCTCTGAACTGGACGTGGTACTTCAACCCCGGAAAGAGGCCACACTAAGTCTGCAGCCCTTGTTCCCACCACCTGTGGCTGAGAGGCCAGACCCCGAAGGTCCAGCATGTGGGGAGCAGAGAACAAGAGGACCCTGAGGGCCCTCTGGGGGCTCTCTGCTGGCCGTCCCACTCTAGCTCGAAGGACCTGGCTCTGCGGTGGCCTGAGGTCCTGGGGACTGCGGAGGACCAGGGAGTGCTGGGCGTGGCTGGAGGTGGCCGGTGTATGTCCTCGTTTCCCGGGGGGTGGTGTGGGGTCCTGAGAGCTTGGCAGAGTCCACTGACAAGCGTGCGTGGTGTGGGCCGATGTCCCTGAACTGGTGGCTTGGGCGTGCGTGGGAATTGAGGAGGTAAAACCTGGTGGGCTTCGTCCCTCCCCAGGGTGACTTGCTGTGGCTCCCAGCCCCCGCCGAACGCCAGCCGGTCGGGCCTGGATGAGGGAGCCATGCATCTTGGCTTCCGTTCAGTCTTGGCAGGAGTCCCTGAGCAGGCCGTGACCGTGACGTGTGGCCACAAATACAACTAGCTGCGGAGACCGGGGGTGACGCTGGCCCCTGCAGGGTGCAGCTGTGGGGCACAAGGACAAGGCCAGAGTGTGAGGTCCTGCTGCTGAGGAGCTAGGGGACCTCAGACCCTGCAGAGGGAGGTGGGCCAGCCAGCCATGGATTCTCCTCTCCTCCTGCCCAGTGTCCCTCCTGACCCACAGTGCGCCGCACCTTGGTTATGGGTCCCCAGGTACCACCCTGCCCCAGAGTCGAGCAGCCTAGAAACAACAGCCGTGCATCATGCCCTCGTTTCTGAGGTGGCTTGGCTGGGTCCCTGGCTTGGGGGTCTCACACTGGCTAAGCTGGGATCCTGCCGGCTGGACGGGGCGGGATCCACCTGCCAGGTACCTGCTAGATCTTGTGGGATCCCCTGGGTGCTCTTAGGCTGGAACTCAGTGGGTCTATTGGCCGGAGGTTGCAACCCGATCCCTGCCACATGGTCCTCTCCATGTGGGGGGGGGAGGGGGAGGGATGGAGCCAGACAAGCTGCAGCTTCTGTTACCCTGAGCTTGGAGATGACGCCTCAGGACGTCTGCTGTTCTCCTAGGTCCACACTCAGGGCTGGGGGAGAATGTGGGCACCAGGAGGCAGGGCCACTAGCAGTCACTGTGGATGATCCCTCACCACTGGGGGCCCTGGCCAAGAGCGACAATCTGTCTCCACCGAAACCTCGCTGAGCTGGACCCACTGGCAGGAAGTGGGCCCAGGGTCCTCTCCTGGCTGCAGGGGTGGACGTGGGAAGAGGGAGTGGGGGCTGTGTGGCATGGGACAGAAGGTTCCGGAAGGTGAAGAGAGCCCCGGTTCTCGTCCCAGCTGATACTCCCTTTGGACGGTCCTGCCGCGTGGTATGTGCCCCTTCGGGAAAAGGTCCTGTGGCCGCTGCCACGAGAGGCCAGAGGGGGCTCTGGAGTCAGCTCAGTCCCCGCAGCCCAAGCCCGGCCTGTGTCCTTGCGTGGGAGACGAGACTTCCCAGCCTCCAGAGGTGCTGGGAGGGAGACCAAGGTCACACGTGTGCATGACGCAGCCCGAGTTGCCTGACTGGCCCGTGGCGGGCTGGGCCTGGAGGGCAGCAGAGCACAGTCCCGGGGAGGGAATATGGGGGCTGTGGGGACCTGGCTGGACCGTGTCCAGCCTCGGTTTCCTCATCTGGAAGACAGACTCACGGGTTCCTGCCTCCAGGGTCCTACTTTGCACACACACATATATATATATATATATTTGGCACTTGTACCTCCCCTCGGGACATGATGAACTCTCAGTGACATTTACGGGACACTAGGCATCGGGGAGGTGCAACACAGGGCCCTTGTTGGCCTCCGTAAGTGCAGCTGCCCGCAGCACAGTGAGAAGCAGGATGAGGGCCTGGTCAGGGGCTCAGTGACAGGGGGCCATCTGAGAATCGGGGATTCTGCACTCTGGGACCCACGGGGGGCACCCACACAAACCAGGAGGGTGCGCTGGCACAGGACACCACCCCAAGGCCCACGGTGGCTGAGATGGCGTTGTGTGGGGCAGGGCCCGGAGGCGGTCCTGGGTGGACGTCGCCTTCTCGCTCGGCTCTTGGGTTGGCCGTGATGGGCTGGCCGTCCCACACGAGGACAGGAGATACTTTCCCGACGTGGATCTTTGGGCTCTCCACGGGACCAGCCTGTTGTGAAATTCTGGGGTGGGCGATGCGGTCCCCACGGTCCCTCTCTCCCTGGGAAAAGGCTCCCCTCACGTCCGGCCCGCGTCGAAGCCGGATCATTTCACCATCCAGATGGGCTTGGCACGAGCTCTTCCAGAGACCCAAGGAGAAAAGGACCCCTGTGTGCCGTGCCAGAGGGACCGCGAACACTCCGCCAACGTCCTAAACGCTGAACAAAGCTCCGTTGTGGAGGGAGGCGGCCCCGGGCGGTAAATAAGCGTTGTCCAAATCTCATAAAACCCATAAAGGTAACTGGCAGAAATACCAAGCAGTCGTCCCCTCGTAAATAAATAGGCGGCCGCCTTCCGCACGCTGGAGAGCTCCGTCTGGCTGATTCATGGCCAGCCCTGCAAGGCAAGGGTCCCTCCCTGGAAGAGCGGACGCCCCCGCTCATCACTGTCTACTTCCCGCTCTGTCACTCCCTCTGCAGTGGGCGAGCTCTGGGCAAGCAGCTCGCTGACACTCCCTTAGCAGATTGGCCGCCCCCAGGAAGGGAGGGCAGTGGCCTTTCCTCTGTGTGTTGCTGGTTCTCCCGAGGACACGGCCTTCGCCTCAGGAGGAAGATGGGCAGTAAAGCAAGTTCCAGGAAGTGTGGCCGCTGTGGGCGGGCGGCGGCCCTCCAGCCTGGCCCCGTGGCTTGTGGCTTCGTGGCACCCAGGCCGGGCTTCCTGCGGGCACCTGGACATTGGCCATCCATCTGGGCTCCTGGTCTCTCTGGCCACCTGCTCCCTCTCGGGTGAGACTGCTCCAGATGGCCCGCGTCTAGGTTTGCTAAACAGGTGTGCCCTTGCGAGACGTCTCGGTGGCTGGTGCTGGGTCCAGTGCTGTGTGGCAAAGGTTCTGTGGCCTTGCCTGGGCTCAGTGTGCAGGAGGCCATGATGGATGAATGCTGTTGGCCACAGGTACCGGCTGGAGACCACGGGGGACGTGCCATCTGTTTGGGCTGGGGTGACGTGATGGTGCATCTCAGGGGTGGAAGGAGAGGGTGTGAGGTCGGCCAGCTGCCTCTGGTTCTCCTGTCCCACTGTGCAGGCGGGGATCGGTCCGGGGGGCTGGGGAGCTGGGGGTCATGTAGTCCAGATCTACAGACAGGAGCTCCCTGGGCCACACGGCTGCGGTACGTGCAAGGGCTAGGAGTCAAATCTAAGCCTGCCCAGGTCTGCGGGGCCTCCAGATCTGGGCTCCTCCTCCTCCCTCACCCCTTTAACATCCAGCATCCCCATCTCTAGAGATTGGTGGCTAAGGACATCGAAAGCTTAAGGCTGAAGCAGTTGGGGAATTCTGGTCGCCTTCCTGGGAAGCTGTACCTCCTCCCCAACCTGGCCCTGCCCGAGGGATGGGTCGGCCCAGCTGTCCCTGGACAGAAGTAGCCTTCTTGGCTCTCTGGACTTTGCAATCCAGGTCTCCAGGGGATGCAGCCGAGCCTTGCTATGGAAAAACCTCCCCCAGCTAAGTAGCTGCTCAGCACAGCCGGCCGGGAGTGCGCACTGGGGCAGAGGGACAGGCAATCTGCCCCCTGCGAGCGGCCCCAGCCTCCTGGGTGGAAGCTGAGCTGGGCTGAGGGGAGGGAGGAGCAGCTGGCACTCCTAAAGAGGCCTCGGGGATTAAATTAGTCACTTCTGAGGTCTCCTGCGGAAGAGTGATAGAATTTCATCTCCTTGTCACCGGAGCCCAAGAACATGATGTGCTGGGTACCTTCCTGTGGTCCCCTGAGGGGACAGAGAAGATGAAACGCTTCACGCGCCCCTTGCTAGGAGCTGGGGCGGGCGCAGGTCGCTGAGCCGCTTTCCTTCCTCCTGTGGGTTGGGTCGGACAGTCTGACCCTCCAACCAGGGCCCGGTGACTCCCCCGCCTGGTCTCCCCAGGGACAGGGTCACGCTGCGTCCTGCCTTAATACTCCTTCAGAAAGCCCGGGCGCCGGAGCAAATGGCCTGATCCCTGTGGCTCAATGCAATGAAGGCTACTTCTCCCTCGAGGCCCTGTCCAGCGCTGGTCAGCATGGTGGAGGGGGCAGTAGGGATCTGCTCTGCTCAGTCACTCAGGGACCCAGCTCCTTCCACACCTCGGTGCCATCCCTCGGGCCTGGGCATTCTTCTCTGATGTGATCCAGAGGAGGGGAGAACATGAAGTTAGGGAGGAGACCCTGGGCCGGCTCACCGTCCCCTGGCCAGACCTCAGCCACATGGTCCCATTCCCACACAGGGGATGCTGGAAGGTAGGGTCTGGCACCGTCCCCAGGAGGGAAGGGAGATGGAGTTAGGTGAGTTCATGCCATTGCCCTGATCTACCTCCTCTAAAGCAGCCAGGTTTCCCGTATCAAGAACACAACCAAGGGTAACCTCTGTGAGAGGGCAGCTCCGCCCTGGACAGGGTTGCTTAATTTTGGGGGGAGGAGATGGGGGATTAAACTCAGGGGCACTCGACCAGTGAGCCCCATCCCCAGCCCTATTTCGTATTTTATTTAGAGACAGGGTCTCACTGAGTTGCTTAATGCCTCATTTTTTGCTGAGGCTGGCTTTGAACTCATGGTCCTTCTGCCTCAGCCTCCCGAGCGGCTGGGATTACAAGCATGTGCTACCGCGCCTGCTGCTTACTTATTTCTGAACACGGCAATTTTCTATCTGTAGAATCCAGGTCAGTACTTTGCAAACAGAGTACACAGTCTCCTGAAGATACAAGGGGTACCAAAAAGTACCTGTGCAACCCCAAGTAGCAGGAAGAGCATGAATCTTACCTGAAGATCAAGGGAAATGAGGAAGCTGCATTTTGCCTGTCTTGACAAGTTCGGGCAGAGTATTCCCACAGGGAGCCAGGGAGCGCCTGGCATTCCCCAGGTGAGCTCTCTGTGCCTGGGGAGGTCCCTGTCCTTCCCTGGTACCCGGAGCCAGGTGGAGCAAGCCATCTGTGAAGGCTGTGTTCTCATAATCTTTCCCTGGCTCCTGGTCACAGTACTGGACACAGACTGGGGCAAATAAGCTGGCAGTTCACCCGAGATCCCATGAGGTCAGCAGCCCTTTCTAGACCAACCAGGTCCCAGTGCTAAGGGCCTGCGTGGGTCTGGTGGCTGGAATATTCATTTTGTGGTCCCGTTTCCGTGGCCAGGGCCTGGGCAGGGCTCAGCAGGGCTGTTCTTCTACTCCATGAGGCCCCTGCTGGTTGCTGGGTCATGAGGAGTCCACAGCGGGGCTCAGCCAGGGCTTAGGATGGCTTCCCTCAAACATGGGGTGCTCTGGTGCAGGGAGCTGGGGACCGTGGTCAGCCACATTATGTTTCCCTCAGGGGCCAGCAAAGGGCTCCAAGACTGAGAGTTCGGAGCAGTATTTTTAATGCCAGGCTCCCAAAGTCTCCACACATTCCTTCTACCATGTGGCACTGGTTGAAAGGTCATGTAAGCAGCCCGGGGTCAAGGGGAAGGGAAAGAGACTCCCACTTTAACTCGAAAAGTGACAGAGAATTTGCTGCCATCTCATTTAAACGTAGCAGCTGGCCCCGCAGGCAGAAGTTAATTCCTGTTCTACAGTCGAGCGAGCTTTATGTAGTAGGTTACTGATTTACAGTCCCCCATCATCCACACGCTCTCTAAACAAAGTCCGTATTTTCAAAGGCTTGATCTGAACGCCCCTGAATGGAAAGGCCCATTTACCCTGTAAGCCACATGCAGCCTCACACAGTGATACTCCTGTGGATGGTGGATGGTGTTTTCAAGGCTCGCTCTCTGCCCTGTGCCTTCAGCTGTGGCAGCCGTATTGCAAGTTTGATTGGCAGATTTTATGACTTTGGAAAACACCAGCCTCACCTCCGTGTGGCTTCAGCCTTGGCCACGTGACAAGCTCTGGGCTCTGGAGCATGAGCAGAGGGGGTGTGTGCCACTTCCATGCAGCATTGCCAACCACTGTGTGGTTCTGCCAGACTCTCCATACCTCAAACACAAGATTAGCAATGCCCCCAATATAGGCTGCTATGTCAGTCTGCATCCCAGAGCAAGGACCTCACCCCCTGCCAACCTGCAATGGATGATTGACTTAAGCAAGCAGACACTTTTTTGTTGTTGTTGTTGTTACCATCAGCCTCTGAGATTTTGGGGCTGTTTGTTACTGAAGCACAGTGTGACCTAAGCTAACTGGTACCATCGCTTTTCCCATGTTGAAACACGTTAGTTCAACAACTTGCTCACTGTCTCACACTTAACTCTAGGCTGTTTAATTCCAAGGCTCTTGATGGTAACTTCCAATCTTCTGCATGGGAATCAAGAGGGAGGGAAGACAGGCCCCATACTGGAGCTGGGCCTTTGGCTACCTCCTGCCCAGATTTTCTGATCTTCTGCTCACTGGCCACTATGGCTTGTGTACTGGTCAGCTCTTCATCACTGGGATCAAAATGCCTGACAAGAACAACTTAGAGGAGGGAAAATTGAGTGTGGCTCATGGTTTCAGAGGTTCAGTGCATGGTTGGCCGACTCCAATGCTCTGGGTTAGAGGTGGGGCAGGACATCATGGTGGAAGGCATGGAGGAGGTCAGCTGCTCAGCTCATGGTGCCCGAGAAGCAGAGAGAGAGAGAGAGAGAGGAGGTAGGGGCTGGGGGCTGGATGGACTTTCCCAGGGCACACCCCCAGTGGTCCCTCCAGTGAGGCGCCCCTCCCACTAGTCCATCAGCTATCCATGGGTTCCAGGTCCAATCCACAATAGCCCATGGGCCGAGGGCACCTGACTTTGGATCGGGACTGCTGCTGCGTCTCCTGGCCGAGGCCTGCAGCTGAGCAGCTTATTTTATTTATCACAAGAGGCGCAAAGCTGTGTAAATATTTTTAGAGCATCCTACGGTATATCATCATATTTATGAGGTAGACATCGTTGGGGATGATTTAGCCTCCCCTGGCCTGTCATGTCTCTGTGCTATTTTCCTTCTAAGTAACGAGAAAGGAAGGAGGAAGTAAAATAGAGGCGCGGCCGCTCCATGAATCACAAGGCTTAGCCTAAGCATTGCCTGCCTGTGCCTCTTTGCTCAGCGTCCTGCCCAAGAATCGCAGGGTTCTCAGCCACGGGCTGTGCTGGATGACCGTGCGCTGAGGGAGAGTCACACTGTGGACAGGTCAGGACTTCATCTGGAACTGGAGGCTGGTGGTCACCCAGGAGCTGGGTTCCTGGAGCCCACACTGGGCTAGCAAGCATTTGCTCCGTATCCTGGTGCACTCCCCTTTACCTCCTACTGACATATGATATAGGATTTAGTAGATCATTTAAAATTATTTAAGCAGCAAGTAGCATAAAAACCCAACTAAAGAAGACGGTGTGACAAGGGTCATCTATTAGCCAACGTGAGCAGATGTCTACAGGCGGGCGGCTCTAGGGTTGGGTTACTTGGTGACTTAGTGACATCATTCAAGATCCAGGTCCCTTCTGTCTCTTTGCTCAGTCACCCTCGGCATGGACTTTGTCTTCTTGGACTGGCTCCTCTGTGGTCCAAGATGGCGGCCTTGTTCCATGTGGCCAAAGCCACGCCTGCTGGTGGGGAGAAGTCGCTCCTCGAGTGTCCTCTTACCCTGGTTCCTGGAGGTAGAGGTTTGTGGAGGACACTGGAGGTAAGACTCTCCGGGGCAGCGCCCGTGGGGCGTGAGCAGGCAGGACTGGCTAGAGGGAGGAGTGGAGCCACCGTGGGGTTACCACAGAGGCCTCCGCTGGTTCCACAGGGCGACCTGGAGCTTGGAGGGATCTCCAGAGTTTCCCACATTGAAGCAAAGACACTGAAACTTTGATCCTTTGCAATGTCTGGTCACTGGATATGGCTGACCTTGGGGAGCAAGTGTGACCTTGGGCCAGGCCCTGGTGGCAGTCGGAGGAACAAGCGCTTCTGTCCTGATGCACGTAGCATCCACCACTCATGGGTCTTCTTGTGAGCAAAGAAGAGCTCCCTGTGTGTCCCCTGGGACAGTATCACATCTCGTCCATTTCCAAACCTCTTACAGGCAGCTGCAATAGAATTTGGCCAGGGAGGTGCCTGGCTGGGGGACTTCTTCCCACGGGGGACTCTGGGATTCAGGGTAAGGCACATGCACCGTCACAGGGCCCAGGGGGAGAGGGAGCTGGGGTTTCTCCACCCACTTGGCCAGTGTTTGGGTGAGAGCTGGGGTGGGGTGGGGGGCTGGTCCTCTGGTGGAATTTCTCCACTCTCCCTACCTCCCCTGAGCACAGACAGAGCTGCACTCTCCTGTGCCTTCTAAGAAAGCCTGCGAGCAAACAGACAGAGGCCCTGGCAGTTGGAATGTGGCCGAGGCTCATCCAAGTGAAAGGCCCAGGTGATGACGTGTCCCCGGGCCTCAGTTGCAGAAGTGTCCTGGTGCTAGAAGACACGCTCTTTGGAGTCCATGAATCTGGGTTGGAGTCTTATTTCTGCCACTGAACGTTTGGCTTTGGGACACCTCCCGTGAGTTCTTGGCTCCTGCCCCTGATCTGTAAAATCGGGCGATTGATAGGAGGCTCTGGTGAGGATTAAAAGCAAAAAAATAAATAAACAAAAAAAACCCAGCCCACAGCATATGCAGACCCTGGACACATCTGATGGTGAGGATGATGTGAAATATACAGACTTTGAGGTGAGACAGGCTTGAAGCTCCCTCTCTCCACCTACCAGCCGGTGGACTTGGAAAAGCCGTCAGCCCTCTGTGTCCATTTCCTTATCTGAAGATGTAGAGGCTACTGACCTGCTAGGGCTGTGAGAATGGAAAGCTGTGGCCACGTGAGGTGCCCAGTGTCGGGCCCTGAGCCGACCGTCCCCGGGAAGGCTGGGTTCCTGCCCTGTCCCTCCTACAGAGGCTGAGGAAGGAGGTGAACTCCCGGCTCAGTGGTCTGTGTCCAGCCTGGGTCGAGGCTCTGCTCACGTCAGCTCACATACTTGATGGACTTCAGAGATGGACGAGTTAAGCGGAGAAGGCTGGGATTTCTGGGGAGGCCATGAGGGCTTCATTGGGAATTGCCTTCCTTCTGGGCACACAGCCCATGAGCTTGGCCAGGACAGTGCAGGTGAGGTGGGTGGCACTTCCAGGTGGGACTTGAGGCACCGGCCCGTGCTGGCCCGTGCTGACCTGTGCTTCCTCTCCTGCAGTACCAGCAGGGGTTATGCCACTGGGGATCGGCATCCTGCGTCCCTGACCGGGGCTGACATGGGGCGGGACCCTCAGAGGACCTGTGATAGACACGCGGAGTGTGTGAGAAACAGCCTCGGCTGCTCTGATGGCCCTTCCCTGCACAGTGTGACTGTGCCTGGGGTTCAGCCGATGAAAGCCACCCACGTGACCGGCACACAGTGCACCCATGCATTTACCCACAGTGTGACTGCTTTCACACCAAGGGGCACAGTGGAGGGTCCTGTTTAGATGAGCTTCCTGGCCCCTGAGGCAGCTTAGCCTGACACAGGCTCATTCACCCACCGTCTGCTCTCTCTCTCTCTCTCTGGGGTGGGTGGAGCCTGAGCTTCTGCATTTCCATGGAGCTCCTTGGGGACACCTGTGCTGCTGGCCCACAGGCCATTCGTCCAGTACCAAGGTGCAGGGCTGGGCTCTCCTTCTGGTTATGTTTGGTTTTGGTACTGGGAATAGAACCCAGGGGTGCCTAGCCACTGAGCCACATTCCCAGCCCTTTTTATCTTATTTATTTATTGAGACAAAGTCTTGCTGAGTTGCTTAGGGCCTTGCTAAATTGCTGAGGCTGGCCTCAGATTTGCAATCCTCCTGCCTCAGTTTCCCAAATTGCTGGGATTACGGGTGTGCGCTCCCATGCCAGGCTATTTGGTGTTATGGGGATTTAGGGACAGATTCTTCTGTCGTGCGGGCTGTCCGACGAATTTCAGGGTGGTTAGCACATCCGTGGCATCTAGTCACTCCATGTGAAGAGTTCCCACCCAGCTGTGACAACCAAGAGTGGCTACAGGTTTTACCAAGTGTCCCCTGGAGGGCAAATTGTGCCTAGCTGGTCACCACAGCTCCAGGGTCACTCCAGCAGGCCCAGGCTTCTCTGTGGTCACTGCAACAAGCTCTGGGGCAGCAAACTTGGCAGATCTCCTTTCTGTCTGGTCCCAAGAACCGTGGCTCAGGCAGGAGAGGCTGGCACGGAGGGCCCCACAGAGCCAGCCAGGAAGGGAAACAGCAAGTTGAGCCGCGCTCTCTGCTCTGCCCCCAGGAACGTGGACCTTGGAAATATTTCACCCCAATCCCCAGGAACGACTGGGGCGTAAATCTGATGGACCAGACAGTTCTGTGTCTGGAATAAGCCAGTCTAACCTGGGGGCTTCCCAGGAGTTCACCAGCCTGAGGTCTCACGGTTGGCCATCTGGCCTGTGCCCTGCTCTGTCCCTGGGCCCTGCTCTGTCCTGCCGTGCAGTGCCACCTCCCTGGGGGGGGTCTGATGGCCACCTTCACCCACCTCCTGTGGGAAGAGGAGCAGAAACATGATCACACCCACCCCTGGCGCTCCTGGCCCCAGGGGAACCTGCCTTCCATCTGCCGCCCACCAGTCCAGCACTGGATGAATCAGCAGTGGGTGGCCCGCCCGGGCTGGGGAGGGGAGGGCGAGGGGGGGCTTTGAAATTGGAGGAAACGATTTCGGTGGCTACATCTCCACTTTCGCCATTTGCATCTGCCACCTCCTCCAGCCACGCCCCACCTGCCCCAGTTACCATCCAGTCGGTCCAGCCCAACTAGGATGGATGGCTCAGTTCACGGCGTTCGCAGTCTAATTGCTTCACCCCAGTATATTCCTGCTCTAACGGCCGCTTTGGGGGACCCTGTCACGTCGGGAGGAAAGCTGGCCTCCGTCACAGGGGCACTGCTGTCCCCTCGGGGGCCCTGCATTTCCCTCAAGAGTTTCTAGAGAGTGTTTAGTGGGGTCATCCTGGCCTTGTGACCTGCTCCTAGGCTAAGTGGCCGTAACTGGGTTACCTGGGTGGCTTCAGTAAACATGACGTGGGCTCCCTGGAGCCTGGGAGTGTCACTCAGTTTTCCAATAGTCTGCGATTTTAATAATAGAAGTTCTCAAGGTGTGGGGTTGGAACACTGGACGAGGTTGGGGCAGGACGTAGACCTGATCCTCAGAACACTGCAGGTGGGACCACACGTGCACACGTGCTCACACACAGGCCCACGCACACACATGCACACCCCACAGGCACATACACACACATGCACACACAGGCACACGCTCACACAGGCACACCCCACAGGCACACACACACACATGCACACACAGGCACATGCTCACACATGCACACACACATGCCCACGCACACACATGCACACCCCACAGGCACATACACACACATGCACACACACAGGCACACGCTCACACATGCACACCCCACAGGCACACACACACACATGCACACACAGGCACATGCTCACACATGCACACACACATGCCCACGCACACACATGCACACCCCACAGGCCCACGAACACATATGCACACACAGGCACACGCTCACATATGCACACACACACAGGCACACGCTCACATATGCACACACACAGACACACGCTCACACATGCACATTTGCCCTCAGTTTTCTGGGGGTTCTTGAACCCCAGGGGCCCAGCCCTGGCCCCTCCATTGAGGGTGCTGGACGGCACTGCCTGAGGCCACCATCCTGCCAATGAGCTCCCGTTGGAAACCTGCCAGACAGCGAGCCTCGTCCCTCAGGTGCCTCCTGCAGATGTGAACGTGAAACCTGAGCCCCCGGACTTGGCTCCGCTCACTCCCAGCAAGAGCAACGAGGAGGTGACGGAAGGTTCTGGCGCAGGCATCTTACAATGGGAGTTTGTCTCGCGGTCCCCGTGGAGGCCATTAGTGGGGAGATTTACAGCTCCTGGGGTCCAGCGTGGCTGGGGTACAAGAGCCGTTCAGGAGGCAGGGTCCAGGACTGGAAGGAGCCGGCTGGACAGGCCTGAGCCCCAGCCAGGGGTCTTGGGTGGGAGGTGAAGAAGCTGCACTGCGGCCAGTGCCGCTCTGTCCCTCTGACAGCCTCTGGACTGTGACCTCTGAGACCGAGCCCCTGGGCTGGGGGTACTGGTGGCTGCTGGTCCTGCGGCGTCCGCGCCCTGCCTGTTTCCAGCCTGTTGCCTGCTTGGGCGGCTCAGTCCTCAGGACACCTGCAGGCAGAGGCCCAAGTGCTGGCCATGTGAGGCCAGGCCTGTGGGCGCTAAGAGCCAGGCTGGGCAGTGCTGGGCATCCAGCCTCTCTGGGCCTAGCACAGTCCACTGGGCCCTGCAAGGACCGGAGCCTGGCCTCTGGCCGCCCAGCTGGCTGCTTGTGGAGCCATGACAGTGACACCATGGCACAGGCACCCACAGGGACCCTGGGGGAGCTCAGCCGTGTGCGCCTGCTCTGGGGATGGCTACTCCAGAGGGCCGCTGAGGCTGGGGCCACCCCAGACAGGCCCCTGGTTCCAGGACAGGGGGGATTGCACAGTCCCTGGGCTTGGCCCCGGGAGGCAGGTCCCGCCTTCCCCAGGGAAGACGCAGCGTTTTAAAGGAGGGTAAAGGGAGGGAGGGAGGCAGGGGGAGGAGGCTGAGGAGAGGAGAGGAAGGAAAGGAGGAGACCAGGGAGGAGAACGGCTCCCCGCAGGCCACCCTGTCGCCTTGCTCTGATGAGCAGCTGGAGGTGGAGTCCCCGCAGCGCCGCGGGCAGCAGCAGGGAGGGCCAGAGTCCCTGAGGAGCCGCAGGGTGCCCGTGGGTGGCCGCTGGGCCCGCAATGGGGCGCTCCCATGGAGAGTGCTCGGCCGCCCACGCTGCTGCCCACACAGCTCTCCTGGGAACCACGCTTGTCGCAGAGGGATCGGAAAAGCCCAACCTGCGTGCGGTTTACCATGGCAACGGGGGCCATCGCACCACCCGGAGCCACAGGGGACCAGCCACAGTAGGGCCACACCGTGCACGGGCCAAAGGACATCAGGTAACAGTGCTGCTCCCGGCTCCTCTCTCAGGCCCCAACACTGCGGGGCCCACACCTAAGGGGACAGGGGTGAGGTCTTCCTAAAGGTGATCACCCTCCCTAAAGAGCTTCAAGTGGCTGCTGAGGGCCACTGGGCTGGCCTGCCCCGTGGGAGAACAGAGCTCGGAACTGAGTTTGACACCGAGGTCTTCCAGATTACAGAGCAGGCGGAGTAGACAAAGAAACCACGGGAAAGCCATCGGGTGACAGGGGCGAACAAGGTGCAGCCAGGCACGGCGGTGGATGTCTGTCATCCCAGGGGCTCGGGAGGCTGAGGCAGGAGGATCGCAAGTTCAAAGCTGGCCTCAGCAACTCAGTGAGGCCCTAAGCAGCTCAGTGAGACCCTGTCTCTAAATAAAATACAGAATAGGACTGGGATGGGGCTCAGTGGTGAGTGCCCCTGAGTTCAATCCCTGATACCTCCCTGCCCCCCAATATGGAGTGGGCAAAGCCAGGGACCTAAGGGAACATAGAGAAGGCATGTCAAGATCAAGAAGCAGCAGAACCCAGCTGTGGTGTAGCCACAAGGCCGTGGTGACCTGGAGGGGACAGGATTGTGCCAGGTCCTTGCTTTGCTTCTTGGTCTCAGCAGAGGTCACCTGAATGTGTTCATTTCAGGCAAACTCCTACAGGTGCCTGTGTCCCCAGCTCCTTTCTGTGTCTTCTACTCTTAAGACACACTCATGGGGACAGGAAGATGAGAACCAAAGCCGTCACTCTTCTTTCTTGGAGGGACCGTGCTCTCCTGCCTAAGAGCGACTGGGAAGTTCTGGAACCAGACCCAGACATCACGAAGGGAGTCGTCATGCAGAGCGAGGCGGGAATTCAGCGGAGCAGACAAGGGAGCTTCCAGGCAGAGACTCGGATTCGGACACCACAAGTGACCGGCGACTTCGACGGAGATGGACAGGGAGAGGCTGGTTTTGAGACGACCCCAGCCCCTCAGCTATGATTTCTTGAAAAATCAGTTGTGTGTGTGGCAGCAGATTTTTGCCGAGACGGTCCTGTGGGGGAGGATCCCGGGCGTGGAAGAGAGTCACCCCGCAGCAAGGTCCAGCCGTGGGGATTCTGCAGGACAAAGGACTTCAATCCCTGTGAAACCAGAATCGAGAGAGGAGATGAAGGGGGACCCACCGAAGGAGAGAGGTTTGTTTGAATCTGAATCCGAGCAAGGTTCAAACCAGCACGCAGACGTGATGTGCAAGACGGTGGGTCCATGGGCGCACCCCTATCCTGCTGGGTCATGTGATGATGTTCATGTCGCTTTTAGAGTGTGGCCACGGCTTTGAGGTGGAGCTTGGTCAGGAGTGTCCTTCACAGGGTGCCCTGCCCCTCACCGCCATCCCCTACCTGGAGGACAGGAAAGGCTCTTTCTGTACCCATCCTTAGGTTCCTGTTGAGGTCCCCACACAAAGGACAGGTGACAGGAGGGAGACAGCAGGCACATTTACTTAATGCAGGTTTCACGTGACATAGGTGCTCAGTAAACACGGTTGGACAAGGGCCCGGAGCCTCTGAGCCAGGACCTTCCTGCAGAGCCAAGAGGTGGCTGTGTCTGCGTAGGACATTCTTGCCTGTTCTTGAGCAGAGGGGACAGAAAGATCAGGTCCCTCTAGGTCACCGCTGACGTGACCTTAATGTCTCCTGGCCTGTGTACAAGGGTGTCCATCACCGGGCTGCTCACAGGGGCTTTGACACAAGCACAGGAGGGGATCCACAGGGGGCCACACGGAGCGATGGCAGTTTGTGACCCGGCTCCGTCTGAAGCTGGTGCCCCTGGGGCCAGCCTTGGAAACCCCGCGCAGCCCAAGGTACTTGGCACACGGAAGGAAGAGGAAAAGGTTCTTCCTGAAACTAAAATTGCTAAATCAGGCTGAGCGTCCCTTTCCTGAGGTGCTGAGGACCAGAGGAGGGTTCGGGGTCCTGGACGCGGGTGGATTTTGGATACTTGGGACCTGAGTCTCAACACAGGCTTCGTCTGTTTCCCGAGCACCTGACGCCCGGAGCCGGAGGGTCGTTTTGTGCAGTGTTTTTCGGGGACCAGTCTCCACTGAGACCCGGAGGGTGAGCTGAGGTGTGGGACTTTCCACTGGAGGTCGGGAGCCTTTTGGGGATTCTGGAGTAGGGATGCTCAGACGCAGGCAGACCGCATTGGCAAGTCCTTGGGGAACGGAGGCTGGCTTCCTTGGGGAAGACAGCTGGGTCTCCGCATGGCTGGCATTTCCTGCACAGCAGGGGACAGCCACCTGAGCTCCGAGATAGGGGCGAGGCTCAGCTCAGCATGGGGTGCGCTGGCCCGGGCAGGCCCTGAGGAATCAGGACAGGCTGGGGGCACCTAGTCAACGCTGAGCCCAGGCCATCTGGGTGGGCTGAGTCAGACGGGTCGTCCCCACCCTGAGAACCACCTGGGCTGCCCTGTCCACATGGCCCTGGAGGGTGGGCCCCGCCCTGTCCACATGGCCCAGGAGGCCCCGGAGGAAGGGGCTGCAGCCTTCCTGGCTCCCCGCCAGACCCTCCAACCGCTTCCCTCCTCCCACCTCCTGCTATGAAATTGAGGTCTGTTTCCGGAATGTTCCAAGTCGTTTTTAAAGGCAGCCACACTCTCTGGTTCTGCTCTGCCTGTGACCGCCAGGGAACCTGCAGCCAACTGTCAGAAAACTGCCGTGGCTCTGAGCCTGGGCCTGGGCTGAGGGCCTTCGAGGCCCTAGCTCTGGTGAGTCATGGCTGGGGGAGGGACACCTTCCCGGGACCTGTGGGAAGTCACAGTGGCAGCAGCCCTCCTGGGCATTCCTCCTGCTTGTCCCCTCCCCTGGCTCATGGCCTCACTGTGTCCTCTGGACGCCATGCAGCCCGCCAGGCTCTGCAGGGGCCACTCCTTGTCCCTGGGTGGGCTGGTCCCCCTGACCTTCCAGCGGCCAGCCTCCCAGAGGCCAGACGTCCCGGCTCCTGGTGCCCCTCACTCAGCCCTGCGGGGTCGCTGGACACATGCCCGGCTCCTCAGCCTCTCATGGCTGTAGACAAGGTGCGCTCTCCGCCCACAGGGACCCCAGTCTCCGGGGCCCCCTGTGGACACACGTAGGCTGGCTTCCCTCCCGACTCTCTCCCCCTGCTGCTGGACACCCCTCTGACCCTCTGGGCTGGCTCCTTGTTGGCGGGGGGCAGCCTCAGAGGGCCTTTCTGGGGGTCAACACGCACTTAAGGAAGACCCTGCCCGGGCCCCTCTTAGGCCCTGCAGGAGGGACGGCGGATGGACAGGCCTGACCGTGGTCAGACCGAGGAGCTGGCGTGTGATGGGTAGGACGGCTGCTCGTGCACTTTCTCTAGTTGCTGAGCCTCTCAAGAGTGTATCAGTCGGTGCCATCCAGGGTCTGATGACGTGGGGACGGACTTGGGGCAGAGACCCTCTCTCTGCTGGACGCGTGCTGGTGTAGCAGTGCAGAATCGAGGCAGAGGTGCCCGCGTAGGAGGCAGAGTGTGACCTAAGCTTGTAACTTGGGGTAGGGAAGTGGGTGAGGCTGAGCCGAGAGTCACAGGAGGAACTCAGGTGGGTGGGGACAGCACAGGAGGGGCAGCAGGTGGACAGATGATGGCAGGAACGGGAGCTGGGTGGTGGGAAGCCCCTCAGGGCTGCTGAGCAGGTGGTGACCAGGGCACAGGGTTGCAATGAAGGTCAGTGCCCAGGGCAGTACGCGGGCTTCACTAGGGAGCCAACTGGCCAGAGGCTGCACCAACCTGAAGGGAGCAGGGATAGAGGACTGGGAGAAAGAGAGACCCCTCCGCAGGCAGAATGCCATATGCAAAGGCCCTGGGGTTAGACACTGCCTGCTCTGCTCAATACGGCTGGATAGAAAGTTAGGAACGGGGTCTCTGGGTATGGAGGGGAAGTATGAGACATATATTACTGTTCAGCAAGTGCATTTTTCCCCGCTCTTCAGGGAAGAGACTGCTTCCCTGTCCCACTGACTTGAGGCTCATCCTTGTGAGCTCCTTAAGGCAGTGGAATATGAGGAGCCACAACAGGGGCAGAGACCTCCCATGTGTCTGAGAAGTTGCACGTGGCCTCCGGCATGGGCCGTTCCCCATGCCCAGAGCAGGTTCTGTTTGGCGGGTGGAGCAGATTGGAGTATAGCACTCAGCCTGGGGCTGAGCCTCACAAGCAGCTCAGTCTACATTTACTCGAAGCCTCCAAGTTGAGGCTGGTTGTTACACGGCATGCTTGGGGCATAGCTGACGAATACAGGTGGGCAGGGCCATCATGCAAGAAGGCCATCCACTCAGGTTGGGCAGGTAGCCCGGGAGCCCCTTCTCTGCCCTGTGCTGCCAGGGTGCTGTGGTATAGATGGTGAGGGACAGGAGTGAGGGAGTGGAGTCCTGCTGCAGCTGGAGAGCCAGGAGCAAGACTGGTGGAGGTAGGGGACTGTCCCTTCCAGGTGGGCCCTCCATGGCAGCAGTGTAGGGTGGACAGGAGCGAAGGGGAGTGTGCTTCCTACGACCCACAGAAAGATTCGCAGACAGTGGAGCCCACAGCAGTGCAAGCCTTTCAAAATGCTCACAGAACTGGCCTTTCCTCAGCTCCTCCCCCAGGGCCTGTGTTCCCCCGGACACCCGCTCCCTGCAGAGCAGCAGCCAGGGACAGGAGCACCCGTTCTCCAGGGAAACCACAGGGCAGGACAGACACCTGTGGGGGGGCAGGAGGTGGGAAGAGGGCAGGAGGCTGGGGAGGGCCGGGTGGGCTGCAGCAGCGGGGAGCTGGCTGGACCAGGGCCCCTTGCTGTGGGCCTGTGGCTGGCGTCGTCGGGGCTCCACGAGGAGAGTCCCAGCCTCCCGCATCCGCTCTTGGAACCACTGACTCCCGCATCATCTTAGAAGAATGCAGCGAGTGTGGCTGATAGAAATGGAAACAGAGGAGGGGCGGGCTTCCCTCCAATCCTGCCTCCTCCAAGGGGGGGGGGCGGTGGAGCCAGAGCGGATCTGGAGCTCAGGGACCCTGTGAAGTCATACTTGGCCTCTGGCAGCCAGGACGGAGGGACACAGGGGCACACACGTGCACACTCACAGGTGGACCGACTGCGACTCTCATTTGGAAGACTCTCCCCTGGCCGCGTCCTTCAGACCGGGGCCTGTTGGCCCCACACCCAGCTCTTCTTGCCAGCCGGGCGGTGCCACCCTGTGCCTCTCATTTGTATGGCTGAGGGCTGAAGCACAGGCGCTCAGTGGCTTTGGGAAGCCACCGTCACACGTGTCCCCAGTGGCAGATAGATGCCTCCTCTCCTCATCAGTGGCTCCTCCTCTTGCCCCCCGGCCACACATTTTGATTGACTGCCCCTGTGTGCCAGCAGCCCCTGGAGTGACAGATGGGAGCACTCTGGCGGGCAGGAGCCGACCTTCCCCACATTGTTTTTTGATACCAGGGATTGAACCCAGGGGCGCTTAACCACGGAGCCTCGTCCTCAGCCCTTTTATTTTTTATTTGCAGACAGAGCCTCGCTAACTTGCTTAGGGACTCGGGGAATTGCTGAGGCTGGCTTTGAACCTGCCATCCTCCTGCCTCAGCCTCCCGAGTGCTGGGATGACAGGTGCCTAGCATTTCCCGGCATTTTTGATGCCGCAGCCTGCAGCAGAAAGGGTCACTTTCTCTGATGTCCTCTGAAGTGCCCTCATGCTGATAGAGTCTCTGTCACCTCTCTGCACGGTGCTGGACACGTACCTCTGTGATCTTAGGTAGTGTATTCACAGCCCGAGGGACGGTGTGGGTGCTCTTTCCACCCAGCCCCGTAAAGGCCACGCGTGTGCCTAGTGCATGACTCCATCTCAACAGAGGCCCATCCTGAGACGCAGATTCAAGTGCGATGGTCATTTGGGTGCAGGTGGTGTAGACAGCCCCAGGGGAAAAGGAGGAGGGTACAACGAGGGGCAGGGAGCGGCGTGATGCCAGTCAGCAGGTCCCACTGTGGATGGCGGGAACCATCCCGTGAAGGAGACAGGTTCAAGGAGGGGTCAATCAACCTGGGAATCCAGACAGAGGTCATCCAACTCTCTACTGAAAAATAGCCCGGACACACAGCGCCGTGGAACAAAATCTCTCCAGTTACACAAAGTCAGGATCTGGCCTCTGTGGGCCCAATTTGGCCTCCTTCACCTCTGCCTGATCTTGACCTTGATGGATTCTGGCTCACGGGAGGCAGAGGAAGTGTGTGTTGGGGAGGTCCTCTGGTCCCTCCCCTCCTGGGGACCTCTGATCCCTTTGGAGTGCTTGGCCAATGTCAGCCACAGCTGCCCTCGGAGCTGGAGAAACCTGGGACAGCCTCCTTCCTCCCTGCCTCCCTCTCCCTCCTCCCCCTCCCTCTCCCTCCTCCCCCTTCCCCTCCTTTTCCCCTCCCCCTCCCTCCTGCCTCCTCCCTCCCGCCTCCATCTTCCCTCCTCCCCTCCCCCTCCCTCCTTCCCCTCCCCCTCCCTCCTGCCTCCTCCCTCCCCCCTCCATCTTCCCTCCTCCCCCTCCCTCCTTCCCATCCCCCTCCCTCCTCTGCCCCCCTCCCTCCTGCCTCCTCCCTTCTCCCCCATTCCCATCCCTCCTCCCCTCCCCTCCCTTTTGCCTCCTCTCCCCTCCCCCTCCTTCCTCCCCCTTCCTCCTCCCCATCCCTCTCCCCCTCCCTTCTCCTCCATCCTGCCTCCTCCCTCCTCCCTCCCTCCTCCACCTCCCCCTCCCCTTTCCTCCCCCTCCCCCTCCCTCTTGCCTCCTCCCTCCTCCTACCTCCCCATCCCTCCTCCGCCTCCCTCTCCCTCCTGCCTCCTCTCCCCTCCCCCATCCCTCCTCCTCCTCCTTCCCCTCCCTCTTCCCCCTCCCTCTCCCCCTCCCTCCTCCCCCTCCCTCTTCCCCCTCCCTCTCCCCCCCTCCCCCTCCCTCACGCACAGCAGAGCAGCTTTAGGGCGAGGGCCAGCTTGGCTCCCTCAGGAACCTACACTCATTTGCAGGCCAAAGATCAGTTTCCAGAACAAGCCAACTGAGGCCCTAGCAACGGAGACTCTCTCTTCAGGCGGGTCAGCACACATGCTGGTGTTAGTTCACAGTCCCTGGGGGTGACAACCGGGTCACGCTGACCTGGCTAGGCTCCGGCTGGAGGACAGAGAGCTCACAGGGGACGCCAAGTTCAAAGCCGGCCTGTTGAAACCCAGCCATCTGACCCGTCCTCCAGACAGCGGGCCACTGCCAAGAGCGTCCCCCTCGGCCTCCTCCGGGAGTCTGCTACAGGGTGTGCGGCCAGCCTCCTCCCAAGCAGGCTGCTGCCTGGGGCATCGAGGACCGAGGAACAGAGGTGTGCCCGGTGGCCCAGCTTCCGGGCCTGTTACTGACCACCTCTGCCAGGACCGAAGGGTGAGCTGTGCCAGGTCTCCGCAGGACGCAGGCAGAGGCCCAAGGAGCGTGTGAGCTGGAAGGACAGAATGAGATTCTTCGCTGGAGGACTGCGTCCATCCCGAGCTGAGGGTTTTCTAACGCTGGCCCACACCAGTGCGAACAGAATAACGTTTCCGTCCCGCCTGAGTCATCTGGACCCAGCGTGAGTTTGGCAGCCAGGGCCTGGACTGACAGCTGACCTTTAGAGTTTTCCTGCATGGAGCGTGAAGGCCCAGACTTCCTCCTGCCAGGCAGCTGGCTCTGGGGCTCTCTCAGTTGTGCCCTCTACCTGGGCATCGCTGTGACAGCCAGAGTGTGCAGACGGCGGGAAGGGGAGGGGGCTTGCGGTAATCCACAAGGAGCCCGGGCATCTGGCCCAACACAGAACCCAGCAGAGAGACCATGGTTCCCTGGACCCTGTGGTCTGGGGGCAGGAGAGGAGGAAGCATTTCATCAATCGACCTTCATCGCCCTCTGGGCCCAGCACAGTGGTGCCCAGGGCTCAGAAGCATGGGCTCTGGGCTACCTTCCTGGCTACGGGGCTTACCTGTGCTGGTTACCTTGATACAAGTGACTTACCCTCTCTGAGACAGTTTCTTCAAGCATAAAATGAAAAGTAATAGCACCTGCTGGGTGTCACAGGAAGCCACCAACCAAGGAGAGGCAGCCCAGGAGACATGCAGGGCCGGGATGGCGTGTCTCTGGCCAAGTCTGATGGAAGGCCACTGTTTCACAGTAATGCCCAGGTATCCATCCCGGTCTCTGGGCCAGTGTGAGCCCCTGCTGCCTGCCACAGTGGCCTGGTGGCCACACTCCTGCAGATCACCTTCTCCTGGAGGGACCTCGGCAGAACAAACCCCAGAGCCCATCGCTCTCTCAGACCCAAGCAGGACAGCCAGCTTCCTGGTCCTGGGTTTCCACGGGGGACGTGCTGGTTGGGACCAGCAGTCCATCTCCTCCAGGGTCATCAGAACCACAGCTGTGACCACAGTGACCTGATAGGGCTGGACGGACATCACACAGGGGCAGCTGCAGATGTGGGGCTCAGGATGGTCATGTCCAAGGCCACGCTGCAGCCTGTTGGTGCTTCTGGGTCCTTGGGACCTGACCCTGGCCAGCCCAGCTGAGCCGGCCCTGCACTGGGCCCTGCAGGGCAAGCACTTGTCACATGGGTGTCTGGGCCCGAGCTCAGTCCTCGACCTGCTTCCTAAACAGAGACGGGCAGCGGTCTCCCCCAAGGTCAGAGATCCAGTGGGGGACAGCAGAGCGGCCTGACACTTCCAAGCCCTACGGCCAGCTCTGGGTGACCAGGCTTCACAGCCTGCCCTGTTCCTGAGTGCTGTGGATCGCTCTGGCAGCCCACTTAGGCCAGCTCTGGGCAGCAGCTCTGCCCACGAAGCCGTTTGGAGCTCTCTGAGGGTTTGATGGATGCCCTGCTCCTGTGGCCACCCCACTCCTTCCGTCTTGCTCCCCACTCTAGGAGTGCCGCAAGGTCCAGGCGGGCCAGTGAGTGTGGCAAGGGACCATCACAGGGCAGGGTGCTGAGGTGGGCAGGGCAGGGAGCAGGCAAGGCTGGGCATAGGCCAACCCCCTGGGGGCAGCCTGGACTCAGTCCTGCAGGGATCTCGGGAAAGAATGGGGTACGCTCAGCATGGCCAGACGCAGCATGTGTCCTTGCTCTGTCACCGGCTCAGGGCTGTCTGTAGAAGGACTGACATCTCCAGGTGCCACAGGCTGTGGCTGTCTGAGGATGGCCCTGGGAGAGGGTCACAGGTGCAGGTGCGGGCCGGAGAGCTGGGAAGAACCGGAGGGCTCAGGCACAGCAGGACTTGGAGAGGGACTACTTCACAGTGATTTATTCAGCCAGTGTTTCCTGAGCAGCTACTGCACACATGGCCCAGTTCCAGAGGACACAGGACAAGTGCAGGCCACCACACTCTGGTGGGGTAGGGATCTGAGCTCTCCATCTGTGAGCAGAGCTTCACATACACACTGGAGTGGGGGGTGGACAGTGGGGGCACCTCTCAGAGATGGTGGAGAAGCCCCGGGTCTCCCTCGAGTCTCAGCAGGGAGTGGCTGGATTCAGCAGGGCTTTCTTTTCTTGTCTTTTTGCAAGGAAGGGGACGCTCTGTTCATTTTTGAGAGTCACCGATGGCTCCTCTCACCTTTTTCCATTCAGTCTGGGTGAGGCCAAGGTCCAGCCTCCGTCCCCCACCCGCCCCTCCAGCTCTGAGCCGCCTCCTTCTCCTTCCTGTGCAGGAAGGTTCTGTTCCCAGGAGTAGTGACCGACAAGACGGGAACCAAGCCTGGTGACCGGCCACTCAGCCCTTAAACCTTGCCTGCTCTGGGCTGAGGTCAGTTAGCTGGAGGCCACCCTTTTCTGTTGCTGGGATTTGGGTGACAGTCTGGTAACCCTCTGTGGCCTGGGGTCTGGTAACTGCTCCAACCCATTGTCCCTCACTCCAGCCCTGCAACAGCCCTGCTCCTGATAAGGGTGGGAGACCTGGAGGTCAGTCCTGAGGAGGGCCCAGGCCTGTGATGTTCCTGCCTCCAGGCCACCCACGTGGGGACCGCGGGAGTCTGCCTCTGGATTCAGGCTTTACCACCCCCGTCGGCACAGCTACCTCATTGTGTCCCACTCTCTGTCCTAACATGGACCAAGGTGGCCGCAGCCCCCTGGAGCAGAACAGGGCTCAGGGAAAAGGGTCTATGCCACCTCCTGAGGGTAACTCTGGACTCTGCTGCAGGAAATCCAGAGTTCCAGGACTGACCGCAGGTCTGTATGGGGTGCAGGTTCCAAGTGGCGTGTCCTGTATCCTTGCTGACCCCTCCGCCTGTGAGGAGGGTCCAGCTTGGGCCTCATAACAACACATCCCGAGCAGAGACGTTGGGTGACACATGTAAACGGTGCACCTTCTGAGACTCTTGCAAACACACCTGCAGTAGCCCCTGTCTCGGGCCCCACACTCCTCTCCACCCCCAGGGTCCAGCCCCACTCCTTGGTCTCTCCCCATGGGCTCCTGTCCGCCTCTCTCTGTTAGCCTGACCATGTCTGGCTGCGGTCTTGTCCCTGCAGGACAGTGCCTCTGTGCCCCATGCTCTCTCACTGCAGGGGCTGTGCAGGGTGCTGCCTTGTCCTGGCCCTGCCCCGCACAGGGACCCTTCCTCGCCGACACCCTGTCTGCCCAGCCCCACCCCAAGGCTGGGTGCTATCTTGTTCTTCACCCTTCACTGCTCCATCCCAGGCTCTGCCCTGTACCAAGAACAGCGTGGCAACCATCTGCAGGGCATGCTGGCCCCACAGCTGGGCGGTCACCTCCCCGTCTCCGGAACCCCACCACACAGGTGCAGTATTTATGCTCATTTTCCAGGCAGGGGAACTGCGAATAGGAGTGGCCACTAATTTGGCCCTGGGCTCAGCTAATTTCAGGGGCAGGGTCTCAGCCGCTGGGCCAGGAGGCCTGTTTCTGAAGCTCTAGAGTAGAACAGCGTAAGTAGTGGAGATGGGGTGGGCGGGAGCTCAGGATGCAGACTTGGGCCACTGTCCTGCAGTTCCCATTCTGAAGGTCAAGGGTGGGGCCCATCAGTCTGCATCTTGGTGCACTGTGCAGGGGGTCAGTTACAAACACTGGCTCAGCCCGGATCCTGGGATGTATCGGATGTGGTGGGGCAGGAAGACCAGCTGTCCCCCAGCCTGGGAGCAGGGAGGGCAGGTATTACAAACACACCTGCAATAGCCCCTGTCTTGGGGCTATTGGGAGAAGTGGAGGGATGTTTCTCCTTCAGGAAGAGCAGCCAGAGGGGATCCCTGGGAACGCAGAGCGATACCAGGCAGATGCAGAGCAGAGGGCTCCGGGGCAGGATCCAAATGCCCGAATTCAAATCAGCCCTCCTCCGGGGGGTGGACCAGGCAGCCCGCACATGCTTCCTAAACTCCAGGGACTTTGGTTTTTCAAGCTGTGTCCTGGGGACAGTGACCCCCTGTTCTAAGTACCTGCCTGGCCCCCAGGAAGTGCATGGTGTCCACCAACCACAGATCTTACCTCTGGGGCTGGTGGGTCCAGAGGCCCTGGCTACAATCAAGATTAGAGAATTGAATCAGCAGGGCCGTGTCTGAAGGTTTTTGTAGATCAGCCAAAAAGTTTGCACTTTATGCAGGAAAAGCCCCTGGGAACTGGAAGAACTTTCAGGAAGCCAGGGGTCTGATGGAGAGAGCACAGGGGTCTCCAACCAGCCTCGAGCCCCAGGGACACTGTTAATGACTGAAGTCGTGGGGGGGGGGGTTTCAGCCATGGTGTGGGCATGTCCCCAGAATGTAGGGGATGGACACCGGGTTGCACCAACATCCCCCACTGCCCAGGATGTCCAGAGCTGGGTTCATGTACTGCAAAGAAAAGGCATTGACCACTTCCCATCTCCTGAGTGAGGCCAGGTTTCCCATATGTCTAAAGATGGACTGGGAAGGATGGGGGATTTGTCTTTCCACGCTGGACCCCCGGGACTCTTATTTTCCTGTTGACATTGGCCCTGGGGCTTGGATCCTTTAGCACCAGCTGTGTGGTCCTGAGGCCGGGCCTCTGAGCTCTTCTTTACAGGTCACCCTGGCCAGCAGGGAGCTTGCGAAGACAGGCCCCAGGGTCCGCCAGGTGCTAGCACTGCCCTGTGTCAGCTCTGGACTGAAGCCACTGCCTTTGGCTCTCTAGGCCCCTTTTCTCCCTCTGTAGTGTGTCCTGCCTCCATGGTAGTGTGGATGTGAGGATCTGAAGTCCTCTCCACGTGGCCTGGCCCCATGGGACCTGAGGCTAGAGAAACACCTGAGCGTGTGTGTCATCCACCAGGGGTAGCTGCGGATGGGCGTCTCCAGAGCCTGTGACAATCCCATCTCTCAGAGGGAAGGCGCGGTCCCTGGAACACTCGCCTGAGCACGTGGGGGACGGGGCGCCTCTGTGCAGGGTCTGGGGCTGACCGCAGACCACCCGGTCCACCTCGACGCTTCATTAATCACTGGACTGAACTGGCCCTGGGACACAGAAACCAGAAGAGTCCCTCAGAGAGGCAGCATGGCTGGGGGCTGGAGCGCCCAGTCCTGCCCGGACACGAGCCGGCCACGGGGACGCAGGCCAAGTGCGTGCCTCTCTGCCTTGGGTCTAGGGACATGCAGATAGCAACAGGTAGCTCAAAGGGCCGCACTGACTCTCATCAAGGTATGTAATACCTGGAACAGCACCGACGTGGGTGCCCGGCACAGGGCGGATGCTGGGGTCGGGGCCTGGCCTCACTTCCCACACTTGAAGTAGCAGGCACAACCGCCACCAGCCTCTGTCAAACAGGACGGGCTCAGACGGTCAGCACTGGCCTCACGGGAGCTCCTTGGATATAAACCCTCAGGCCTCACCCCGGCCTGCCCGAGTCAGAACCCTGTATGGACTGGCCACGTGCCCTCGGTTGGAAAAGTCGACCTCTGCAGGCCGTGGACTTTTATATCTGCCAAAGGGGGTTCTACTATTGCCCACTGGCTCCTTTGCCCTCAGGCGGGCAGGAGGGCTGAGCTTCTGACCATTTCTGGACTGCACCAAGCATTTTTGCTCTTTGCTGCCCCAGGGCTATTGTATATGCTGTTGTGTCTGCTTGGAATGCTGTCCCTTAGTGCCCAGGATGACCCTGCCATGCAAGGTCATCAGAGAGGCCAGCCCTGTCACATGTAGCTCCTGTACTCTGTGTCCCTGTGCATTATTATTTATTTCTGGGTGCCAGTCACAGGCTACAATCACCTTCTTTTTATTTGACTTCACATCTGTCTTTAGCTCGTGTCACATAAGCTCCCAGAGGGCAGAAGCAGGGTCTCTGTGTGGGGCTCGGGCAGTGTGGGTGCTCTGTAAGTCCAGGAGGAGTGAAGTGGCACATCCGGGAAGTCACATGTTATAGGACACTTGCCACCGCGCTGGGCAGGGTCGAAGTCCCTCTAACACAAACGGCATTATGAAATCATTGTCGTAAAACGGGCCCCTGCAGAGCCCTGGGCATGGTTTGACCTGCACCTTGGCCTCCGCCAATGTGGGTGGCCCGCGGGTCCCATCCCAGAGCAGGGCCTGGCCAGGGAGCTGCCTCCTTATAATATGGGAATCGCCGGCGTGTGCTCCCGCCCAGCCCCAAGCCATCAAACCTCCCAAACGGTTTTCTCCGTTTTCCTGCCGCGCAGCCGACATTTGTTAACTTTTCAAACCGTAAACGCCACCTGCACAGCGCCTTTAATATTTAATGTAACTATAAATTGTTTTGAAAATAAAGGCAGCCATGTGGAAACGCAGCAAATCCAGCCGTCTGTGCTGCGGGGGACCAAGGGCCTCGTGGCCCCGCCAGGAGACCAGCCCGGCTCTCGGGTCCCTGACGCCGGCCTTTGCTGGGCCCAGGGGCGACCCTGCCCCAGCTGTGTGAGTTCTGAGCTCAAGACAGGGCTCGGTTCTGGAAGGAGGCCGCAGAGGGTCTCTGGGGTCCTCTTCTATGAGGACCATCTTGCAGGGAGCATGGGTTCCTGCCAACGTTGGCCATGGCCGTGGTGGGGCAGGGTGCCGGCGTCACCTCTTGGCCAAGCCAGCTCTCCATGTCCACCCGCTTCACAGTGTGTGCTCTAGCCTAGGGCCAGGGCTGCTGGGGCTACTGGGGGCTGCTGGGGCTACTGGGGGCTGCTGGGGGCTGCTGGTGGCTGCTAGTGGCTGCTGGTGGCTGCTGGGGGCTGTAGATGGCTGCTCACCGCATACACTCATTTCTCTTCCCAACTGCCTTTGCATCCCACGTCACACCTGGCATGGGACCCAGGGAAGTTACTGGACTTTGTGCCCTCACCAACCCATAGGTCACCCTGGGATGGCGGGCTACAGTGGGGAGACCAGTAACGTGGGCAGAACGGAGCCGGCCAGAGGGGCAGGATACCAACACTTGCGTGTTTCTGCTGCTGCTCCTCTGGCCAGCGGGATCCTGCCACTGGCTCCCCATTTTCTGTCCCTCTAATGCACCCCCTGACCCCCCCATGGTGTGCTTTCCAGGATGAACCCACCTCTGGGCTTTGCAGGAGCTGTCCTCTGTTCAGAGCACGGTTCTCCCCTCAGTCCCTGGTCCTGTGTCTCAGCTGTCAGCTCAATTGGCTGGAAAGGCCAGTCTGGCCTCCTGGTGGCCCAGCTGCTGACGAACGCTCTGGGCTGGGAGGAGGGGGATTCTCTGACTAGCCCAGGCCAGGTCCTCTGCGGCTTGCAGCCACAGCCCGAGGACCAGGGTCTGTGGCCCCATGGTGAGCCACAGCTGGTGGACCGGGAGTGTGCCAGGCCCTGGGGACGGGGGCTGCGGTTCCTGCCACATTGTGGTCCATCACAGGGATGTGTGTCCTGGGACAGTCACCCCAGAAGCCATGTGAGGACCAGTCAGGGTGATGAATGGCCAGCAAGGAGCTCGTGTGTTGGTCTAGGCTGGACGGAGGGAGGCTGATGGTGGTTTGGGAGCACTTCAAGGTGGGGGAGGAGGGAGGATAGGAATGAATGAAGCAGCAGTGAACCCAGTCCGAGGCTCCACTGGGCACCTGGAAGAGCGAATGACACCACCGTGTCTTGCCAGTGCCCTCACGCCATGTCACCTCAAGCACTTTGGTGACCATGTTGGCATTGGAGACAACGGTGTCCAGCCCAGGGAGGGAGGCCACTTTAGGGGCTAAAGGGGAGCCCATGGTCTCTCCACTCAGCAGTTAAGTGGACACTCATGGACGTGGTGCTAGCACTAATTCTCTAATTAGCAACGGGGATCAACATCATCCTTGCCATCGGTGGGTCCTTCGGCCAAAGTCAGAGCTGATGCTTCTGCTGGCTCTTCTGCCCCTTGTCTCTGAGCTTGGCAGGGGCTCTGGTGTGAAGCCTCTTAGCTTCTGTCTCTTGCCTCTCCCAGGGACCCTGTCCTGTGGATGGGAAGGGTGGTCCCCTACAGAGCACCCTCATGGTGACACAGAATGGTCCCAGGGGCCTGAGAGCCCTGTGGATCCCTGTGCAGGAAGATGCCCCCTGCCCTGCTGGCCCCAAGGCATTAGGCATGTCCAGGAAAGACCTCTTGGTTTTCCTGCCCAGAGGCCGTCTTTCCCTCTCAGTACATGGCTGGCCGACACTCAGGACAGGAGCCCGGCCCGCGAATCCGTCCTTTCCTTTCCCCCACATCCAATCTGCCCGTCAGTCCTGTTGACTGAAGCTCCAAAAGTGTCTCCGTATTCAAACTGCACCTATTGCCCCCGCTTCCTCGGTGCAGGGGCAGCCAGCCTTCCCTGTGAGGGCCAGATGGTAAGTACTGGTGGCCACACAGTCCCTGTCGCAATGAACCAACTGGGCCTCAGGGCAAAGGAAGCCTCAGAGGACACGGAAACATGGGCACCTCGGGGTTCCAGCAGAGCTGCATTGACATAAGCAGTGGCCACCCTACCTCTTACTGTCCACGCGGCTGCCCAGGGGCTCTTTAAAAGGTAATCAGAGCATGTTGTTCCTTGGCTTAGCATGGCTGCAGAACCCTGTGTCCATCAGCCTTAAATGAGACCTGCTGCACCCCTGACCCTGGGCCCCAACTCACCTAGCCTGGCCCTGCCTCACTTGGCCTGGCCCCGCCCCTTCCTGACCTGGCCCCGCCCACCGGGCCTGGCCCCGCCCCTCCTTGCCGCAGGGCTCCCTGTTCACCGGCCTCCTTTCTGTTCTTCAGACACCCCAATCTCGTTCTCTCCACAGGAGCCCTGGGATGTCCTTCCCTCAGTGTCCCTGCATCTGCGTCCTTTTCTTGACTCGGCTCTGGACTCCCCAAAGACAACCCCACGGCTGCTGTGTGGTGCTGGCCGTGGCTTCTCCAAACCCCGAGTGAAACTGTGGTTGTCTCCACATGCGGGGTGTGGGGCCCGTGAGCGCCGGGACCTCGTCCGTTTGCAGTGACAGCTGTGTGGGGCGTGTCCTGTGTCCTCTGATGCCAGCTCACAGGAGGAAGAGCGCTCCACCCTGCACTCCCGTGTGCAGGACATCTGTCCACCTTGGGTCTCCTGGCCTTGACCCAGGTGTCCTAGGCTGGCCAGGCAACTGCATTGCCCCTGTGAAGCGGGGACATGGGGAAAACTGCTTCCCACAGCCAGACTTTGCAGGGACAGCAGCTTCGGTGCCCTGGAAGGTGCGGGAGGCTGGGCTTTTGGAAGGTTCTGGAAGCGCGCCTTTGCCCAGGCGCTGAGCTCTGGGTGGATCTGTGTTCCTGGAGAGCTTTCTCTGGGGCTGGCTCACTCCTCCATCTTCACCCTCTCCCTGTGCGTTAGAACCCTGGAGGGGACGGCTAGCTGGCCGCACACGCCATTTCCTCTCTTCCCTTGTCACGGAACCCTGATTTTATTTGAGGTGCAATGAACCTAGCAGAAGATGCCATTTGCCAGCCTCGGCCACCACACTCAGGCCAGCGATACCAACAGCTGCATTGGAGGACCTTCTGTGACGTTGCGAGGACTCTCCTCTGTCACCATTGTCCTCGTGCTGGGCGGCTGGGGTGGCAGACCTTGCTTCTCACCGTTCTAGGGACAGACACCCATGGTCAGGGCAATGGCACGGGCAGGTTTGGGGGACAGCCTTTTCCAGGTGTGCACCTGGTGCACCCTCACCTTGCAGAGAGCATGCTCCTCATTTACCCTCTCTGTGCCTGAGATGCCCTTGGGGCTGTGCCACCTGGACCCAGGGAGGGGAGGACCTAAGGGGACACACAAAGAAGCATCAGCACGGTGCCGGCCCCACGTAGCTGCGGTGCCTGTCAGCTGTCACCAGAGCCGGCTCGCTGCTCTCCCGCACCGGCACCCCGGCAGGGGAGGAACTTCCCCTCCACGTCCACAATGAGGCTGCTTTTATGAATTGTGCGGAATGAGCCGACACGTGTCCGGGAATAAAGGTAATCCATCCCTGGGGAGATAGCATCGCCCAGGTTCAAGGGTTAATGGGCTCAGAGGACTCATAACAAATGGTGCCCGGGACAAATTGGATGGAACTGAGTGGCTATTGTCTCTCCGAGGCTCTTCAGCTGTGTCCCATTTATTAGCAGGGCTGCGGAGAGACAAATTAAAAGGCCAGCCCCGAAAAGAGAACAGGAGCCCAGCGCGCGGGACACAGCGCCCGGAAAGTTTGAGCCGGTGACGGCGGGGCCCCGCTTCTTCACCTGCCACTGCCCCACACCCAGCTCCCCGAGGGGGCTGGACAGCAGCCAGTCCCGGCTGCTGAGAGCCCAGCTGCAGAAAAGCTGGGAGCCATAGCGGGCGGCCCCTCTCCATGGGAAAAAGCACGGTGGGAGGAGAAGGGAGAACCGCCTTCCCTCTGGGCTGATCTGGAGGTGCGGGGCCAGGAGCCCTATTGCAAATGATGGGTCCTGCCCAGCAGCCTTGGGGGGGGGCGGCTGTTCACTCAAGGGCAGGCCCAGAAAGCAGCAGTGCAGTCCCCGTCCTGGGCACGGTCTCTGCCCATCACTGCCTGGGCACTACTTCAGCCCATTCTCTAAGGAAGTCCAGGAGTGGCAAGAGCTTCCCAGTGGGGCTGGAGCCTGGGAGAGAAGACAGGAGTTGGTGCAGACGGTGGACACTGGTCAGGTGGAGCACCGGCCTTGTGGGCAGTGGGCTTCTGTGGGGCTGTCCAAAGGGATTCTGGAATTTTTTCTTTTTTTTTTTTTTTTTTATCCCTCAGTGCTAATTTTCTAGACCTCCAGGATCGGACTCTGAGGTGAGTGTGGGCTTCTTGCATTTAATAGTGCTTCCTAGGAGATTCCTGGGCACGATGAAGGAGCGCTCCTCAAACTCTAGCATGTGTGCTACAGAACCCCTCGGTGAGCTGGCCCCCAGTCCTGTAGGTCCAGGATGATGCCAGCAGGTTTGCATTTATTCTAAGAAATTCCCTCGATGCTGCCGGTCCAGGGACCACACTTTGAGTAGCACCCTAGATTCCTTCGGGCTGACCAAAGTCCCACTGTCAACAAGCATGCATGGAGCCCCAAGGGCGTGCCAGAGCTCATCTGAGTCTGGGAGCCAAACCTTCCATCCTAGGCTCCCCCGAGGAACCTGAAGATGTCTGAGTTCGTAACGGTTCCAAGAGGTGTTTGTATGAGGTCTCTCTTTGAAGAGTGCAAGGGCTGAGACTGAGCAAGATTTAAAGAGCAGTCCCGGGCCTGGCAAGAATGTTCAGCTAATCAACTTGAACTCTCTGGGGTGGGACCGAGGCATGATCAGGGGTTTTAAACCTCCCCCGGTGAGTCCAATGTGCAGTCATGGTGAAATCCTCATAGAAGCTATTCACCCTGGCTGTCACTGCGGTCACCAGGGAGTGGACAAAAGCCTGGCATGGGTTCCACACCTCCCTTGGGATCCCCACTGCACGGGGCTTGTGGTGGAGCCAGGACACTGGTGGCATTAAAACAGAAGTTCTCCCGCGGTTCCTGGCGCAACCTGGGCACGGGGTGTAGACCTGAGAGCCTCAGCCTCAGGGCCTTGGAGCGGTAAATGTTGGGAAGGACAAAGGGGCAGGCTGGAGCCAGGAACCGGGGCCCGTTTATTCTGATCACCACAGTAGATGACAGCAGCGCCCAGCTGTTTTATGAAGTGTAATCCAAACAAATTTCTTGCACCGGAAACAATCACACGCTCCAATCATCTTCCAGACTAGCCTGGGCAGCGAGGGAGGAGAGAAATGCTGTGCAGGCCGCCGCAGGCCAACAGAGCTGCCCGGCCAGACCTGAAGCCTGGTTCACCTGGGTTCCCACAGCTCTGCAGGGTCCAGGGGTGGAGGTCTGCTAGAATTACCTCCACGCCTGGATGATTCTGTTTTAAATCTCAGATCTTGAAAATCGCGGGTTGTTGCTTTATTGGCTTTTTAAACTTGAGGGCCAGACCCCGGAACCTGCATTCTAAACAGATGTTCTGGATGCTTCTTGGGCATGATGATCTGGGAACCACAGCTCGGTTCTCGGTGCCAGAGCAAAGGAGGGGCCGGAGAACAATAGGGAGGGTTCTTTGCTACGTTTGCTCTTTGTTAGGCCCAGGATTTCTCAGAAAAAAAAACATTCCTAACGATAAGAGCTTGGACCATTCACCAAAATGTACATCTGGGTCCAATAAACCAGGCCGGTTTCACCCACGTGAGGCGGGGTTCACGCTCGGCGGTCTCCGGGTGGATGCATTCTTGAGGCCTGTCTGATAGACATGAGTTAGATTGCTGGCAAAGAGACGCATCTCTCCCCTCTCTGGAGAATTCTAAGACTCCTGCTGAAGATGGAAGCCGCCTGCCCCATGCACAACAATGGCGGATGTTGGATGGTCCACCTTTGGCCGGTGGTCCTGGCCTGTCACGTCTGCCCACAACAAATGTTCTCATGTAATTTACTCAGCCTGGGGTCCCTGGCTGAGGATCTCCATCTGGGAGCAGGTGCACACGTAAGCGCGATTTGGAACCCACTAGGACCTTGGGACCTCGGCACCCACAAGTTCACTCTGCAGTTCGGCGGCCGGTGAAGGCTCCAAAAGTTCTCAGGAGATGGGGAGTTTCCCTCTCTGGGCCTTCGGTGGGCAGTGAGTCTGTCCACGAGGGAGAGGCAGGGGCGGCCACCAGTGCGCTAGCTTTGCGGGACCCGGGACAGGATGACACGCTTCTGGGCAGACAGGGCCTTGGGGTCAGGAGAGCCGTGGGGTCTACAGACGTCTCCGGCTCCTTGTGACAGGGGCAGGGCACAGCTGCTGGGGACTCTGGAAGGCATGGGAGTCAGGAGGAGGCCATTTCCAGTGATCCAAGTCCAGGCCGTAGGTTGCGGGCTCAGTGCTCCCAGTACCCACGGCCCACGGCATGCTGGGAGAAGGATGACCACCTGGGTGGGTGTTCTTGGGTACTGCTGCTGAGCCCACCTGGTGCCTCGGGCTCACACTCTCAAAGCGCCCGCTGCTGTGGTCACCACCTGCTGCATGGGGAGGTGACCAGCATCCACAGGCCCCACAGTTGGACAGAGGCAGACCAGGATTTGAACTGGCAAATACTCTGTCCTTGACCCGACTTCAGTCAGGCTCCTCTGAGCCCTCCTCTGACTAGGCCCATGGTGTCCAGCCCACGTCCTGCACAGTGAACTTGGTGAGCCGCCCATCCTGGACCTTGATAGCTGGGGGGTTCTTCCCTACCCCCCCCCCCGGGGATATATAGCAAGTGCTGGGCCCACCTGTAGCAAGCGTCCCAAAATATTTTAGCACCCACTCCCCTCCCCAGGGAAGTTCCTCTGGACAGTTCTCCATCACTGACCCCTCTTTCTCCTGATTGACCATGGAGTCCCACCTCTCCTTCCCTGCAGGACCCCTATCGCAGTCGTCTAGAATAAAAGGTTCCTCCGCCTACGTAGTGTCAGTGTGAATTTTTTCTTTTTTTTAACAGAACACAGGCAGCTGCTCCCTCAATCCTGCCCACCCTACGTCCCTCCAGACCAGGACAACTATAATGCAAGCCACACCCAGCCGTTAAAATGTTCTAATAGCCACATTAAAAAAAGAAAAGCATTGAAATCATTTTAAACAATGTTTTCACCTCACATATCTGAAATATCATTTCCGTGGAATTAGAAAGGCATTAGCGACATGTCTGACCGTCCCTTTTCCCTACCCTGCTTTCAAAATCCATCTCACTGGGGGGGAGCGTGGCTCAGGGCCTGGCGGGTGTGCCTGGCTTCTGGGCTGCGAGATGCCAGCTGATCCTGGAAGTCTGGGCCCACAGCTGGGAATGGTGACAAGGATAGAGGACTGGGGGGGCGGGAAGGATGGGACAGTGAGCAGCAGGGCCACCCGGAGACGGCTTGTCTTGGCCAGCGGGAGGGCTTGACCCATCCAACGAGGCTTTTTAGCTGTAGTGGACACCAGCTGGGACCTTGTCCGAATGCAGATTCTGATCCATTGGATCTGGGAGGAGGCCCAAGACTCTGCATTTCTACAAAGGTCCCAGTGTGGTGACCTGCCCTGGTGACTAGAAATGAGGCCTGGGGACACGATTCCCGCCTTGAATGACAAGTGGAACAGGAGGCAGCTTCGCCAAGCATTGGTGGAGTCCCTGCTCATCTGTGGCGATAATCATCGCAGCTCGCTACTATTGAGCACCTACTGTGTGCCAGGTGCTGTGTTCGGTGCTCGACACCAGAGCTTAGCAAGGCATGACTGACAGGCCAAATCCAGACACTCCTGTGTTTATAAGTTGGACTGGAACCAGCCACATCCGTTTGTTCCACCTTGTCACATCAGCCTTCACTGGGACGGTGGCGAGGTACGGTAACTGCAGCAGAGACTGTTCCGGAAGCCTAAACTATTCACCGTCTGGACTTTTCCATAAATGCTCTGCAGACTCCTCTAATCCTCTTCGAAGCCCTGCGAGGCACAGCCATTGTCTCCTTTCACAGATGAGCAGCGAGAGGCTTGGAGGCCTCGACGCGAGGCTGGCTCAGGGCCTCCAAGCTAGTGGACGAGGGCAGAGCTGGTGTTTGTCCCCCTGCCGGCTGAGGCTAACGAGGGCCACCGGCTCCCTCCACGGGCTAGCCTCACACAGGCGGCGGGAAGCTCAAACACTGAGAGTGAACTGTGAAAGCCAGGGTGGGGACAAGGCCTGGGTGTGTGTAAGAGGCACGTGACCTGAGTCCCTAGAGTGGCCTCCCTGTGCCAGCTCAGCCTGGGCATTTCCGCTGCAGCAGTTGCTCTGGGGTCCTGGTCCAGCTCCCCTTGCCCACCTCTGAGCCCCCTGCAGAAGTGACGGCCTCCCTGTGACACCTTGTGGTCACTACCTGGTGGGACAGATCGGAGGCAAGTTCTGCACTGTCCCTGTGAGCTACAGCCTCGGGCATCCAAAGGGCAGCGTGATGCTCACTGGCCTCTCATCCCCGACCTGGGCACTCTAATCCCACCTGGCTCTGCCTGCAGGAAACGCAGGCCCAGACACAGTCAGTTAGGCAGGTGCCACAGCAGCCAGGATGGAGCCAGCAGGGCCCACCTTCTGCAGGGGAGGAGGCGGGGCCAGCTGGAGCGCAACTGGACTTGGTCAGCGGGGATCGCAGCCTCCTCTGGCCGACGAGCTGGTTGACAGTCACGTGCCAGTTTTTAGGACAGTAACGACTGGATCGTCCTCCTCCTCATCACTGAATGTGTACTGTGAGCAGGTGGAGAGTCCATGGTCCGGTTGTCCTCTCGTGTTAGACTTGGGGTCTGGCCCAGGGAGGGCGAGCAAGAGCTGGAGATGGCCACACAGTGTGTCTCTTTGGGGGGCCCTGGCGTGGCGTGGCCGACTGGGGGCCCCCGCCCACTGGGTAGGATAAACATCTTCTCAGTGAGGGCTCCCACGGCCTGTTGCCATGGTTACTTCTGGGGACCGTCTGGATAATGGAGGACGGCGACGACGTGACAGCAGCCCCGGACTTTTGACATTTGTTCCTGTCCCCGCCCCAGTTCCTGGTACAAGGGGCTGGGCCTGGTTGCCATGGGAACAAAGGGGCGCAGCTCCTGCATGAGCTGGTCTCTGGAAATCCAGGGACTCGGCCCCGGTGCCTGGAGGTGCCCACGCCCTCCTGCTCCATGATCTGCACTTGGAAGTGAGCAAGAGGCCGCGGGCCCGGTGCAGGTGCATGCTCCCGCTGGCCCTCGATGGTGACTCCCAGCCCCAGCCCTGCCTGTGTCCCCCCCTCCCTCGGCTCCAAAAGCAACTCACAGTCTTGCAAAGAGGGCCTCCCTTGCTCGGGGGTCACTGAGGTCAAGAGAGGCCTAGAGCGTCCTGGATGCACTCCCTGAGGCTCTGAGAGTCTGGGTGACGTGGGACAAGGGCCAAACGTTAAGGACAACAGCAGAAGATTTCAGTACTCCATCATCGATGCTGATGGACCCCCCTGGATCTGAGTCTTGCTCTCTCCTGGCCACCAAGGCACACGGACTTCCGAGCCTCTTCCCCCCCGGTCTGCAGGGCGAGGGTAACAGCGAGCCCACCCGGGCTGCCACAGCTTCGAAAGCATGGAGACGTGCTTCCTCCCTGGGCCCTGCTGGTCCCCTGCCCCGTCTCAGGCTTCCAGGCTGCTGACCTGTCTGTCCTCCCTTGGTCCAGTCCCAGCCCTTCGCGGGGAGCCAAGCGCACATTTCCCGCGGAAGCAGGCGAGGTGATAAGGCCCATTCGTTTCCTCTCCTGACGTGCTGTGGCTGTCACCAGGCTCTGATAAGACAGTCCCAGCCGGGTGGGCCCCACAGCTGCAGAGAGTGATTAAGAGCCTGGAGTTGACAGGGACGCAGTGTGTCGTGGGGCTGTGATGGTGGCAGCCTTCATCAGTGTGAGGCACGGGACGAGGGCCAGGGAGCTGGAGCTGGGAGGAGGGCAAGGCTGTGACGTCTTTCCCTGGACCATGTGGACTCCTCTCCCTCCTCTGTCTGGCTCTCAAAATCCACCCCCCGCCCAGAGAGAAGGGACCAGGGTCCCTCCAGAGTCCACCAAGGGCTGGGCGTCCTGAGGTCTCCAAGCACGCCCCCGTAGCCATGTGCCCGGGTGGCCTGCACCAGCCTGCAAGAGCCACTGTGAATTTTTGCAGGCATTTTGTGAGCTGGTTGCTAAACACTAACATTAAATATTAATTCACAGAAACTCGTGGTCCGATCGGTGCTGTAAAGAGAGAGGTAAGGGAGATAGACATCATCGGGAGTCGTGGTGTCGGGCTGAGCACCCGCACGGGTCCCCGACAGGCCAGACGCGAAGAACAGTGCAGCCACCCCTGCTAAGGTGGCAGGTCCCCTGACTCGACCAGGAAAGCCAGCCGTGACGGCTGACTCTGTTCAGTTTGGAAAGGCCGTTGTTGGGAAGCCCCGGGGGCTGTTGAGGCACCCGGCCGTGGAGGTGTGGTACGAGGGGTGGGTCCTCGGCTCTCCCACTCTGGGTACCCAGGGTGCAAGCCAGGAGGAGGCCGTGTGCGGGGGAGGCCCCAGGAGGACTGGGGCCCAGGCTGCCTTTCTTTCTTCTGTTTGCTTTCCCTTGGGTGTGGGGGACCCAACCCAGGCCTGGTGCTCACTAAGCATGCGCCACCACCAACCTGCACCCGGCGCCCCCTGGGTTTTCTGAGAACTTCGGGGCAGGGTGTAACTGAGGTCAGGAGAAATCCCCTCCTGCGCCCCTCCTCCCACCATTCAGGTGCTGGGGGGCAGGGGTTTGTCCCCAAGTGGGATCTGTCGGCCTTCCAGAAATAATAGTCCCACAGTCAGACAGCCAGCGGTGGCTGGGTAGCCTGTCCTTTTCCAAGGTCCTAATGATCCCATAAAAGGCTCTGAAAAGGGCCTGCGGGCAGGAAACGTCCTCAACTCCCCGTGTGGTCGAGAAACACCTAAGATGGCTGTGGAGGGCAGGGCTCCATGGCCCCGCAGACCCCTTCTGCCCACTTCTGTCCCACCCGAGCCCTCCTCCAGCTCTCTCGACCCTCCCGCAGGGGGTGGGGACATGGCTCAGTGGTAGAGCACTTGCCTAGCATGCCCAAAGCTGGAGAGTTGATACCAGGAGCCAAAACACAACCCAAATCCTAAAACCAAAAACATCCACCTTCCCAGCTAATGTACGACCCTTGACCGATGACAGCTCTTCCCCACGGGGTCCCTCTCACAGGGTTCCCCGGGTCAGGGTCAGCCTCTGGGAAACCAGGTCTACAATACCAGCTGTCTCCAACCCTCGGAACGTTCTAGAAACCTACTTTAATGTCTTTAGGAGCTGGGGCTCTTCGGGATACACTTTCAAACACTCTGTCCTGGAGAAGAGCCCCCACAGATGGAGACCCTTGGTGGAGGGAGGGGAAAGCCCCTTTCCCCCTTGGGGTCTGGCAGGCCCTAGAAGGTGGGGTGCATGAGTGGGGGTCCCCCTGGTGTGGCTCAGGTGACCGGATCTTGTAGGAAAGCATCGTCCACCTCGACCACACCGCAGAGCAGTCTGGAGCCTGGTCGCCATGAACTACTCATCCTCACTGTCCCGACCCTGTTCTTCTTGGGACGGGATTTGCCTGGGACAGAAGGTCTCAGACTCAGGACGGATCATGTCAGGGAGTGAATCAGACCTGGGACAGGCATCGGGAGTGATGGGGACAAGAACAGGAGCATGTGCCCCATCTCAGGTGGCAGCCACCAGCAACTCCAAGCCAAGTGTTACGGGCAGGAAGGGGACCCAGGTGCCGGCCACACACTGTGCGGCCATCTCTGGCTCGTGTGCCCAGCTTCCTTGTGCCAGACCCCAAGTCTAACACGTGGGGACAATGAACCCTGGGCTCCTCACCTGTTCACAGCAAGCCTTCAGTGATGACAAGGAGGAGGAGGATCCGGTCATTACTGTCCTAAAAACCGGCCGTGGGACCCGTCAATCATCTCGTCAGCCGGATGAGGCTGCGATCCCTGCTAACCGAGTCCAGATTTTGTTGGAAGTCCCTCGACTCTCTCATGTTGGCAAAGAGTCAAAAAGTTTCTACACTCTGTGACCGAGGGGTGCAGACCTGTGTGTGACAGGAGATGCTGGCCAGCGTGGTCTTGAGGGCGGGAAAGTCCAAGGTGACGGGCGGGGGCTGGGGGCTGGGCTCTGCGGCTGACCCTCTCTGGTGATGCTGTGACCTCCCTGGCATGTGCCGCCCCTCGGCCTCTTCTCCCGGCCACCTCCTTCTCGTGCTCTGGACCTCATCTCCCTTCTGGCCCGTCAGACAGGGGAGCTGTCCTGCCGTCTCGGCAGCTCTGTGCATGGACGCTGACTGCGGCTGTCACGCCTAAAGCATGTGCCTCTGGCCTGGCACAGCCCAAGTCTGTGGCTCCCCTGGCCGGAGCCCAGCCCCAGGGACGGGTGCCACCCACGGGGCCAGGAGCTCCTCTGCCCAAGTTCTGGGAGCTGCAGAAGAATGGGCACTGCCGCCTCCCTGCCCGGCCTTGGGCAGAGCCTTTGGCAGAATCCCCTCTGCCACAGGGATGCTCTCTGCTCTGTCGCTGGGGGCAGATGACAAGTCTGTGTTCCGGGAGTGGTGTCCTGTCAGAGCGCCACAGAGAAGGCCATCCTCCCTTTGCCTTGCCAGGGGCTCTTTGGGCCATTGCTGTCCAGCTGCAGCCCAGTTGCTCCTGGGCATGGAGACGGGACGGGAGATGGAGGGGAGGCAGGTGCCTGCCAGGCGGTGGGATGCTCTCCCTGGAGGGACCTTGGCAGCAGGAAGCCACAAAGCATGGGTGGGGGCAGGGCAGGGCCTGGGCTGGTGGGAGAAGAGGAGCCCACGCTGAGCTGAGCAGGTGGCCTGGGCGGGGACATGCCCCCTGGGGTTTCCAGAGGGCCACAGAGCGGGGACAAGCCACCAGACTCTTGGTAGTGGATGTGAGCCGCTCGCCCTGCACCTCGCTGGGTGAGTCAGGGCTGCAATCAGCGACACGGCAGACCCACCCCGGGTCCCCCGCCCCTGTGTCTGCTGGGCGTTGGCGGGGACCCTCGCTGGAGCCGTGGCGTCTTCCCACACCTGGCTGCCTCCCAGCACGGTGGCTGGTCCCCGGGGCCAGTGTCCCCAGAGACAGAGCCAGGTGGTGTTTGGATCACGTTCCCCAGAGCAGTTCTGGAGTCACCCAGCGTAACTGCTGCCACGTTCTGTTCCCTGGAAATGAATCACGAAGGCTGGCTGTCACCCAAGGGGAGGGGACGGAAGAACTGTGGGCGGGCTCTGAGCCTCCACAAACAGCCAGGCCTCGGAGGAGCCGGGGACGTGCACACAGAGAGCCCGGAATCAACGACGGGCAAGGGGCCTGCCACCAGCCCTGGGCGGCAGAGGAGGAGCCTGTGTTCCGAGTCCCTCTGCATCCCCCAGGGTCGGGGATACTGCCTTCTGCTCCCAGGCCCTCCCGGGGGAAGGGGACCCACGTCTTTAAGTCGATATGAGACTGAAGCTTTCAAGTGAGCCTTAAAAGAGCCAGGGAGACTCTTAACCCCCCCGGAAGGGATGGAGAGCTTCGGAATGAGATCAAAGACCTGTTCAGGAAGACATGGCCCTTGGGGAAGCCAGCAGGAGTGATGGGGTGTCCCCAGAGGGCTCTTGAGAGCAGCTATTGCAAATATAAAGACGACTCCAATTTGTCCCTCAATATAGACGGGTCGAGGCTCCTCCCAGGCCGTGGTCGGGGTCGGACGCCTGTTCTGTTGGCTTCTCAAGCCCTACAACGAGAAGCATGGGGCCAACTCATCCCCAGGGGCCGCCGTTGCAGGACCAACACCCCCGAGCCTCTTGCTAACAGGGCTGGGTGCTGACAGTCCCCTTCAGCAGGTCTCTCAGAATCTGTTTATTTAATTAAACATCTTTCAGTACAGAGATCACCGTCGCGTCCGGAGAAATTAGCCCTCTTCTCTGATTTCACGGAAGTAGAAGCAGTTACCTATGCCCTCCCCCTCCCCATCTCTGTCCCCTACCCACCCCCGGGTGATTTGACCAGAGCCTTTGGTGGACCAGATATCTGTCCACACATGCAGTTTGTGCCTTCTGTCCTTAAAGCCTCGGTGCTCAAAGCGCGAACCCTCGTCTGACCTGGGAGCTGATTCCCCAGGCTGAATCTCGGGCCAGACCCTCTGCAGCAGACGCAGCATCTCAGCCGGATCCGCGGAGGACGGAGAGGGCGTTTCAGGATCCCAGGTCCTTTGCTCTATTTTAAGATCTCTTGCATAGGCGGCGGTGCCTCGTGGCGAGCTCTCCTGGCTCCTGACCCCTGAGTTCCTGGCTGTCCTGCAGGGCTGGCTCTTCCTCTGGGTCAGTAGGGAGCCCAGGCACAGCTGGGCCAAGGACTGAGTCACACCTTAGCACTTGAGTTTAAAATGCCCTTCACCCCGGGACTGCAGAGATGTTGGGAGGGAGCCCTTCCGGCTCTGTCGTGGAACGCCACGCTCATCTCGTGTTCGGAGCACCCGGGAGCCGTGTTCCTCCCACAGCACACATCTGTTGCAGACCTCAGGAACGGTCTGACACAAGGTCACGCACCGACAGCTATTTATGTAAAAGCTGCGTGAGCGTCAGGACATCCTGTAACAACAGTGGGTGCCGCGGAGACGTCCACTGCGGTGTCCTTCTGCATGCTTCTTGTTTTCCTGTTGTCCCCCTGGCACAGAGGACATACAGGGCAGCGGGGGGCAGCAGGGACCGTGGCCACCCACAGCTCTCGGCATCCGAGCATTGGCCTGATGAATTACCCCAAGTCCCTCCAGGGAGTCTTCCTTCTGAACAAACCTCGGCTTGGCGACAGCAATCTACAGACAGACTCGGTCCGTTTTCAGGGTTCTTACTGAAGGCATATTGACCGACCCCTTCAAAGCCAGGTTTCCCAGCGCCTGTCACCCTGGGACTGCAGACAGATAATGACACACCGGGCCTTTGGGACATGCTCCTCTGACATCGGCTAAAGCTGACTGTGATTTTTAAGTCTCCTCAGTTTGGGTTCCCTTGGAAACAGACGAAAACAAAGGTCTGGGAGCAGGGGATCCGTTTGAGAGGTGATCGCAGGGACCAGGATTAAAGGGGTGACTTGGGATCATGATTGGCGATCCAGGGTTCCTCGGGCTTGCTGCTCCGGGCAGGAGGTCGGATACTGGGCAGCACTTCCAACCTGACTGGTGGAAGGATGCTCTGGTGCTGTCCAAGCAGCTGCTGGATGACGTCAGCTCATAGCTGCCCACTGTGGGCACGAACAGAGGCGCCACACCCCACCACCTTTAGCTGGTCGATATGATCAGTCCATCTTTGAGGCTGGGGGGGGGGGTGTGTTTGCCCAGCTGTTACGGAGCTGGTGACTTCCAGGAAACAGAGACTGTGCAAAGACCTCCCCCTTCAACCCCCGATTCGCACCATCAACTCAGGAAGATTCCAGACACGTTGCTTTGGGTAACAGGAATGCGCTTATGGGAAGGATAGGACAAGGGGAGGGGACACTCTCAAGGGAGAGGGTGGGTCCTCTCAGAAGGCAGAGGGACACTGTGTTTCCCCGGCTCCCCAGTTTTATGGGGGATCCCAGACAAGTTTCCAGCAAGTCTGACTTGTGACTGACAGCGGGATGACATCAGACTCTCAAGTCCCCTCTGTCATGACCACTTTAGGTCACCCACCTTGGCCCGTGCTGACCGGTTCTAATCGGATCCCTAACCGTCCATGCTTACAGATTTCATGGTTGGGAGGAACTCTCCTGACCTCCCAGGGCTTCAGGATCTGGTCACCAAGGTCTCCCTGTTCTGGGTAACCTGGGTTCCTCTCAACGTGATTTGGGGCCTGCATTTCTCCTGCAGTGAATGGGCAGTTGGCTGAGGAATATCCTTGTCCACTGAGGCCAGCCAGGGCTGCATGCAGGTAAATTGCTTTTTGGCAAAGAAAGCACATGGGAGTCGGCACCGTGGGCCAGTTTATAGGATCACTCTCTTGACCTCCTGTTCCCACCGTCCTCACGTCTCTGTACCCTAACACAGCTGTGAAGCAGGGCTGGGGTCCTGTCTCCTTGGAACCCGCCACCGTGTTCTGCCAAGGGTTGGGGGAGAGCATACATCGGCCCCGCGCTATCCCAGTTCTGGTAGTGACAGCTCCAGGTGTGTCACCCCACCCCGCCCCTGGTCCCCACACACTGAGATGCCCCAGGTCCCCCAGGGCCTCTGCAGCTCCTGTCCTTCCCTGCAGGCTCCTGACCGAGCAGCTGGACACACAGGGGTTCAAGTTGTCCCCTCCGCTCCTGCTCCCAGGAAAGCCGGAGGGAACTGGCTCTCCCACGCTGGGGTCCTCGGAGCAGCCGGAGAAGGTGGAAGCCCCTGAGTGTCTGGCTTTCACTTCCTCTGAAGGAGCCCTTTTATTTTAACGGTGGTGGAGGACATACACCAGGCCTGCTGAATGGGGGCCCCGCCTAGTGACCTCTGTAATTTTTAGTCTCAATGCCATGGCCACCGTGGGAAAGTAGCTTTAGCTGCAGACCCTGAGGTCCACACACATCTGGAGGCCACACATGCAAAGCCGGGGGACCTCGGCAAAGAGGTCAGACGAGACACGGGTCAGCGCCTTCACTGGGCCCAGGACGTGGACCAGACGGGTTCCGGCAGGGAGCTCTAACTGGCGGCTCTAGAGGAGTGGGCATGAATGCCAGGCCCTCTTGCTGTGGCCAAGGGTGGTCCCTGGCATGTCTGAAGAGGCCCTGCAGGGCGTGGGTCACTGTGCCGTCCAGCGGGTCATGTCCCATGGGGCAGGGGAGGTGCTGAGCCCCGTCCACAGCAGGTGCAAGATCAGCAGTGGATAAGCAGCAGAGGATGGAGGCGCTTCCTTCCCTGACCAGTCTCCCTCTGGGGCCCGGCGTCCCCCACTGTGACACGGGCATAGTAATGCCACCTGTCACGGGACCCGGGATAATCCAACGTGAGGGAACCTGCCGAGGTGGTTCGGGCCTCCTGCAGGGCGAGAGCTGGGGAGCTGCAGGTTGCCTTCCGTCAGCTCAGTCATGAGATGCCTGGGGACTTCTAAATTGGGTGGTTAGCACTCCATCTGGGGGAAAAAAAAAAGAGACCTGACTTGTCGACATTCATCTTTGCAGTCCTGTTCCCTGGAGTGGTTTGGAATGTGATTTGTTCCGTAAAATAAGAGGACGATGAAGCGGGTTTTATGGACACTTTTAACAACCGTTTTTACATTTTTACTGTGCTTCACGGGCTTTGCCGCAGCCTGCGAGCCGAGGTGTCACAGCAGTGAGGCAGAAGGGCCACGCCAAGCCCAGACCAGGACGCCTCGGGGTGACAGCTGCCAATCAATCACGCGCTGCCCTGGGTGGAGGCAGCCGGCTGTCTCAGCCTTGGGTTCTGACCCTGAAATACGACTCTCTTCTGATTGCAAAGCATCGTGTGGGGTCCAGTGGGCTTTCCCAGGAGCCCCCAATTTATAGACCAGAGATCGGCGGTGCCCAGGGATCCTGTCCTTGGTGCCAGAGTCTTGGCGCACACTCGAGCCGCCAAGGTTGGGACCTGAGCCCTGGCTGTTGTATACGAGCTTCCAGAACTTTCTAAATGTCTCTGTCATTTTCATTTGCCCGGAAGAGAAGAGCCCTCATGAGTGTCTATTTCTAGGGGCTGGTTTCCCAGGTCGTGACGTCATTCTGCCTTGGAGCCCTGGGCTGGGGTCACTCACAACAGGCGCACATGTGACCCCAGGGCCTCTTGGGGAAGGAGAGAGACATCCTGGAAGTTCCGTCCCGGGCCCTTCCCGGAGGACTGACTCACGGGGGTCTGTGGGGGGTGGCAGGACGGCTGCCAGGCCCTGCTCCTGGTCGGCCGCGCCTCGTGTTTGGGTTGGCGATATCACCCATCGTCTTCTGGGAGCCTGGCACGTCCACCAGGGCACTTGGAGTTTTTACGTTGAGCTGGTGAGCACCTGGCTGTGCTGTCCTGGGTTCCGGTGGCTCAGGGAGGCATTTCCCCTCTTTTGTTGACTCCAGGCTGCCGTCTGGGCTCCCATGGCGGTGGGGGAGGGGCTGGGGGGCTGGCGGGGGAGCGGGGAGGGCTGGGGGTGTTAGCCAGGATCCCAGTGTGAGCCTCGGGAATTGCAGGGACGGCCTTGTTTTGTTTGGGGGCGGAGGGTTACTGGGATTGAACTCAGGGGCCACTGAGCCCCCTCCCCAGCCCTGTTTTGTATTTTATTTAGAGACGGGGCCTCACGGAGTTGCTTAGCGCCTTGCTCAGTGGCTGAGGCTGGCTTTGAACTCACGATCCTCCTGCCTCAGCCTCCGGAGGTGCTGGGATGACAGGTGTGTACCACCAGCCGTGCTGGCTGCCCTTGTTCCTGCAGAATGGCTGAGCTGACAGCTGAACTGTGACCCAAGGTTGGTCACTGAGAGTTGGGGACCAGCTGGAGTGGGGTGGGTGGGGTCCCTGTCTGTACTTGGCAGTGGGGTATACTGTGCATTAGTCAGCCCCCTTCAAGGGACATGCAAAACAGGTGGCTGACCTGGATGGAAACGGACACTGTGCTGGCCTTCACGAGCCCACAGTACCTGCCTCCTGACCTTCATGCCCTGGTGAGGTCCCCTGCACCTCGAACAGGCCCTCCGTGTGGTCCAGCTGGTTCTGCATCAGTGAGTCATGAGGTCTGTGGCCAGGGCACAAGATGCAGCACCTCCATGCTCATCTCAGGTCCCTGTGCCATCGGAGGGACCTTCAAGCTGTCCCATGGGGGGGGTGTCACGTGGCCAGGAGCCAGGCTCCTGCCCACAGCCCACAGGAGCACTGGCGTGGAAACAGATGTTCCAGCCCCAAGGACTTCCTCCAGAGGCCCAGGCCAGGCCTGCCCAGCAAGCTGCTGCACATCGCTGACCACACGCTGGGAGGACCAGTGGCCGTTGTTGAAGCTTCGACCTCTGGGGGCATCATTTTATGCTGTCATACATCACCAATGCGGGAGTACTTCTAAAACACCAGAGAACGCAACCTGAGAATCTCATTCTATCCATTGTGAAACAAGATCGCAAGATAAAAGCGTGTGTAGGGAACATCTCTGATTTTTTCCCACTTTAAAAAAAATCTTTAAAAGCTTGGTTTTGGCCCCGGGCGTTAGTGGATGAGCTGACAACTTGCCGTCTGTGGCTGTCCAGGATCTCCTGTACCTGACAGCAGCCCGATTTCCTGTGGGGGACTCGACTGTCCCCTTCTGATTCTGGCCTGTGGGTCCCGAGGGCCGATCCTGCACAGGGTCTTGGGTGCAGGTGGCACTCGCGGCCTATTTAGGAGAAGATGGCAGGAGATTCGGAGAGGGCAACATGGAAGGTAGCAGGCCCGTCCCGTCCACAGTGCAATGCCTAGGTGACCCCCATGGACAGCAGCTCAGGGGCACAGAGGGCCTTTGGAGACCACGTGGGGCCTGTTCAGACCCTGAGGTTCCAGGAAGTGAGTTATTGATTTCCAAATCCCGGCTCTTGCTGGTTGGAAGTAGCTCCCTGGCTAGAGAGAAGGACAATTTGGGTGAGGAAACCCAGGGGCAGTTTCCACGACTGACCAAGGGGACACAGGCGGGTACCCAGAGCATCCTCTGCGGAGGGCCCTCGCTGGTGACCTCTTCCCACTGGAGGGTCACCTCTCTCCGCTCCAGTTGGTGGAGGCAGGATGGGAAGAGGAAGGGAAGGGACAATCAGGCCCCAGCCGCAGTCACCAGCAGCTTCGCGTCCTGGGCAGCCCAAGAGGAAGATGCGGGAGGGAGTCGTTCATGGTGGGTCAGTGCCGTCCGCGTCAGACCTTCCCACGTCCTGAGCAGCAGGTCACTTACCAGCTTCCCAGGCACCGGGCAGCTCCCTGGGTCCTGTTCTGAAGCCTCGTCCCCAGGAACGTCCCCGTGTCTTGTGAATTCTGCAACTCCTCCGCTTAGGCTAGCCAGAGGGTGTCACCGAAATCCATCTCGAAGTTCACATGTCCCCCACCCCAGGTCCGGTGGAAAGAGGTAGATTTAAGGACTTGCTAAACGGAGTCCCAAGGCCATGTGCATGAGCGAGGTGATCAAGGAGGTTTTGAAAAAGAAATCTGAGGCCACACAGATCTGTGCAGCTCGCAGAGGGGCCCAGGGTTTATAGAACCTCCACTGGGAAGATAAAGCGTCTCTGGTGGTCCTCATTTGGTGGACACAAGTCTCACCCTCTGGAGCACAGCAGCCTCTTACCGAGTCGGGCAGAGGCGACATCCTCCCGTGGATGTGGGCTCTCGGTCTCAAAGGTCACCGCAGACAACACATGCGTCTGCCACCCTCTCGCCGTGGACGAGACGCTGCTGGGCGAGGGGGTATTTAAGCACGACCTGTGACCTGCCTGTGGACCTCTGGGCTCCCTGCCCCTCCTCGTCCTGCCCGCCCCTTCCACACCTCATGGATGATTTGAAATTCTTCAGCTCCTGAGACTAGGAGCGAGGCCCTCCCAGCAGAAGCGCCGGCCGCTCTCCGCGAGTGTAGACGGGGCACGAGCTGTTGACTCACTGGTGCTGGGGGCGGGGGGTGCATCTGAACAGGCCAGGAAGCGCTGAGGCCCGTGGAGCCAGGAGGCTGCACAGTGAGACACGAGGGTCCAAATGGGAGTCTGCTCCCGGGGGGGCGGGGGGGGGTGGTCCTGGAGATCACTTCCCAGCTCCGTGACGGAGATTTCTCCAAGCCTGAGGTGCGTCGGGTGTCAGGGGCAATAATACTACCTGCTTCGTGGGACTCTTGGGGAGTTAAATGACATAGTGGTGGCAGAGTGTGAAGCAAGGGTTTAGCAAGGTTCACTGTCACGGTCACCAGGGAGGGTCCCGGCAGGAGGCAAATGGGAGACAGCTGGGGAGCCTGGGGACAGCCACTTAAAGGGACTGCTTACCAGTGTGAGCAGGTGTAGGGACACCAGAAGGGACAGTACCCTTACCTGGTGCCACGACCACCTCTCAGTCACAAATAATGAGGTGGACAGTGGTCACCAGAGCCTGGAGCTGTAGAGTGCTGTGTCAATGGGGCTGCCTGGCAGGAGCTCCAAGGAGGGTGTCCCCCACCCTCAGTGACCGTCAGGGAGGAATCTGGAACATCGCTCCTGACCTCCTTCTCTTCCCTGCCTCAGCTGTCCCCTGTGGGTGCTCCTGTGGGTGGTCCACTCCTGAGAGCCAGAGCACAAGGGAAACCAGGAGAGGATCCAGGAGAGGCAGCATCCTGGGTCAGCCAGCCAGCTTTCTGTTGCTGTGACAAAATAACTGAGACAAGTAGTTTATAAGGAGAAAAGGTCTACTTCGGCTCAGAGGTGACATGTGGTCTGTGGTTGACTGGGGTGGCTTTGGGGCCTGTGGCAAGGCAGAACGTTACAGCAGGGAGCATCTGGTGGGGTAAAGCTGCTTACTCCATGGCACCCAGGAAGCAGAGAGGAGAGGGGAAGGGGCCATGGTATCCTCCTGAGGGTGTGGTCTAACTTCCTTCCACAGGCCCTGCTTCCTACGGGCTCCGCGGCCTCCCACCAGGTCAGGGGACCTTGCCTCCAGCACAGGCAGTCACTCCAGATCCAAACTGGAGACCCAGGAGCAAAGCCAGAGGGGAGAGGGCTCACAGGGTCTGGAGGGCCCAGCACCTCCGGTTGCCCTCCTCCCTTGCTGGCCTCTGCTCCCGTCACCACAGTGTCCTGCCCTCTCTGTCCCTGATCTCTCACCCTCCTGTTGGGACCCACCTGGAAATGCAGGGTCACCTCCACATCCCAAGCTCCAACGTGGAATCTCACCTGCAAAGTCCCTTTTGCCGCATAAGGTCACCTATTCACAGGATCCGGGGAGAAGCTCACAGGGGTCTTCACGAACCCACCGTAACCCCAGAGGGGTCGGACACAGTGGTCATTAATATCTCTGCAGCAAAGTGTGTGAATGGTTCATGCCAAAGCGTCTGCACCAGGGGTCAGCAGGCTGCAAGGTGGGGCTGGTCAGCCTCCCTTGGTTTTGTAGATCAGGGTTCACGGAGCCCAGCTATTGCCCAGTCCTGCCAGAGCCGTGTGGAGTGGTGTGGCCAAGCCTGCATCGCTGACCACCTGGCCCCTGGCAAAACACCGACTGCCGACTTCCAGTGTAAATGACCTCTCCAGAGAGTCCGGCTGGTTTGGCCAGAGAGTGAGGTTTCCCAGACATTTGCCAAAAGTCTTGGTTTTCAAAGTTGCCGAATCTTGGAAGCACAAAAACGAAACGAGGACACCTCGTTTGTCAAAGAGCAGGAGAGCCACCCAGGTCACGGCCAGCCCATAACCCCACTTCCTGAGGAGTCAGGTGGGCCTTTACTCGACCCATTTTGGAATCACGAGTGTCCAGAAGCTTGGAGCAGCCGTGGCCCCCGGGCCTCATCCGATCTCTGGGTCTAAAGATGGTGGTCCGCAGGCCACGTCAGACCAGGGCTGAGTGACCCAGAGCAGAGCTGTAGCCACACTGCACCTGTGGAGCTAGGAGTGACCTCTTGGTCACGGTCACCTGTGCTCCCTGCCACCTTACTGCCTCACCCCGTCTCCCTCACACACACTCACATCCCTGATGGCGTTGAGACTTGTCAGCTGACTTCATCCCTATGGAGAGGGACAGCTAGGTCCAGCCGAGCCTGTCACACAGTAAGGTGCCCCAGAAAACAAGTGGCCAGGCTGGGACCAGAACCCAGGTCTCCTGCCCTCTCCTGCCTTTTCCTTCCTTTTGCTCTCAGGCACCTGGTTCCGACTCACACCAACAGCCTCCTGGGCTCCTTCTCCCAGCCCTTGAGTCCCCCCCCCCCTCCCTGACATGGCCTTTCCCGGAGGTCGCCTCTGCAGACAGTCAGCACCTTCAGACATCCAGCAGAGTCCTGGATGAGGCAATCTCTCCTGGCTCCCTGCGATACCCTGGGGACGTCCCCTGGAGGTCTTCCAGATCCAGGGCTGGGAACTCGTTATCACACGGATTCAAGGCCACGTCAGGCGAGGGCTTTGGAGATCATCACGGCTCACCTTTCCTCCAGCTGGGGATGACGGCACCCCAGCCTTGGCCGCCCGCCCTCCCCCAGTGAGGTTCTGGGGGTCTGGTTGCTGGAAGAGGGACTCGAGGCTCTGGGAAGATGGCCCATGATCTCATTCTCCCTGAGGCCGAATCTCAGAGAATTCCAGAGGGAAAGCAAAGGAAAAACCTCCACCTTAATTACCAACGGGTGTGAAATCCCTTCCAGCTGCGTTGGGCTTTTGTGAGCTCCGTAAGGTTCCCCTGAGCAACTCCCTTGCGCTGGTTTGAGCTGAGCTAAGCCCCATCCATAAAGAATCCGAGGTAGGGATACAAATCACTTTGCAATTAGAGTCTTCACCGTGGGTCCAGGGACGGGGCCAAGGACGCACATGTCTGCACCTTCCTTTTGAAAGAGACTGCAGAGAGCTGGAAGTTTCTGGAAGCCAGTGTCTCTACTTTTTTTTTGCATTTGAATCCCGCTCCTGCGACCTGTGCACGGTCATTGAGGTAGATTGGAAGTGTACCTGTAGTTTCCCTCCCTGACCCTCCTCCAGCCGTTCCAACAAATGCACATCTAAGTGGAAATCTCGAGCTTCTTGGCACAAGCTCCCCCAAGCCACCCCTTCCCTTCCTTCCCTTCCGCCATATTGCCCCCCGCTTCCCTGGCTGGAGTTTCCCAGGAGCCGCTGATGGGTATGAAACTTGGAGGTTTGTATATTGGGTCGAACAACCTTTAACCCGAGGTCCTTCTTCCTCGGATGCGCATTTAAATACGTTTTCTCAGGCCAAGGTTGAGGACGTCCAGAACGTCCCCTGGTGCCTCAATCTAGGGGTTTCCGTCAGCTCTTGCATTTCTGTGACCACAAGACCTGACAAGAACAATTTGGAGGAGGGAAACCTTACTGGGCTCATGGTTTCAGAGGTCCAGTCCAAGGTCATCTGACTCCCTAGCCCTGGGCCCGAGGGGAGGCAGAACATCATGGCGGAGAGCGTAGAGGAGGAGAGCAGCTCAGGACATGGCCACCGGAGGCAGAGAGAGCTCTGTTGGCCAGAGACCAAATATAAACTCCATGCCCCCCGTGACCCACGTCCTTCAGCCACAACCCACCTGCCCAGTCACCACCCTGTTAATCCATATCCATCGGTTGATCCTCTGAGTATTCCTGCCCCGTCCCCCACGTGAGCTTTCCGGGGACACTTCATATCTAAGCCACAGCACGAGGATAGCCGCACTGATAGGAATCCCACTCCATCAGGCCTTCAGCGGCGTTGACCCAAAGTGTCTGTGCGGCCTTATTGCGTGTTGCTAATTCCTGCGTTCCTTAGCTGCGTTGGTGTCCACGAGGTCTAGAAAGTTCTGTGAGGAGCGTCTGGTCTCTGTTGCCACCTGGCCTGGGAGCGAGAACCCAGGAGGGTCGGAAGGTGGCTCTGTCACCATCTGTAGCTGTGCCATCGGAGCTGGGCTGTGGTGGGTCAGCACAGCCCCATGACTGGGTAGTGACCACGGGGCGTTTGGGACCTAGAAATGCCCACCATGGTACCTCCGTGGTGTTGCTCAGAGTGCCCGGGTGAGACCTCGAGTGTATCACCGGCTGCTCACAACCCTGGCCTGCCCACAAATGCCCACCCAGCCTCCAGTCACCAAAACAACCAGAAATACCTGTGTGTGCCTCCCAGCTGCCCTGGGGGTGGGCAGTCCTGCCTTTAGTCCCCACCCAGGGGGACCCACAGGTCTGAGATTCGGCCACCCGCCTCCATTACCTGATGACTGGTGTTAAAACCTTGTCCAGTGATCAGAGCTGGACCAGCAGGGGACAGCAGGCCACTCCTCGGGTAGCTGTCAAGAAATGTCCTCGGGGCACAGGACTTCAGAGAGGTCAAGAGCAGGAAATGCGACCACTGGGGTAGATGGCAGCGGGTCTCAGCCAGCATGGTCCCTTGAGAAATCATTTAATTGAGTTCTTGCCTCCAGACAAACTCAGAGAGAGGCCACTGCTGTCCCCGGCTGACCCTCTGCCATCTGTCTTAGCCCTGCCCTCAAAAATGCCTTCCTACGCGGTCTTGCTGCCATTCACACCGGCTCTGACCTGCCTTCCTGTCCTTGTGACCCCAGAGATGATGCTCTCCGTGGCCCGAGAGGAAGCTCTGGGGCTGGACAGGGGGTTGGACTCTCACCTCTGCCCTCGTTGGTTGTGGGATTATCAGCAGGAGCTAAAAGCAATGCTCTCAGTTTGTGGGTCTAAAACCTGGGGGTAGCATCACCAATTCCTATCTCCGCAGGTTGTTGGGAGAATAAAGTGAGATTCCGGGGACTGGGAGGTGAGACGCAGAATCCCTGTCTCAGGTCTCCTTCTGCGATACATTCCCTGGCTTCGCTGAGACGCAGGAACCCTGAAATCTCTCCTTCAGTTTTGGATTAAGTCATTTAAGGCTCCAGTCAAAAATGCAAACATCGGGGAGCCCCTAGGACCCAGAGATCGGATGTCTTTATCTGGGTGTCTCTGGGGACTGACCCACAGACGATGGGCAACCAAGGACTGGCCCGTGGACACGGTCCAGCGCTGCCCTGCTTGGGTGAGAGCGCAAGAATAACCCCACCAGTCCCCAGCCAGTGCTGAGCCTCGGACGGTCCAAGGCACTCTGTAGTCACGAGCTCCCAGGGGTGACATGGCGGTTGGTCCCGTGAGGCTGTAACAGAGCGGGAAAGTCCCTTTCCCCACGCCAGCTGTGACATCTCAGCATGCACACGACTTGTGTGTCTGTGGCGCTGCTGGCTGGTCAAGCTACCCCTGGCCAGGTGGGCGCGGTGGCCAGAGCAGGTGCGGTGGTGGTGAACTGCGCTTCTCCTGGGGAGTGGCCGCAGGGGTGTGGCTGTGTCTCTGCGCGTGTTGGGCAGTCGCTCAGACGCCTGGCGTTTGAGGAATCCCCTCGATGGGCCACTTACTCCTGAGCCTGATTTCGCCCACTGCCTTTGGTCATGAACCCAGGGGCAGCGGGCGGGATCTGCATCTCCGGCCCAGGGGCTGGCAGGCGAGTGTCCTTGGAAATGAGGCGCTGGGGTAGCTGGAGAGGGAGACCAGATGTGTTCTGTGGTCTGCTAGTGCCCACTCCCATGCTGTTCAGTGTCACCGAGTAGCGGGCTCCTCCAACAGGGCACCTGCACGTCCTCTCTGGTCACAGCTGCAGCCCAGCTCTGCCAGGTTCCTCCTGGCGTCCTGGGTCTCTCTGCCCTCTGACCTTGGCGGTCAGCCATAGCACCCTCTCTGTCGATCTCCACTGGCCTTTGGAGGGCGCCTGGCCCCTGAAGCAGTAAGTCCCAAGTTTCCAACTCTGAAATGGGGGGAAAGTCACGATCTAGAGGTGTACCTTATTCTGTGACGACGCTCCACGGGGTCAACCTCCATGGGTCGACACATGATCGTCCATACACACCGTGTTTGAGTTTCACAGTGCTCCACCTCTGGGACAGTGGGACAGGGGCTTCACAGCCCTGGGCACTAGGTCCCCCTCTCCTCCCTCTCCTGTGTCTTCTTTTCCTTCCTGCCTCATACGCCAGCCGGACGCTGTCCTGTCTCTGCTGTCCACCCCGCCGTCAAGGGTGGCTCTTGTGAGGCGTCCTCCGGAGGGGAAAGGTGGTGTCCACCTGCGGGGGGCTGTGTAAAGGCAGCCGACTGCTGACCACGTGAGTGACTTCCTTAAAGACCCCTCAACCTGAAGTTGGTCTCCGCCTCCCTCGAGCTCTGACTGCGTGACATGGAGGCCTTTCAGGGGACATTGCAGGGAGGGCTGCGTGACGGTGACTTACAGGCTCCTGCTCCAGGTGACGCAGAGAGACCTCCCTTTCCCCAGCTGCGAGCCATGGAGCCGCAGTAGGTGGGGCACACCAGGAGAAGAGCCCTTGGTTTTTGTCCTAGGGATGGGTCGGCCCCTGAGTCACAGCCTCGGCCCTTTTTGGGTCGGGGTCTGGCTCAGTGGCTCGGGGCCTCGCTGAGTTGAACCCGTGATCCTCCTGCCTCAGGCTCCAGAGCTGCAGGGATCGTAGGCGGGCGCTGCTGCACCTGGCTCTCTGGGGGTCTTGTGCAGAACGTGGCATTTGCAGAACAGAGGAGCATGGGGTGGGGGTGGGTGTGCTCAGGGTGTCCAGGGAGGAGGAGCGAAGGAGGGGACAAGGCTGACATTTACTGCAGACTCGTGGTAATCCTCCCCCCACTCCACCCCGGGGCACGTGTTTTACATTCTGTTATTTCCTTTGATTCACACAGTAATTCTGTGAAGAAAGAGTATCTCCATTTTACAAGGCGGGAAAGAGACCCAGAGAGGGTGGGTAAGTTACCTAGGGTCACAGAGCTCACAGGCAGATATCTAAACTCATCCTTACCACCGACTTCCGATGAAGGTTAGCTAATCCGTCTTGCTTCAGCCCAATAGGTCTGCTTTCTCCTGTTCCCAAAGGACACTTAAAAAAAAAAAAATCAAATCTCTGCTGAACATTTCTCGGTCCGTTCTCAAGACCCAAAAAGTCAGAACTCAGGTTTTGTCAGTCGGCAGGAGTTTGGGAATGTGGCCATGCCCAGGGTTTACGGGAAGTTGCAGCTTCCACCAGAGCTTGGAGTCACTCTCTGGACGTGAGGGGACTGTCGGGAATGTAAGGGGACAAGGTGCCTGAGTTCCGATCACCTGGGCCTGTGTCGGCAGTTCTCGTGCCTTTGGCTTTTCCACTACAGGAGATACCCGGGTCGTCACACTATTTCTAACAAAAAACATTCATCCGTTGGTTCAGGGCACTTCATTTTTTGTTGTTGTTGTTGTTGTTCAATACGGAAATAGAGTCGGGGACCACTCAGGTTATACGTCACTGGCCGCCAATTTCTCACGCACTTAGACAATCTGTCTCCCTTCAGAGTGACAGTTGGCAGGAACCCTCGGGCATGTGAGCACCTCGTGGTTGTTTTCAGACACGGAGAACCAGCCCTCAGATGGCCCACGGCTCCTGTCCAGCTGCAGGATGTGGCCCCTGACCTGCAGCTCTGCCTGGGACACTCCATCTCCCAGGGAGACATAGGGTCACCAGGGCCTGCGCCCCAGGAGAACGGGACCTGCAGCTTCCTCCACTGCTCTCTCCCGGGTCGAGAATCCATCAGTGCCAGGAGAAGGCCCTTGAGACCCGGGAACCCGCGCGACTCCCTAGCAACCGCGGGAACCATTTCTCCCCTGTCAGGGGGAGCGCCCAGATTGATGCTGGCGACGGGCGCCCGTTATCACCACCATAAACCATCTATTTGCAGGCGGTATTTACAGCCGCCTAATCGCGGCACTCCATCCTGCCAGCCCCCGAGCTGGCTGGTCTCCCACGTGGAGCCCCCCAAAACGCAGCCGAGCCGGGCGCCGCCGAGCGCTGATTTAGCGAACAGCCGCGCCTGGCCCAGCACTCCTGCCTCATTACGGAGGAAGATTACTGGTTCCATTAATTGAGCGGTCGTAAAAGTTGGGGCAAGTCGGAGGGTAGTAAAGTCCCTTCTCCATGCACGAGGCTATTAAAAGCATTTCCGGCTATAAAATAAACAGACAGAAAGCATCCGACACAGCCCAATCTGGAACCATAAAATGAGGGGAGGGGGCTCCTCGGAGCAATTAGTGGCTGTGATGAGCTGCGCCCGGGCCCCCGCGTGGAAATTGAAGATGAATTCACGACAGGGCCCTGGCCACGGGCTGCAGGGACTACAGGTGAGCCAGCTGGGCCTGGGGGACTCTGTGGCCGTGGTCATCTCCAGGCCAGGCCGGTGTCCTGCTGCCCAGGACTGCGGAAGGCTCCATGGATTCGCTTCCTGGCCCGCAGCCTCGGTTTCCCCGGGGTGACCGGTGCCATCCGCCAGGAGACCTGCCCTGGTCTGTGCAGCGTCAGGCCCAGCCTGCCTGGCCCTGCTGACCCCTGAGGACAGCTTACCTGTTCCCGTGCCCCACACGTTACCTGGGAGCACTTCTCTTCAGCCAGGGTTTCCTGTTCTAGAAAGTTCTCTCCCCATGCGGCTCACTGCCAGGCATCCTCTCCGCCTCTTCACCACCAGCTGATACGCCCTGGGGCTCCCAGAGACCGACAGCTCCTCTGAGGGGAGGCTTCCCGAGGCAGGACGTCCGGAACATTCATCTACAGGAAAGGTCATTTCCCTTTTTTTGTTTTGAAAGGGAGAGGAGGGGTAGAAGGCCAGGCAGGGAGATCAAAGTCTCTGGCCCCGGGGAAGAGAGAAAAGGCCACCGGGGACTGTTCATGGCACTGGGCAGGGGAGGGACCCTGTGTGAACGTGGCCTGGTGTTCAGTCCCACCGTGGCTCAGCTGGGCGTCACTGAGCAAACGACTTCACCTCTCTGATCTATAAACGGCAGATAATAACAACACCCGCCTTTATTGGACTATCTGCAGAATTCTGTGAGTTTGTGGTTTCCACGAGCCACACACACTGCTGGCTCTGGCTGCCGTCACGTACCAAGCGCTCAGTCAAGGTGCCCTCTGTTACTGCTGGCCGGGTCTTGCCCAGGCCAGCGGGGCTGTCAGCAGGCTCTCCCTACCCTCCCACACTCGGCAGAGCTGGGTCAGTCAGGAAACGGAGGACCCAGCTGGGAGACCTGGGGCATGTCACCACCCCACCACCAAGTCCTTCAGACTCAGTTTCCTGAACCTGCAGGGAACAGGCTGAATCGGGGCCTGTGGTGTCCACCTCGATTTGCTTTCCGCAAGTGCCCTGGGGTCCACTTGCCATGGGAGCCCCTGGCTGGGCACTTGGACTCTGGAGGGAAGGGCTCCAGGGTGATCCACTGGACCCTGCTTCCCTTCCACCTCTGTGCACGGAGCTCTGGGGGCCTAGCTTCAGAACAGGCTTGGCCCTGCCATCAGACGGAGCCCAGACCCTGCTTGACCCCAGGCCTGGGTTCTGAAGAGCGCCTGCTGCCGTGGGCTGTGCGTGTGAGTGTGTGCGCACGTGTGCACACACGCGTGTCCAGAACATGCCACCCCAGAGAGAGCGCCCTGCTTCCTGGAGTATCTCAAGCTGGAGGGATCTAAGACAGCCTTGGTGCCTGGAGGGCTCTAACGTCCCCAGGAGCAGGCGTGAGACCCTCAGGGGACAGGTGCCCTCCCACCACACCCGGGGGAAGAGCTCCTTCAAGGACAGGGACCCCCGGAGGAATGGGAGTGGGGGCGCTTGGCTCAAGACCCTGCCCCACAACACTATCCCAGGACTGTCCACTCTCACACGCCCAGCTGGGAAACGCGCAGACCTGGCCACGGCCTTGGGTCTCCCTTTCCTCACGGAGGCCCGTGTCACATGACAGTGGCGTGGCCGACCCCGTGCCGCCCGCTTCCGTGACTCCGTGGGTCCTCATCCTCGTCCCTTCGCCACGCTGCTGTGGGTTGGTGTATGGCCAGGCACGGTGCCAACTGCTGGGTGCACAGACTTCATTGAGTGCCCCCCAACCCTGGGAGGCCGACGCGGTTGCTTGTGACCACGTCGATCTTGAGCACTTTCGGGCAGCCCGCTGCCCCTCAGCCTGGAGCAGGAGCCGTGAGATGAAGAATTAGGGTAGATCCCACCAGACGGTTGCGGAGATCCCACGAGATATTCTGTGCCGTTTAGAACAGCGCCTGGCATACAGCAGGTGCTCCAGAAATGCAGCTGTTGCTTATTATTGACAATTCCCAGGATGCCCTGGGCCGGGTCCAAATCCACGGTGACAGCCAAGAGTCCCCAGTTCCGTTCGCACCCGGCCTCTCCTTGCTGGGAAGTTGAAGGCACCTGATTCGTTTATTCGCTCACCGTCTCTTGGGCAGATACTGACGGATCGCCTCTCCTGTTGAAGGCCGGAGCTGGGGTAACCTAGAATAGGACGTGGTGGCCGTCTCCAGGGAGAGGAGGTGTGTCCACACACAGCTGTCGTCCAAGGCCAGCTGCCGCGACTGCTCTGGGCTGACCCTGAGCCTGGAGGAGGGTGGAGACCATTATGTCTGGGTGGACAGAGGAGGGTATTCCCATGGGGGTGTGAAAGCTGGGTGGAATTTCAAAAGAGGCGATGGCAGGAGAGGACACACCCAGCGGTGGACAGTCATCATAGAAGGTACCGGAAGTTGATCATCCTGAGACGGTGCATCCACAGGTTAGCGAGGGGCCAGTGGTCTGTGGACCCTGTCTCTCAGGGCTTAGGGACACTGCGTTCTCCCCCTGGTATATCATGATGGTTGTTATGACCAACACCCGGCTGGCCCGCCCACGTGCCAGGAGCTCCGGTGGTAGCCTCGTGGGCTAACCCAGCCTGCCCTCTGCTTCAAGGTCTATGTCCATGTACAGAAAAGGGAGCCAGGGCCAGCTCGTGGGAGCCTGGGGGGCAGGCAGCCGGGTTCTCATGCCGTGCCGCGTCTCCAGAGTGGCCCCTTCCTTACTGGGACCCTGAGGTGACCTGCTGCTGCAAGGGTGGCCGTGCAGGACAGGCTGCGAGGCTGGCTGCCGAGCTCCTAGAGGGGCACTCCAAGGCTGGGAAGCTCTGGAAGTTGCAGGTTGCCATGGTGACGTCCCCTCCCGGCCCGGCCAACTCAGGCTCACTCTCTGCAGATGCAGATCCCTCTGGGGACTGCCCCCGTGGCTTGTGGTGACGAGGTTTGGCACTTAGGACCTGCAGCTTAAGGGAGCACGCACCTGGCCCCAGAAGGCCAGCCCCAGAGTGTCCCGCGCAGTGCCACGTGGCGGGTCTGATGCAAATCACCACGGGGCAGGATGTTCCTGTTTGCTTCTTCCTCCAGGGCAGGGGAACGGAGGGATCCTGCTGTTACCTTCTCCTCCATGTTGAGCTGGGCAGAGCCCGAGCCAGGAGCGGCTCAGCCCGGGAGCCCCTGGATCCTCCAAGGAGGAACCCACCACGGGGCCAGAGCCGCCTGCTGCCACGTTGTATTGGGCCTGTGGGGTGTTGTTTTAAAGTAGACGCTGACATTTCAGAAGGGGGAAGATCGTACACGTGATTCTTCATGCCTCGTTTGTGTGGAGAAATGGGGAGATCTGAGCCCCCATCTCCCCACGTCATCCATCAGGGCAGCCCTTGGCCCCAGGGGCCAGAGTCCCTGGACCAGCCTGGCTCCTCTGCCCCCGTCTGGCCCTGACAGCCTTGGAGCTCGGGACCCCAGAGGAGAGGACGCCCTTTGCCAATGGACCACCCCCGCGGGCGGCGGCGGGTGCTGGCTGGGAGGCCAGGGGTGCCCCCAAGGGAGAAGGAGGCAGCAGCAGACCCTGAGCCAGGGAGCCGGAGGGACACCTGGGTGTGGGTTTAATGGCAGATGAAGTTGCCCATCAGGAAACCATTAAGGGCCCATCAGGACCCAGCGTGAAGTCCCGCTGGCTGGAGGCGGCCGGGGCAGGTTCCTGGCGCTCCCTCCCATTGCGCTCTCCCCCTTCCCTGAAACGCGAGGCAGATGAGAGCGCCCGTAAATCACCCTCTGCGAGGGCTCCCTCATAAAAGATATGAAGAGGGATTAGAGGAGGCAGCGGGGGACGTGGCGGGCAGGGCAGGGCTGTTACCGGGTGATGGAAGACCCAGCCCGGGCTGCGCCCAACTTGGGGATCCCAAACCGGAAAGCCACCAGCAGTCCTACAGTGGGGATGTGGGGACAGGGAACTTCCTGAGACAAGTGCCCTGGGTGCCATTGGAAGTCGGACTGTTCCTAAATCTCGGCTCTGGTTTTTGGCTGTGTGATGTTGGGCAGGTTCTTTAACCTCTCTGAATCCCAGGGGTCCACAGGGGTGCCTGAAGTCCAGGTGGGCCTGCTGGGCGGTAGAGTCCAGGAGGAGGATGGCTGTGGCACGTGGCACCCGGGCTCCCAGTGCCAGGCAGGACCTGGCTTGCTGGGTGCAGTGCTGGCCCCACCCAGCCCCGGGGCAGCCTCTGTCCTCTGTGCACTCAGGGCCCAGGCCTCTCCCGGAGCCCTCCTGCAGGTTCCCCAGGCGCAGCTTCAGATAAGACCCAGGGCCCTGAGTTTCCCCGGGAGGTGGGGGTAGGCATGGAGGTCCCCAGGGAGACCCCTCCTCAAGGAAGGACAGCAGGTGCCGAGAGTGGCCATGTGTGTGGCCCCAGGATGCCGCTCAGGGACTTCTGGGGTCAGCCTCTGCACCTGCTCCCAGGGGCTCAGGAGGGCAGGTACAAAGGCCAGCCCTGCAGCCTCCAGGGACAGACGGGGGCACTGTCCCGTGGCACTCTGGGTCTGCTGTCCCCGTCTAGACTCTGCTAGGACTTCTGAGAAGGGCTCAGGGCCCCCTGGTAGCTCTCCACTGGGAGACGCCCGTTCGCCAGCTCTGGGGTCCGTGGCACCAGAGCTGCCCATCAGGGCCTGGACCGTCCCGCGTTTCTGGAGGGAGTAGAAAGCAGGTGCTCTGGAGGAGGGGTGTCACAGAGGAGAGTTGGAGCTTCCGAAGGACGTCCCTGCCACGGTGCCGTCTCAGGCAGGCCCAGGGGACGTGCCACAGATTCCCAGGTGCCTGCTCTGCTGGAGGTTCTCTGGCCCAGGGGAGGCTCAGCAGGGGCCGGGCGGGTGGGAGAAGGGCTCCTCCTCCTTAGCCCCGGGGCCCAGGTGGTTTGTCTGCCCCTGACCCCCAGGGCCTCCAGTTCCAGTGCAGTAAGAGAGGCCAGCACCATCAGACCTTAGCAGATGGGGGTCATGGAAAGAGCAGGCAGAGTCCCAGGGCCTCTTTCCCAGCCCTACCTGTCCCCAGAGCCACACCTGTTCAGACTGGATCCACTGTCAAAAACTAAGCCGGGTGTGGCCGTGCACGCCGGTAATCCCAAGCAACTCGGGAGGCTGAGGCAGGAGGATGGCAAGTTTGAGACCAGCCTCAGCAAATCAGTGAGACCGTAAGCAATGAAGGGATGCCCTGGCTCGAAATTTAAAAAATAATAATCAAGGAGGTGGGCTGGGAATGTGGCTGGGCGGTCCAGTGCCTCTGGGCTCAACCCACAGTACCAGAAAGAGAAAGAAGACCACGTTTCCTGGTTCTAGTCGGGAGGGGCAAGGTCGGCCCGAGCTCCCGGAGGCTTGGCCAGGCCTCAGTGACCCTTCAGAGGTATTTTAGAACCAGGCTCTGTTCCCTGGGATGACGACGGGTCATTTTGAAAAGCCTTAACTAGGTCAGCTGCAGGACCGTGTGGGTGGCCCGGGCTGCCTGCTGTATTCAGGGGACTGCTGAACAGCCTCCGTGTCCAGGCAGCAGTGGACCTATTACATCAGGCGGTCAGGGGGACCCCGAGGTCAGTGTTCTCAAAGCTCCCCAGGGAAGCCCAACAGGCCATCAAGCTGAGAACCACAGGACCTGACCACACTGAGGGTGGGCGGGTGTGTGGCCTCGGAGTCCTGGAGGAGCGGGTTAGAAACACAGAGTCTTGGTCACTCCTGCCCTACGGGGCCATTTCCATCAGGTGAGTCCTGTCCACGTTCCCGACTGACCCCTTCCATCAGAGGCTGTGGCCACTCACCACCCGAGGCCATCTAGACTTAAACGAAATTAAAAATCTAGCTTTTCGGTGGCACCAGGCACATGGCAGTTGTTGAGTGGCCCTGGTGGCCAACGCAGTGCAGATGTGGCCCAGAAGCACTGGCCTAGAACATTCCTTCCCTTCGGATGCTACAGGACTACAGATGACCCTAGGCCCCCGGCCGGGGTGAGCCGGAGACGCCTTCCACCGGAGCACAAGGGACGTTTCTCGATGATCGATTCTCTGCTCATTGATGAGTGATTCTCTGTTCATTTTAGAGAAGTGGAGACCACAGCCCCGTCACCCCCAGCGCTGGAGGAGGGCCGTTCAGGGCAGGGGGCACACACATAGGAAGGAGCCCCGAAGGGACGTGGGCAGCAGGATGCATTTCAAGTGTGAGAGCAGAGTGTGAGGCGGTCAGCGCTAGGGTCTGCTGTGTCCACCTCCAGCTCAACCACGGTCCCTGCCCATCATCGTGCTGTTGCTGGCCGAGGGCTCTTCCTCTCCTGCATGAGGCTGGCTGGTGGGGGGCAGAGCAGGGGCCCTGCCAGCCCTGGCCCAGGGGCAGGCCGGTGCGTTTCCCCGCACACAGGCGCACACACGGGCTGCCCGGCAGGATGCAGCTGGTGCTGAGCAGGGGATCGTGGCAGAGCAGGCCTGGGTGGTGACGTGCATTTCCCCGGAGGACACTGCTCTCCACTGAGATGGCCGTGCTGGCAGCTGACGGGGTGAGGGCTGGCGCTGGGCGGGCTGGCACTGGGTGGGCTGGCCCTGGGCAGGCCGGCGCCTGCTCTCTTTCCCAGTCCTCTGAAATTAGCCCAGGGGAGGTGAACAGCAACAGGAGCAGCCCCACAGGTGCAGCCCAGCATGAGACCACACGTGGCCTTGGGCAGCGTCCAGATCTCCCCGGCCCTGGCCCAGGGCTCTGCCAGTGTCTTCTGCAGGGAATGGAGCCCACAGAGCCACGTGATTTTCCCCGAGGACACGGGGCTACCATGGGCTCAGCACGCCCCGTCCAGGAACACAGACACAGGACGTCCCCAGCACGGCCAGGACTGCCTGAGCGGCAGGCCCCACCCCTGGCCTCACGGGGAACGGCGGTCACTAGGTGTGTTCCAGCTACGCAGGGAGCCCCTCGGCCTGAGCGTATGAGCTGCCCACGAGACGTGGACGCACTCTGGGTGTGGACACTGGCGCCGTCCCCAGGACACCTCGGGCAGTCAACGCCAACCCTCGAGAACCCGGAAGGACTCTGAAATCCAAACCCTCTGTCTGAGGCTTTGGGATTTGGGACATCCTCACTCCTGCCCATCCTGCCCTCTGACAACTGGACTGTTGGTTCTTCTGGCCACCCCGTGAGGTGCGCTGGAGCCCAGGAGGACAGCGGGAGGGACCGGTGTGGAAGAGTGGGAGGAAGGGGCAGAGGCCCCCGCACGGCTGCCAGCCAGATACGGGACGGCGGAGCCTCCTCGGCACCCTGAGGGGTCCCTTCTGGACTGGCCTCCTCTGCCCTGCAAGCACTAGTGCCCAGAGGCTGGACTCCGTGGCCCCAGAATTGATGGGGGTCACTCTGAAACATGGGTAGCTGAGGGCAGACCCAGCTGAGGCCAGGCCCTCAGCCAGCCTCAGGCCACTTGACCCCAGAGCTCCTGGTCCTCAGCCCCGTGAGTGACTTGAGAGGCCCTGAGGCCCTGTCCCCTGCATCCTGTCGCAGCCCTGGTGCCCGACCCACGTGGCCTTTCCTCACAGAGCCCTGAGGAGCACAGGGTGTCCCCCAGCCCACAGGGGGTGCCTCCCCTTATCTCCCCACCTCGCACGCCTGAGAGTCAGAACATGGAGCAATCAGGGCACGGTCTCCTCGGTAAATCAGGGCGGCGTCGAAACCCAGGCCTAGGCCCGAGCCTCAGTGCCCCGAGCCCCAGCACCCAGAGCCCCAGTGCCCCGAGTCCCACCTTCCTTGTGGTTGGCAGAGCCCTGGTCAAGTTCCGGTTCACTGTGCTGCAGACTGAGAGTCAGAGCTCCCCAGCAGGCATGAGTGTGGCCTTGCCTGATGGTGGGGCCAGCCCTGCACAAGTGATGACCCCATCAATGAGATTCAATGGGGTGTTGGGTGGGGACCTCTCGGAGAGACTCCCCTCCATGAGGGAAAGCCTCCTTTCCTTCAGGCAGACATTATTAGGTTCACACCTGATACCCGGAGCAGCAGCAGCCATTCTGCAGTACTGAAGAGGCAAGCCCAAGAGCAAATGCTACATAATGGAGGTGGCAGGAAGAGGCTGATCCTTGCTGACGTCCATTGTGTGCTGACTTCTCCATGGAAGCTCCTCTTCTAGACTCCTCATGATGCCTTGTTGCCAAATCCACATTCAGATATGGGCTTATTTGAAGTCCAAACATCTTGGAGCTCTAGGTCCATCTGCCCCTGAATCTCCAACTGATAAGGAAGGCTTTGAACTCTGGTTCCGACAGCCTGGCCCCTGGACCAGCCGCAGCCGCAGGGCACAT